>NC_142127.1:23097500-24297500 GCF_024610735.1 Ursus americanus | reverse complement strand
CAATAGTAACTCCAGATGGCAAATAAAACAATCGCTGATTTGGCAGAGAACATGACATCACAAAACAAGTATAAGAATGTTTCACATTTTAACTATGTGCATATGGACTTTAATAGCTTTAAAAATCACTGTTAGTTTCTTAATGTTCATTGCATGTTTGAGAAGACATATTAAGACTTTAATTTTCAATATTTAGGTAGTTGGTCAACAATAATGCTTCTTGCAAAGACAGTGGTTTAAGTCTACCTTCCATTGCAGTTAAATTGGTACTATGGGTTAGTTCTAGATAATGGCCTGTGGGAGGAAATGAAGTGTATCACTTAGGTACTTAAGAATGAATCTTCCACATTTTTTATTCCTTTGCCCCAGCAAGGAACAAAAAAAATTTTTTTTGAAACAGGGGCGCCGCAGATGGCGTCACCACCCACGACTCTGTGACGTCATTAGCGGCGCGCTCGGCGCCATCTTTGCTGTGGTCAGTGCCTGCTGTGTCGGGAAGCGGAAGCTGGTGAAGGTGTTTCTGGCATGGAGGAACAGGTGTAGAGCCGTGTGGAGGCGGTGGGGCTTCGGGAGCGGAGGACTGCATGGCACGGGGTTTACCCGCTATTTGCCTTTTAGTGGAAATTTTAAAAAGGAGTCGTAGGAAATGTTTACTAAAGTCATCCCGAGACTCTTGCCTCTAGACATTCTGGGATTTGGGTACAAGCGCCGGCTTGGGTGTGATACATATCTCGGGTTCCTTTGCCCCAGTAAATCTTTAATGCTCCGTAATGATGGTATCAAAATATAGAAGGCATCTGAATTCTTGAGTAACCACATGGATATTTAATCTAGATTGTTACCTAATTCACAAAGGAAAATGAGTGAGAACCATATCTTTGCTATGTTAAGCCATTGGGCTTTAGAGCCTTTTTGTCCAACACAGCCAAATATCCTATTTATCCTCAGTATCTTTTGGTAGCCATTTTCTCAATAACTACTAGTAGGAAACAGAGCTTGCTCTTGCTTCCAACCCTTTTACAGAGTTCTGTTTTGTTTTCTAACTTTTTGAATAGGTAACATATTCATACGGTTCACAAACTAAAAACAGATTTTCCTTAAAAGTTTGGTCATTTGGGCTATATTAAACATGAGTGTGTTCTCCTCTATGCCTGTGCTGGGGTTTGTTATAAGGTTATTCTATTGGGTCTCATATTAGGAAAACCCCTCATGTCAGAATCTTTAGGTCGCCCAAATATCACAGAAGAGACTACTATAGTCTCCTGTACAAAGAATGGGAGCTAAGTTAGAGAAGAAGTAGATAAACATTTATTTTAAGTCTTTTGTTTTCACCAATGAATATGTTATGGACTGAATTGTGTCCTCCCAAAATTCCTATGTCAAAGCCCTAACCCTCAATGTGACTGGATTTAGAGATAGGGTCTATAAAAAGATAATAAAGGTAGGGTCATAAAGGTAAGGCCCAAATCTGATAAGACTGATATCCTCATAAGAAGAGAAAGAGAAACCAGAGATCTCTTTCCCTCTGACCTTGCACAGAGGAATTTTGATGGCCGTTTTGTTACAGAGATCTGCTTTAGGTCATATGTAGTATCTGTACATATATTTTTTAAATATGTTGGCTTGAGGGTGATAAAATATGATAACAACTCACCTATAGTTCTTTTTTCACAGATTACTTCAACCCCTTTGAGGCAATTTGAAAACCACTGTTTGAAATAGATACTAACTTAGAATCTTTGTATTCCCAGTACCTGAAGCAGGACTCTGATTGTGCAACAGATTTCTGATGTACTTTGAGAATACATGGAACACTCTGAGACATTTTTACGTCCCAACACAATCAGTATATTTTTTTTCCTGAAATGATCCATCTTGAAAATACAATTTGGAGTCTTATCTGAGGCATCTACACATTTTTCATAGAGAAGAAAGTTCTTGTTTATGGTTTTATTTTCATCAAAATAACTCTTGGATATGATACTTGTAGTATGACCATGATATTATGATTACTATTCATTACCTCAAAAAAATATTTATTGAACACCAATAATGTGTCTGAGAAATGCAGAAGTAAAAGAAATAGGCAAAAGTTCTGATTCCTGGGCCTCACATTTTAGTTGAGAGAGGTAAGCAGCAAAAAACCCACAAAATATGTACATACCAAGTGATGGTCAGATCTATAAATAAGATGACATATCATCCCTTCCATAAAAACATAGAGCTTCCTGCCATTATTTAAAGACAAATTACCAAAAAAATTAATAGATTCTTAATATTTAGCAGGATAAATAAAATGGCCAATTGTAATTTTATATCATCAACAGCCTTTTAAAAGAGACTTTTTGAAGTGGGTTAGCTTGTAAGTACATTACCCAATGTACCCTCCCTGCTGAGTTTATGAGATCTCATCTTCTGTATCCGGGGCTCATGATGTCTCCTCTTCTTTAGCTAAGGATCATGAGGGCCCTTCATCCTGGAAAATCAAAGATCAATTCTTGGAAGCTTCCTTTAATTGCTTTTAATTGTGTTAGGAGGAAAAAAAAAGTTTCCTCACCTCCTTTTGAGTGTTCTCTCTTTTGTACCTTCAATGCAGTTTTTTATAAAGGGTAAAGACTTGCTTATAAATTTGAAATCTGTATTGTTTTTTTCTTGTTTTCCCTAATACAAGTGAGCTTGATATAGCAAAGTAATTCCTCCATATAATGATCCTTTCTGGCCAGATAACTCAACTGACAGCTTTTGGGAATACTGTGAAATTATCAGGGGTATCTTCATTGGCCATTTCTCCCTTAACCATTTAAAGGTCCACATGAATAAACTATTACCCCATACACTTAAATGCATGATTTAAACAGCATGAGGAGGTCTGCCACGGAAGAATTTGACCATCAACACTTGCAGCAGAGGGCCAAAATATAAAGTGTAAAAGGATTAAACAAATATGATATAGCATCACCATTTCCCCCCCTGCCTTTTAGCCCCCCCATCTCATGTGCACCTGCACATGTGAGTGCATGCATGCACACACACTCACACACACACTTTCTTTTCCTTTCCGCTATCTCTCTTCCCCACCTCGGGTACCTTGACTACCTCATAAACCACAGGCTTGCAAAAGTAATACCATGCCAATACTGTTCTGATGGTTATTGTAACCCCAAGCAAAAGGCATGATCCCCAAACATGAGTTCCTTTAAAGTCAAAAAGTGCTGCCTAAATCGAAACCATGAACGCAGCTACTCAACTGTCCCTTATCCTATCAAAATGCTGACTCTGTTTCAATTAGGAAGCTACTTCATCTTCAGATGCTCTGTTTCACACCAGCTGAATAAATCTTTTAACCTCTATTTGAGTCACTTAAATTTCTTTTGAAAATTTAAGATCAGAGAGTTCAGGGCATAGGCACTAAAATTTTCATTTGGGCTTAAGGGAAAATGATAAAGCATAAGACTTCAGCACTAAATTATGTCACGCAATAACTTAATTTAACATGCATTTATATTCTTAGAAAAATTCCCTAAATTGGCTTAGGATCAAAACAAATTGTAAAGGCATGGTTCTAACATGTATATAGAAGTATTTGTGGAATTCTGATCCCTGGTTAGAGTAGGCATCCTCTATTGTTTTATGCATGGCTTTATAGTAGGTATTACAGTAACTGATTCCTCAAAGATACGATATGCCTTGTTGATCAGTATAGACAGCTCCAACACTCCAGGAAAATGTATCAATGTTATGAAATAAAGGTCTGTCTTTATTGTAGAAAAATGATGTAACTATTGAGATGATAAACCAGGAAAAGTTTTTCACTGCTTTTAAGTCCAATGCTATGGGAAGATCCTTTTCAAGTAGGCAATGTAATTGATCAACTGTGGAACAAATTTATGACAGATAATGAATATTTCTGGATGATTTAGATGTTGTAAATGTCTTTATTTCAGTTACAATTATCTTAGAAACAATGTTGGAATGTCCATTTTAACATTTCTATGTGTGTATGGTTGTATGTGCTCAAACATTTGTCCTATGTACTGAACTGACTCTAATTTCTTCTCTGACTTAAAATATCCAGTTTTGAATGTGTGAAAGTGTCATCAGAACATAACAAATAGTGACATCTCTTTGTACTTAAAAGAGTCAGTAACATGCCATTTAGAACGACAAATGTGTTTTTTGTAGTTTCTTTTCTATAGAGAAAGACATGGAAAAGGGGAAGGAAGGGAGGGAAAAGGAAAGAAGGAAGGACTGAAAGGAAAAAAAGAGAAAGAAAGGATCAGGAAAAGCTTCTGAAGATAGGATCTAAACAAATAAAGGTCTCCTGATCCAATTATATATTATAGGTGGGCTGAATCTTTCATGATTTTTAAATCCTAACAGTAATGGGACCACTCTGTAAGAGCTACAAACTGTAGACTACTAGAGTTTTACAGCCCTGTGATGTATTTTATTTGGCCATTTTGTGATGTCTGCATGGAGTTTTAAAATCAATGAGATTAGGTATGTACTCAGCTTGCCATGACACGAGCGTCTTAGGAAATGCATACACATACAGCACATTTAAGATTCAGCACTTAAACAGAGTCCATAACTAGTGGCCATCAGACATACATTGATTTTAACATTAGGTCAATTTGAAAATCCTAGAATCCTAAAAGCTAGTGTCTTCTTAAAGAATTGCACAAAAAGTGAGAAAAATCTGTGCTGGGTCTAAATTGGTCCAAATTGAAGGTATTAACCCAGAAGAAATAGTCTGTGCTTAGACTCAAGCTATGTTAATTTAGGAGAATAGGGTTAAAAGGAAAAAAAGAAGACAGAACATTTGTAAATGTTTTTTTTTTGAAAACTATTACAAAACCTTTTATTACAAGAGTGTAATGATTATAAAAATATTTCCAAATTGCCTTAAGATTAATTTTTTAGAAAAATAGGAGCGACTCATGCAAAATGAATGAGATGAAACTGTTCTAGCTTGACTTAGAGTTACACTCTCAGTGTGAAGTACTGAAAAAGACAGCTAAATATATTCAGGTTAGAGAAAAAAAAAATCAGCAGCTAGTATTATTTCTTTGGGGGGAGTAGGTGATAGAGATAGAATGGCCATCTGGGAGCCAAATCTCTGTAAAGGGACATTTATCAGTGGAACAGAAGGACTTTAGCTCTGCAATCTGCTTGCTATGTTTGTAGAAAAAGCACCATTTAAAAACTTAGACAGCTTTTCTATTTCATGGGTCTTTTTTTACATAAGAAAAATAACTCTGGTTAATATGTTACTCTAAAAAATTGTTGCTTCCTATGTGTCTTATGTTCATCTACACTATGAACTTGCCCGGTTAGACATCAATAGATTAACCTTGGAAGAGAGAAGATGTCAAGGGAGTAAAATATTTTAGCACGGTACTATTTCTCTTCTTGTCCATATTGCACACTCCAAATTACACCCACCTCCTTTTCTCACAACGCCCCACAATGGCTACTTTCCTCCTCTTCCCTTCCCCCTACCATATGGTCCTAGCATTGCTTGCAAATGTTTTCAATATGTTCCTGCTCATCTTCTGAAGTAAAGGAAGGTTTGTCTTGGTCCAGCTTTACTCAGTACATTCTGGGAACACAGGTTAACCTTAACAACTAATTTTCACATAAGGAAATCAGGCATAGGGAAACTAAACCAGCAAACATTATTTAGAAAAGCTTCAATAAGTTAAAGTTTTGGGGTTTTAATTCAAGGGAAAGTTAGGTTTAGAAATGTATTTTTTTTACTATAAATCTATATTAACCAAGGCAGTGTTGTATTAATGAAAATATGGACACATAGATCAACAGAATAGAGACCAGAAACAGACCCACATAAATATCATCAACTGATTTTTTTTTTTTTTACAAAGGTCAAAGGCAATTCAGTAGTGAAAGGAATAGTTTTCTCAATGAATGGTGCTGTAACAACAGAATGTGCATGTGCAAAATAAAAATCAAACAAATCTGGGTCTGTTAGGTCACCTTCATTATTCCCTTCCAATATAAGCTTTTGTATATGAGGTTCCAAATAACATATGAAGCAACTGATACAGACCTGGGAATATTTGATTATATATTTCTAGGTCTATTCTACCTTGACCTATAAATTTCTTTCTATCTTTTCTAGCTTTGAAGGTTTTTTAAAAAGATTCATTTGAGAGAGAGAGAAAGAGAACATGTATAAGCAGGGGGGAAGGCAGAAGGAGAGGGCGAATCTCAAGCAGACTCCCCGCCAGCCTGGAGCCCCAAGCAGGGCTCAATCTCATGACTCTGAGATCATGACATGAGCAGAAATCAAGAGTTGGGCACTTCACCGATTGATCCACCCAGGTGCCCTTAGCTTTAGAGTTTTTAATAATGGTTCTCAGCTCAGCATGAGACCAGGGCTTAAAGTCAATCATAATGGGTTTGTCTGTTCTGAATTGGTATTAACTTTAAAGATTTTTAAAATTTTATTTTTATTTTTATTTATTTGGGAGAGAGAGTGAGCATGAGCAGGGGGGAAAAGCAGAGGGAGAGGGAGAAGCAGACTCAGGAGCCCAACGTGCGGCTCGATCCCAGGACCCTGAGATCATGACCTGAGACAAAGGTAGACGCTTAACCAACTGAACCATCCAGTTGTCCTTTTTCTTTTCTTTTTTCTTTTTTTTTTTTTTTTGCGGGCGGAGGGGGGCATTAACTTTAAGAGACAAGTTATCTTTGTGAGTTTTGGGCAGGCCAAACTAAGGGAGTGGGTCATAAAGAGGAGTGTAGACAGAATGCATACAGTGGAATATAATGGGGGAGAAGCAAGAGTGGTATAAAGGTTGTTAGTTTCAAATAATGATGTGGAAGAATCTAAGAGAGCAAGTTTCAAAATTTTCGCAGACTTAATTCATCATGTGCAAGGGAAATTTTAAGGATGCAATGTTATTATCTGAAATTATTTTAGAAGCTTCTTCATGCAAATTTATAAAAATGGGCATCACTAGATGTTTGGGATTTTATTCCCTTTTTGTTTTAAAACACCTCTGAAATGAACAATTTGTGTTGAAAGTTTCCCAAAGTGGCTACAGATAATTTTAAATTATCTTTGGTAAAATTCTGTCACTTAGAAAAATAGAAATTAAATGTGAAAAAATTTTTTAAAAAGCTGCAATCTGACCTGGAGGAGACAGGCTTTAAGAGGAAATATCATGAAAGGGTGGCAATGGTTGATTAAATATATTGGGTTGCTGTACCTCATGGCTCAGGCTCTCCCTCTAATGGTGGGCTGTCTGCAACTGCAGACCCAACAAATACAGTGGGTGGAAATTTTGGAAATAGGATCCATCCCTGAATCACAGTCTCACAGCAGAGCATCCAGCAACTCCCAACCAAAAAAAAAAAAAAAAAAATCAGTGGAAAATTATCATACCTTTAAATGGAAGACCCAAGCCAAAGTTTGTCCCACAAGGACTGCCTACTGCAGCAAGGCAGCAGAACATTACACTGAAAGTGTTAGTTTCTCAGAAGAGGGCAGTCAGTGGATAATATTTACAAGGTTTGGGGGTCTGTCCTAGAATGGTTTAAGATGGATCTTTCTTTCTTTCTTTTTTTTTTTTTTTTAAAGATTTTATTTATTTATGTGACAGAGAGACAGCCAGCGAGAGAGGGAACACAAGCAGGGGGAGCGGGAGAGGAAGAAGCAGGCTCCCAGCGGAGGAGCCTGATATGGGACTCGATCCCGGAACGCCGGAATCACGCCCTGAGCCGAAGGCAGACGCTTAACGACTGCGCTACCCAGGCGCCCCAAGATGGATCTTTCTAAGTATGGAATTAACTCAGTGGAGGAAAATCTGTGATATAAGTGTTTAGTATTAGAGTACACAGCATCCAGAGTCTTGAAGTGAGACTAATAAATCGGTGTGTAAAAGTGAGTTGTTTGACCAGGTGAGCAAAATATTGTCCTGATAGGAGAGATTTTTGCCCAGCAGCAAAAAACATGCCCAGATAATTTGGTTTACAGTAATTTCCTGAAGTTAACAGTTAAGCCATGTCAATTAAGATAGCCTCCATTCTCAGTCCTAATAATTAAACTTTGTCAACAAGGGGATCTCAATTCTCATATTTAAGGGGAATAAAGCCAAAACAAAGAAAAACCACATACTTTGAAGGCTCAGTTCACATTCCAGTTTTTCTTCTTCCTCAGTGTCTAACCATCAACAGATTCATTAATATTCTGAGGCAATACATATAATGCATATTATATCTTGCATGTTCTTTTTTATCTTTATCAATTTAATAATGCATGCAAAGCATCTAAACCAGTACTAATCATAGGGAAGATGTGCACTAAAAGTTTCTTCCACCTTTAGAGGATTAAAACAATGAGGTCAATAATGAAAATAATTATTTTAATTCCCTTGAATATAGGGGATAACGTGATACATTTTCTTTAATGTTCGTAAGGCAAACTTCTTTTTTTTTTTTTAATGATTTTTTTATTATATTATGTTAGTCACCATACAGTACATCCCCGGTTTCCGATGTAAGGCTCGATGATTCATTAGTTGTGTATAACACCCAGTGCACCATGCAATACGTGCCCTCCTTACTACCCATCACCGGTCTATCCCATTCCCCCACCCCCCTCCCCTCTGAAGTCCTCAGTTTGTTTCTCATAGTCCATAGTATCTCATGTTTCATTCCCCCTTCTGATTACCCCCCCCTTTCTTTATCCCTCTCTTCCCCTACTGATCATCCTAGTTCTTCTGTTCCATAGATGAGAGAAATCATATGATAGTTGTCTTTCTCTGCTTGACTTATTTCACTTAGCATTATCTCCTCCAGTGCTGTCCATGTTGTAGCAAATGTTGAGAACTCGTTCTTTCTGATAGCTGAGTAATATTCCATCGTATATATGGACCACAACTTCTTAATCCAGTCATCTGTTGAAGGGCATCTCGGCTCCTTCCACAATTTAGCTATTGTGGACAATGCTGCTATGAACATTGGGGTGCATATGGCCCTTCTCTTCACTACGTCTGTATCTTTGGGGTAAATACCCAGTAGTGCAATGGCTGGGTCATAGGGCAGCTCAATTTTTAGCTTTTTAAGGGACCTCCACACTGTTTTCCAGAGTGGCTGTACCAACTTGCATTCCCACCAACAATGTAGGAGGGATCCCCTTTCTCCACATCCTCTCCAACAATTGTTGTTTCTTGCCTTGTCTATTTTTGCCATTCTAACTGGCGTAAGGTGGTATCTCAGTGCGGTTTTGATTTGAATTTCCTTGATGGCTAATGATTTTGAACATTTTTTCATGTGTCTGTTAGCCATTTGTATGTCTTCATTGGAAAAGTGTCTGTTCATATCTTCTGCCCATTTTTTGATTTGTTTATTTGTTTCTCGTGTATTGAGTTTGAGAAGTTCTTTGTAGATCTTGGATACCAGTCCTTTATCTGTAGTGTCATTTGCAAATATATTCTCCCATTCCGTGGGCTGCCTCTTAGTTTTTCTGACTGTTTCCTTGGATGTGCAGAAACTTTTAATCTTGATGAAGTCCCATAAGTTCATTTTATCTTTTGTTTCTCTTGCCTTTGGGGATGTGTCATGAAAAAGGTTGCTTTGGCCGATGTCGTAGAGGTTGTTGCCTATGTTCTCCTCTAGAATTTTGATGGATTCCTGTCTCACATTGAGGTCTTTCAACCATTTGGAGTTTATTTTTGTGTATGGTGTGAGATAGTGGTCAAGTTTCATTCTCTTGCATGTAGCTGTCCAATTTTCCCAGCACCATTTATTGAAGAGACTGTCTTTTTCCCACCGGATGTTTTTTCCTGCTTTATCAAATATTAGTTGCCCAAAGAGCCGAGGGTCCATTTCTGGGCTCTCTATTCTGTTCCATTGGTCTATGTGTCTTTTTTTGTGCCAGTACCATGCTGTCTTTGTGATCACAGCTTTGTAGTACAGCTCGAAATCCGGCATTGTGATGCCCCCAGCTTTGTTTTTCCTTTTCAACAGTTCCTTGGAGATTCGGGGCCTTTTCTGTTTCCATACAAATTTAAGGACTGTTTGTTCCAGTTCTTTGAAAAATGTCCTTGGTATTTTGATCGGGATAGCATTGAAAGTGTAGATTGCTCTGGGTAGCATGGACATTTTAACTATGTTAATTCTTCCGATCCATGAGCATGGAATATCTTTCCATCTTTTTATGTCTTCCTCAGTGTCTTTCAAGAGTGATTTATAGTTTCTAGAATAAAGGTCCTTTATGTCTCTGGTTAAGTTAATTCCAAGGTAACGTATGGTTTTTGGTGCTATTGTAAATGGGATGGATTCCCTAATTTCTCTTTCTTCGGTCTCGTTATTCGTGTATAGAAATGCAACTGATTTCTGAGCATTGATTTTGTATCCTGCCACGTTACTGAATTGCTCTATAACTTCTAATAGTTTGGGAGTGGCTTCTTTTGGGTTTTCCATATAGAGTATCATGTCATCTGCAAAGAGAGACATTTTGACTTCTTCTTTGCCAATTTGAATACCTTTGATCCCTTTTTGTCGTCTGATTGCTGTTGCAAGGACTTCTAGTACTATGTTGAATAATAGTGGCGAGAGTGGGCATCCTTGTCGTGTTCCTGATCTTAAGGGAAAGGCTTCCAGCTTTTCCCCATTGAGAATAATATTTGCAGTAGGCTTTTCATAGATGGCTTTTATGAGATTGAGAAATGTACCTTCTATTCCTACACTCTGAAGGGTTTTAATCAGGAAAGGATGCTGTATTTTGTCAAATGCTTTTTCGGCATCGATTGAGAGGATCATATGGTTCCTGAGTCTTTTCTTGTTGATATGATGTATCACGCTGATTGATTTGCGAATATTGAACCACGCTTGCATCCCAGGTATGAATCCCACTTGATCGTGGTGGATAATCCTTTTAATGTACTGTTGGATTCTATTAGCAAGTATCTTGTTGAGGATTTTGGCGTCCATATTCATTAGGGAAATCGGTCTGTAATTCTCCTTTTTGAGGGGGTCTTTGCCTGGTTTGGGGATGAAGGTAATATTGGCCTCATAGAATGAGTTTGGTAGCTTTCCTTCTGTTTCTATTTTTTGAAATAGCTTTAGGAGAATAGGTATTATTTCTTCTTTGAATGTTTGGTAGAATTCCCCAGGAAAACCGTCCGGGCCTGGAGTTTTGTTATTTGGAAGGTTGTTTATCACTGACTCAATCTCTTCATAATTAATTGGCCTGTTTAAGGAATCAATTTCTTCCGGTTTCAATCTTGGTAGTTTATAGGTTTCCAGGAAGGATTCCATCTCTTCCAGATTGCTTAGTTTATTGGCATATAGCTGTTGATAAAAATTTCTAATAATCCTTCCAATTTCAATGGTGCTCGTCGTGACCTCTCCTTTTTCATTCATAATTTTAATAATCTGGGTCCTTTCTCTTTTCTTTTGGATAAGTCTTGCCAGTGGTCTGTCAATTTTATTGATTCTCTCAAAGAACCAGCTTCTAGTCCTGTTGATCTGCTCTACTGTACTTCTGGTTTCTGCTTGATTGATTTCAGCTCTAATTTTGGTCAACTGCTTCCTCGTGCGTGGATTAGGCCTGTCCCTCTGTTGCTGTTCCAGCTTCTTGAGGTGAGAATATAAAAACTGCATTTTAGATTTTTCTATTCTTTTGAGTGAGTCTTGGATGGCTATGTATTTCCCCCTTAGGACTGCCTTTGCAGTATCCCATAGGTTTTGGACTGTTGTATTTTCATTCTCATTGGTCTCCATAAATTGTTTACTTTGATTTTTGATTTCCTGGTTTATCGAGTCATTCCTGAGCAGGATGGTTCTTAGTCTCCAAGTGTTTGAGTTTCTTCCAAATTTTTCCTTGTGGTTGAGTTCCAATTTCAGAGCGTTGTGGTCTGAGAATATGCAGGGGATAATTTCAATCTTTTGGTATCGGCTGAGGCCTGTTTTGTGTCCCAGAACATGGTCTATTCTTGAGAATGTTCCATGGGCATTAGAATAGAATGAGTATTCTTTGGTTCTGGGGTGTAGTGTTCTATATATATCTATGAGGTCCAACTCGTTGAGTATGGCATTCAAAGCCTTTGATTCTTTGCTTAGTTTTTGCCAGGGTGTTCTGTCTATTTCTGATAGTGGAGTGTTGAGCTCCCCTACTATTAATGTATTTTTATTTATATGTCTCTTTATTCTGGTTAAGAGTTGGCTTGTGTATCTTGCTGCTCCCCTGTTGGGGGCATATATATTTATAATTGTCATATCCACTTGTTGAATACTTCCCTTAAGAATAATATAGTGCCCTTCTGCGTCTCTAACTATAGTCTGTAGTTTAAAATCCAGTTTATCTGATATGAGAATTGCTACCCCAGCTTTCTTTTGAGGTCCATTTGCATAAAAGATGGTACTCCATCCCCTTACTCTCAGTCTGAATGCATCTTTGGGTTTGAAATGAGTCTCTTGTAGACAGCAAATGGATGGGTCATTTCTTTTTATCCAGTCTGCAACCCTGTGGCGTTTATGGGATGGTTCAAACCATATACATTAAGACTGATTACTGAGAGGTATGATTTTAATGTTGCCATGTTGCCAGTAAAGTCTTTGTTTGTATTGGCTGTGACTTTCTGTTCTGTATCACTCTTGGGGCCTTTTTACTTTTATAGAACCCCCCGTAATATCTCCTGTAGGGCTGGTTTCGTGGTTACAAAATTGGTTAGTGACTGGCGATTCTGAAATGTCTTTATTTCTCCATCAATTCTGAATGACAGCCTTGCTGGATAAAGGATCCTTGGCTGCATGTTTTTCTCTGAAAGAGCTTTAAATATGCTCCCCCAACCCTTTCTCTCATTCCAGGTCTGTGTAGACAGGTCTGACGTAATTCTGATGCTTTTGCCTTGGTACGTGAGAAATTTCTTTGCCCTGGCCGCTTTCAATACTGTATCCTTGCATCTAATATTTGCGAATTGCACTATGACGTGACGTGGTGTAGGTTTGTCATGGTTGAGCTTGGGAGGGGTCCTCTCTGCCTCTTGGACACGAATGTTTGTTTCCCTTGCTAGATTAGGGAAGTTTTCAGCTACAATTTGTTCAAATATCTCTTCTAGACCTCTGTTTTTCTCCACCCCCTCGGGGATGCCGATGATTCTAACATTGGATCGTTTCATTGAGTCAGTAATCTCCCGTAACCTACATTCGTGGGCGTGGATTTTTTTAAGACCATCTTCTATTTTTATTTTTTCCTCTATTAACCCATCCTCCAATTCACTAACCCGTTCCTCTGCTTCTGCGACCCTGGCCGTCAGAGCCTCTAGTTTTGCCTGCATTTGGCTCATAGAATTTTTAATTTCTGTCAGATTCGCTCTCATTTCTGTCCTTAGGGATTCTATATTCTCAGTAACCTTTTCGTTAATAGTTTTTTCAATTCTACTCATCATTTTGACCATCGTTACTCTGAATTCCATTTCTGATAATTTGGTTACATCCATATCCATTATTTCTGTGGCAGAGGCCACAGACTCACTGTCTTTTCTTTGCTGGGGGGGGCTTCTCCTTCTTGTCATTCTGATGAGGAGAAGTTGCGGGGTTGTCCAGAGCCCAAATTATTGACTGGGTCCCAGGCCGTGCCCCTTGTTTTATAGGGATCTTAGGGATGTGGGCTTCTTCTTTAAAGATTTTATTTATTTATTTATGTGGCAGCCAACCAGCGAGAGAGGGAACAGAAGCAGGGGAGTGGGAGAGGAAGAAGCAGGCTCCCAGCGGAGGAGCCCGATGAGGGACTCCTTTCCGGAACGCCGGGATCACGCCCTAAGCCGAAGACAGGCGCTCAATGACTGCACCACCCAGGCGCCCGGGTTGTGGGCTTCTTGATTTTTCAGCCTGCCTTCTGTGTTCTGGGGGAGGGGCCTGCCGCGCCGATACTCAGGCAGCCCTGTTTGGGTAGAGTCTCCACGTCCCCTGCGAGAGGGGATGGGGATGGGCACTCCCTGAGCCAGTATTTCCAGGCTTTTGTTCTCTGGCGGCTTTCCCTGGCGGTTTGCTGTGCCTCTTCTGAGAGTCAGGGCAGCAGCGGCCAAATTTCAGCCTCTGTCACAGAACAGAGGGATTGCGGCCCGTTCTCTACTAATGTTCTGGCCACTTTAACTCCGTTACTGTTGGTGCTGCTCAACCCTGCAGCGTCCCGGGATGTGCGCCCCACACCCGGCGTCCCAGCCCTCACTCCAGGGCCGGCGCGTCTCTGTCCTTTGTGTTTCTAATGCCGCCAGCCGCCAGCCGCCCCGCGCGCTCCCGGATCTCCCGGTCTCAGTCTGGATGCAGTGAGCGCACCGGGATTCTGGTGTTCCGCGAGATGCCTGGTGGCGTGCGCACCCGGCTCACGGTCTCAGTCTGCTGTTTTGCGGGTGCCGTCCGCGAGCCCCGCCCGCTCTCCCGTGCAAGTGGCTACCGCCTCCCGGCGCCCGAACACGGCGGCTCCCTCCCCCTTCTGTTTATCTTCCGATATCAGTTTCATGGCTCCCCGCTTCGTACCTCAATACTCAGCGCTGGAGATGTTCATTTGTAGAGATCCAGATGCGTCTTCCTGCGTCTCAGGCTGGTTCCGTGGTTGTTTAGGCTGGTCTGGTACCTATCCAGCTCGACTCGGAGGACCGGCTGAAAACGGTGTCTCCTACTCCTCCGCCATCTTAACTCCCAGGGCTGTAAGGCAAACTTCTTTACACATACATTTGTGGTATGCATTAAATTATGTTGATTGACTTTTGCCATGTGAGAAAATTTATTAGTTATAAAAACTTAGAATGTTTGAGGAACATATTAATGGACAGTTTTATTGAGCTAAATCTTATTTTTAGTTACATATCATACAATTTACATGCTATAAATTTATAGTAGATGAGCTTCAGAAAATGTGTACAGTTGTTCAGTCAATATCATAAGTAAGTTTTAGAATACTTTAATGATACCCAAATATCTTTCTTGTCCTTTTGCAATCCATCCCTATTTCAATTTTGGAAACAGGCAATGATTCATATGTTTTCCTAATTTATGAATTTTGCCTTTTCTAGAAGTTTCCTATAAATGAAATCATACATTTATAATAGTTTATGTCTGCCTTGTTCTACTTAACATGATATTTTTGTAAATCATCCATGCTGTTGCATATTGAGTCAGAATCTGCTTCTTTTTATTGCTTGGTAGTATTCCCTTGTATGGATATACCACATGCATTTATCTATCACATGATGATTGACATTTTGGTTGTTTTTAGGTTTTGACTATTAGAAATAATGCTGTTGTAAATATTCACATAAAAGTCTCTCTGTGGATGTATATTTCCTATTTCTTGAATATATACCCAGAGATTAAATTGCTGCATCATATGATAAGGGTTAAGTTTGTTATTTAAAGAAGCTACCAATCTTTTTTTGAAAGTGATTGTATAATTTTATATTCCCACCAGCAATGCATGAAGACTCCAGTTTCTCCACATTCTTAATACCTGGTATTGTCATTATTTCTGATTTTAGATAATGAGTTTGCAGTGGTAATTTAGTGCAGTTTTATTTTGTATTTTCTGAATGACCAGTAGTGTTGAACATCTTTTCATAAACCTGCTGCTCACTTCCATAACCTATTTTATGAAGTATCTGTTTAACTACTTTGCCTATCTTTTAATTGAATTGTCTTCTCCTTATTCAGTTTAGTGCTTAATATATTGTGAATCCAAATCTGGTCAAATTTGTTACACTATTAATTTTACTCAATCTGTGCTTTGTCTATTTGTATTCTAAAATGTTTCTTTCAAAGAACAAAAGTTGTAAATTTGACATTGTCCAATTTGTTTTTTATATAGTTTAAGTTTTTTGTGTTCTAAGAAATCTTTGCATAACACAAAGTTACATCTATTTCCTCCAGTTTCCTCTAGAAGTTATAGTTAAACTTCTACTTTTAGGTCTGTGATACATTTTGAGCTAAGTTTTGTAAGTAAGTAAGAAAGTAAGTAAGAGGAAATGGTGAAGATTCATTATTTTCCAAGCCAATAGCCAGTTTACAGGCACACTTTGTTTTATTGCACTTCATTTTATTGTGCTTTACAGATACTGCATTTTTACAAATTGGAAGTCTGTGGAAGCCCTGCATTGAGTAAGTCTACTGGTGCCACTTTTCCAACAGCATTTGCTCAGTTCATGTCTCTGTGTCACATTTTGGAATTCTTGCAATATTTAAAATTTTTAATTATTAGTATATTTGTTATGGTGTTCTGTCTTCAGTGATCTTTGACGTTACTATTGTAATTGTTTTGGAGTGCCAAGAACTGCATCCATATAAGGTGGCAAACCTAATGGGTAAATATTATGTGTGTTCTGACTGTTCCACCAACTGGCTATTACCTTGTTTCCCTCCCTCTCCTTAGGACTCCCCATTCCCTACAATATAACAATATTGAAATTAGGCCAATTAATACTCTTATAATGGCCTCTAAGTGTTCAAGTAAAAATAACAGTTGCACATCTCTCACTCTAACTTAAAAGTTAAAAATGATTAAGCTTAGTGAGGAAGGCATGTTGAAAGCTGAGATAGGCCAAAAACTAGGCCTCTTGTGCCATACAGTTACTCAAGTTGTGGACGCAAGGGAAAATTCTTTAAGGAATTGAAAGTACTACTCCAGTAAACACCCAAATGATAAGAAAGCAAAACAGCCTAATTGCTGATATGGAGAAAGTCTGTATGATCTGCATGAAAGATCAAAACAGCCACAATATTCTCTTAAGCCAAAGTGTAATCCAGAGCAAGGCCTTAGCTCTCTTCAATTCTATGATGGCTGAGAAAGATGAGGAAGCTGCAGAAGAAAAAAAATTTTAAGCTAGCAGAAGTTGGTTCATGACATTTAAGGAAAGCAGCCTTCTCCATAACATAAAAGTATAAAGTAAAGCAGCAAGCGCTGATGTAGAAGCTGCAGCAAGTTATCCAAAGATCTAGCTAAGATAATGAATGAAGGTGGCAACCATAAACAACAAATTTTCAATGTAGATGAAACAGCCTTTTATTAGAAGATGCCGTCTAGGACTTTCATAGCTAAAGAGGAAAAGTCAATGCCTGGTTTCAAAGCTTCAAAAAACAAGGTGACTCTCTCATTAAGGTTAATGTGGTTGGTGACTTAATGACTAAGTTGAAGCCAATGCTCATTTACCATTCCAAAAATCCTAGGGGCCTGACAAATTATGTTAAGTCTACTCTATAGAGAGACTATGCTCTATAAATGGAACCAAAAAGCCTGGACGACAGCACGTCTGTTTACAACGTGGTTTATAGAATATATTAAGCTCACAGGTGTGACCTAATGTTCAGAAAAATAGATTCCTTACAAAATATTACTCTCACTGATAATGCACCTGATCACACAGGGCTCTGATGTAGATATACAACAAAATTAATGTCATGTTCATGCCTGCTAACACAGCATTCATTTCTTCAGCCCATGGATCAAGGAGTAATTTTAACTTTCAAGTCTTATTATTAAAGAAATACATTTCATCAGGCTATAGCTACCATAGATAGTGATTCCTCTGATTTAAACCTGGGCAAAGTAAACTGTAAACCTTCTGGAAAGAATTCACCATTCTAGACGCCATTAAGAACATTTGTGATTCAAAATATCAACATTAACTAGAGTTTGGAAGAAGTTGATTCCAACTCCCCTGGATGACTTTGAGGGGTTCAAGACTTCTGTGGAGGAAGTAACTGCAGATATGGTGGAAACAGCAAGAGAACTAGAATTAGAAGTAGAGCCTGAAGATGTGACTGAATGGCTGCAATCTCATGATAAAACTTGAACAGATGAGGAGTTGCTTCTTATAGATGAGCAAAGAAAGTGGTTCCTTGACATGAAATCTATTCCTGATAAAGATGCTATAAAGATTGTTGAAATGACAAGGGATTTAAAATATTACAAAAACTTAGTTGATAAGGCAGTGGAGAGCATTGACCGCAGTTTTGAAAGAAAAAATTCTGTGGGTAAAATGCTGTTAAACAGCATCACCTACTACAGAAAAATGGTTCATGAAAGGAAGAGTCAATCAATGTGGCAAATTTCATTGTTATTTTATTTTAAGAAATTGTCACAACTGCCCCAAATTTCAGTCTGATCAGTCAGCAACCATCCACATTGAGGCATGGTTCTCCATCAGCAAAAAGATTACAACTCACTGAAAGCTCAGATGATGATTACGTTTTTTTCAGCAATATTTTTAAATTAAGATATTTACAGTGTTTTCTTTACACATAATGCTACTATACACTTACTGGGCTATAGTATAAACACAACTTTTATATGCACTGGGAAACCAAAATATTCATTTGATTCAGTTTATTGTGATACTCACTTTATTGCACATCAATTTCAAAAGTAGTTTTTACACTTTGTAATAAATAATACATGAATTGATACTTTGAAATCTTGTGAATAACTTCCTCCACAACTACCTGTATCCAATGATTTAGCATCCATTGTTGACCTTTGCCTGAAGGAGATATCTTAATGTCTTGATTTTCTAGGTGTGTTAGTCTTCCTTCCTTCCATTCTACCTTCCTTCCCTCTTCCTTTTTTCCCAAATTTCCTTCCTTCCTTTCTCCCTCTCTTCCATTCTTCCTTCATTGGAGCTTGTGCGGGTGAGTGATTTGAAGATGGGTCCCTGTTTATGTTTTTCCAAACTGCTGTCCAGTAGTCCCAACACTTGTCCTTAGGGCTTCTCCCCCCTCCCCCAATGATGTGAGATGTGACCTCCTTTATATTACTAAAATTTTATTATATACTGGAATCTATTTTTGAATTTTCTTATAATTTTCACTTGTCTGACTATTCAAGTGTCAGTTTCATACTATGATTTTTGACACTCTAAACTATGTTGTATTTTCAGCAGCCCTAGTTACCCCTCACTGATAAGATTTTTATGGCCTTCTAACTTTTCCTGAATGTTCATCCCATATATATATCATTTATGTATCTCCAAAAATCATTATTTTTATTGAAATTTTATATTAACTTGGAGATAATTGCCATTTTATAATGTTCTGTTGTCATATATAAGAATGAGATATTATTTAAATTTGCTTTTGTGTCTTTTTCTGGTGTTTTCAAATATTTCCTCTTGTAAGTTGCTATACTATATTACTAAGTTTATTCACAAGTATTTAATCTTTATTTTGTCCTATGATGGAGTTTTTGTTTCAATTACACTGTATGTTCTATTAAATTTTATTGCAGGTGTAGATTTAAGTAACCATCATCGCATTCAGCATACAGAATCCTTCCATCATTACACAGACACTTCATTGTGTTACCCCTTGATAGTTATACCCTTCCGTTTAATCCTAACCTGGCAACAATTTATCTGTTCTCATTACCATAATCTTGTTCTAGAATTGGGATCATATAACATGTAAACCTTTGTTTTGTATGCTTCCCTCAACTGGGTTTATTCAGTCCTTCCTCATTACTGGATTCCTACATTTTTAGCAGAGATACTACAGATGTGATATTTTCGCCTGTCAGTTTTTCTTGTAAGGAGCCAAATGATGTTGGGTTTGGCTGATTATTGGTAATGTTAACTTTATTCATTTGTTTAATGTAGCACTTTCCAGGTTTCTCTACTCTACAGAGCATTTTTCCCCACTATTAATTAAAAAAAAATTCTTGAGGAGACATACTGTAACTATGTATCTTATACCTCTTCAAATTTCCACTCATTAATTTAGCATTCACAAATTTTAATATGTGAATTAAGCACATTCATGTTTCTTATTTAATTGGAATTTTTATCCTTAATTCTGTCTTATCATCTTTCATATTTTTCTGTTTATTATTTCTCTGTGTTGCTTTTCTTTTAATTCAAAAAATTATTTTGATATTTTCAAAGATTTGTACCTATGTTTGGGTAGTTACCAATATAATACTGTCTTTTACAATGTAATTAATACCCTTAGGTATCTATCATTTGACTGAATAGCTTTATATAATAGCCTTTGATGTCGACCTTATGTGTTGTATATACTTTTAAAAATTAACTTATTCTATGTAATTTCCCCTGGTATTTGAAGCCATTTATTTGGTTGTATTATTTCTTCTTGTCCAAAACATATAAAATTTACATTCCATTCTGCCATTTCTACCCCCTTTTGATATCATCTTATGTATGTTCCCTTAACTCATTGTAGTGAATTTTCTTATCATCCTTTGTTGGATGATGTGCTTCTTTTAGAAGACGGAAGTACAGTGTGTGAGTACAGAGTGTGAGTACAGTGCTCCCTGAATTTTTCCATATTTAGACTGTTTTACTATAAGCTGTATCCTTAAATGGCAGTTACAATGGATATATTTTGGCTTTTCTTAAGAAAATTTTTGTTGCATTTGAAAATGGGAGTCAAAATTTGAGTGTTAAAAATTTGAGTTTTTATTAGATTGGGAAATTAATTTCAAAGACTTGGACCTCTATATATATGCCTCTGATAATTGGAGCTTCCTAGATTGTAGAATTAGGGAGAAATTTATTTAAAAAGGGAAAAAGATACCCATTTTAAAAAGAGACTTTGATATAGGATATAGAGGTACTCATGGATCTGATGTTATTATCATATATTAATGAAAGAGAGTGTGGTTTTTAAATCAATTTTCAGTGCTTTTATTTTCATATAAAGGATAATAGTAGAAAAGATGGAGATAAACATTTCATCTCTTGGATGGATTTAAGCTCATCTGATCCTGAGAATATAGAAGATGATAAATGTGAGGAGGTCTGGCTTATACCCCAGGACCCATCACAGTCTCTAATCATTCAGTAATCTACCTTAGACTTTCCTTTAGCAGGGGGCTGAATTCCAAGAGATAGAAGTGGAAGCTGCCGATCCTCTTAAAGCTTGGGCTCCATAGCCCCAGAATATCGTATCTGTTGCATTCTCTTTATCAAAACAAGGCAAGGATCAAAGGGAAGAGAAAGTCCACCTCTAGATTTGAGGAATGGCATGGGCTTATAGGAGTGAAATGGCAGCCATTTTTGGAAATAATTACACAGAGTTTCATTGTCCCTGGAAAACTGACCCTAAGTTTCTTGATGGACAAGATTTTGCTTTATAATTCTTTATGTTCTCCACAGTGCCTCACATAATTAATAAATAATATTTGATTGTTGCTTGGTTTCTAAAGGTGTTTAATTAAACTTTTTGTCTGAATATCATGTTGAATTCTGGCAGTAACTACCACACTCTAATAGATGGCACATAATTTACTGATATATCTAACTGCTGTGACTTAATATGGATTCTGCAGTTTCCACATGCAGAGATATATGTCATTAGAAAGACAATGTCAACAGTACTGGATTTATTAACTTCCATTACAATAAGCATTTTTAGTTAAGGTGAAGGTACTGGAATTTCTTTTTCACCCTATGCCCAGATTGCATTTTATATGAAAAGTTTAAAAGAAAAGAAGAGGTCAAGAAAGAGAACTGAGAAGTTCAGACAATATGTTCTTTGTTCTAATAACCATTTAAATTCAATCGTCAGAAAAAGGTACAGAGAAAGCTGTGCCCACAGTTAAAGATAAGGTCACCTACTCCCTTTTAAAAAATAAATCTAATATGTACTGCTCTCTGATAATTTTTGCATACCAAAGTGGCCTCCTAAGAAATTTACTTCTACTGATGAAATTCATATAATGCCACAATAATACAACTACTAATAGTCAAGATTTGTTGAATTGTGCAAACAATATTCAATGTAGTGCAACTGAATGCTTCTTTAAGTTAAAGTTTTTATTGTATTTCTTTATCCCTTTGCACCCCGCCCAACAAATGTCACAGTTCTTAGACATACTAGATACTCAATAAAATTCAATATTTATTTACTCTTAATATTATTTATTAAATTTGATTCCTTAAATAAAATCTTGATAAACTCAAGCCAAATTTACTTAAATAGATATTTTAAATCCTTAGTTCATTCTGGATGAACTTATTCTTCTTAATCTTTTATAAAGTTAATTCTTAATCTTGGTTCCTCTTTGTATGGGGGTAGGAGCTAAAATGGCATTTCATCTGTTGCATTTTCTTAAAAAGAAGTTTATATATAAAACCAACATATTCTACAAATATCTGTAACATCAACAATCTAAGGGAAGCAAATTACATAGTAGAAAGTATATTTACCCATAAAAAAAGACATTCAAATTATGATCTTGATTCTGGATTTAACAGTTAAAAGAAAGTAGAGAATTTAATTATCTTCCCTGAATCTTAGTTTTCTCATCTATTCAATGAGGACAATGTGCTGTTGGTAGGATAAAATCAAACAGTATATGTAGAAATAATGTAAATTTAGATTTTAGTTTTAGCTTCTTGGGAGACTGTTGATATTTTGTTCATCTTTATAACCATAGGACCCTACAATATGACCTGATAAATAGCAAGTAATTCTTAAGGGTTTGACAATTGAGTAAAATGATGTAAACTGAAGAAAACATTGTTTTTTAGTTTTAGAATTATGGGGCACAAGTGCAAACAGATTTCAATATGACAACATCTGAAGAATTTTTAGAAGACTTTTTCATGAGTATTTGTAATATACTCATATTCCTCCTCTTCCAACATGAAACAACTCAGTGATAGCTCTAACAAGTTGTGTTTTGACAAGTCCCATATACTCTTAGATTCAATTTCTTCATTTTTAAAGTAGGTTTATTAATGCATCACCCACATACTATTGTGAAGGTCAAAAGAAATACAACAAAGAGAAACCCATTGTGTAACATGAATTTAAAATATCAACCAAGAAATTGATTTCGAGAGAGTAAAAGGGTTAGTCTGACTTCCTTTAATAGAGGAAAAGATTTTCATGCAACAATTGATACCATAGTGGTTACCTAAGATTCAATTTCTCCCCTTTTTTTGTGCAATTAACCTTTTAGAGAACGATCATCTATTCATATACAAAGTAGATTTCAAGTATACCATGCCCTCCTCATGAGATAAAAAGATTCCTAACAACAGTAATATGACAGAATATGCTTGGAATCTGGTTAGAAAGGCTCACTTCTTGCTTCTATGGTAGCATATAGATCTTAAAAGACTACTGAGATTGTGTTTGCCTTTGTCATATTTAGTTTGTCGACTTCATCTTATCTTCTGTTAGCTAAATGTAATATTATACACTTCCTGTAAAAACCCGGAGACAAAGCATCTAGGTCATCCTTTCTTATGATAAGTTTTTAAAAATATCTTACTCATTTACCCATTTAAAAGTTCCTCTGATAATATGGCCATGCTATGAAATGTTATTTTGCCAAGTTGCCTCAATGGAAAGAAAGAATGTGCAGCCTGGTATCCCCCTAAGTATAAGTGAGAGATGACTTCATTTAGTTTTAATAGCATACTTAGGTAGTTATTTGATTGATGCACCATACATTTTTATATACATATATAATATATATATAATATATTTATATATTAAATATATATGCATACACACACATACACACATATATATATGTGCATATATATATTTATTTATTACCTACAGAGAGTCATTGACAATAGAACACATATATGGCTAGAATGTGCAAGCAAGTATGAGTAGCACTTGTATCAATTTGGTCAAAAATTTAGTGCACCCCCACCCAATGTATAAGGCACAAAACTATATAAAGTATTATTTTTCAAACACAGTAGCACTTTGCTACTCTATGCACCATATGTTACTATGCAAAATCACGTTCCCAAAAACTTTATTATAAAGCAGATGGCCATAAAGTCAATTGTATTTCCATGGGGCACCTGGGTGGCTCAGTCAGTTAAGCATCCAACTCTTGGTTTTGCCTCAGGTCATGACCACAGGGTTGTTAGAGCCCTGCATGAAGCCCCACATCAAGCCCAGCATCTAGCTTCACACTCAGCATGGAGTCTGCTTGAGATACTTTCCCCCTCCCTCTCCCTCACCCTCTGCTCCTCTCCCCACATGCACTGTCTCTTTCTAAAATAAATAAGAAAATGAAATCTAAAATTTTTTTTTATTTCCTCAGAAACAGGGTTGCATGTAGATGTTATGCTCTTTATCAAAAATCTGTTCTCATAGTATCTATAAACAATATGCCATAAAATCAAAACACTACAGTCTTGGAAATACATAATTATTTGAATAGAAGGCACATGTTCTCATAATCAAAGTGTTTCAAAGCTACAGATACCCTAAAGATCAGAGCCCAATCTCTTAATTTTAACATGAAGAAATTTGAATAGTTTAATTATTTCACCAATATTAACTATTTAGTTGGTGATAAATATATGACTAGATTCTAAATTTCTATACTCCAAGACTAATTATATTCTAATTATTTTAGATCAACCTCTATTACAAAAACAAAAAATTTGAAGTTATTTATAAATGATTTAGTTTATCTGAAGAGAGATCCTGTCTGGCAGCTGTTCTATTGGGTCTTGTACCTCCACAGCCCTGATACATTAGAGGAATTTTATCTACAACTAGATTATGAAACTCATTTTGTAGGAAATATGTACCAATTGCCAGATATAAGCATGATTCTTCAGAGTGTAAATTTACCACTTTTATACCAGATTCCACTAAAAAGGAGGGGAGGACTAAGGGTTACATGTTCAATTCTCACTAGAGTGGATGTGATTAGCAATTTGCAAAACTGGATTTCTATTGTTTTTTTAACTCATTTATTCGACCAGCATTTATAGAACACACATATATGGCAGGACTTGTATTTATCCTAGGGATAAATAACTAAAGATTCATAACTACTTATTGAATGTTACTCTGCTTTCAGAGAGTAATCATTTGAAGAAAATATAGTGAGTCCAAAAGTAGCTACTTTTCACTCTTCAGTGTGGAAAATTTCTAGCTACTGTGGCCTTATACCTACATCTTACTATATAGTCCTATAACATTCAAAGAGAGATACACAAAGATAAATAATAATAAATAACTAATACATTTAATACAAACTTTATTTAAAAATTTTTCATAGTATTCTTGTAGGACTTGAAAGTTTATCTTCATATCTACCTAAAAGTGCAATTTCATAACAATATCCAAGAAAATTATGAAAAATTGATGACAAAATTTAGATAATTCTTTTCCCCCCCCAAGATTTATTTGTTTATTTATTTTAGATTAAGAGAGAGCATGTGCACAAGCGTGGGGAGGGGCATAGGGAGAGGAAGAGAGAGAATGTTAAGCAGATTCCCCACTGCATGGAGAGCCTGACCTGTGGCTGGATCTCAGGACTGTGCAATCATGCCCTGAGCCAAAATCAAGAGTCGAGCACTTAGCCAACTGAGCCACTGAGGCACCCCTAGATAATTTGTTTTATATAACATGAATACATTCTATAAAGATGTAGCAATCAAACTTTTAACATGGGCATAGAAATAGACAAATAGAACAGTTAAAAATAATAAATGGCTAGAAACAGATTCATGAAAAAGTAGCTTTTCAAATATGTATGGAAATTATGAATTATATTGATGTACATTAATTGATAATCCTTTAGGGGAAACCATTAGTTGTCCATTTTACATTATACATAAATAATTAACTCATAAGAATTAGAGAGCTAAAGTTTAAAATTATTTGTAAATTACCAACTATGAAAGAATAGTTTTATAAAATTTTTTGGAGGAAAAGAAATTTCCTAAGCAATACAACAAATTAACTAGAAAGTGACAGACTGACAGACCCGACCACATGGAAATTAATATTTCTGTTGCACATATGATGCTAATACAATAGTATGTGTCAATTACATCTCCATAAAAAATTAAAATTTCTATAAAAAGCTTCACCAAGGGATAAGGATAAACAGAAAAAAATCACAAAATAAGATATTGGGGATAAATATATATAACATAAAGATAATATATATGACATAGAAAAACAAATCCTGTAAAATCTGGTCAAAAGATATAAGCAGACAATACATTAAGTAAAAAGATCGTAAGTAGACAAATGAAAAAATGATGAACCTCTATATAAGAAATATGAAAAAAAAATCAACCTTGATTATAATGTAAATAAAAGCAAACAATGAACATAATGTTTTACTCATCCATTTGGGAATAATATTTAACCTCATCTGACAAGATTTAAAAATGGAGGGAATGTAAATTGGTTTAGCATTTTTGAACGACAATTTCACAATATCTTGTGGGTATTTGAAATTTGTCTACTCTTTGTTTCAGCAAATCGATTACTGAAGAAATACTCATAGGTGTAAAAAGTGAAATTGCTACAATTTTATAATAATTAAAAATTGAATATATTTTTGAATAAATTGTACATAAATACTATAGCAGACTGTATATGACACACACTAAGTTATATGTGAACATTTACTTTACTTATAATAATAATTACCAGTACTGATAACTGTGTTGAATATTTTCCATTTCTCTTCTAGATTCCCTCTCCACCCATCTCCAGGCTGCTCTGGACCTGGGAAGATAAATGCTATGGACTACAACCACAGACCTTCTGGACTTCTGCTTTTGTTTGGGTCCCCTCAGTAAATAATCAGAAGATGAACTAAAATAAGGTTGGGATATTTGACTTCCCCCATGGCAAATTGCTGGGGGTTAGATGCTTCCATCTAATAAAAGCCACAGTTTCAGTTAGATACCACCCCTGGTTTCTGCTACTGCTACTGGATTCCTACTGCTCATTTCCTCAGGCCTAGAGACAACACAGCTCCTTGCTTCTGTGAGCCATGAGGTTCTGCAGTACACCTTCTTTGTTTTCTTAAGCCCCATCACACCTTTGTAAGTAGTGCCTGTAGTTAACTCTCTTCAAATCACCCAGTCTCAGTGAACCATACATTATTACCAGTACTCTTTCTCACAGTATTCTTAATAGTATTTCATTTTTCTTCATTGCTGGCAGAGCATTTTTTTTTTTTTTTTTTTTTTTTTTTTTGCTCTCCAGCTCCTTCCCTATAGCCTTTTGGTCAGAGAAGGTAATCCCTTTCCTCAACATAATGATGTAATGATCAATCCTGAGTAGTCTGAGTTACACATGGTAATTCTATTCACTGTACCAGCAATTGGTTTAGGAGCGGCTGGGAAATGAAAAGAGGTCTAATGAGGGGCTTGTAGGGAAGCTCTCATGAACTGAAAAAAGACGACACACAAGAAGGGGTGGTTTTCTTGTAGGCATTATGAAGTTTGGTGTGATGCCTGGTCTGATGTGGGTGCTACACCATTGCACCACTGTACTAACGCACAGCAGGCAGATGAAAAGAGTGTGAGTGAGCTGACAGATCTATCAGTCTTAGGGTTGCCTTCCCTGTGGATCCTCTTCTGTGACATAATACATTTTCTTCTTATTGTTTAATCCGTTTTGAATTGGTTTTCTCTTACTTTCAGTTGAAGGCATGCCCTCTGACCTGAATACTACTGAATGCTGGAAAGCACTAAAAAAGAATGAGGTAAACTGGCTTTTATTGAGTTGCAACTATTTCCAAAAATAATTATAATCCTTCACAAAAGAAAATAAAGTGTTTGTGTATGTGTGTGTGTGTGTGTGTGTATATATATAATCTTACATATGTATTTAATTTTACACATATTAGATTTAATAATATACATTAGATAAATATTAGATTTGTATATATTATTATATATCAGATATTACTATATAAAATATTTTTAAATTATACTATATATATTACTTAATGTACCTTATATATGTTATGATATCTATGATATTTTATATACATATGTATAATGATATAATGTCTAATGATCTTCTGCCTCAGATACCTAAACTAAATGCATATGCATATTATTTATGTAAGTGGTTTACTGAATGTTCTGGAATCAATAGAATATAAAAAATAGAATATAAAAAATTAATTACACCTGACCCTACCTCTCTAAACCCACTCATCATTTTACAATCCCTTCCCTTGGATGTAATACTTGGCAACCTGATAGTCCTTCTGAACAACTCTAGGGAGTCATAAATTACCCATATCTCTTTATTAAAGTACCTAGTCTTACCTAATGGCAAAGCTCCTGTCTTTCATTAAATTTAAATATTTTCTTCAACCCAATTTGAGCATGACTCAATTTTATAAGCCTAGAATAGGAAAGTTAAACCTTCAGGTCTTCAACTTTTCACCACTTTGTTCTTCTACTGCCCTCACTCATGCTGCCCCTGGCTTGTGGAGAGACTGAAATGGGAGAAGAGGTAAGGGAGAGAAATTGTCTGAATTTGCTGTAAGAGTACAATATGGCATGGGAGCCGTTTATGCATTATATTGACAAATGCTCGCTTATTTACTCAAGGGGTTTATTTATATGTTTTGGAAGGTTTGCTATAGTGAGACACTCAAGCTGAACGTCTCTAATGACAATGTGTCCTCTACCTAACCACTTATCTATTTCCTCAGCCACTAAATTCCTGAGTTCCATTCCTCTGTAGGAGTTATATGTAGAAGGAATCTGTTTGAGATTATCCACATCTTCCTTCCTGCCACAATGTTTTTACTGCTTTTTGAAAATAATAAATAAAAAAACTTGGTTCGTTTATACGTGCCTTTTGATACATGCTTGTACATATGTAAAGATGATCCCCTTGGAATGGCTTAATAGTTTACTATTAAAACTTGCAGTGTTTTGTTAATTGGTGTTGTCTCAGCTTTGAAACAACTGACAATGAGTCCTCAGTTAAAATTTTAAGACCTAGAAAAGTCCGTTTTAACATCTTATCCCTAATACTAGATATGTAAATATGTAGGAAAAAACTGGTGGAATACACCAAAATGTTAATGGAGATGGACTTTGGAGAAAGGAGATGGGAGTAGCTCATATTAGGAGGGAACATTTAGTATTTACAACATACACTTTTCTTTGGTTTAGATTTTTAAAAATTAGTACTCATTTATCATTTATGTACCTGTAAATAACAACAAACTTTTAAAAAGTAAGAGGAACAAGACCCTAGACACCAAAACTATTAGAAAATTCATTAGATCATAAAATGCTCAACAATGAGAATTACCCATTTTTAAAATCACTGAATCCTTGGATTTGGAAAATGATCTTGAGACATATTAATAAATATGTGCTGAACGCAGAAACAAAAGTGAAAATGACATACTTGGTGCTCCTAATCATGTTTTTGAGACCCTGAGAGCTGTTGTAACACCCTATACGTCTGAGGTACTAGTACAGGGGAGGGGAAATTTTTCTCCCTAGCTTTATGAGATTTATGTGGAATTAGGGTTTGCTCTCTTGAAAAATGAAGATGAACATCTGGCCTTGTGCCTTTTGGTCACATTGAATATAGTACTGTGAAAGCCTACATATGTAATGAAACCATTTCTTTGACTACGCACTCCTATAGTAAAAGGAAAAATCTGCTAAATCTCAGGGGCTGTGCAGGTGGATTGGACTATAGTGGTATTAACAGACTTTTCCAGCTCTGTTTGAAATAAACACAAAATATACAAAATAAAACTTTAATTATACAAGAAGCCTCCATTTACAAAAACATTAATATGTAAAAAAAATATAACCTTGCAATTAATTTAAATCATATAAAACTAACCTACTAATCACCAAAAATGTTAAGCACAATATTGACTACATTTTTGTTTGTTCTCTTAGCATTTAGAAGGATTTTTGGGAATATTCCAATACCTGTTATTAAAAAAAAAAAAAAAGGCTGGAGGGGTGCCTGGGTGGCTCAGTCAGTTAAGCGTCTGACTCTTGATTTCAGCTCAGGTCATGATCTCAGGGTTGTGAGATGGAGCCCCGAGTCGGGATCCGTACCGTTCGTCGAGCCTACTTAAGATTCTCTCCCTCCCTTTGCACAGCCCCCATCCATCCCTGTCCAATCTCAAACTCTCTCTTTCTCTCTCTCAAAAAAAAAAAAAAAAAAAAAAAAGAAAAAGAAAAAGAAAAGAAAAGAAAAAGACTGGAAAATGCTGCATTATTCTACAGCAAGCTGAGACATTCAAAATCATTCTTCTGAAAACTTATATGAATAATAATCATTGTAGCAATCTAAATGTTTAAAGGCAATGCTAAAGATTATAATTGCTATGGATTTGAGACAGCAGTTATCTCTTACCTTGTGTATCTTTTGATCATAGCCTTTCCCTTCCCTTTCTCAAATATCCCCTTCCCAAGTTTAAGGGCAGAATGGAAAGGGACAGTGGTTTGTTTTTCCTAAAAGACCACAAGCATGACCAGGACTGTTAAATAACGCCTGGACGGGGGGGTCTTCATCGTGCGCTGTGGTGGAGAGTGGGAGAAAGACGGACAGTGAGCTAATTGGCCTCAGGATTTTCACACAAGCTGTTAGAACCCTTCTCTTGATCATTGCTACAGGCTTGCTGACTGTGTGGGGCTGTGCTATAGAAACCAATATACAGTAAGAAAAGGCCTGAAAAGTGAAGAATGGCTGTTAATTAGATGGTGGTGAATGAGCTGAGCAGGGATAACATGGGGCTGCCGTATCCTGAGGAGAACTTTAGCCCATGTAATAGACTGCACATTAGTGACAGCAAAGGGTATCAACAAAGGACGGCTTTCTAAAGGTTGAGACTTTATTCTAGCCTCAAAATTCTTTACATAACAGAGGTTTATCATTCACATATCACTGTCAAAAAATAACAAGAGCTTCCAGATTTTCTACTGAACTTTACAGATGCTTGCAAAGCATTTATGTGGCTCCTAAAGGTAAATGTGTTCCACCAGGCTTACATAAACGCTATTAGGATGAATACACCTCCTAAGCCATTTTTCTCTTTTCACTGTCTTTGAGTTTGCAAATATTACCTTTGAAATGTAAATGGAACTTCCTTGTTCCCTTACTATAGCATATACTCTCAACTCTAATATTGAAACAAAAATAGAATTATCATGCAATGAAGTTGAGGTCCCTCATTGGAGATCATATAATAAAGAATCTTTTGTGTGTTAAAATTTGACATAGAAGTCTGAAAGGTATAAGGAACAATGCAAACTCATTTAATGTATACAATCCCTAGGCATATTTAATAGGATTTTTAAGCATAACATCTTATATAACTGCACCGAAACAGTAGTGTTTCAATTCTAGTCTTTTATCATCAGCAGGAACTAGAAAATAGTGCTTCCTATGCTAAAGAAAAATTTGCTGGTGATTACACTTTTTATAGTTGAGCTCCTTATAAATGATTTTCTCCACTTGTAAAGAAAGTGGTAGTAACCATCTCATTTTAACAGAAGAAGTAGAAAGGAATAGATCCATTTGCATCACATTGCACTGTATTGGGCTTCGGAGAGACTCCTCAATCTCCAGAGATTTTGTTTACGAAGATAGTTTCTATATAGTTGGCAATAACTTCAGTAGCTCTGTAGTTTACAGGCCTTCAAAAAATGTGAAACTGATAATGTTCCAGGCATTCAATAATGCAACTGCTCTAAAGAAGACCTTTCTTTTCTCCCCCTGCTCCTAATTTAAATGGATGGCCAGTGGATATTTTTAAATGAATGAAGCTCCAATTATATATTAAAGTTTAATGCTAAGAGGAATAAGATTTTGCTAATGAAGTTTGGGTGGCCACAAAACAATGCATTGCTTTCTTGGAAAATTCAGACATGCAAGAATTTCTAAACATCCTGCAAGAAATATAGACTGAATCTATAAAAGCTAATTTAGTTCTGTGACTTCCAAATGTAGAAAAATTATATTATTTGAAAATCCTGTCTTCAACCAGAATGGAATCTAACCTAAATTCGGGAGATAAGATTACTAGAAATATTAAATTCCTTTGATTAATAAGGGGAAGTTTTAACAGAAATGCATATATAAATTATTTTAATGAGGATGAATTCCAGGTTTTATAGTAATGGCAGTAAAAGCAATACTGACCACTATTGTAAAATATTGAGAGTTTATTATTCTCCAGATACTGTAAGAGATATTTTACATACATCTCATTTATACCCAGACCAATTTTATGAAGTACTTTTATTCTCAATTTACAGATAATTAAGTGATAATTCTAAGGTCACATATGTCTAGTAAGTGATAAAGTTGAAATTCAAATACTAGTCCCTCTGATTCCATAACATCTGCTCTCGGCAATTGTTGTAAATGTATAATGCTGTGTAGTACTCCCCACAAACCTAATGGTGTAAAACAACAACATGCATTTATTGATATTATTATTCATGGTTCTGGGGGTTGACTGGGCAAAAGAGAGTGGCTCTCTATGGGTCTCTCATATGACTGCACTCACACAGCGGCTAAGCTGGTGTTATCAGAGAAGATTGCTCACAGGCCCAACTGTTGTCCAGGACATTTACACACGATCACTACTTGCAGCTTGGGCTTTCTCAGAGCATGGTAGTAGAGTGCTGAGGGTGAGTGTCTCCAAATGTAGAGCCTGAGGAAAGCTTTATTCTTTTTTTAAACCAGCCTTTAAACTCTTGCAGCATCACTTCTGCAGCATGCTGTGTATTAGAAGACACTCAATAAGAACAGCATATTTTCTAGGCGCCTGGGTGGCTCAGTTGGTTAAGCGTCTGCCTTTGGCTCGGGTCATGATCGCAGGGTCCTGGGATCCAGCCCGTGTCCGGCTCCCTGCTCAGCGGGGAGACTGCTTCTCCCTCTCCTTGTTGCTCCTGCTCTCTCTCTCTCTCACTATCTCTCTCTCTCTCCAATAAATAAATAAAATCTTAAAAAAAAGAACAGCATATTTTCAAATGGAAAAGAAACATGCTCCATTTCTTAGTAGGATTAACGTCAAAGAATTTGTGAACATCTTTTCATTAATATTGATTTTTAAAAAATTGTGGTAAAACACATGTAACATAAAATTTGCCATCTTAGCTATTTTTAAGTGTAAAATTCAGTGGCATTAATGACTTTCATATTTCTGTGCAACCATTGCCACTCTCCATCCACAGAACTCTTTCTTCTTGCAAAACAAATTCTTTTTTGTTTTCAAGATTTTATTTATTTATTGGAGAGAGAGAGAGAGACCACAAGCAGGGGGAGTGACAGAGGGAGAGGGAGAAGTAGGCTCCCTGCTAAGCAGGGAACCTGACATGAGGCTTGATCTCAGGACCCTGGGATCATGACCCGAGCCAAAGGCAGACACTTAACCAACTGAGCCACCCAGGCACCCCTGGAAATTCTTACCCCTTAAAAATAATTCTTCATCCCTTGTTCCCCCAGCTCTTGGCAACTACTGTTCTACTTTCTGTCTCTATGATTTTGATGTAAGCGGAATCATACAGCATTGGCCTTTTGTGACTAGCTTTTTTCACTTAGCATAACATCCTCAAGTTTCATCCATGTTATGTAGCACATGTCAGAATTTTCTTCCTTTTTAAGACTAAATAATATTCTGTTGTATGTATACACCACATTTTGTTTATGCATTCATCTGTCAATGGACACTTATGTTCTTCCATCTTTTGGCTATTGTGAATAATGGTACTATAAACATGTATGTATAAATATCCCTTCATGGAGTGGGATTGCTAGGTCATATGGTCATTCTATATATATTTTTTTTAACTGCATACTGTTTTCCAAAGCATATAAACCCCTTTACATTTGCATCAACAGGGCACAAGTCTCCCAATTTCTCCTCATCCTCACCAACACTTGTTATTTTCTGCTTTTGTTTTGTTTTGTTTGCCTTCCTAATGGGTGTGAGGGGTACCTCATTGTAGTTTTGATTTGCATTTCCCTAAGAATTAGTGATGTTGAGAATCTTTTCAGGCTTTTTGGCCACTTGTATATCTTCTTTGGAGAAGTATCTATTCAAGTCCGTTGCCCATTTGCAAATCAGTTTGTTTGTCTTTTACTGTTGGGTTTTAGAAGTTCTTTATATATTCTGGATGTTTTCCATATCAGATATATGATTTACGAATATTTTCTCCCATTTTATGGGCTGCCTTTTCATTCTTTTGATTGTGGCTTTTGATTCACGGCCATGTTAGATTTTGAAGATGTTTATTTATTTTTTCTTTTGTTGCCTATGCTTTTAGGGTCATATCCAAGAAATCACTGCAAATCCAATGTCATAAAGATTTTCCCCTATATTTTCTTGAAGGAATTTCAGAGCTTTAGGTCTTATGTAAAGTTTTTGACCCAATTTGAGTTAATTTTTGCAATATGATGTAGGATCAGGGTCCAATTACATTTTTTTTTTTTTTGCTTGTGAATAGCCAGTTTTCCCAGCACCATTTGTTGAAGAGACTATCCTTCCCCACTGCGTGGTCTTGGCACTATATCAGAGATCATTTGCCCATTTATGCAAGAGTTTATTTCTGGGCCTTGTGTTCTGTCCTATTGGTCTATATGTCTGTCTTTATACTAGTACAATGCTATTTTTTGATTACTCTAGCTTTGTAATAAGTTTTGAAAGCAGGAAGTGTGAGCCCTCCAGCTTTGTCCTTCTTCAAAACTCTTTGGATAATTGGGGTCCCTTGAAATTCTATAAGAATTTTAGGATGTGTTTTTTATTTCTGCAGGACATATCATTGGGGTTTTAACAGGGTTTTCATTGAATTTGTAGATTCCGTTAGAACTTCTTTTTTCTATTTTTATAATGTAAATGAGATATTTTTTAACTTCCTTTTCAGATTGCTCATTTATTAGTATATAGAAACACAACTGATTTTTGTGTGTTGATTTTGTGTCCTGCAACTGTGCTGAATTCATTTATTACTTCTAACATGCATTTTTTAATTTGTTTGTTTGTTTGTTTTCTGTGGAATCTTTAGGGTTTTCTATATATAAGAAAGATGATACCTCTGTGAACAGGGATAATTTTGCATCTTCCTTTCCAATTTGGCTGCCTTTTATCTCATTTTGTCTAATTATTCTGGCTAAGACATCCAATACTACATTGAATAAAAGTGGTGAAAGTTAGCATCCTGTCTTATTCTTTTTTTTTAAAGATTTTATTTATTTATTTGAGAGAGAGAGAACAAGCCAGGGAAGAGGCAGAGAGAGGGAGAAGCAGACTCCCCACTGAGGAGGGAGCCCAACGCGGGGCTCGATCCTAGGACCCTGAGATCATGACCTGAGCCAAAGGCAGATGCTTAACTGACCGAGCCACCCAGGTGCCCCATCCTGTCTTATTCTTGATCTTACAGGAAAGCTTTCAGTCTTTCACCATGAAGTATGATGTCAGCTGTTGTGAACATCTTTTAAGTTACCATAATAATTTCTAATATTTTGTTTAATTAATGTCATCTTCATACTCAAAACTTTACCATATTTATATTTAAGTGATAAGGCATCACTAACTATACCTCTTGTCCAGTTATGCAAGAATGAAAAGATAAAGAAAGAAACAGTCAAAGCAATCCAGGGCTAATGACAAAAGTGCTTACCAGTTTATCCAAAATGGAAATATGAAGCTAAAATTAAAATTATTAGATTCAAGACTTATGGTCTTACTTGGAATTATTTTTTATACTGTAAAGATTAAAGCTACTACCTTTATAAATGAAGGCAAATACTAGTTGAAGGTTATTATTTAAAATATAATTTAAGTATGTTAGTGGTAACATTTCAAATAAGTGAGGAAAGGATAGTGTTTAATAAACAGTATTAAGAAAATTAGATATTGATTTGAAAAAAATGATTTTAATCTTTAGCTGCCACTGTTCCCAAATCCATCCCAGAAGGACTAAGTAATCAAGCAGGAACAATGAAGCCATCAAAGTACAAAGAGAACATATCAAGACAGTTTTTATAATATTGGGGTACAGAAGACCTTTCAAAGAATGACATAGTAGCGAAGATTGACATACATGACAAAATAAAAGTTAAAACTTCTGAATGGAAATGACACAAAGTTGAAAGGCAAAATGGGGAAAATCATCACATGTATGTGACAAAGAGTTATTAAAAAGTGGATAGAGTGGATAAAGAAATTCCACCAAAAAAGTTTTAAAAGATTCCACAAACAACACCGCCCCCAAATCCACAAATAGTATAAGCAGATAATTCAGAAAAAAAAATAAAAGCAATACATGACCAATAAACATTTAAAATTGTTTGACCTAACCACGAATTAAAGGAAAACAGTATTTATTTTCGTGCTGGAGTGGCAATATTAAAAGGTCTGGTGATATCTAGTATCTGAAGTGTACTGGCCATTTGCCTATTTTCTCTTAAATCCATTCTTTGCTCTTTCTCTGCTTTGTTCTTCATTATAGAAGGACTGACTCCTCTAGGCGCATTCCCCAGATACTCATGTCAGCTGTCTTCCAGCTGAATTTGCCAAAGGAAGGCTCTGGTAGGAGAATCAAAACTGGATAGAAGAGATCAGTCAAGTTTATTTTTTTTCCGTCTCTTTTTTAGGGCAATGTCTTTGGCTGAATGACACTGCCTCCATGGCTGAACTTCCAGCTGATAACTCCAGCTTCCCGATACTGGTAACACCTCCTACTCGCATTATCCTTCTGCCAATGACACACCCGGCAGGCAAAGCAGTGGGAACAGTCCCCCCCTGGGTGCGGGCAATTAGGGGGTACATTGTGTGAAGAGAATTTCTAAACCAACTAAAAGTCAGTCTCTCTCTCTCTCTCTCTCTAGATAGATAGATAGATGATAGATAGATAGATAGATAGATGGATAGATAGATAGATAGATGATAGATAGATATGAACATAAACTATGTGCTAGCAATTCTAAGCAATGTCAGTGACATTAAAGAAATACTCCTCCCATCAAGATCACCACTTCCAATATACCCCTCCTCTTGCCTTCCACTTGGTATTCTACCAATCCAGTCTGAGGAGTGATAGCGACAGCTTCCCGCTGTTACTAATCTCAGGGTTGCCTCACCATCCCATCTGGTTTCCCAACTCTTCCATTATCTGTGTCAGAAATTTTCCATTTTAACCCTAGAGGTTCCAGTTTTTCTCTTTGAGCCCTGACTGATACAGGAATTATGGAATCTGGCACTCATTTTTGGTGAGTGTTAGGATGAACTTTTAGATGGAAATTTAGTCTTATTTCTCCAGTTTTCAATGTGCATTTACTTATTGTGGATGTGAGAATGAGGGGTTGGAAGGGCTTGTATTTTCTAGCTTAAATTTGTTTGTATTAGTTGTTTGAGTTACTTTTATAAGTAAAAAATAATGCATTTTCAATTTGAAAAGAAATGTCCTATACTAGAAGCATATACTGTGTACTGTCAGCATGAGAAAGTAAATGTGCACCTCCAATTGTCAGGGTGTGTCTAGAGAAAAAAATTTTAAAAACAAATACAAAAATCTTAGTTAAAGAGAAGCATGACTGGAATAAATCACAACGTAGAGGGAGGGAAGTAATCAATGGTGAGGGATGGGCCTGCTGCTCGGATGCAATTAATTTCAAAGCAAAAGACTTAATGAACTGGGGCATTACAATATATGTTATGAAACCTGCTGTGATGAAATAGATAATAGGAAGCATGCTAGCTCAGAGGGACATATTCTGATTTTCTCAAAAGTTTAAGATGAAAGCAGGCTTTCAAGGATCACTTTTACCAGGCTACAAGAAGCCAGTGAAGTGAGAGCCATATAATTATAAAGCTGGGATGGATAATTTATAGTCAGATAAAGCATGCAGTGGTCAGTGGTGAAAAACACCAGTTCTCAAACTAGGTGACACAGGTACCTAGGGAATGCAGTTATTGTAAGGTACTGCATAGCCAACATGTTTTACTCATAGACTTACTAAGTAATATGTCACATTTCTATGAGAAACAACATATTAATGCATTTGGAATCGGGCAGATCTGAATTTGATTCCTTTTTCTCACTATCAGTGAAGGCCTAGACACGTTACTTATACTCTGCTACTTTTTATTTTTTTATCCACAAAATGTAGACAAAAACCTTTATACCATACACTTACTGTATAAGGTGAAGAAACATCTTACTTCTTAAAATTGCTCAATACTCTGCCGTTATCTAAAAGCCCATATTTTGATGAATAAAATGAACCTTTATTTATGTTTCTGTATTCAACATTGGTTTGTTGCCATTATGAAATCTTCTCAATCAATTGCTGTGGAAAGTATGACTACATGATGTTGGGATCCACAAAATGTTACAGCTCCGACAGATTGTAACTAACTAAATGTAAATATTATGAGTATATGAACTAGTGACGCTAACGTTTTATTTAGCATATACCCATAGTATAATAAATAAAAGTCGTCATTTTAAATAAAATCAGTATGAGTAGAGAAGAATCCCCACAAAATAACAACAGTTTGGAGACATTAAAATGTCAGCAATCTGACTAAGAGATAATATGTGGGATTCTTATCCAAGTTCTGTGATATAAAAGTAATTAAAAGTTTCATATAATAATTATTACATATTTTTAAAGATTTTATTTATTTATTTTGAGAGAGAACAAGCCACCATGCATGGGGGGAGGGGCCAAGGGACAGGGAGAAAGAGAATCTTGAGCAGACTCTGAGCTGAGTGTAGAGCCCAACTAGGGGCTCCATCTCAAGACCCTGAGCTTGCTACCTGAGCCGAAATCAAAAGTCAGATGCTTAACCGACTGAGCCACCCAGCCGCCTCTAATTATTATATTTCAATAATAAACAACACACAAAGCACCTTGTTATATGCCAGGTACTTTCTAAGCATCTCACTTTATCCTACAAAAATTCCATGAAATGATAATGATGATGTGATGATGATGATGACAATAATGATGATAATTCTCATTTTACAGTTGAGGAAACGGAAGTAGAATGTAGATATCTGAAGTCAAGAAAACTAGAGGTGAAAGTATTTGTTAGTTGAATTGTTAGCTTAAGAGTAGATTAACATAGTACACAAAGCAAAGCTATGAGACATGGTGAGTGTATTTCAAGTGTTCTATCTCTATCATTAGTATTTGAATTCAAAATGATGTTACTATAGCAACCACTATGATGGCATTTCTGTGCCTGTGTTTTTTTAGATTCCTTTTATCAGAATAAGGAAGTTCTTGTTAATTACTACTTTTCTGAGAATTATTTTAATGCATTTTTTCAAAAGGTTTTACTGCATCTATTAAATTGACTATAAGACTTTTATCTTTTATTCTATTATTATGATAAATTAGATTGATTGATTTTCAAATTGGCCTAATATTTGCATTCCCTGGATGGATTTCACTTGGTCATTATGTGTTAGTCTTTTTTAATAAGTATATGCATTGCTGTATTTGATTTGTGACTACATTATTGTGAGTAATTGTGTCTATGTTTATAAGGGATATTATTGGTCTGTAGATTTATTTACTTGCAACGTCTTTGGTTTTAGTAATGTTTTTATAAAATTAATTGAAAAATATTTCTTGGCCTTTCTATTTCCTGTAGGAGTTTGTGTAGAATTAATATTCTTTCTTCCTTAAATATTTGGTAGAATTTGCCAGTAAAATCATCTGAGTTTAGAGGGTTTGTTTGTTGGGAGGGGGGTAGGGGTGGAAGGTTTTTAAGCTTTGAATTAAATTTCTTTAGTAGACATAGAGCTATTCAGGGTAGCTGTGAAGGAATTTGTGTCATGTAAGTTGTTAATTTGTTGACATAAAGTTGATAATATTCTCTTATGATCCTTTAGGGTCTTTAGGGATCTATAGGATCTTTTAGTGACAACCTCTATTTCATTTCTGATATTGGTGATTTGTGTTCTCTGATTTTTATTGATTGGTCCAGCTAATTGTTTACCAATTGCATTGTTTTCAAAGAACCAGCTTTTAATCAGTTAATTTTATGTATTGTTTGTTTTTATTTTAGTTGGTTTGTTTCTACTCTTATTTTTATTATTTACTTTCTTCTACTGGACTTGGATTTATTTTGCTCTTCTTTTTTCTAGCTGTTTGAGGTCCAACATTAGGTTGTTGTTTTTAGACTTTTCTTAAAGAAAAAAAAAAAAGAAAACTTAAATATTCCTTCTAAGTACTATTTTATCTGGATCCCACAAGCTTTGATATACTTTACTTTTATTATCACTTATTTTGAAATACTTTGTCCTTTCATGGGTGATATTTTCTTTGATGAATATATTATTTAGAATTGTATAGTTCAATTTCCAAAAATGTTTGGATTTCCCAAAGATTGTAGTATTATTCATTCCTAATAACATTGTGGTCTGAGAACATACTTTGTACTATTTCAATCATTTCAAATTAATTGAAACTTGCTTTATGGGACAGCAATATGGTCTTAGTAAACTTTCAAGGAAATGTGTATTCTACACTTTTTGTATATGATATTTTACAAATATCAATTAGGTCAAGTGTTTAAGAGTGTTATTCAAATGCTCTATGTCTTTATTTTTGGGGCTAATAGTACTCTCAACTGCAGAGAGGGGCATTAAAATATTCTGTGATTTAGGAGTTATTTATGTCTGTCTTTAATTTTGCCAAATTTGATTCATGTATTTTGAGGCTACTTTGGGAATACAGACATTTATTTGTGTTATGTCTTCCTGCTGAACTGACCTGACCCACTTTTGTGATTCTGAAATGTTCCTCTTTATCTTTGATATTACTCTTTATCCTGAATTCTATTTATCTCCTGTTATTACAGTCATTCCAGCCTTCTTCTGCTTACTATATGCATAGTATGTATTTTTTCTATCCATTTACTTTGAATCTATCTGTTTATCTATATTTAAAGTGTGTTTCCCATAGATGACAGGACAGGTAAGGTCTTGTACTTACTCTCTTCTGATAATCTCTGATTTTGATTGGAGTGTTCAGCAATATAATTATTGTTAGGATTCAATTTAAGTCTAAAAAACTGTTTTATGTGTGGGCTCTTTGATCTCTCTGTGTTCCTTACTTCCTGTCTTCTTTGGAATTATCCCTTTTAAAATTTATTTTTGGGGGGTGCATTTTGGTTATTTCTCTTGATTTTTTTTTTCTGTTGTTGTTAAAATGATTATTATATGGGGCACCTAGGTAGCTCAGTCGGTTAAGCATCTGCCTTCAGCTCAGGTCATGATTCCAGGGTCCTGGGATCCAGTCCCACATTGGGTTCTCTGCGTGCAGCCTGCTTCTCCCTCTCCCTCTGACCCTACCCCTGACTTGTGCTCTCTCTCTCTCTCAAATAAATAAATAAATACATAAAATCTTTAAAAAAAAGATTATTAGGTCCTTTTAAATTTTTTTACAGTCTACTTAAAATTAATATTTTCACTTTCTTTAAATTTAGAATCATTAATTTCAGTCTAAGCCCATTTAACATTCCCTTGCCATCCTTTATCTTACTGTTTTCATATGTATTATACATTCATACATTATCAAGTCCAAATGGTAGTGTTAAAAATTTTATTTAGGAGATCTTGAGAAGATGGTGGATTAAGATGACCCTAAACTCACCCCAACCCATGTTTACAATAAGATATCCCTAACAACCATGTAAATAAACCAGAGAGGGATCCGAAGACTGGCAGAAAAAAATTCCACAACTAAATATAGAGAAGCTGCATCTGAGAGGTTAGGAAGGGCAGAAGCTTCTTGCCGGAGGGAGGGAGTTGCAGGAGAGGAGAGAAGAAAGAAATAGTTCCTCACACCAGGAAATCCACACAGGGAAGACAGGTCCCCATAATGTCTAGCTTTGAAAACCAGAGGGGCTGAATTCTGTGAGTTTGTATAACTAGCAGGACTAGGAGTCTGGAGCTTTAAAAGTCAGCTGACTCAGCACTAGGAAAGCCTGGAGGGCAAGGATAGCTGGATTCTGACCTTCAAGAGACAGCAGCCCAAGGAGAAGCAACATAGAAACAGCAGTTTGTACAACACCTGGAGCAAATGGGAAGATCTGTTTATACTCATTTCAGAGTGTGTTGGAGGACTTCTCCAGTAACAAAGGAGCTGACAGTCACTATTTTCCTCCCTTGCCCACCAATATAAACACAGGGCCACCTGTGGGAGGTGGTGGTGCACAGACACTTGTTACCTAACCTGCTAACAGTGGTCCCACTCACACGTTTTTGTGAGGACCCTCCCACTTCAAGCCTGCTGGCCTGGGCTAAGTGCAAATCTGGCGAATGCCCTTCCCAGCCACCACACACAGACACCACACTTCAAGCCCGTATGCTCATGAATTGGAAGAATAAATATTGTTAAAATTTCCATACTACCCAAAGCAATCTACAGATTTAATGTAATCCTTAAGAAAATATCAACAACATTTTTCACAAAGCTAGAACAAACAATCCTAAAAGTTGTATGGAACCACAGAAGATTCTAAATAGCCAAAATAGTCTTGAAAAAGAAAAACAAAGCTGGTGGTTTCACAATTCCAGATTTCAAGTTATATTACAAAACTCTATTAATCAAAACAGTATGACATGGGCACAAAAGCAGACACATAGTTCAATAGGATAGAATAGAATAGAATAGAATAGAATAGAATAGAATAGAGTAGAATAGAAGGCCCAGACATAAAGCCATGTGGTTTATTGGTCACAATATATGGTCAATTAATCTTTGACAAAGGAGAAAAGAATATGCAATGGGAAAATGGCAGCTTCTTCAACAAATGGTGTTGGGAGAAATGGACAGCCACATGCAAAAGAATGAAACTGGACCACTGGTTTACACCATACACAAAGATAATTCAAAATGTATTAAAGACCTAAATGTGAGACCTGAAACTATCAAAATCCTAGAAGACAGCATAAGTGGTGTCTTACATCAGAAGTAGCAACATTTTTCTAGATATGTTTCCTGAGGCAAGGGAAGCAAAGGCAAAAATTAACTACTAGGACTATGTCAAAATAAAAAGCTTCTGCACAGTAAAGGGAACAATCAACAAAACTAAAAGACAGACTAATGAATGGGAGAAGATATCTACAAATGACATCTCTGATAAAGAGTTAGTATTCAAAATATTTAAAGAACTTACATAACTCAACACTGAAAAAACAAATAATCCAATTAAAAAATGGACAGAAGACATGAACAAACATTTCTCCAAAGAAGACATATCAATGGCCAACAGACACATGAAAAGATGCTGAACATGACTCATCATCAGGGAAAAACAAATCAAAACCATGAGGAAATATCATGCCACACCTGTCAAAATGGCTAAAATAAAAAACACAAGAAACAAGTGTTGAAGAGGATGTGGAGAAAAAGGAACTCATGCAGCCACTGTGGAAAACAGTATAGAGGTTCCTCAAAAAGTTAAAAATGGAACTACCCTATGATCCAGTAATTGTACTACTGGGTATTTTCTCCAAAAATATGGCATATATGCACCCCTATGTTTACTGCAGCATTATTTACAATGGCCAAGTTATGGAAGCAGCCCAAGTGTCCATTAATAGATGAATGGATAAAGACAATATAGTATGTGCATAAAACAGAATATTACTCAGCCATAAAAAAGAATGAAATCTTGCCATTTGCAAAAACATGGATGGAGCTAGAGAGTATAATGCTAAGTGAAATAAGCCAGTCAGACAAATACCATATGATTGTACTCATATGTGGAATTTAAGAATCAAAATAAACAAGCAAAGGAAAAAAAAGGAGAGAGAGACAAACCAAGAAACAGACTCTTAATGGTAGAGAACAAACTGATGTTTGCCAGAGGAGAGGTGGGTGGGGGGGATGGTGAAATAGGTGATGGGGATTAAGGAGTGCACTTATCATGATGAGCACTGAGTAATATATAGAATTGTTGAATTACTACATTGTACACCTGAAACTGATATAACACGGCATGCTAACTATACTGTAATTAAAGTTAACAACTTAATAAAAATTTAATCTTATACAAACATTAATTTAAAGAAACTAGGAACAAATATGATTTTATTTACCTACATATTCACTATATCTAATACTCCTCATTCATTCTTGAATATCCAAGTGTCCTCTGCTATGATTTTCCTTCAACCTAAAGAATTTCTTTTAACATTTATGCCAGGATGGGTCTGGTGGTGACACATTCCCTTAATTTTGCTTTATATTAAAAATGTTTTTATTTTTGCCTTCATTCTTAGATGATATTTTCACCAGATGCAGAATTTTTTGTTGACCTCTGTTGTTTTGTTTTGTTTACCTTTCAGTCCTTTAAAGAGGTTTTCCAATGTCTTCTAATCTTCATGCTTTTTATTTAGCACTTTCTGATTTGGATTTTCTCCCCATATTTAATATGGAGTTTTTCTCTAGGTACTTTAAAGACTGCAAAAATTTTGTCTTTACCTTAGTTTTTAGATTTGACTTTTATGTGTATAGGCGTGAATTTCTTCAATTTTTATCCCAGTTGGGTTTCAATAAGCTTCTAAGTCTGTAAATTTATATGTTGCAGCAAATTTGTAGTTTTTCGCCAGTGTTTCTTCAAATATCTTGTCTTCCCTATCATCTCTCTCTTCTCCCTTTTAAAAGAGGAGATTTTTTTTTTGTTGTTATATTAACATACAGGTCCTTGAAGCTTTGTATATCTTTCAGTGTTTTATCTTCTGATTGGATTATTTCTATATGTCTGACTTCAGTTTCAGTTTTTCTTCTATCATATTCCTTCCACTGTAAAGTGCAGCTAGTATATTTCTTATTTTATATGTGTTTTTCAGTTCCAAAATTAACTTTAGATGTTGTACTTTGTCCTTTTTAAATATTTTCTACTTCTTTTCTAATATTTCCTTTTTTTAAAAAAAATTTTTACCTGACCACTAAGCATAATTATATCAGTTTCTCTGATAATTCCACACCCAGGTCATCTCAATATTGGCATCAGTTTATTTCCTATTCTTGAGATATGTTCTCGCTTCCCATATGTTAAAGATGAAAATTTTACCCTGGATATTTTATGTATTACATTACACAGACTACGAATTCTACAATAAAATTCCCCCCTCCCCCTGCCACAAAATATGTATATTTTGTTGTACTGGGCAATTAACTCACTTAGATTCAAACTTTAAAATGTCATACAGTGACATAAAAGCAGTTCAGATCTCGGTTCAGTGCTTTCAGCCTTGGTTTAGAGCTGCTCTCGTTTTTGCCATCAGATTCCGAAGTCACCTCTAAATTTAGGCTATATACCAACTTTTCCCTCTTCTTTGGTTCTCTTCTTTCAAGGGTTTTTGTTTCCATCTCCAGGGGGCTTTTATTGCCATGACTTCCTTTCTTTCATTTCTCAAACAAGATAAAGAAGAGGCCCTTTTTTTCAGAGTTTTGCCATTCTTAAACTGCAATCACAGTGAAAACTATGGCCACCCTATGAAATCAAAATAAAACTGTGGATGGGCACCTGAGTGGCTCAGTTGGTTAAGCATCAGCCTTTGGCTCAGGTCATGATCCAGGGTCGTGGGATTGAGTCTCGCATCAGATTCTCTGCTCAGTGGAGTCTGCTTCTCCCTCTCCCTCTGCCTACTGTTCTGCCTACTTGTGCTCTCTCTCTCTATCTCTCTGTCAAATGAACAAATAAAATGTTTAAAAAGAATAAAAAATAAATAAAACTGTGGAATTCACTTCATGCCATTTTGTTGACTCCAAGTTTTGACTTATTTTCAATATTTTGACTACCTTAAAAAAAATTCCAGAGCCTTTAGATAGTTGTTTCATGTATTTTTCTTTAGAGTTTATAATTCTCATTAGCTAGCATAAGGATTGGTCCAGAGTTTTTTACTGATAATTGTGGGAAGATCTGGTATTCACTCCGTTATACTGGAAGCAGAACTCTCTTCTACCTATTTTAACTAAGATTTGTAGTGAGAGAAAATAAATGGTAAAAGATCATGTGCATTTGCCTATTCAGGCTAGATCCTGTGATTCCACAGTCAGGCTGAGACATGATGATCTACAATGCATGGATAGGCATGCCATTCTATTGGTCTATCAAGGAAAGGCTCAGTTGACACACATGTTAAAGTACAATTTCATTGCTTGCATTTTCTTAATTTTTATCATTTTATTTTTCTAAGTATTACTCATCTTTATGACATAATAATGTAGTAATTAACTAAACCATTTAACTAGTTTTCTGATTTTTTTAAAATAATTTTTTATTATGTTAGTCACCATACAGTACATCCCTAGTTTTTGACGTAAAGTTCCATGATTCATTGCTTGCGTATAACACCCAGTGCACCATGCAATACGTGCCCTCCTTAATACCCATCACCAGCCTATCCCATTCCCCCACCCTCCACCCCTTGAAGCCCTCAGTTTGTTTCCCAGAGTCCATAGTCTCTCATGGTTCATTCCCTCTTCTGTTTACCCCCCTTTTCTTCTTCCCTTTCTTCTCCTACAGATCTTCCGACTTCTTATGTTCCATAAATGAGTGAAACCATATGATAATTGTCTTTCTCTGCTTGACTTATTTCGCTTAGCATTATCTCCTCTAGTCCCGTCCATGTTACAGCAAATGTTGAGAAATTGTTCTTTTTGATGGCTGAGTAATATTCCATTGTATATATGGACCACATCTTCTTAATCCAGTCATCTGTTGAAGGGCATCTCGGCTCCTTCCACGATTTAACTATTGTGAACAATGCTGCTATGAACATTGGGGTGCATATGGCCCTTTTCTCCACTACGTCTTTCTGACTTTAAAATGAATGCTCCTTTCATATGTTTATATTAGCAGTTCCAGAATTGTATTACAATGTAAAAATAAGGTGTGGAAATTTTATTTTCTTTCTTACTATGTACAGTTGGTTTGTACATAGTAAGGTCCATTTAAAAATTTCCAAACATGACCCAGAACAGTGTAAAGTTGGCAATATTTCTTATATTAACATGGCTTAGGAAAAAAATCTATCATATTTCAATGCATCTAAGACACCATCAATTATAAGATGCACCAGCATTTTAAGTAACATCAAGAAAGAAAAAATATAGCTAATTCACCCATAACACAAAGCTATTTTTAAAAATCACTTGAAACTTGTTTACCACACCTATTGCAAAGGAACTCTTATTCTACCTTGTCATGGATTTCTTTTTTAATCATACATTAATCTGCCGTGTTGCTATACTTTTCTGCTCACACACATTTTTGTTTCCAAGCTGAATCACAGTGTCATCTTTTTAAAGACATTTAAGCAGCAATTATGCATTATACATGCAGTACAAATCACGCACATAACTTAATAGATGTGAGGACAATATGAACAACTATGATTAATTTCAGGCTTGCTGAGTAATGACAATTACATCATAATTGTTGTCTGGTAGGCCATCATTGATTTTAGGAATCCTCCCAAATTTAGAGATCTCAAAATGTGAAAATATGTGCTTCTCGGGCTAAATAAAATACTACTAATATTTATTTATTAATTTATTTTTATTTTTAACCAGGAAGGAAGCACACCAATTACTTGAAGGAAGAGCCACTCCTCTAGATAAGTACCTTTGCATGAGCTATTTTTGTTTATTCATTATTTAACCCAACATTTTGGTCTGCTAAAATAATTCAGTCATTGGAAATTATTGTCACAGACTATTTTTAAGAAATAAAATTCAAGAGCAGGGTTTCAGCTAAATTTCTAGCTTAAGACTAAATGAAATTGAGCTTTATTTTGTATTGCTATATGCCCCTCCTTGCACTCCTTCCTATATGTCATATGTTTTAATCTATAAAGAGTTTTTGATTTCTGCTGAAACAACTACATAGAAAGTCTGAACCTTAGCTTTTGTGTAGGAAGGCTTGTCTGTCTCATAAAATGAATAGAAGGAAATGGGGCAAAGGTCAACTTGGGATACCCCTCTAATAGCAGAAACAATATGAGAGTATTTCCTAATGAGCCCTCTTAGTTCCAAATAAGCAATCATGATTAGAGCACACACAGAGCAAACGTCCACAGACCTAAAAATTTCAAAAGAGGATTTTCATTAGATATGTATGTTGCAAATTCTCAAATACTTTTTAGGCATCTGATCTGCACTCTAATGATCTCATCTCTCATCCCTATTTGTTTCAAACCTTTTCCTTTACTAACTCCTTGCATTTCTGCACCATTATGCTGTTTTTCACCTCTTTGTCTTCTTCGTGTGACCCTGATTCATGAAATGACTTTCCTCTTCTTCTTGCTTTACTAAATTCTTTTTCATTATTTGAAACTCAGTGAGGGCATCATCTACTCTAGGAAAGTCCCCCTGATCTGAGTATATTTAGCTTCTGTCCAAATTGTACTGAAGGGTTTGAGGTTTTCTTTCTTCCTTTTTCTTTCTTTCTTTCTTTCTTTCTTTCTTTCTTTCTTTCTTTCTTTCTTTCTTTCTTTCTTTTTCTTTCTTCTTTCTTTTCCTTTCTAGTAAGCTAGTCAAGAATATAGGACAATATAGAAATGGACTTTTTTGGGCCTATATTAGTCAGCTCAGGCTGCCAAAATAAAATATCACAGACAGGGTAACTTAAACTACAGAAACTTATTTTCTCACAGTTCTGGAGTCTGGGAAGTCCAAGAACAAGGTACTGGCCAATTGTTTCCTGGTGAGAGCTCTCTTCCTCCTCCCTTGTTATTGGGTGCTTACATGCTGAAGAGAGAAAGGGAGGGGAGAGGGAGAAAGAGAGACAGAAAAGGACAGCACACACAGAAAAGGACAAAAGGACACTAACACTATTGAATGAGGGCCCTACCCTTATGATCTCCCTTAACCTTCTTACTTCCATAAAGGCCTATCTCCAAGTACAGGTCCATTGGGAGTTAGGGCTTCAACATACGGATTTGAGTAGGACACAAACATTCAGTCCATAGCAGGTTATTTAAGTAATACCTTTAGAAGAGGCTTACAGACAGAAGCAAACAATAGAGGCTCTCTAAGATGGAAGCTGTGTGAGAAGCTGTTCTGGCTACACTTCTGGGTATCTTTATTATAAAAGAAAAAGTAAATAACTACCCTATATATTCTGAAAAATACAAATACTTTACTGTTCTATCTATCTTTACATAACACAACTCACCATCAGGAACAGTACTACCACCTCACTCCTGAACTAGAAGTGGAAACACTACAAAGTATTATGGAAAGTAGAAGAGCCTATCACATAAAAAAGGAGTGAAATTGTTCCCATCGATTTCCATCCACTCTTCCGTCTCCACCCCTCAATCCTCTGTGATTCCAAGATTCCCTGGCATGCCCTTACTTTACTTCCTATATAATTTTCTGATGTCCTGGGTGTTTTCATTTTGCCCCTCCAGATCCTCTAGCCTTCCTCGTCATGGGTGTTAGATGCTTCCTGCTATTGGTGGCACCTGATCTTCTCTCTCCTGTGCATTCCCTTTTAAATAGTCCTTTTATTAAAGTCTCATCATTTATCCCTTTGATTGTGGCATATATTTCCAGCAGGACACTAACAAATATATCTGTTTATGTATCTTTCACCTAGAGAACTGAGTTCCTTGAGGATAACCTGATTAAATTTGTATTTCATAGCTCAGCACAGTGCCTGACACAGTGAATGGTTAGATGAATAATTATACTTCCCCATATATTAAATTTTCAGTCTTCATTATTTCTTTTTGTTATTATTACAGACCCAGTCCATAATGACTAGAAACATTTCTGTGTCTGTCATTTGGAATGTCCAGAAATTTCGTTTGAAATATAAGAGTGGAGAACAAGGTTTTCCTTTGTGCAGTAGGGATATATTATACAGTGAGAACAATAAACCAAACTTCCAGACAATTACAGTGCCCTTGTTTGCGGTGGCTATCTCACATAAAGTTTCCTGAAGACCACTTGGGGTTAAATAAAAAGTCGATAAAGTTTGTTTAGGAGTGAGGAACTGTATTTTATCTTATACAACTAGAGCATTGGATTTGCCATCATATTAAGGTTTAATAGAGGAAGCCAAGAGGGAGCAACTGAATATTACAGTGAGAAGGAAGGAGGAAAAACCAAATAACAATGGAACAAACAGAGAGATAATCTGGGAATAAAAACTGACATGGGACATATTATCCCATGAATCTTTTAAATTTGAAACCTACTATTTTGTCCACTCTTCCCATTTCTCATTGACATGAGGCCTAGACTGCTGAAGTTAGATCACATAGTGTGCTCATATAAATGCTTTAGCTTGATGACTTTTGCTTAATATGCCTTTTTTCAGAGATGTAGCAACTGGAGGAAAAAATACATATAACAACAAACATCTTCATAAAAGATTATAGGGGCCCTTTGAACTGAAGACACAGATGGGAAAATACATTTCTCAGTATTCCTGAAAATATTCTTTTTTTCCCATCAGTTATAACCATAGATGACTTATTAAATGGATAGCACCATTAGATTTAAATGGCAGATCCAACTACAGCTCACCTGGAGATGTTCTCTAGAAAATAATAAAGGTAATTGGCACAGTGGAGGTTAATTTGAAGGTAGAGACACATTTAGCACTATAGAAACATCATTCTTTGTGTTTGGTCTGAAGAACACCAAGGAGAAAAATAAAATAATTCAATAAGCATAGTCATTTTACTACCTTGTCCTAGTATAGTGGAGGCACAGGTGGAAGGATGGGAGGTAGATCAGGGCTCAGGCCCTTAAGTGCCACTACCCTGAAAACACAAAGCCTTTGGCATGGGAAGTCCTTCTCTCAGTAACAGCACAGATCATTCATAACAGAGTCTAGAACATTCTGCATACAATGAAGAAAAGAGTACTTAATCCATAGACCCGGAGACTTGTTTTAATGGTATATGGGAATTTTGAATAACAGAAAACAGCGTGGAGTTGAACCATGTAGCCTTTTTTTTTTTTTCCGTTTTTCTCTTATTTTTTTCCTCTCTTTTTTCCCCCTAGCTTTTTATTGTTGTTTTAAAAACGCTGTAATACTTCATAGGTGCTCAGCTTTTAGGAACTAGAGAATATTTCTTCTAGCTAATTTAACACCTGTCTATTCTCCCAGATTATAGCCAGGTCTGGTAGCCTCATCGATTGTGTTTGCCTTTCCTGGAAGAGGCAGAACATAGTTCTTATTGAGGGACCTGTTCATCAAAATATCTCACCACAACACTGTAGCTTGTTTTTAAACAGAAAACTGTTAATCTCAAATATTCAGTATTCCTTTTGTTCCCTATTAAATAAAATAATTTCATATTCTAATATTCTGAAAAACTAAATTAACAATGTAACTGTTCAGTTGCATAAAGTGTAATATGTAACAAAATTGCTGTTAAAATAGAGATCTAATGATACCTTCATTAATTTGATCACTGAAATGGCAAACCCTTTTCCAACATAACAGTTTCTGTAGATACCATATAGTTATGATCAAAATTGCTTTTCTGAATGTGTTTCTCACCCCGACTTGATTGTATTTTACATCTTCTTTCTGGCTGTAAGTTACAATTAAACATAAGGAAAAATACTGCAAGGCAAAATATACTCTACATCTGTTACACTGCTCAAATAAATACACAATCTGCACAAAACAGATTTCCTAGTGGGCAAATTGCAAGTAACTACTGAGAACCGAGATAGATTCAAGACTTTTTTTTTTTTTTAATGGCATTAGTGATCTACCAAGTGCTGCTGGAGGAATTTTCCATGTACTTTAGCTACCTACCAACAGCATAAATGCTCTGCCAAAAACATTTAAATTAAGCTGTTGTAATAACTGCTTTGACACAAGATGGATTCTGGTTAATGAGTAGCTTTTTATCTCTCAAATATAAATATATTTCCTTATTACAATATTGGTTTGAAAACATACAAATAACTTTGGGAATGGATTCTTTGAAACGGAAGGAAATTTTCTTTAAGTATAGTTGACACAAATGTTACATTAGTTTCAGGTGTACAACATAGGGATTCAACAAGTTTATACATTATGTTATGTGCACCACAAGTGTAGCTACCATCTGTCACTATGCAATCTTATTACAATACCACTGGCTATATTTCCTATGCTGTACATTTTATTCTCGTGACTTACTCATTCCATAACTGAAAGCCTGTATCTCCCATTCCTCTTCACCCATTTTGCCCTTCTCCCACTTCTTCTCCTCTGGCCACCGTCAATTTGTTCTTTGTATTTATAGGCTTGTTTCTGCTTTTTTGTGTGTTTATTCATTTGTGAGGAAACTTTTAAAAAAAATCAGTGGAAAAGGTTGATATGTCATATTCTTCTCTATAGCATTCAGCTAATCTTATTGTGGATTTGCATTTTCTCCTGTACATTAAATAATAAAAATAAATCAGACCTGTAATGAGGAATTTAAAAAAAATGTTATTTTCCATGAGACCAGTTTTATGTTTAAAAATTCATGGTAATTTATTTTACTTTATTTTGGTTCATTTCCACCTAAACTATGAAGAAAGCCATGGCAAAGAACCAGCACCTTGATCAGTCATATTGGAGCCTAAAGCAAAAGAAATATTTAGTAATACTAATTCTATCTTTATTTAAAATTTTGATATTTTTTTATCACAGATTTTTTTTATATTAACCAGAATTTTATTTTTTTAATTAAAAAAATTTTTTTATTATTTTATGTTAGTCACCATACAGTGCTTCATTAGTTTTTGATGTAGTGTTGCATGATACGTTGTTTGCATATAACATGCCCTCCTTAATACCCATCACTGGGCTAACCCACCCCCCGACCCATGCCCTCTGAAACCCTCAGTTTGTTTCCGGGAGTCCATGGCCTTTCATGGTTCATCTCCCCCTTTGATTCCCCCCCTTCATTTTTCTCTTCCTTCTCCTAATGTCCTCTATGCTCACACATAAGTGAAACCATATGATAACTGTCTTTCTCTGTTTGACTTATTTCACTTAGCATAATCCACTCCAATTCCATCCATGTCAATGCAAATGGTGGGTATGCATCCTTTCTGATGGCTGAGTAATATTCCATTGTATATATGGACCACATTGTCTTTATCCATTCAGCTGTTGAAGGGCATCTCGGCTCCTTCCACAGTTTGGCTATTGCGGAGATTGGGGTGCATGTGCCCCTTCTTTTCACTATATCTGTATCTTTGGAGTAAATACCCAGTAGTGCAATTGCTGGGTCATAGGGTAGCTCTATTTTTAACTTTTTGAGGAACCTCCATACTGTTTTCCAAAAAAGTTGGCTGTACCAACTTGCATTCCCACCAACAGTGTAAGAGGATTCCCCTTTCTCCACATCCTCTCCAACATTTGTTGTTTCCCATCTTGTTAATTTTTGCCATTCTAACTGGTGTAAAGTGGTATCTCAATTCACTGATAGCTAATGATGTTGAACATTTTTTCATGTGTCTGTTAGCCATTTGTATGTCTTCTTTGAAGAAGTGTCTGTTCATGTCTTCTGACCATTTTTTGACCTGATTATTTGTTTTTTGGGTATTAAGTTTGAGAAGTTATTTATAGATATTGAATACAAGCCCTTTTTCTGTAATGTCATTTGCAAAGATCTTCTCCCATTCCATGGGTTGCCTCTTAGTTTTGCTGACTGTTTCCTTTGCTGTGCAGAAGCTTTTTATCTTGATGAAGTCCCAAAAGTTCATTTTTGCTTTTGTTTCCCTTGCCTTTGGGGACATGTCTTGAAAGAAGTTGCTGTGGCTGATGTTGAAGAGGTTACTTCCTATGTTCTCCCTAGGATTTTGATAGATTCCTGTCTCACACTGAGGTCTTTAATCCACTTAAAGTTTATCTTTGCGTATGGTGTAAGAGATTTTCATTCTATAGCTGTCCAATTTTCTCAGCACCATTTATTGAAGAGATTGTCCTTTTTCCATTGGGTATTTTTTCCTGCTTTGTCGAAGATTAGTTGACCACAGAGTTGAGGATCCATATCTGGGCTCTTTATTCTGTTCTATTGATCTATGTATCTGTTTTGTGCCAGTACCATGCTGTCTTGGTGATGACAGCTTTGTAATATAGCTTGAAATCAGGCAATGTGATGTCCCCAGCTTTGTTTTTCTTTTTCAACATGTCCTTAGTGATTTGGGATCTTTTCTGGTTCCATACAAATTTCAGTATTGTTTGTTCCAGCTCTTTGAAAAATGCTACTGGTATTTTATTGGGATGGCATTGAAAATATAGATTGCTCTGGGCAGCAGAGACATTTTAACAATGTTTATTCCCAATCCATGGGCATGGAATGTTTTTCTACCTTTTTGTGTCTTCTTCAATTTCTTTCATAAGTGTTCTGCAGTTTCTAGAGTATAGATCCTTTACCTCTTTGGTTAGGTTTATTCTTATGTTTTTTGGTGCTATTATAAATGGAATCGATTCCCTAATTTGTCTTTTCTACAGTTACACTGGTAGTGTATAGAAAAGCATTTCTGTGCATTGATTTTGTATCCTGCCACATTACTGAATTCTGTGCATTGATTTTGTATCCTGCCACATTACTGAATTGCTGTATGAGTTCTAGCAATTTGGGGGTGGAGTCTTTGGGTTTTCCACATAAAGTATCATGTCATCTGTGAAGAGAGATAATTTGACTTCTTCTTTGCCAATTTGAATGCCTTTTATTTCTTTTTGTTGTTTGATTGCTGATGCTAGGACTTCTAGTACTATGTCGAACAATAGTGGCGAGAGTGGGCAACCTTGTCGTGTTCCTGATCTTAAGGGAAAAACTCTCAGCTTTTCCCCACTGGGAATGGTGTTCCTTGTGGGCTTTTCATAGGTGGTTTTTATGAAATTGAGGAATGTTCCCTCTATCCCTACACTCTGAAGAGTATTGATCAGGAAAGATGCTGTATTTTGTCAAATGCTTTTGCTGCATCAATTGAGAGGATCATATGGTTCTTGTCTCTTTTTCTATTAATGTGTTCTATCACATTGATTGATTTGGGAATGCTGAACCACCTTGCATCCCAGGAATAAATCTCACCTGGTCATGATGGATAATCCTTTTAATGTACTGTTGGATCCTATTGGCTAGGATCTTGTTGAGAATTTTGGCATCCATATTCATCAGGAATATCGGTCTGTAATTCTCCTTTTTGATGGGGTCTTTGCCTGGTTTGGGGATCAAGGCAATGCTGGCCTCATAGAATGAGCCTGGAAGTTTTCCTTCTGTTTCTATTTTTTGAAACAGCTTCAGGAGAATAGGTATTATTTCTTCTTTAGATGTTTGGTAGAATTGCTCTGGGAATCCATCAGGCCCTGGACTCTTGTTTTTTGGAAGGTTTTGATCACTGCTTCAATTTCATTACTGGTTATTGGTCTATTCAGATTATCGATTTCTTCCTGTTTCAGTCTTGGTAGTTTGTAGGTTTCCAGGAAGGCATCTATTTCTTCCATGTAGCTTAATTTATTGGCATATAGTTGCTGATAATAATTTCTAATAATAGTTTCTATTTCCTTGGTGTTAGTCATGATATCTCCCCTTTCATTCATAATTTCATTAATTTGGGTCCTTTCTCTTTTCTTTTGGATAAGTCCGGCCAGTAGTTTATTGATCTTATTAATTCTATCAAAGAACAAGCTTCTAGTTTCATTGATACGCTCTACTGTATCTCTGGTTTCTAATTCATTGATCTCTGCTCTAATCTTTATTATTTCTCTTTTCCTTGTTGGTTTAGGTGTTGTTTGTTCTTTCTCTAGTTCCTTAAGGTTTAAGGTTAGCTTGTGTATTCAAGATTTTTCTATTTTTTTTGAGGGAGGCTTGCATGGTTATATATTTCCCCCTTAGGACAGCCTATGCAGTATCCCATAGGTTTTGGACTGATGTATTTTTATTCTCATTGGTTTCAATGATTTAAGTTCTTCTTTAATTTCCTGGTTGATCCAAACATTCTTTAGCAAGATAGTCTTTAGCTTCCAAATGTTTGAATTCTTTCCAAATTTTTTCTTGTGATTGAGTTCCAGTTTCAAAGCATTGTGGTCTGAAAATATGCAGGGAATAATTTCAATTTTTTGGTATCAGCTGAGACCTGTTTTGTGATCCAGTATGTAGTCTATTCTAGAGAAAGTTCCATGTGCATTCGAGAAGAAAGAGTATTCTGTTGTTTTAGGGTGGAATGTTCTGTATATATCTATGAAGTCCATCTGGTCCAGTATGTCATTCAAAGCTCTTGTTTCTTTGTTGATCTGCTTAGATGATCAGTCTATTGCTGAGAGTGGAGTGTTCAGGTCTCCTCACTATTAAAGTATAATTATCAATATGTTTATTTACTTTGGTTAACAATTGGCTTATGTAGTTGTCTGCTCCCATGTCAGCGGCATAGATATTCACAATTGTTAGATTTTCTTGTTGGATAGACCTTTAAGAATGATATAGTGTCCTTCTGTATCTCTTACTCTAGTCTTTTGCTTAAAATCCAATTCATTTGATATGAGAATTGCTATCCCAGCTTTCTTTTGAGGTCCGTTGGCATGAAAAATGGTTCTCCATCCTCTCACTTTCAGTCTGGATGTATCTTTAGGTTCAAAATTAGTCTCTTGTAGACAGTATATGGATGGGTCATGTCTTTTTATCCAATCTGCAACGCTGTGCCATTTCATGAGGGTTTTTAAGCCGTTCACATTGAGAGTGATTATTGAAAGATGTGATTTTATTGCCATCATGTTGCCTGTGAAGTCCTTGTTTCTATAGATTGTTTCTAAATTTCTGGTCTGTATTACTCTTGGGGTCTCTCTTCTTTTATAGAGCCCTCCTTAATATTTCTTTCAGTGCCAGCTTGGTGGTCACATATTCTTTCAGTTTCTGCTGGTCTTTGACAACCTTGCTGGATAAAGTATCCTTGGCTGCATGTTCTTCTCATTTAGTACCCTGAATATGTCTTGCCAGCCCTTTCTGGCTTGCCAGATCTCTGTGGACAGGTCTGATGTTATTCTGATGTTCCTCACTTTGTATGTAAGAAATTTCTTCCCCCTAGGTGCTTTCAGGATTGTTTCCTTGGATCTCAGATTTTCGAATTGTACTATTACATGTTGGGGCATTGATCTGTTCTCATTGATCTTGGAAGGAGTCCTCTCTGCCTCTTGGACATGAATGTTTGTTTCCTTCCCCAGATTAGGGAAGTTCTCAGCTACAATTTGCTCAATATATCTTCTAGACCTCTCATTCTCTCTCCACCCCCTCAGGGACCCCAATAATTCTGACACTGGAACGTTTCATGGCATCATTAATCTCTCTCAGTCTGATCTCTTGGGCTTTAAGCTGTTTTTCCCAGGCCTTCTAGGTTTCCTTCTTTTCTATCATCTTATCTTCTAGCTCACTAATTCATTCTTCTGCCTTGTTTTCCCTGGCAGTCAGATTATCCAGTTTAGACAGTATTTCATTCATAGCATTTTTAAGTTCAGACTGATTAGATCTCATTTCTGCCCTTAAGAGATTCTATATTGTTGCTAATATTTTTCTCAAGCCCAGATATTGACTTCATCCTTGTACTCTGAAGTCTATTTCTGACATCTTGCTTATATCCATATCTATTAGGTCTGTGGCAGAGGCCACAGTCTCTGATTCTTTTCTTTGTTAGGGGTTCCTCCTCTTAGTCATGCTGTTGGGGGGTGGTTGAAGGAACGTACAGAGTCCAAAGTATTAACCATGACGGAAGAAAGATGCCCCTGTTTTATAGGGACCTTAGGGTTGTCGTCTTCTTGTTCTTCCAGCCTGTCTTCTGGGGGAGGGGCCTGCTGTGCTGTTACTCAGGCAACCCGCTTGGGCAGAGTTGTCCTGCCCCCTGGGTGGGGTTGGCTCAGTGAAAACCTGTTTTTTGGGCTTTTGTTCTCTGGCAGTTTTCCCTGGCAGCTTTCTGCGTGTCTTCCGAGAGTCAGAGCAGAACTGACCACAACAAAACCTCTGTCTCAGAGCAGAGAAATCGCAGTCTGGTCTTCATTGAGCTCTCAAGGCCACACAGTCTCTGTTTCTGTCTGTGTTGCTAAAAACTGCAGCCTCCCCGATTGTGCGCCCCACAGCAATACTCCCAAATGTCAACCCAGGGCTGGGCATGTCTCTGACCTTTGTGCTTCTAAAACCTCGAGCCGCCCTTGGTTCCCACGCCTGCACCCGCAGCTCCTGGATCTGGCCTGGGGGCTGCACTAAAGTTCTTTCCCTGCTGCTACCAGTCTGAGAGTCTGTGCCCAATCCCCAGAGCCAGACGCTTTTGCACTCCAGTGTTATATCACCTTCCTGGAGCCCCCTTATGGCGGCTCCCTCTACCTTCAGTTTATCTTCTGATATCTGTGTGCAGAATCATGCTTCCACCCTTTATATCTCTGGACAGGAGATATTTTGTTTGTAGAGATCCAGATTTATATTCTTATATCTCAGGCTGATTTCATGGGTGTTCAAAATAGTTTGGTAGATATCCAGCTAAATTCAGGGGACCGGTTGAAACAGGGTCCCCTACTCCTCCACCATCTTTCCTATGGCTCTGCCTCATCACAGATTTTTGAATTAACTTTTACTTTTTAAAAATAGTGCATAAAATATGATTCCTCTTGATAACTGAGTTTTTTACATCCCCTTACATTTTGCACCTGAGCCAAGTGCCTCACTCACCTCACTTTCACTCTAGCAATAGCCTGCCAAGAATGATATACTGTAATTATTGAAATTACTAAATTATAAACTCTATATGATATTAAACTCTATTTGAATTATTAACAACTGTAGAAAGTATGGAATTTCATGTCTCTGGCTTGGTTTGTCTTGGGCATTATGATATTGTTAGCCCAAATCTTAGCCCAAATCTCCAGATAATTAGGCTGTGCCTTCAGTGGCAGTTCTGTTCTGATAGTGACATTTTACATAGTTTAAAACACTCCTTTGGGGCGCCTGGGTGGCACAGCAGTTAGGCGTCTGCCTTCGGCTCAGGGCGTGATCCCGGCGTTATGGGATCGAGCCCCACATCAGGCTCCTCCGCTATGAGCCTGCTTCTTCCTCTCCCACTCCCCCTGCTTGTGTTCCCTCTCTCGCTGGCTGTCTCTATCTCTGTCAAATAAAATAAATAAAATCTTTAAAAAATAAATAAATAAATAAAACACTCCTTTGTATTATATAGAATGCAAGACTATCACTTTCATTAATCTACTTAAGTTCAGAGTGTCTTCCACATTGATCTGTGTTTCAGTTATTGTTTTTTTTTTCCAATCTATGACCCAAGGTAGACTGCAATACCCTATGATATTAAAAGTTCTTACAAAAACATTTTGTATGCTCAAATGATATTTCCAAAAGCTGCATATTCCCACGGACAGTCACAATCCACATTTGTGTGTTAAAATACTCTAAGTAAAGTTATGTGATAAATGCACTAGTTTAAGTTTGTTTAATTCAGTTTTTTCCCAAATTATTGACTGAAATATTTCAGTGCATTTTTGAGACATAAAATCTGTTAACTTGTATCAGTACATATACTGAGTTCTCAGAACACAATTTAGGAAATATAGTTTTGAAGGTTATAAATACACATTTATTATATTGCTGTTTAATAACAGAGAGAGTGTTTTCCCAAACCTGATATTATTAGAATGCAAATGTTTACGTATGTAGTAATATTTGACGTGTATATGATCTTATGTTACAGCTTTGAAAAGCTTCTTCTAAGAAGAAGATCTCCTAAAGAAGATAAGGCAAAAAGACGTGAAAGATAAAATTAAATCCTTTTCTATCCCTCTATTACACACTACTTCAATAGGAAATGATCTTTTGAAAAGCATAAGACCTAAATTCTGTTTTCAAATATGAATGCTTGATTGAAATATTTATAATGCCCATGATACTTTTTAATTATTTCTTTGTTTATTTTCCAATATCTAGACTTTTCAATAGCTATCCTATATTTTTTCAGGTGCTTTGATAAACTTTCCTTGCTTTCCAAACAAGTTTCTAATTTTTCTTGTCTTAGTGCAAGCAAACATTTTTCAAATAAATGTTTTAGGGATTATCTAAGCTGTTCATTAGTTCTTTAGATGATTCACATCATAAAATCCCTCTTCTTTTAAATTGTGAGTACTTTGAAGATAATGGTTGTGTTTAATTTTTATTTCTTTATTTTTATTTTTTTATTTTTATTTTTTTAAAGATTTTATTTATTTATTTGACACAGCCAGCAAGAGAGGGAACACAGGCAGGGAGAGTGGGAGAGGAAGAAGCAGGCTCCCAGTGGAGGAGCGTGATGTGGGGCTCGATCCCAGAACTCCAGGATCACGCCCTGAGCCAAAGGCAGATGCTTAATGACTGAGCCACCCAGGCGCCCCTATTTCTTTATTTTTAAAGATTTTATTTATTTGAGAGAGAGAGTGAGCAGAAGGGGGGGAGGGAGAGAGAATCTGAAGCAGACTCTACACTGAATGTTGAGCACAGAGCCCAGCACAAGGCTCAGTCCTATAACCTGAGCTGAAACCAAGAGCTGGACACTTAACTGACTGAGCCACCTAGGCGCCCCATGTTTTATACTTAAAATAAACTATAGTAGGTGGCACATTGCTGAGTAAGCAGATGTGTATATAAAAATTTCTGAATTAACAGCCAAAGTACTGATAATTATTTAAGTTTTATTTGATGGTTATCCTTAATTCAGAAGGAACTTTATGTCAATTTTCTTTTTAAAATTGTTTAATGAGAAATTACCAAGTGGTAGAGAGGAATAAAGGCAGGTCTAGTTGAAAAGTCTGAACTTTAGTAGCAGACATACTGGTTCAAATTCTAGGCTCTTCCAGATATAGGAAATTGAGAAGTTATTTTGATTATATTCAACTAAAGATGGAGATTTTGTAAGGCTTATAAAAGGATTAAATGGCATAATGTATTTTAAAGGACCTAGTAGCTCCTGCTAATTTGATTTTCAAGAAATCCCCAAGTACTTACTAAAAGCAATGCATCATGCTTAGAACTGACTTTCATCAAGGTAGATAGTTAATATAATCCTAACATTGCATACACAGGACTCCACAGAGCATAAACAGAAAGCATCCTATTTTTCCACCCATTTCTTTGTTCCTGGATAAGATCTCACTCTGGTTCTATCATTTTTCAAGTCACTTCTATGTAACAATAGACCTTTGGTCATTTTTAATTTTACAAGTGGTTTAGTGGTAAAATATCCAATTTAAATAACCCATTCTTCAAACTTTAAAGTTAAGGTTCTTTCCCACTCAGGACTGCTTTTAGGTCAAACAGATTGGTAGGAGAAGTGAGCCCTTTCTCCCCTCTTCAGTAACATGCTAACTATGGCTCTGACTTCTTCAGTGTTAAAGATGTGTCAGAAAAACAAAGCAAAGTAGGGGGTAAGAACTGCCCTACTTGATGTATTACTGCCATCTTGCATTGGCTTCTCTAAATTTGGTGGATTTTTTAAGCTCTTTCTCTCAGGGAAATAGCTTCTGCTTCTCTTGGATTCCCTATGAGAATATCCCTTTGTCAAAGTAGGATTAATTTCATCTTTTAGCCCCCTGGGCACCTCTCAGTCCATATCATTTGCTGGGTTACAGTGACCCTTCAGGTATGCTTCTATATTTTTTTTTTTAATTTTTAGAATGGTTTATTTTAATTTGAGAGAGAGCGAGAGAGAGCGCACAAGAGAGCACAAGCAGGGGAAGAGGCAGAGGGAGACGGAGAAGCAGGCTTCCCACTGAGCAGGGAGCCCCAGGCAGCTTGATCCCAGGACCCTAGGATCATGACCTGAGCCAAAGGCAGACGCTTAACAGCCAGCCACCCAGGTGCTCCCCCTCTTTCATGTATGCTTCAGAGATCATGTTGACCAAGTCTACTCTCTTCTGTGAGGCCCATTTTGGTCTTTGAAAAATAACCTGTTTATCATTTTCTCATACCTGAAGTAGAAATTTAGCCAATTACTAGTTGTATTAGTTTGCTAGGACTGCTATAACAACATACCACAAACTGGGTGGCTTAAAATGCAGAAACTTACTACTTCACAGTTTTAGAGGTTGGAAGTCCAAGATCAAGGTGTTGCCACTGTTGGGTTTCCTCTGAGACCTCTCTCCTTGGCTTATAAATGACCAACTTCTTTCACTGTCCTCTTAACTCTCTATATGTGTGTCCTAATCTCCCCCCCCCCCCCCATCTTCTCTGGTGATAAGGACATTAGTCATTTTGAATTAAGGCCCATCCTAATAACCTGTTAGCTTTAATTACCTCTTTAAAGAACCTATCTCCAAATATATTCACTTTCTGAGGAATTGGGGGTTAGAACTTCAACATATGAATTTTGAGGGAGGAAACAATTCAGCCCGTAATACCAGTATGGGTCAAATCTCTTCTTCCTCTCCCACCCAGCCCCCTTCTCTCTCTCCCATTCTTCAATGTTATTTTAGTAGTTAGATACAAACTATACATTATACGTGTAAGCTCCTCAGGCACTTTAGAAACCAGGAATCTGTGTCCTGAAATACTAGGAGACATGCACCAATCTTTCTGCATCATCTCATTGTAGTTTCTCCCAACTCACCTGGGGAGAGGGGAAAACTCCACAAGACCTCAACAAATTTATCCAAAGAAATGTTCTTTTTGGTCTTTCTTTTTAATTCCTACCTTTTTCACACCCTTGAAGTGAATACTCAGCCAAAACTTGAGAACTTTTTTACCCAAGTCCTCTATAAATTGTCTAACACCTCATATTAGAATATTCCATTAATTATTTTTTTAGACTTTTAGAGACTCAGCTTCAATGGTGAAAAATGAAAGTCAGATTTTAATAAATAATTTTCCCCACTTTTTGGTATTGACTTTTCAAATCCTTTTGTTTTTACAAATCCTTTGAACAGAGAGAAAGATAGAGGGATTGAGAAAAGCTGTTATGTTTACAGAGGTCTCAAGATGCCTTGGTAAATTTTTTTCTCCACTGCCTGAGTTTTAGTATTGGTTCCTAAAGTTTACTAAAATTTCAGGATATTCTTCATCTCTTTTTCTAAATGTTATAGGAAACAGATAATCAGTTCTTTAAGGTGATTTTGTATTGCTGCTGCATATCTTCTGCAGAAGCCAGAGAGTGCAGCAGATCTCAATGACAGCAAGCCTACCACCTACAACACACACACACACATCAAACAAGACTTTGGCAGTCTGCAAATGATGCTTAACATTTTTGGAGACTTGGAAGAGAAAAACAAGGTCAACGATGGCAGAAACTGATCAGTACTATTCTGGCATTATTTCTATATATGCTGTATATAAAAACTGCCTCAATGGTATTAATGTAATTCTTCGATTTGGTACACAATCAGCTAGAGGATCCATATGTAACAATATGTTTTTTAATATCATGTATATGTTCAGGGTACCTTCTATCATTATAAATATAAATTTATTTTTATAATAACATATTAGCTAATTTTTGTCTTTTGAATTCTCTAAATCTAGAAAATCAAGATTTCCTAACATCCAAATATAGAATATGTTACGTTTCAAAACACATCTCCAAGAAATAGTAAACTAAATTATGCTCGCAAACTGCTCCTACACATAATACTACAAAATAGAACTTAGATTTCATTTTCCTTATATAAGATAATTTAATTGTTCTTCATTCAGATGAAAGATACAATGATTTGGCTATCAATAAATATTTGACATTCAAAACTTGAACTTTTTGTAGCTTGAGATTCGTATTCACTAATTGACACACCATTAATAAAGTTCCTTCATCTTTGTCATTGTTTTTCCATTGTTTAAAAAATCACTTTTTTAAAATTATTGATTTTATTCAAATATTCCATTATATATTAATGCTCTTAAAATAGTATTTAAAATAAATTACCTTTTCCAGTAACCAACCATGTCACAAAGGCCAATTGAGTCACTTCTACTCCTGTTATTCTGTCATATCCAATTGGAAATAAAGCAGTTTGACAGCATATATTGTGTTAGAGTGAATACAAGAACTTGGTGAACTTGGTTGAACCTATGGAGAAGGAATAAAAGAATAAACAGTCTTATTATGGTGAAACTATAGGGATTAATATATTTACTTCAATACTCGAAATTTGAATTTATACTCAAAATTGTATTTCATTAATAACTATATGATACTAAGAACTCAAATGTTTCCTTTTCAAAGGCTGAGACCAAGATAAGACAGAGCTGATGGATTTACACAGTACTGCCAAGCATGTTCCCATTAATTATATTGCAAAAACAGTAATACCCATCATCTGGTCTGTTGAGAGGATGCCTTCTAGTAATGTGTCGAATAGATCTGCCTCCTACAGTTTAAACACCCAAACAGAGATTCTGATATGCTTGTCTGAGATAAAAGAAATATATTCAACAATGAGTTAAGTGAGTTTCAGAAAGTCACCAGCCATTGCCTTATTATTCATTTTCTTCTTTTCCTCCCTGGCTTCTCAATGCAATGAAAAACATGACCAAGAAGTTTTAAATGAGGATAAGCATCAAAGTTATGATAAATTTAAAATTGCTGATTTCTTTTCAAGGGGTGGCATCCCAATTTCCATTTGTATCATATTCTTCTATAGTGCACAGAAAGTATAAAAAATGTAGAGCCCTATTCCCCCTTCCTTTTCTCCACCCCCCCCCAAATATTAAGTGTAATAGTTGTATTGTGACTTACTACATCCCAAATAAGGTAACAACACATTAGTTTACAAAGTCATTTATAGAAATGGGTGGTTAGGGATAGCTTTGCCTGTTAGGTCTTTTTATAGAACCTTCATATTATCCAAACTTTAACCTTAGGATGGATGATAACAGAAATCATATCTGTATATCCCCAGACTAAGCAATCTTTTTTAAACTTACTAAGGAATAATTGACAACTATAGTGGTATAAATCTAAAGTATACAACATGATGACTTGATACAAATACATATTGTAGAATGATTACTGAGATCACCTCACATAGTTAATATAGGTAACTTTTTTTTTTTTGTGGTGAGTGCGTAAGATCTACTTTCAACAACTTTCAAGTATACAGTATTGTATTATTAACCATAGTCACCATGCCATAGATTTTATCCTCAGAATTTATTGTTCTGAAATAAATAACTGAAAGTTTGTGCCCTTTAACCTATATTACTCCATTGCTTCTTCCCTCTAGCCCATGGCAACCATCATTCTATTCTGTTTCTATAAAATTGGTTTTTGTTTGGTTTGTTTTTAGAGTCTACATATAAGTGACATCAAACAGTATTTGTCTTTCTCTTTCTTTCTTAGCATAATGTCCTCCAGGTTCATCCGTGTTAAAACTCATCAATCTGGACCATAAAATGAGGTTAATTTGATTGTAAATGAGTGAATCATGGGAACATGCAGTGATATCAGCCTGATTTTAGGAAATCAGAACCCATCAAAATATCCCCATGCTGTTATTGGGAGTACCAAAAGAATGTCATATATGAGCCCTCAAAGGTTTAGCATCAAGTCAGAGGCAGATGGGAAAAACAACCAAAGCTATGCTGAAAGGGAAATTTGGAGGTGACAGGCATTTTAAACAATGATTTTTAACAGATTGTTCAAATTTGAAAACCCCTTTCTTCTACTGCAAATATCTCTTCTCATAACTCCTCTCTGGTTGAAGTGGTACCCCAGCCCTGGACCAGCCCTTTGTCCGCTGCTATAGACAGAGCAGAAAACCCAAGATCAAGGGCAGTAATCCCACAAGGCCGAAGGGACGTCGCCCTTTATTTTCTCCCATCTCCTCTCAACCACCCATCCCACCATACTTTTTATGCAGTTAATTTGGAGTCACAGTTTTGCTGCTGCCCCTGTAGAAGTCAGTCACCAAGTATTATTTGCCCCTTTCTTTATACCAGACTCTGTTTTTCCCTTGTCTAAGCTGCTGGTGAAGCCTCACTGCTGACTGTTTGCCATGAAAAGCTCACCATCCGTGTTGACTGTGAAAGTCTCTAATGTACTATCTGGACTCCAAGAAGGGATGTTGAGAAGGCCATGGCCTCCAACTTTTAACCACATCTTGTCACATGAGCCTTAAAGTTACCCTGCTTATGTCTATAATCTCACTAAGTCTCTGTGAAAAATTTCCCGTTAGTTTCTGGCTCTTTCACTTATAAGCAAAAAGATTTAACCTCCCTTCAGGATTCTTGAAATAGATGAAATATCAGCTACTTTTTACCCTCTCCTGTAAGACTTCCATTATTCCTTCTTCACAGTTAAAATACTCGGTTTTTATTCATATCTATAGTTGCATGCTATACTGATGAAAGAGAGTGAGAATTAAATTTAAAAGATGTCATCACTAAATATATCTGTTTACTGAATAATTTGCATTTTCAGATCTGCTCTTCATCCCTTTTCCATCTTTTTCTGTAACCTTGAGGCTAACCTTTGTGGGTTTTATCAATAGATTCTCTCTTAAACTTGGATTTAGTCAATGAGAGGCAAGGAGGACAGCAAGCTCAGATTATCCATCCTGCTGGCTACTACCTGGACACATCACAGCAGTTGTCAGTGTCCTTCCTACTAGGGAACAGCTTCTATCTCCTATCAGGTGACCCTTTTCCTATACTTGTCTTCTCTGATTCCTGAGGAATTACTCCTCTTTGGCTTCAAGTTTGGAAATCAGAATTGTTCCCCACTGTTACTAATGTTAGGGTTCTTTACCAACGTTTACTGGTTTCCCTTGTAAACTCTTTTCAATTTCCTTGTTTGGATCTGGAATCTGTTACCAGCAAGAGTGCTAATGCAATCTGTTCTCCATCATAGTGATTCAAATGTGGCAGCACTTTGAAAGAAAAAATATAAAACAATCTAAATCAGTTGGTGGTGTCCCTCTACCACCACAGTTAAAGAGCTCAGTCAGGGTCCTCTATAAATACTGGATTCTCATTTTTTTCCTATTCACATACAATCTTCTTCTCCTACCCTGAAACTTTCTGACTTAGCTGATTAAGGTGAATATTAACTAGCTCAATTTAGTGAGTCTTTTGTTTGTTTGTAAGTCATTTAATAATGTGAAATGATTCATTTCAAATATCAGATCAGAGACTTTTTTTCTATATGGTGAGAGATTCATGTTCAAAAGCCTAAAAGATAGTTTTTGAGAAAATGCTGCAAATAAAACCAGTCAATCTGGTTCTTTCCTGCGTTGTGGAGAGCATTTAGTCCCTGAATATCCCCAACAAGAATATTCTTCAGAGATAATCACTGTTTGGTAAGTGAAGACTAAGGCACAGTCACAAATTTTGATACATTTGTGATTTCTGAAAAAGACATGATATGAAAGAAAAGGCCACTAAGAACCACTGCTCCCTTTTGTGAGAGGATCTGCATGCTAAGTACAATTCCCAAAGCATCCTATAGGATTTAAAGCCATATTTCAGAAGTCTACTTACTTAATATATGTTAGAATGACTCATCTTCACTCTCACTGCTTCACTGCTCTTAAGTGTAACTCTCCAAGGATTTCTTTACATGAAAACCCATTTCTTTAGAGAATCTTAAAGTATGTTACAAATTAAGTTATTGGAAAACTTTAATAATAAACTGCACATGATGGCTTTCAAAAGTCATTCATAATTCCATTGTCACAAATATGAATTATTAAAATATTATATTTGAAGTCATACTGTTCATGCAATTTTATTTTCAATAGTTTTGTAAATATTATGTTATAAGCATTTGATCATATTATTAGAAGCTTCAAAAATATATTTTCATACTATATAATATTTAATTCTGTATAATTATATCATATAATAAAAGTGCTGAATGATTCCCTGTTGTCAGATATTTAGAAAGCTTTCACTTCCTAATTATATTTTGGATTATTTTATTATTAGTTTCTTGAAAGCATGATTCCTGGGTGTCAGATTATGGGCATATTTTTAACTCTCAATATCTATTGTTAAATTCCATTCCAGTATCATTATTAACGCTCTCACCAAGAATTGGAAGAGAGAGGTTCCCTCACGCTTCCCCATTCCTTAATTTTACATCTTGGAGAGTTTACATAGTAAGCATCCATTGTAGAGACTGCATACACATTTGTTATTGGATCGATTTCATAGCATTTGTATTGGGAGACTCTGAAAAAATACTGTCTTGTATATTCTGTTTTTAATGTTATTTCTATGTCATTTATGTTTTGAAAATATTAAATATTTCATCTATTTTGTACCTTGATCTTGAATATGTATCATCTACCCTGAATCTTATAATTTCTGCCACCAACATAAATTAATAATACTTAAATTGTCTTGACAAAATAATTAACTTCTTGGGAAATCTAAGTTTTGTATCTTCATGTATATCTCTAATTTTAAGAAAAAAGAAAATTTTGAAAATCTTTTATTTTATCTGAAGTGCTATAAAATGTTTGTCAGTTTTGAAAATTTCAGAGGAGTCCTTAAAATATGCCAGAGCAAAGAGTAAGTCATACTTTAACTGTTGTCTCTACTTTCATTTCCATTATAGTTTCACTTCTAAAGTTTGAAGTATACAAATATATATATATATTTGTATATATACATATATATACATATATATATATATATATATATATATTGATAGCATTTACCTTTATAACCTTAAGACATTCATTCAAACTATTCTGCAAAACAATTTTCAGTTTCTGACCTTCTGGTTGTTCTCCTGACATCCAGGACATCCAAGCATGTTGCCATATGTTACGGCAACCTGCTTCCTGGAAATGTGATAAATGATGCCCACCTTTCTTCACCCTAATGACAAATGAAGGCTAGGACACCACTCTCCTTAGAAAGGAAAGAGTAATAAGAGAATTGACAAGCTGTATCCCTCACTGTAGAATCATTTCTAAAGCCATATTATTCATTTATTTGTGTTTCCTAATCAGACTGATTATCTGACATATTAAATCTAAGTCATGTTTCTCTTGGTAAGAAAAAAGTTGTTTCTCTGCTCACATGGAAGAAGAATACATTTCTGGAGAGTGTGAGTTGCCATTGCCTGAGACAAAAATATGGTGTCAGGAAGTTCCTGTTTAACTTCCCTGTTCCATATTTAGTGGCATGCTGGGAAGTCAAAGCCAGAAATTCAAGGAGCCAGCTGGCAGTGCATGGAACAATTTGGCCTTGGAACTTCACCCCTTGTGAGGATGAAATGAGACAAGCATGAAAGCTCCTTAAAAAAGATTAAAATGTTATGCACAAATGAAAGGTAATAATAGTTGGGTCAAATTAATTTGGGGGACAAAAAGAGCCTCTTTTCCTTGCATTCTCAAGACAGTGCTAGGAGTACAGTTAAGATGCAAAATGGACCTTTCATAGGTTCTCACATAATCGCTGGAGAAAAATAAGCCCAGTGGATTTTTTATGCCTTTTGAAGGCGAACAAGAGACATCAAGTAAATGGTTGGCTACAAAACAGCAACTATATATGGCCAAAGTATAAAACTCATAGGTTGCATATAACACACTTTGTGTATTTTAGACAAAGTTGGCTCTTTAGAAGTATAGTTGTAGTGATTGCTTTATGAGGGAAACTACCATATGTGTGTCATTCCTTAATGTGTTTCCAGGACCTCAAGAAGGGCTTGGCACAACCCCCCGCCCCCAAATACTCTTTTGAGTTAGCAAATGTAAATTTGGCATGTATTTTGTCCAAAAGTCCTCTAATTACCAGACCTCTTTAACAAATTACCCTTGAGATCATTACCCCTACCACCACTGTCCTAAAGCAGAATGACAGAATGCAGGAAAACTGAGCTGATAGTCCGGATAAGCAGAATATACCCCTGCCACTAACCTCAAAATGATGTTCCTATTCATCTACAGATATTTCTTTTTTTTGCCATTCCTGAGCTCATACAGCCAAGTTCCAGTTCATCTGTCTGGTCATGTAATCTCAAAGGATCAATACTTTTCAAGTTTATACAATACTTCCCCTGCTAAGTTGAGTTTTTTAGTAGCTATTCATATCACATATTGCCTTCTTATGCATATTCTTTTAATTTTTATTTCTTAGGCTGCTCTAGGTTTTGGTTCTAATAAGTACTAAAGGAGCTTAGTGAAGCTGGTTTATTAAGTAATCATTACAGACAGGACATTTTGGGCTTATACTTCCACTGAAATATCCCTACACTGGTGATAGAGAGCAAAAGAACAAAGTTGGAAATATGAAAGCAGCTCATGTCCCCTTGGGATTCCTCATGGAGGCCACTTAATGCAGGTCAGAGTTCCCACATAATTGACCCCAGTGTAGTTAACTGACCAATGATCCAACTTGCCTTCTGAGTGCAGAAATAATGCAGTTTTTCTCTTAACTCTTTCACTCATGGTTCCTGGTCCTGATCATTATTATCAAATCACTTATCTGGCTTACTGATTGTATAAATTTCCTAGGGCTGCTGAAATGAATTGCCACACACTTCATGGCTTAAAACAACAGAAATTTATTGTGTCATAGTTTTGGAAGCCAAAAATCCAAAATCAGTGTCAGCAGGACCACAATCCCTCTGAAATTTCTTTTTTTTTTTTTTTTAAGATTTTTATTTATTTATTCGACAGAGATAGAGACAGCCAGCGAGAGAGGGGACACAAGCAGGGGGAGTGGGAGAGGAAGAAGCAGGCTCATAGTGGAAGAGCCTGATGTGGGGCTCGATCCCACAACGCCGGGATCACGCCCTGAGCCGAAGGCAGAAGCTTAACCGCTGCACCACCCAGGCGCCCCCCCTCTGAAATTTCTAAGGGAGAATTATCCCCTGCCTCTTTCAGCTGCTGGTGGTTCCATGTGTCTCTGGCTTAAGTCTCCATCACTACAATTTCTGTCCACATTTTTACATGACCTTTTCCTCTGTATCTCCTTCTCTTCTTATAAGATTACTTTTTATTGGATTTAAGGATCACTGTAAAACAGGATGACCCCACCTCAATATCCTTACTTTAATTTCATCTTCAAAGACCTCTCTTCCAGAAAGAGTCAAATTCACAGATTCTGGGGCATAGACATATCTTTTGAGGGGTTACAACTCAACCCACTACACTGACAGATTAGGGAAGATTAAGATGCAGGATCCTTAGTGCACCCCTCTTCTATAGCTGCTCTGTGTTCCAACTCCCCCTCCCCCACTTCATTAAAAGCTGTATTGGTGCTCTTCCCTCATAATAACTCTTGTGGAAAATCTCAGTAGAGCATTTCTTCGGAGTCCAAATGATAAGCAATTGAAAACTAAACCCTGGAGAAACGGAGACCTTAAGGGTCATAGAGTAAACTCCCCTAAATCTCCTGTGAGAAACACAGTGAAGTTTACATTCAGTCAAGGGCTGAATAACTGTTCTCCCATAAAGCAAAGAGTCAAAATAAGTCAAAGCTGATGATATGTAACACACACACACACACACACACACACACACACACACAAACACAGTCATACACACACACACACATTCGTATACACACACACACACTTTTTTTTAATGTTGAAAGACTACAGCCTGCTAAGTGTACAGACATAAAACTAAGTATGAACTTCCTGTATTTAGGTATTTCATTTAACCACGTAACCAGAATATGTATATGATTTAAATAATAACAAAATAGCTAAATAGAAATAATTCAAATTTTGGCACTAATTGGGAGTGATTATGATCATTTTCTGCAACCATATCACCATTGGTAAGAGAAATGTGATTGCTAACTAGTGAATGTAGATTCTTCAGGATGTATGTTACTGAGAACAGTGTGTTAGAGAGTCTTCCATTATTCTCTCCATCCAAATGTGTGCCTAATCTTTTTCATATGCAGCACAGAAATGGCATTTGGTCTTCCCTACGTGCAGACCTTATTCCTTTCTCCTTATTAGAACAATTAAAGGGGTACTATTGGGTGTTAATATAATTTTTAAAAATCAACTTCAATTAAAGACATGTGAAAGAATACAAGGCTGTAAACTATTAAGTAAATGTGCAAGACCAATGCACTTAGTAGCTTCAAGTTTGGGATGGGGAGGCAGTATGTCACTTCTTTTGGGTTCAAATGAGGATGGCAGAGTCTGGAAAGATGGAGAATGAATAGTAGGATTTCATCTTATATAATTTAACTCAATATTAGGGCTTCCAGGGAGGTACTTTTTTTACATTAAAAAAAAAAAGTTTTGTTTCAGTCTGAGGATCATGGACTGAGATTATTTTCTCTCTGGCTGAATTTCAAGTGAAGCAGGGACTATGTGTTGCTTATCAGAGTAAGAAAAGTGACATCTATAAAGTCGTATTACTCAGTTTTTCCAACTAGTTCTATGACTGATCCTTAGAGGGATAAGGGACATTTCTACTGCCCCTCAACAACTGCTTACAGATTGGAGATGGTCTACTTTTAACATATGGCTCCTAACTATACCACTGTCATTCAAATAAAATAAACATTATTGCATACAGAAATTAGCACAAGAAGAGAATTTTGTTTTATGCTTAGTCTACACACTTACTATGGTTCTCCAAGTATCTAAAATAGTCAAGTAGAGAAAACTTAGGTCTCAATTATCTGACACGACATTGTGTTATGGATTGAATTGTGTCTCCCCAAAATTCATATTCTGAAGCTCCAACCCCCAATATGACTGTATTTTGAAATAGGGACTTTGTGGGGGTATTTAAGGTTCAATGAAATCATAGGTATGGGGCCCTAGCTAGATTGAACCAAAGTCCTTATAAGAAGAGAAAGAGACCACAGAGCTCTGTCTCTACATGATCATAGAGAAAAGGCCATGTGAGGTTACAGCAAGAAGACAACTGTCTAGAACTCAGGAAGAGAGCTCTCATCAGAAACTGAATTTACTGGCACCTTGATCATGGATTTCTAGCCTCTAGAACTGTGAGAAAATAAATGTCTGTTGTTTAAACCACCTCGTCTGTGGTATTTTGTTATGGTAGCCCGAGCAGACTGATACACAGAGCAAAGTTTGATCGGTATGTATTATCCCATATAATTACTTTACTTTGTACTTCACTGTCCACCTCTAGTTATAACTATAATGTCAATGTCCGATGGAAATGATTTCATCTGTGACTTTGCTGAGACAATAGTTAAAGCACTTCATTTTGCAGAGTGTGGGAAATGATTCTGAGTTTAATCCAGTTCTTAAGAGACAAAAGTTGGCATCACAAAAACTCTCATCATCACTGGCACTAATTAGTCTCCTTCCTGACAGCTGAAGTAGGTATGACTAGGGCTGAATATTAATCCAAGATGGGAAAAAAAGTGCTCTTTCCCTCAGAGTTGATCTTTCTTTCTCATGGTTGAGATGTATTTCCTCAGAAGCCTAGGGAAACTTATTCTTTGCTCTCCTGATTTTCTGACCAATTAAGAGTATTTTATTCTTCTGTCATTATGACATATTCCACCACAAGATAATATTACAGCAGAGTTATAAAAAAAAAAAAAACTTGTATTCCTGGGGCGCCTGGGTGGCACAGTGGTTAAGCGTCTGCCTTCGGCTCAGGGCGTGATCCCGGCGTTATGGGATCGAGCCCCACATCAGGCTCCTCTGCTATGAGCCTGCTTCTTCCTCTCCCACTCCCCCTGCTTGTATTCCCTCTCTCGCTGGCTGTCTCTATCTCTGTCGAATAAATAAATAAAATCTTAAAAAAAAAAAAACTTGTATTCCTATATAAAAAGTGATGCACAACTGTATATCTTGAAAACTAAAACAACTGAGTAATACAAAACATTTTTTCACATTAGAAATGATGCACAGAATGTTCATCCCTTACATCTTCAAAATAAGTTTAAAAAATACTAAAATGTATTTACTTTATTGCAAAGAATAGAAGAAAGTATTCATGAAATCCATTAATCACTAAAAATTCAAATTGGATGACCATCAGGTGGGTCTTTTCTTTCTATTTAGCCTACTTAGCACTTCTACTTTGTACTTTGAATTTGCAAAGTGCTTATCAGCCTTATTAGTTACCCCTTGTAATGTGTCCATGAAGTAGATGGATGGCAAGCATTAGTGTGACATACATTAGTGTACTCCTTTGAGAGATGCTAGCAATGAAGCACATGGAGGTTAAATGATTGCTACACGATTTCCCATCAAGTCTGAAGAAAAAAGTCTTCGTCTCAATTTCCTACTTTCTAACCCTTAGCGATAACAAAGGTAAAACTAAACATAAGATCATCCACAAGAATCTAATGTGTAGTCTCCTTTAAAAATGAAAGCTCTCAAATGCATTTTCTTAGGGTACTGAAAATCTATCCATTGAGCAAGTATATTAGATATATATTTCTTTGTCACTTCCCCATTTAAGATGGGATCATCTTAAAAGGCTATGACATAAATTGTTGTGGAAAAGATCGATTAGTTTAAAAGCTTTTTCCTTTTAACAGATCAGATAGTCATTATATTTCACCCTTTTGCGTGTGATTTTCATTGAGCCATTTTAATCATTTACTCATCTGAAAAAATTTCACCCAAACCAAGAGGTTCTACAAATCTATTTATCACCTCTGGCTTTCCTTGCTAGTCACTGGGTTTGAACTTCTGGGAATTGGGGACAACTGCCTGACTATGGAATCCATTTCTTTAGAAGTAGATTTTTTTTTTTTTAAAGAGCTCTTCATTTCTCTTCATGAGTCAGACTCTCTACCTCATTTATAATCCTTTCTCTTATTTGAGAACATTATTAGGGAATGCTTAAGAGAAATGAAAGAAGGATATGTTTTGAACCTGAGGGTAAAAAAGAAAGATCTCGTAGTCAGTTCAAAGGGAAGAAGACTAAATGGTTCATTTTTTTTTGACAGATAAGTTACTTCATTACACATTTTTTCCCCACTATTTTACCCCTTTTGTTATTTTACACCTGCCTGTCACCTTTATTTGGAAATGGATCCAGGAAAAAAAAGAATTCAGGGTAAAATTCATGGTATTTCATCATTTCTTTTATAATATAAATGACAAACTGGTGGGAAATAAAGTTAAAAGGGGTTTGATACAATGAAATTCACAGTTATGAATTACTCATCTTTCTTAATCCCAACATGGGAATTCTAGCATATTGAAATAGTTGGAGAGTATGATAAAATAATGACCGATATTTTATAAGATTTTGTAATTTACAGAGTACTCCTGCATTCAGTATTTATTTTGAGCCTTATGTTAAATTTGAGAAGTTGTTGTTATATATAATTTCTAGTTGAAGAAAATACAGTCCTAAGAATCTGAGACTTGTCCAAGTTACACGGATGATAACTTAAAAGTCCTACAGCCAGGATACGGACCTTTTGTCACCAAGTCCAGAGGAAGTCTCCTTAGTATTTCATATCACTATTTTATACTGTCGATCTATGGAAAATATTCACAAATAAATCTTGGTGTATGTGCAATAATTCCTGTTGCATCTAAAACAATAAATATGAAAGTCATGACTTAGACAATGCCAATAAAAATCTTGATAAATGTTTCTCATATTAACCCACAATGATATAGACCAAAATATCTTACATTTTCAATAAGTTGTTGAGGATTTTCACCCTCCTATCTGCAATTAACCAAGTGGGTGGTTTCCAAATGAAAATTGATCCAGAAATGTTTCATGTGATTATTGCACAAGAGCTAAAATTACTTTAAAAAGTTCCAAAGAATAACATTCCCAATGTGCTTGAGTGTAAATTCAGTACCTGTCCACATATCTAGGAATCCTGTTATACAGCCCACAGTTTTTTTGGTACTTCACATATCTTCCTAATGGGCCATTAACGAGAGTTAATGTGCTTCCAAAAGGACCCATTTTATGACTAATAAATTCTGTCTATCTCATGAAACCAATACCTTTGTGGAACCAAATCTCCAGTGGCCTACAGAACTGTCTAATTCTCTTACCCAGATATTGAAGGTCCATCAAGACTAGTCCCAGTTTCATTCTCCAGCCTTCCATAACTGCTCATATTTATAAATCTACTGTATTGTTAAATCCATCTCCTCCTCCCTCTTCAGATTTATTTTGTGCTCTTTTAAATGGGCATCTAAAATATTTCACCCTTTTTCTTGTGTATTCAAATCCTATTCATTTGTTACTATCCAACTTAAGATAGGGTCCCTACAAAACTTTCTGTCTTTATTTTGAACTCCAGCTTTTAGTATATTTAATGTTAATCTGACATTTAAAACACACTGTCTGGCACACCTGGATGGCTCAGTCAGTTAAGCCTCTACCTTCGGCTCAGGTCATGACCTCAAAGACCTGGGATTGAGTCCTGCAGGCATCGAGCTCCTTGCTCAGCTGGGAGCCTGCTTCTCCCTCTTCCTGCCCCTCCCCCTGTTTCTGCTCAATCTCTCTCTCTGTCTCTGTCTCTCTGACAAATAAATAAATAAAATCTTCAAAAAATAAAAATAAAACACTTTGCCATTCTTGCATCATAGTAGATATTTTTAAATCTCTCGGTTCATTTCACCTTCACACATCTATTTTTTAAGTCAATCAACATAATTAAACATAATATTTGCTAACAGTCATTAAATGTTAGGTCCAGACACCAGTTAAGCACTTTAAATACATTTCCTTACTTAAAACAACAACCCAGAAGTCGGTAGTATTATTATTCCTATTTTATTAAAGAGCAAACTAAGACCTAGAAAAGTTAAGTTTAATGGCCAGGGTAAGATAATTAGCAAAAGAAGATTTAAAACCAGGCATTTTTTACTCTAGAACCCAATTTTATTTTACCACACCACCTCTATCAAAGATTATAATTGACGATGGAAGTAACAAATTAAAATTATTTATATCCTAAATAGAGTGTTGTATTTTGGATTGAATCCTAGAACAGAAAAAAGATATTGGTGGAAACTAATGAAATCCAAATAAAGTCTCTGATTTAGTTAAAAGTAATGCACCAAGGTTAATTTCTTAGTTTTGACAAATGTACCATTTTTATAAAAGATGTTGACATTAGGGCAAGCTGGGTATACAGCAAGTCTCTGCATATTGTGGCAACTTTTGTATCTGCTCATAATTGATATTCTAGTATATTTCCTCAGCTATATAACTTTCTGCTCTTCTATACCCTCATGATATTGTTTACCTCTTTAATGAAATTTGTCTCATTTATATTTATGTGTGTGTGACTACTTATATTTGTTTCCTCCAATTTTGTCAACTTCATGATGGCAGACATCATGCCTCATAAATTGTTTGATTCCTTCCTAAATTATGCTAGTCTCTTTTACACAGTGACAGTGTAAATAAAATGGGCTACATTAATTTCAGTTTGAGATTCATAATTTGCAGGTAATTTCTGGAGTTGTGATAGATTTTCACATAGTCAATCACCCTCTTTCCTTCCACATACCACCAATGGTATGTAGCAAGATGGCTAGCAAGATTTATACCTGTAGTCTGTGGCTATTAAATAAAATAATGATCCCAAAACCATGGCACATGACACTCTTGTAAAAATCTATCCCCGGACGATGAAGTTAGACATTGTGGAGAATGAAATCCACTTTAGAAAATATGTGGATTCAGACAGTGGCGACCAACCAGTTGGCTGTTGTTTTAGTGCCCTAGCAAAAGACACATCCAGGGATAAACATCACTCACCTATCTGAGAGCGCTTATCATAGAAGATATGCCAAACAACCAAGAAGACAGGATGACTAGGTCAGTTGACATCATCTGCTTCTGTCATTGGCTGCCAGGGTGCTGGCACAATAGGCACATGAAAGGAGTAGTCATTGTGGCAGAGATGGAAACTATGCACAAGCCCAAAAGCATAGAGGCTGACAAATGCAGACAGCACTGCCTCTCAAGGAGCTCAATCAGCCTCTGGATGTGAAGTAGCCTAATTGGATCCCTTCTATTCTGGAAAGACCAGTGACTCATCTTGATTGGACCTGACACGTATTTCAGTCATGAGTTTGCCTTTCCTGCTTGCAGAGCTTCAGCCAACATCATATCTGGGTATTTATTCTACTGACATGGGATCCCACATAGTATTACACTGGACCAAGGGACCCACTCTACAGGAAAGGAGGTGCAGTGACCAGTTGGTGCAGGAGTTGGCACATAACCACAGAATCTAGTGGTCCAGAATCTAGTGGTTGAAAGCTTGCTCGTGGAGCAATGTAAAAACCTGTTGAAGATGCCTTTGAGGGGCCAGATTGGACATGATTACCAGTGAGGATGGGGTACCATCCTCTAGGATGCAGCATATGCTCTAAATAATTGACTCATTGTATGGTGTGATATCTCATAAGCGGAACTCGTGGGTCCAATAAACCAAGGGTGGAAGTAGTTCTCATCTAAAAAAAGAGAATGAAATCCACTATTATGCAATATCCATTACCTAAGAAACTTAGATTTTGAATTCAGAAAATGGGATGTTTCTTCCCAAATACAAAACCATATACTGATGCTTCTGCCTTTTTTTTTCTTCCCCAAAATGCACTAGATCATAGTCTACAGGCTTTCTAAGAGCAAGCAATTTCATTTTTCTTGGCCTGCATTAAGGGGCAGCTTTGTGAAAAATAATTTTTAAAACTCTATTCCCTTCTTTTGGTTACCAAAGTTTCCCTGATAACCAAATAATTAGATCACGTAAGACATCAAGACATAAGTTATGTGACTCCATAAAGGTAAAAATCTTCCCCAGTGCCAGACTTCTCTCTCAGTTCTAATAGTAGCAAGCTTGTCAGAACATGCCTCGGTTGCAGTGGGTAAAGAAAGTGGGAAGGGATGCTCACAAATCCATCCCTCCTACTATATGAGCTCATCTCCTCCTGAGCTTGAAGGTAGTTTTTAAAATTAACCCCCCTAGCTTTAGTGTGCCTTGCCTCATTGGTGGATGTAACAAATCAGTGGCAGTTGAATTAGAATTCTTTGCCCTTGACACCTCAAAGTACTGCTCAGCCTAGTGAGTTAATGGGATACTGCAATGGCAAATTACAGCATCCTGATTTCTGAATATGTTCAGGGTTAAGAACAGAGTGACAGGACACGTTAAGTCATCAACCAGGAAAGCTTTCTCCACGCGTGCCTTGAAAATGGGAATAAATGTGCAAATCTATACAATTGTGCTTTCCTTGTCATCTATCTTGTCAAAATGAAAATCGACATGGGAATCAAGTCAAATGTGCTTCAGCAGATCAGAAGGAAATAATGTATATTTTCCCTCTTGAGTCACACAGAGTAACCATTACTTCCTGCTGTGTCAATTTGTCTTGGGCTAGTGATTCTGAAGGTGAAACTTTGAAGGTCCTATGAATGAGAAACCAGTACTATACAGAGTGAAATAAATACAGGAAGAACAATGTGTGGATTGAGTAAAGTACCCTAGAATAAACGGTAGGTTGCATTTTCTTTTTTGTTCTTTTCAAGAGAATATAGTGTTCTCTTAAATACTGTGTGGAAATAATTAAGAGAAGCTGTGAAATTATATGTAAAATTTTTTTTTCTAATGAAATCGAGAAAGCTATTTAGTTATTTTTGAGTCTTTAGTTCTATTTGGTTTTATTTGATCTCAAGTCATCCTATAGCTGTCTTGTGTATGAGTTTGTGTGTGGTGGGGGAGGTTGCACAGAAGGCATGGGGAAGGCCTATAAGAAGAAAAGGAAGAGGTAAACTGATGAATAAAACTTGAACTCTTTGAAGAATGAATTTTGGTCAGTGTCAAAAGCCAAATGTGATTCAATGTATAAACCACTCATTCATCACCCTACCTACATGTTTGCTTTCTCCACTAACACTATTATATTCCTTTTAGTACACGCCTACCACCATAATAATTTACTCATTCTGTACAGATCCTTTTTCTTTTTCAAGGAAATGACATGCTGCTCTCATTTCTAAGCTCAGATGTAATTTTTTAAAGAAGACATTGGCATATTCAAAGCGAAGGGCAGATAATTTTAAATTATGTTTTCCTTTTGTGAGATCACTTTTTAAAATCCATCAGGGTGACCTACATTTAAGACCCAAAATATTATAATCTCTCCACCCCTGCCCTTGAGACTTGCCAGCAAGTCAGGTTGTCTAGGAAAATCTCATTACAGCAGGACTCACTGTCCAAGCAACTATTAGCAGAGAGAACGCAGGGAGAAAAGTAACCCAGTGACTGTCTGCAAATTGACACAGACTAACTGTTCTTTGTCCAGAAGCCTGGTGGAATAGTGGAGAGCTGCAGAAAGTCATTTTCAGATACAATATTGAGAATAAGCTGAAGAATGATATGTAGGCATCCGTGAATTACAAAGAGTGGCACACAACTGGAAGAACCATAACTAAAATTAATTTGGCCCCAAACCATATCCCTAGAAATAGTTTTAAACAAGCCTCAACATGTTCCTGCAGCTGACAATTTATTTAATTGGGAAGGCTATTAAACCATTTGATTGTAATAGGCAAAATTCTATGTGATTGTGGAGCCATATCCATAACCACAGGTTTATCTTTTCTCCTTGTATTCAATTGGGGACACTAATTGAATTCATCCACAAAGCACTAGATTTTATTGTGGATGGAGCTGGTTTCTTTCCAGGAATCAATTCCCATTTTAAACACAGGCCTAAAGTATTTGGGCATCAGCCAGATGTTTCTGAGAGGAGGGTGATTAAAATGGTTGCTAGTTCCATGGCGAGCATTTTCCTCACCATTCTCACATTCCACCTTGAAGAGTCAAGACGAACCACAGATCTGGATTACAGATTGCTGAGAGTTTATTTTAATTTACATTAGTTTAAAATAAATCTTTATGTGTATAAAAAGAATTTTGAGAAAACTTAAGTTTGACATGAACATACATATAATGTTGAGGTTAATAAAATAATATTTATCTATGGAAAGATAAGAGTGTATACTCTACAGTTGTGACTATATCAGTTAAATTTTTAAAAAATTAAACTTGTGATCACTAAGAATCACTTTGAAATTTTTCTCGTGCAGTTAAACATATTGCTAAATTCTTAGTTCTAATGATATATTAATGTGTAAATTTGTGATACCAATTCAGAATATCTGTATTTTTTAAAATAGTAGTAGAAAGGTAATGACAATTTTCCCCATTGGAGCCCAACTCTGATGAGTAACAAATATACACCTCAACACCAAACCACACATCTTTGAACTTGTGGGTCAAATGAAACTTTTTATTAGCCTATGATTTGGGCCAAGTTTGCTTGTCTGATCACTTTTATTTTTATTTATTTATTTATTTATTTATTTATTTATTTATTTATTTATTTATTTATTTAAGATTTTATCTTATTTATTTGACAGAGAGAGAGACAGCCAGCGAGAGAGGGAACACAAGCAGGGGGAGTGGGAGAGGAAGAACCAGGCTCCCAGCAGAGAAGCCTGATGCGGGGCTCAATCCCAGAATGCCGGGATCACGTCCTGAGCCGAAGGCAGAAGCTTAAGGACTGGGCCACCCAGGCGCCCCGTCTGGTCACTTTTAATTTCCACGTCCGTGTAACACTTACAAAGAACTCTGATCTTTCTATTGGTGTCTGCTCAACATCCACACGTTAAAATGTAGGCATCTACTACAACTGTTTGACATTTGTATTTCCATTACATTTGTTACTTAAATTTCAGTCTTTAAATACTATTGTATAAATCTTTCCACGCAAGGCAGGTAACTCAGCAGGTGTGATTGCCCTTTTGTAATAATCTCTTTCCATAGAAAAGCACTAAAGCAATTTCATTATGATGCATACTGTTGTAGAAGAAATCTGGAAATCAAATTAGCCTCAAGTAGGAGAAATTTAAATATCAAGACCAACTTGTAAGAAGAATATTATTTCCATATTACAGATAAGGAAATTGAGGATCAGAAAAATGCTCATACTCAATGAAACCCAACCATTAAGGTAAGTAACGCAGGCAGGCTCTGTTGTAATTGCAGTGTTTCATGGAGTCCTTGGATAAGAGCTAAAGATGATGGGGTCAAAATGATTGGGAAAACCTTAGCATCTCTCCTCATTTAGAGTAAAGTAGCTGGACAGCAACTGATTTATGTCAGAATTTCAAGTAAAAATTTGTTTGAATTAAAGATAAATAGCTTAGACAATTTCCTGCATGTTCGGGGACCATCATCCAAGTTTGCCTAGAATTGAGGGGGTTGTCAGGACACAAGAGATTCAGTGCTAAAATGGGGAGAGTCCCAGAAAAATGAGGATGAATTGTTCATCCTATCACTCTGTCGTCCATCAGTATATTTATTTGTTGAAGCCTGAAGATTTAGCAGATGGGAAATAGTGTGCAATGAGGTTTCCAATTTATGTGGAACAGGACCTTGATCCACAGCTTTTAGGTGATCAGCACTGCAACAATCTATAAATCTTCTCCAGGTCTTGACTTAGTGCAAAAGAGATGCAACTATGTACTGCCCTGAATTTTGCTGTGCTCACCCTTTTTATTTAAATTTTTTAAAGATTTATTTATTTATTTTAGAGAGACAGTGAGCAGGAGGGGCAAAGGGAGAAGGAAAGGGAGAGAAGAAGATTCCCCACTGAGCTGGGAGTCCAACGAAGCCCAACACGAAGACTGGGCTCTAACTCACCACCCTGAGATCACGACCTCAGCAGAAATCATGAGTCCGAGGCTTAACCAAGTGAGCCACCCAGGCACTGCCCCTCCCCTTTTATAAAAAAGATTTATACTCACCCTTTCTAAAAGCATGCACAAATATCCAGATTTCAAAATTATATTGTTTTACTTTATATATTTCACTACCACAAGAGCTTTCGAATATTTTTTACCACAACCCACAGTAAGAAATAAAGTTTACAATGCAACTCAGTACACACAGATCATATATAAGTGTTATGAATGTTTCACAGAGCATTTTTGTGTTTGTTACTAGCCTTCAAAATAGTTCATGCATGGCCCCATGATGTAGGGCCTTCAGGTGCTACTGAAGTTCAACATCATAGAATTCCATTCCTACAATCTGCACCTCACACTCGTTACTCATCCTATGGCCTAACCCTGTGGTTCTCAAGCTTTAGCAAACATAAACATCATTAGAGAATGTGTTAACTTGGCAATATTATGTTACATCACAGAGACCTGATTCTGGTCTTGATTATGGGCTAGGACCCAGAAACTTGATTTTCACAAGTAATGTGAACAAAGGTAATTCTCTAGCCATGCTAAAGAACACTGCTTTCAGGGCTATTGTCCTGAGTTGTTCCACAACTTCTATACTGTCATTGATTTATCTTCTTGCTATTTAGTTATTCATCCAACTAGTATGTGCCCCAAACAGTGAGAGATATTAGGGACACAGGCCTCACATTACTAAAACATAGTTAAATGCAAAAATTAGAATACAGTCATTCTTAATAACAAAGTTTATTTAAGAATTCAGTGCAGATTTGATTGTGTTTTTCCTGCATAATAGGTAATCATTATAGAAATGTGTGTAAAAAAAAATGACACCACATTTTTGCTGATTATAAAGATCACTTTTGTGTACAGGAGGGCAAGATAAGGGGTGAGGCAACCTTTCCATGACTGTTTCAACAATTCAGGTAAAGGATGGTTAGTTAATGTACTAAAGAGCAATACTGAAGGTGGTCGTGGGCACTCAGGCTACAACAAGCAAGTAGAAGCATCATGTTTCATTGTTTAATAGAGGGTGTGGACATAGCAGATGGTCATCCTGATGCAGTGCAACATGTTCTGTGCTAATGGGGTTTTTAAGTTACAATGATTGCAAAAGGCAGAGACGCACTCAGAAACACTCTGGTATGCACTGCTACTCTGTCTCAGAGCAATAATTAGAGGAAGCCTGGATGAGAATTTCACCCTCAAATCAAAGAGGCTGGAATATAAAATGAGCTCAGAATCTTGAATTACCTTTGAATAAACGTAAGGGTATAATACCATTTAACATTGCAGTAGATTAAAGTCAAAGCAAGCAAAATTTCTTTGACAGTATTAAATAGTATCATTTTATCTTCAATGTAAAACCCATATGATCTAAATCTAGATTTACAAAAGGCACGGATACTACTATATTTTTTCTCAATTTTATATAATTTTCCTACATAGTCTCTATATAACAGAATCATTTGTTGAAAATCCTTAGGACCTTCGCCTAAACAATCGAGAGATTGATGACTTTCCTCCCGCTGGCATTCCTGTTCAATTAGGTAGAGGTCAGGGAGACATCTGCTTCGTATTTCACCAATGAGGACTTCAATGGAAATGAAGGTCCCTAATATTAGGTCTTGGCACACACAAAGCAAATTCACCTTTCATGCATTAAAAAAAGTAACAATTAGTTGAGTTTCTCCACCAATTTCTTATTTTAGATTTTTTCAAAACCTCCCCTTATTATTTACTGCTTTATTTTGTTAGTTTTAGCTTCCTTCTCCAACCTTCCTCTTTACCCTCTTCATATACAATTTGACTCTGGATCAAAAGCAGTGGAGGGTCTCATTAAATGCTGAGCAGCCAGTTTTGACAAACTCTACTTTCACACAAGTTACACAAGAGAAATACATAATATAATTTGTATGGTTGACTGCCTTGAGAAAATTTAGCACACCAGAAGCATAATTCATTCAAGGGAAAAAAATCTCTTTAGCTGAGTTATTACCTGAGTGCAGCTCTGCTGCTGGAAATAAAGTGTGAAAGCTTCTGCGTACATAAGGAGTACAAATGGATTTGGGTCATCAATAACGTGACTAAGTTCAGAATCAGGGTGTTAAGGGATTTCCCTCTAACAAGCAATAATAATATTCATTGTGTTTGTGCCTCTGATGTGACAGAGTCCTTGTCCTACACTTTACATCTGTTATTTCATTATAATCCGAATAGCACTCCCATATGAACATTATTATCCCCAATTACAGATGAGAAAGCTGAGGATCAGAAGGTCAAGTAACTCCCACAGGGTTACATTGCCGGTAAATATGGAATAAGTCTGTTAAATTCTATAACCAAATCTCTTCCTAGGACTTCTGTGAAGTTTTTACTTCTCATTCTACTGGAGGGTTTGTTCATCGCTGAGTACCTGAAAGCCATATATTTGATTTTCTGCCCACTGTCCGTGCAAGCAGGAGAGAGCACTAAAAGTGCAGCAAGAGGTAATCTGATCCATAGAAAAGCAATAAAAATATTTTAGTCTCAAACTCTATGCAGTTAAAGTACTAATAGAGCAGTAGATGAGGAAGAGGTTGGGAGCCTGAGTTGATTCTGATGTTAATACTCAAGCACATAAGCCTGTGCATCTCTTGTCAATTCTTTTGTTTGCTGTTGTTTGCAAAGTCTAATTGTATCGCACTACAGCCTATGAAATGCTAAGTAAAATGTTTCTTTGCCATATCTATCTATAATAGAGCTTTGATTTCCTCAATCTAATATTTGCATATAATCAATATAGTTATAAAGACAGAACCACACTGCAGTGGCATTTTAAGTAAGAGTTATTTAGAAAGTAAATGAGAAATAAATATGGTACCTGGAACTTGGACTATATTATGCCCATATGCCCCTTTCTCTACAGATTCCTGGCCTACTCCCTTTATCTTATGCATTTACTTCATCTGTGTTAGGACTCTTTGTTGTAAGAAATAAACTAAGTTACTCTTCTTCAGAAACAAAAAGGAAGGAATGGGGTCAAATACAGGAAGAATGAAATCTGGAAATGTAAAGAGGTCAGATACTTGCATTAGTACTAATCTCTTATCTCCACAGCTCTCTATAATCCTGGCTCACTCCGAAATTTCTCTGATATTTGGTCTACCTGTCAGGCAGGAGATGGTAATTCAATGGTCCCAAGTTTATGTTACTAAGGCAACAAGATGAAGGGACAGATATTCTTAGTATTAAGTTCAGTTTTCTGGAAAAGAAATACCAAATTCCTCATTTTATTCAAATCTCTACTCTTGGCCCTATTAATGTGATCAGGTTCTCACAAAATGTGTTCCTCTGTTTGAAAATCTGAGGTCAACTGAGAACCACCCTGAACAGAATACTAACAACAACAAAACATCCACTGTAACTTCTTTTGTTATTTATGCAAGTTATGACCTCTATGCCCCAAATATCTTGTTTTCAAAGTTCTCTCAAAATATCTTTGCGATAAACCTTATCTGAATATATTTCTCCATCCACAGGAGGAGTCTTGACACAGTTGATGGGATCACTTTGGCTTTCTTGCTTATCTGACCCCTGTGGATCACAGCATGACCATTTAGATCAGGGCAACTCATGTCAATTAGAAAAGATTAAATTTGTCACACATCTTGCTGGGATTAGAGAAATTCTGCTCTTGTCACTTACCACCTAGTTTATATCCTATTTCCAATTTATATGACTCCTGCATAAGAACCCTAGTATTTACCATTTAATTTGTAATACTGTTATAATGTTTTGTGTGATTATCTTGTTTGCTGTTAACTGAAGAAATTAATACCATCTGTTTTTAATACTGTAAACCTCTTGAGAATGAGGGCAGCATTCAAATAGTTTTGCCTAAATACTTATAAACTTCCAAATGGAAACCCTTAATAATTATCATTTAATGACAATAATCATAATGAAGATGGCACAGGATAAAATGAAACAGTATATTAATTAGTAAAATGATATAATCAGTAACTAAGAATAACCATAAGCATCCACATTTCAAGAGCATTATGCCTAGAGACAAAGTGACTGTTTCCTGTGGCTTAAAGTCCCTAAATCACTTCAAATAAACTTGAAATACTTAGTGAATTATTGTGCCAGAGCAAAAGCTCCATAGTATGGGAAAGACAGTAAAATAATCTAAGATCAAACACGGTTTAACTCTTTTCATAGTAAGAAAAACTCCTTTCATAAAACATGGTTTTATGTGAAGTCTCAGTCTATCAAAGTACACAGATCTTTGATTAGAAACATATTTTACAAAAAGATGATTCCAAATAAGTGACCTTTGTACAAATGTGACAAAAAATTCATTGACTAACATATCACACAGGAAGAGGCTGAAGATATTTTCACCGAAAAAAAATATAAAACCAAGTGGGCATAATGACAACTTACTAGAAAAAAAATGTCATTGTGGAGAACTTTTATCATACCATATATAATATTGTGGATTATGTAGATACATATCCATTTTAGAAAGATAAATATATGGATGCCTGGGTGGCGTAGTCAGTTAAGCTTCTGATTGATTCTTGGTTTCGGCTCAGGTTGTGATCTCAGGGTTGTGAGATTAGGCTCCATAAAATTCTCTCTCCTCCCTCTGCCACCACCCAGCGCTTTCTCTCTCTCCCTCTCTCAAATAAATAAATCTTAAAAAAAAAAAGAAAGATAAATATAGATACAGAAATAGAGTTAGACAAGTATATATATTTCCAGGCATACTGATAAACCTAAATTTTATTATTGCATGTTTGTTAACTGGTGTAGTGAGAAGGTGTGTTGCACAGGATTTGGACAATACACTGTCCAAAGTCAATGCACCACAGAGGTACCATTCATGGTCACAAATAAGAGAAAAGAAATACAAGAAGCCTGGAAACATAAATAAAAGAGTGAACTGTACCACGAATAATTCTAGGGTAGATTTTGCATGAACAATCAGCACCTAAGTGTGTCTCATTTGCTTTATGTATCCCAAGTCAGCTAGGCTAATCTTGACCTCTATGGACTCAGTTATATGTTTATCCTACCAGGACTTAATATCTTCAGCAAAGATATTTCCTCTGGACTGAACAGATGTTCTTTTGGGGGCCTTACATCAGTACTGGTCTGAGCAGTTTACTTTCTCCTGATCATATTCACTAGATCATTCTTTCCCCAGGTGTCAGCTGTATTCCTGCCACCATCACCATAGGATCAGAGAATTGAATTTTATAACAAACCCCCATAAGCACATGTACCACCTCTTCTGTGAAATATCCAAAACAATTCACTTTTGTGTCTCTGCTCTAGTCCACCTACCAACAAAGATATTTCCTTTCTCTACTTAGCCTTAAACTTGAACATCGTTTCTTTCTGTAATAATTTTTTTTAAGGATTTTATTTATTTATTTGACAGAGAGAGAGAGAGACAGCCAGTGAGAGAGGGAACACAAGCAGGGGAAGTGGGAGAGGAAGAAGCAGGCTCCCAGCAGGGCAGGGAGCCCGATGCGGGGCTCGATCCCAGAACCCTGGGATCACACCCTGAGCCGAAGGCAGATGCTTAACGACTGAGCCACCCAGGCACCTCTTTGTAATAATTTCGACTAGAGATTTACATGTAAACTAGACAGGAGTAAATGAACACACTTGATGGCAAGAAGAAGGCAGGACAGTTATGGACAGAATTCCAAGAGCAACTCTGATAAGACTCAAGCCTTAAAGTGTCTTCTCTTGTGTAGTAAAAGGGAAAATACAAATAAGTTTGAGCTTTAATCTTTGTCCTTATAGTTCTCTTTAAGACTGGCCTACACTTGAGTAAAAATTCCAGTATAAGTATCACCAATATATTGCAGTGCTCTAATAATCAGTAAGGGCACAAAGGGTGATTTTTGCCATCCTCATTTAATATGAGGCTCTGAAAGAGAAAACACGGTGGTAGCTTTGGTGAGGGCAACAGATTTTCAAGCGTTAACAGTGGCTGTGGAGACTATAAAATCTAGAGGAGCTATAGGAAATATTTGCCGTGGGGCGCCTGGGTGATGTAGTCGGTTAAGCCATTAAGCGTCTGACTCTTGGTTTCAGCTCAGGTCATGATCTCAGGGTCCTGAGATTGAGCCCTGAGTCAGGGCCACAAGGACTCAGCATAGTGTGGAGTCTGCTTGATATTCTCTCCCTCTCCCCCTCCACCCACTCATGCTCTCTCTCTCTCTCAAATAAATACATAAATAAAATCTTTAAAAAAAAGATATTTGCCGCAAACACATTTTGATCAAACTTTATGAATGCTCTATAAATTAAGGTCAACTTTGGAATGGAAGAAAAAGGGGGTTCAGAGACAACAGCTTTTATTTTGTGGATTGTTGTACATATGAAGATGAGTTAATATCAATAGGAGAAGTAAAAGTTCTGTATTTAACAGCGATGATGGCTATAAGCAAGATAATGATTAAATTGTGACAAAAGCCCCTTCCAGAAATGCCCAGCCTTAACATTCAACTCTGAGTGACAGCGCATCCAATTCTTGTTTTCTATGTGACACCAGTCAATTACCTTGAACTACTCTATGTTACTTGTTAGGTTTGACTTCTTACAGGATAATTATAATACTGTAACAGTTTTCCTAATTTCTTGACTTTTTTGTGGGGGGGAGGGTAGAATTTTAGGATTTGGGAAAATATTTAAATTTCCAGAAAAATGCCATAAGGAATTTTTGCATGGAAGATTTTTTTATTCTTTAGTTTCATTCGTTATGCAGAAATATCACAGGATGGAGCCAGTAGGCTTTGTAAAATTTTAAATAATAAGTTTTGTTATCAATAAACAGCATAATTTTGGACAAATTACAGTATCTCCAAGTTTTTCATCTATAGATTAAATAGAATAATATTGTCCCGGGTACTTCCAACATATTGGTGGAACAAAACAAACAAAAAGTGAATATGTTAATGAATTAAATCTTTTATTGGTGTGACTCATATTTTTGGAAACAAAACAATTTTTCTTCTTTATCACTTTTATGCACAATGACATAAGCACCTTTTATTTTCTTAAATAAAATGAAATTTTTAAGAACTCTGAATGTTATGGACTGAATGTGTTCCCTTAAAATTCATATGTTGAAGCCTTAACCTCAATATGACTTTATTTGGAGTTAGGGACCATAAAGAAGTAATTAAAGTTAAATGAGGTTATAAGGGTGTGGGACCGATAGAATTATTGTTTTGTTTAGTTTTTTAAGATTTTTATTTTTAAGATTTTTATTTATTTTTGAGAGACAGCGAAAGAGAGCATGCGAGCAGGAGCAGGGGGATAGAAAGAATCTCAAGCAGACTCCCTGCTAAGCATCCAGTGCTATCAGATGCAGGGGCTGGATCTCGCAACCCTGAGATCATTACCTAAGCCGAAATCAAGAGTAGCAGGCTTAACCGACTGATCGACCCAGGCGCCCCAGAATTAGTGTTTTTGTAAGATTAAACAGGAGACAGCTTTCTCTGTCTCCACATGCACACAAAGAAGTCATGTGAGCATGATGAGAAGGCAGCTAGCTATCTATAATTTAGGAAGAGAGCTCTCACCAGAAACGAAACCCTGCTGGACCTTGATCTGGGACTTTCAGCCTCCAGCTTTGAGAGACATAAATTTATGCTGTTTAAGCCAGCCAGCCTATAGTATTTTGCTATGGCAGCTCAAGGCGATTAATATACTAGTTATGTATAAAATTATCCATCTCTCTGGTCCCCAAATTTCTTATAACATTATTATTATATTAACACTATATCAAAATTACATTATATTTCTTATCACTTAAATGTAATATTTGACAGCTGGAGCTATATCATATTCAAGTTTGTATCCTCATTACAAAGTGTATTATTTAGCACAGTAGGTGTTTAGTAGGTGCTGGTTACATAAGTAATATAGTATATAAATTCTAGGTCTATTACATGAAAAAGTTTTGTTCTGGTGTTTTTTTCCTTTGGGTTTTGTTTTTGTTTGTTTGCATAATGTTAGCTCTGGGTTCATTTTAAAAGGATAATTAGCTTATTTGGTTTTTGCTGGCTTGATTACATAATTTTGCTGACAGTGCTTTAACATGATCCACACTTCATGGCGAGTAGGATTTTTTGCTATAAAAGTTGTACTTGAATCATTTTTCTTCAATAATCTCTTGTCCAATACATAAACTAGGTGATATGAAAAGCACTGGTTTCTGAATAGGTAACTACATCATCTTAGATACAAAGTCAAGAATCTAATTTGATAGAAAAGAAGCATGAAGAGCCAGTACTTAGAAATGCATGACTAAACCACAAAAGACCAGAATCAGACAAAACTATTCTACACGCAACAGTGACAGGAGAAGAATAAGGGACCAATGCTGCATGGATACCACAGCCAGAATGAGTACACATTAGAGTATGAAAGAGGTCATTCTTGCTTTTATTTTTTAATAGATTGGCTTCAGAAATAGTGTTTTGCTGATATTGGAAAATTGCAGTTTCTCAGCCATTGTTATATTATGAGCATCAGAAAAAAATGCCAGTATGTTTCATCTAAGCCAGAAAAAGGAAGGAAGGAAGGAAGGAAGGAAGGAAGGAAGGAAGGAAGGAAGGGAGGAATACAGGGAGGAAGACAGGAAGGAAGACAGGGAGGGAGGGAAGGAAGGAAGGAGGGAGGGAGGGAAGGGTGTGCATGTGTGTTATATTGTGGTTTATGGGGTAATGCATAAGTAAACAAGAGGACAATATGGATAATTACACTGTCAGTTTTCAGTGGCTTAAGGGAAGGTAGCCTTGATCATTTGCTAGGTAATTAACATGGAGAGTCAAAGGCAAAGTAACTTTTGAAATGCTATTACTTGTTATCTGATGACAACATCTAGAAGAGGGAATTTTTAGTTAAAATGGTATTTCCAAATCTGGTGTTCAACTGATCCTGACTCTTCTAGTTAGATGTCAGTAGATGTATTGTGGAAAAACAAACAAACAAAACTAAAAACAATCAAGTATTTTGAAGTCAGATAGCTTTGGATGTCAACGAAAGATACCAAAAGCAAACACGTTTTTTAAACATACTGAAGTCTTGGCAAAATTCTTCAATAATCAATCTCTGAGGCAGAGCATGTAATTAGAAAATGGAACCCTTTACCAAAAGCATACTACCTATTAACAACAGATTAGAAAGTGCTCTTGACACCCAGAATTTTTGCCAAAAATTCTGGATTTTTAGGAATTATTTTCAACCAGCAAAATTTTCATTAAAATTCTATCATGAAGTGATTTTGACGCAGTGGTAATAAACACACCTAGTGCCTGGATATTGTTTTCTAAATATCATTTTAAAAGGAACCAGGGTTCTTTGAAGAAATGGTTGATTCCAGGTCTGAGGCAGGAAAAACTATAAGAAAAACCCAGAGGATCTTGCCCTGCTACAAAGGAAGAGGATAGAAAAAATATGAACTAACAAAATGATGAAGACATATCAAAATAGCATAGGGACCAACCTGAAAGAACTCCCAATGGCCAAAGTTAGAACAACTAGATCAACAAAGCAAATAATGATAGTATTGATTATAACCCAAATAATAAAATTAATATTCATAATAAATTAATACAATTAATGAACGAAGAAAAGAGAGAAAAGAACAAATGAATGAAAGAAGGAAGGTACAAAGGAAAAGCAAATAATGATAGTATTGATTATAACCCAAATAAGAATATTAATATTCATAATAAATTAATACAATTAACTAATGAAGGAAAGAGAGAAAAGAACAAATGGATGAAAGAAGGAAGGTACAAAGGAAAAGCAACGGCTGTTCTTTACTGAAGAATTCCAATTAATACATGTAAAAGAAATAAGCAAAATAGAAAATCACCATTAGAACACCATAATGAAAACTACAGCAGCTAAGTTCCTGTAAAGGATGCTAAAATTAAGGAGTGAAAGTTTAAGCAGGATAGGATATTTGAAGAGTCTTGGAAGTATCTCTTCCCAAGATTTTAGTAATTACAAAGGAATGAATAGCAACTTTACAGGAGGTAAACAAAGATCAAGATTAACATCATCAGTATTACATATGAACATCACATAACGCTTAATACAATTGTCCTGAGGGCACATCACCTCCTCAGTATCCTTACACATAACCTAAACTTCATGCAGAACCTAAAGTAAAGCATGAGAAAACACCAGAAAAACCCAAATTGAAGGACATTCTACAAAATAACTAACCAATACTCTTGAAAAGCATCAAGATCATAAAATATGAGGAGTCTAGTAACTGCTGCAGATTGAAGAGACAGGAGAACCAAGAGAAATGTGGGATTCTGAATTGAATCCTGGATTGTGGGGCAGAGGCAGGGATGACAAAAACAAAAATTGGTGAAATCTGAATAAATTTTGCACTTCAGTTTACAAAATTGAGCCAAAATTAATTTCTTAGTTTCCACACATACACTTTGGTTTGTTTTAGATATTAAAAGGGAGAAGCTGGGTGAAGGATATATGAGATTTCTCTCTGTACTACCTCTGCAACTCTCTTTTAAGCCGAAAAATTTTCTAAAAAAATTATGTTAAAATACTTACAATAAAATTAGAAATACACTAACAGATAACTAAATGAAAACTCTGGTACAACAGTATATAGACATGCCTAACATCAGTTAGATTCTAACGCGACCACTCCTAAAACTGAGTTTGTCACCTGAATTGAAACTTACATTATCACTATTTAACTACATAACAGGAGTGTTTCTATTCACTTCAGACTGATACAAAACAATTGTTTTCTGTTTTTACCAGTCTGACTTCCATTTCTTTGCCTTTCAAATGTGCATTGTTCATCTTAGAGTAATTGTTAAAATAGATCTCCCTAAACTCCTCATTCTACAAGATGAGAATGAAAAATCCATAGGATATTATATATGACTCTGCTTGGTTATAATTTCCCCAGTTAAGAGTTAATATATCAAGGTAATAAAATGTTATAGCTTTTAGTTCAAGCAAAAACTATAAAAAATAGAAGATAGCAGAGTACACGTTATCATACTATGCATGAAATTGCCTATTTGGAAAGAGAAATAGTAAAGTGGTAATTGTTATGATGTTAAAATCTCTGAATAGAAATTGCCACATTGTCAGCAAAACCAAAATTTCCGGTTGGCTTATCAATAAAATTATAATTTTCTTTGGGCCTACACTGTACTTCATGCCTTCTGCGGGTTTCATCTCTTCCACCAATGAGGAAGCTGATTTTCAGTAGGACGATTCAGTAGCTGGACAGCTATAGTGCTCATGCCCACTTTTTTTTTTTCTTCTCCCAAGTGAACTGAGTTTAAAAATGATCATCAAGAACTGTGAGGGAGAAGAGAGGATCTGGTAAATGGGCTGACAGTTCTGCCTAAAAACTGTTAGAGAATTATCCCTGTGCTCCGGGGATGAGCCTATCCTGTAGGGCACTTGAATCTGAGAAAACTTCCGGACAGATCACAGGCACATACTTGAGTCTCTGCTGCTCCAATTAGCTGTTCCTATGGATCACCAACTAAAATCTAGAAAGTGGGGTTCAACTACATCTTAAAACCCAGAGTATAATCCCTGAGTCATGATTACCCTGGAATAGTGTTGGAAGGGATTTTTAGGTATTGTTTGAGAGGTGGAACACTTGAGGACAAAAAGAACTTTTAAAGTGTATCTAGGCTTCTGTGATGCCCTCACACTCAAGTTAACTTTCAGTCTTCTAGGAGCACACATTATTTGACCTGAAAATGATTAAAGAATTTCAGTTTCCCTTCTATCTTTCTAGATCCAAGTAATCTCTTAGTTTTGTAGTAGAAGTGATACATCAGGGGATCTTTTAGGTTTGAACTCATTTTTTCCTCTTTCCCATAGTCACCTGAAACCAGAGATATTAATTACTTCTAATTTTGCTAATTCATAATGGTAATCCTAAACATTCTATGGCTGAGATAAAATAAGGGGGCATTTAATGAATACATTAAGTCCATTAATCAGTATTTCCATCTAAACATGAGAATGATACTTTAATTCATTCTCCTGAATGCATAAAATGAAGAGGACAGGGGGAAGGTAAATAAGCTCTATAGAGTTTAACTACTAAATTTAAATAATGAAAAAAATCTTCAAAGCAACCTAAATAAATTTATTGCAATTATTGTATTTTATTGGGAAGAATTCACCTATGAATGGATGGATTCTTTCTTCATAATTCTTAGATAGGTCCTTAATGTTCCAACTATTATGTTTCCATGTTCTTCTAGAGAACGTAAGAAGGGAAGATGTATATAATCACCTAATAGGAGATAAAACAAAACAAAACCAGCTTCTCCTTCTTTTCCCAAATGGCTTTCTCAATTTTTTACTCCTATAATTATCATGGGAACTTTAGTGCCAGATGTATAATTGCTTGCTCAAGGTAAAAAGGGCCTCAGCTGGAGCCAGATGTCACATTCTGCTGCCCTTTTACTGGAGTCAGGCTTGTCTAGAACATGTTTTGTGTTTTAATCGTGTCTGGTCCAGTGCTTACTTTACACTCCGGATGCATCTATCCTTACTTAGTCTTCTCTTTGGTACTTGTGTGTGGAAAGCTTCAGCAGGACTCCGGTTCTCTGTTTCATTGCTACTTGTCCCAGTATCTGCCCATCCAACTTTTATCAGCCTTGCCATATTGCATGTGTCCTTTGAATGACTGCTTTGGCTTTTTTTACTTTGATTAATCTACATCTCAGTTTCTGTTGATTGGTCTATAAATTTAAATTCTTATGTTCCTTTCCCTTCAGTTAATAAAGGAAAATCAATTTAACTGTCACACAGTACAATGTTTCCTATTCTTCATGCTGTGAAAGTTCTCTTCTTCTAGGGACCAAGATAATATCTATTTCTACTAGTGGCCATCTTGGTAATATCTGGGGTGTATTTCTGTGGGAAGAGATTGGGTATTCAAACACAAAATTCTAGCCTTTGTTTTTAGCCAGTAGCTAATAAGAAAATTATATTCATATTTTAATGAATGTTGATATTCATTGATAAATAGGAATTTTAAGAATCATGTTTCAAGTAAAAAAAAAATTTTTTTTTGACCCACCTATCCAAACAAAACAAAACAACTTATTGAATGGATAGTAAGTTGTCACAGGAAACCTAAGGAGAAGAAATGTAGTAGGAATTAGAAGTTATTAGTGACATAGCAATCTCTCATTTTCTCTTCCTTTCCATCTCCATATCCCACACCACTCCACAGCCAGACACACAGGTACCGGTGTATTTACTTTGTTTACTCTTCTCTCTCTCTGAAAGTCCTTTTCTACTTTTGAGTTCAAACGGCCACCTCAACCTCAACTTTCAAAGCCTCTTAATTCTTCTACAAACACATACCGAGTGTCTCAGTGCCAATTTCACAGTCTCTACACACAAACTCTAAATGAGTCGTCTCAGTTTAGGTGTTTACTCCTGGTCCAATTAGCAGTGGCCATGAGTCAGCCAGCTGCCCATGATCAGCAAGGATGTGTAAGGATACTCCTAGAGAAGAGGACCAGAAGCCCAAGTGTTACTACAAGTACTATTGCTTGGTCTGTAACCTTTAGAGACAGACTTCAGGTTTTCTTTGCAGTAAAAGAAGTAACTTTCATGTTCTTCATGTTTGTTTTGCATGTGGCTATTTCCCTCCAACAAAAAAGGTAACAAAGCATTTGAATGTGATTGGTACGATTAAGTATTTGCTGACAAGATTTCCCCTCCTGCTATATGAACTCCTTTCTAAACACAATCTTCTCATTCTCTTTTTCTAAGCATTCACTGTCATTCATTAGGCTAAGATCATGTTCAAGATTACTTTCACTAGTGTTAATAGTACAGGACTAATTTCCCAGTAGAATTTATGATCATTTGTGTTACATATGTGCTAATTCAATGGTTCTCAAACTTTGGCAGGCAAGAGAGTCACTGAAAGGGTCCAGGTAGGGCCTGAGAATTTGCACATTTAATAAGCATCTACTCAAGTGATGCTGATGCTATTGGTTCTAAAGTCACACTTTAAGAACCACTGACCTAATTCATCTTTATTCTCGTCACAAGAGAAAATAGCTAGAAAAGGTTGTGTCTATTACTATAAGGGATCTAGGTGTGGTATCAATGTTGCATTGTTCCTCACCTATATAACATCACTATTCTAAAACCCTTGGGTTATTAAATTGCAAAGGACTTTTGAGATTGGCACATTCTGCCTTTCCTATATATGTTCATACTAAACTAAAGGATTGACCATTTCCATGCACTATGTCCATTATTATGTCCTTAATATCTTTCCTTTATTTACAAAGAAAAATTTGTCACTCCTATAGATGGAAAAGAAATATATATTGTTTTAAATTGAAAGTAACTATAAAAATAAATTTTAAATATTACTTAATTTTGAAAAGTAATGAGTATAAGTGATACCAAATCTAATAGTTTAAAAAAATACATACGCAAAAATAAATTATTCAATGAGAATTTAAAAATGCTTATGATTCATTCTTAATAAGGGAACAATCAGCTCAATGTTACTTTGCTTAAGATAGAAAAGAGATCTGACATCATTAATTACATTTTTTTTTACTTGTGATATTTGCTTCTGTTGAGAATCCCAAAGCATCTGTATATGCAGTTAGAAAGGACAGAACTGATCTAAGAACTTTCTCTGGCATGGCTGGATATTAATATTTATTCCTACTGCTATGATACAAGCTATTTTGTTCAACCAACAGAGTTTCAAGATCTCCAGAAGTCATTTCCAGAAATTATTCCTCTGATTTTGCTAATGTCTGCAATGTAAAGGTAAAACCAGGTTTCTTCTCTCTCATACTGCCATATTCTTTCAGGAGAAACTTATAGAAACCATTATATTTTTTATCTTTTTTTTATTAATGTTCAATCATGCCTTCAGTGAGTTAACTGGTAAATTTATAGCCATGTTCTTCTGAAAGATTTTTTTTAGAATAATTTAACAAATGAGTAAAATTCAAGGACCTACCCTCAAGTTATTCTATGTGCTGTGTCAATCATGGTAAAGAGAACAGACACAATGCACTAAGTGGCCTATATAAAATATCTTTCAGATCTCACTAACTTTATGAGGTTCACATTATAAAATTATAAAATTTGCATATTCCAATTGATGTGAAAAAAGATTTGCAGTAGTTTAAATGACCTACCCAAGTACAAATAGCTAGCAATGCTTGAGCCAAGACTCTAGTCCACTCTAGAACATTCTTTCAACACTGAGTTGGCTGTCACAGGAAATTGAGTCAGAAAAGGGGGTAAAGGTATGATTTTGTTTCTCCATGAATGTTTTGCTCTCTCTACTGCTTTAGTTATGCATCCAGCTTTAATCAGACACTGCCTTAAAAGGCCAATTTATTGTAATCTCTAAACCTGCTGGTCTAGAAAAAGACCAAGATGGTCCCCTGGGGGCGCCTGGGTGGCTCAGTCTTTAAATGTCTGCCTTCGGCTCAGGGCGTGATCCCGATGTCCTGGGATTGAGCCCCGCATTGGGCTCCCTGCTCTGCTGGGAGCCTGCTTCTTCCTCTCCCACTCCCCCTGCTCGTGTTCCCTCTCTTGCTGGCTGTCTCTCTCTCTCTGTCAAATAAATAAATAAAATCTTAAAAAAAAAAAAAAAAAAAAAAAGATGGTCCCCTGGCCTGCAGTGTTACCTTTCCATTGGGGGTAGGTGTGAGCAACTGTGCCTGGGTTGCACTTACAGCGATTCAGACCTAAAAATACAAACAACACCAGTAACCTTGCCTTACTTCATTTCTTTCCTCTTCCATCCCAGCCATCACTCTGTCAATTAGTAGATCAACACTTTCTTGGAGGAAAACTGTTTTAAATCACCTATTATTTTATAGATGAGGAAAGTATTTTTTTCTTCTCACTGCATAACCAATCTTAAAAAAAAATCTCTAAATACCTTTAAAATGTAGTTTAGTATTAAATTTACAAAATTAACATACTCCAAAATGTACTAATTTATGTAAACACTCATATGAAAGAGTCTTTTTTGAAAATTGTGGTGTCATTTGAAAAGAGTTAAGTTTAAGGCCCTAAGTGTCCGAAAACTTTTACCTTAAGCCTCCCATAATGCCTGAATAATGGCAAGAAGAATCACTGTAATCATGTTAACAGGAGCCACACAGAGCCATTGGCATCATTTACTAGCTGTCCGGTATATGGGATGTTATTTGACCTGTGCCTCAGTTTCTCTCCTATAAAACCATCATAACTCCAGCACCTGCTTCTTTTGCACAGGTGCACAGTGGCCAATCCCACTGCATGATGAAATTCCTTGAGAACACCTTAGAAGCAGAGGAGAAAGACAGGAATCCCTCTAACCTTCCATGGTGTTCTTCCAAGTTCTGCAGGACCATAGAGCTGCGCAGCCTGAGAGCCCTCTAGTGAAAGGAATCCCATCATGCACATCGAATATCTGTAGGTTGGTTAAACTAAAAGTGGGTAAAGTACACCTGGTGTTTGCAGCAAAGGGCCTTCTTGGCCCATGATTCTTGAGGTGCCTCAGAGCTCACCTAGAGAGTTGGAACTTTAATGCTACTGTCTCAGTTTGAGATCTTGTTCTCCTTCCATGAGATGGTTCAGTCCAACTGACCCAGCTCCCTGTCAAGCCACTGGAAATGGACAAGGAAAGAAAGGCCCATCATCATAGGAGACCAAAGGTATTTCCTTAACCTCATATGAATCTCATGAAGATTAAACCATAATACATACAAAAGGCTTGGAATATCATCAAAGCACACAAGTACTCAATGTGGATTATTCATTTTATTATGTATTGTGTATAAAGCACTTTGCAAAGCACCTTACTTGCTTTGTTTGTTTTCCTTAATTCTCCATGCTATGAGGTAAGTGTTCTTATTACTCCCATTTCAGGACATAAAATAAAAATAATAATTGAATCTCAGAGAGGTTCATTCATGTGCCCAAGGTCACACATCTCAGTGTCAAACCATGATGTGAGATCTCAAGACAGTTTCATTCCCTAAAATATAGAAAGTTATAGATCCTTCACACATTTGTTAGAGAGCCTGTTAGAAATACAAACTATAGACTAGTCTCATACTGTTGTTTGTTCAGTAGAACTCGGTGGGGTCTGCCCATTAGTAACTAAAAGTAAAAACAAAAACAAAAACACAAAACTTTGCAGGTGATATTGACATTGACATAATGCTAATTTGAAAATTATTGAGAAATATTGCCTATAGATAATAGAGGGGTGATCCTTAAAGTTATCATCTGAAACAAATAATTTTTAGGCAAGTAGACACAATAGGAAAATAGACCAGAACCCTGGGACATCTGTAATAATTTATCTACAGGAGATTAAAAAAAACAAGAGAGTAACAAATGATCAGATTTTGTAATGATTAGCGACTCACTGGGTCAGAGTTTAAGGCTGTTCTTCTACTCTCATACGGGTGTTATTAGAACAGGGACAAAGTTTAAAAATTGGGAGGGCTTGCAGGGTGTGTAGGATCAGGTAAGCACCATAGTACAAGTAGTGAGTGTTATGACTGAAGGCAGGAGGGAGAAAGTGCCTCAAGTGCTGGTACATTAGTCTTCACACTTCTTCAATGTGACAGGCAGATATTCTAATATTTCATTGGATCACCATACAAGCTAATTTATCTAATAAATTTTATAATCAGTTGTTGAAACTTGTCCTCCTGACTTGAAATGTAGAATTATTGCTATTTGGCCATGGATGCAGTAGAGTGTAAAAACAAAAAAGGCAGAGAAGGAGAAAGTAAGAGAGATGAAGACAAGCTTCAGTTTGAAATGCTGCCTAAAACCAAACTTTTCCACACAGCTCACGATTAAGAATCAGAAGAGAACAAATATGAAAGTGGGTATGTTTTGCCACTAATTTCTTTTACCATCTATTTTTTTCTTATTCCAACACATAGTAACTGCCTTCTAATAAAAAAGCAATTTTCATAAAGAAGGACATTGTGACAGCCCATGAAAAGAATGGTGATATTTTTGCCCTTTTGTGAAATTGGTAACATTTTTCTTGCAGAATTGTTTTTACAAGTTGATATTGTATTTACTCTATGTGAGATTTTACAAATAATATTCATCTTTGATGGCTTAATACCTTCTCCATTACATAAATCATATGAATTCTAATTTATCTCAGTGATTTGAAATTTGATGGGCCTCTGTAAACAACTTCTAAAACTGTCTCAATTTTGTGAATCTTTCTGAAGTAGATATTCAACAAAAACCACTATCATGGAGATACTGATATGTGGCAGAGAGAAAGGCCCAACTTACACCCTACCACAGACTGGTTTATCTCAGAGAACAAGGGATTACTACTTTCAACTTATTTTCTTTCAGTAAGACAGTGTTGCCATGGTTTCTTGTATCCCTAGTTACACATCTGCATAAAAAAGAAAAAATTCACAGAAACGAATATCCAAGGAAACAGGACACTATGATAAAACAATAGGTACTCATGAAATGTGAAATAGCCTTGAATATACCACATTTTTCTTCCACTATCTCCACCCTTCACCAAACTCCCCCAAATAACGCAAACACTGAATATTCTGCAGCACAATTACGGAGTTTAATTCCAAATTGATTAATTTGAAATTAAGAGACTGTATTAGCTTAAACAACAAGATATATTTCATATATTCTGTTACACTAGAGAAATAAAAAAAATAAATCATCCTGTTACAGGAATTTTTTTAAAGGAAACTAATTGAAAAATAACATGTAATGGAGCCAATACCGATTGTCTCCTAATTTTGGTGAGGACAACTTTTGAAATAAATAAAATGTGCTTCAGTTTTTAGATGGTAAAACATACCCATCATTTAGTCATACTTATGTCACGGTTATATTAAAGAAGGAACAAGTTTAAAATGTTTATTCTTTAGGTTTGGAGTAAAGGAATCATCAATATTGAATTCCCTCTTTGTCTTCATTATGCTGGAGAACTGAGAAAGCTTCACAGAGATGGAGACAAAGATTTATTGAGTAAATCAGAGATAAAGGCAAGGCAATCTGATAGAAATCTTTTTTGAAACAATTAGTGACAGGTCAGCTAGCTATGGAATTAAAAAATTATAACTCAAAAAGATGAGTAGAAAGGCTGAAGTTTTTTTTTTCTTGCATTCTGAACTTTTCTGTTGAGAATAGGATACTTTATATAAACTATTTTGTTGTTAGCATTGTTAATTCTTTTAAATAAGCCATGCCCTTCTAATTAAAAACTGAAGTTCTGGTTCTGTGTTTAAGACATTTTAAAAGTGCACTTTCTTATTCTCTTACCTGAAAAATAACAGCATTTGAAATTTCATGACCTCTCAGGAATTAAAGAAACAAGCAGAAATGTTCCTTAGCTACAACCTAGGAAGAGACTACTAATACGGTGGGGAAAATGTGATTGGCTGTGGAGATTTACAGAACATTTTAATTGGAATGTGATTTTGTTTCAGTGCTTTTAAAAGAGAAATAAAAGCAATTCAGATGATCTTGCTTGGAAGTTGTTTTATTGTCAGTTCTAAGTGACTCGTACAATGCTCTTATATAACGTGCAATAATGCATAATTAGTTCTTTGACTTAACTCTAGAAATATATTCCTTAAGGTGAGGACGCACTCAAGTAAGAAAATTATATTCTTCCTCCAATCACCAGATTCATTTTTTTGATTCTTTGCTGATAGCTGAAAAGTATTCTTCCAAGGCTTACAACTATACATATAGTTTGTGGTATTATCAGCTATAGTAGAACAGTGGACTGCACTAAGAATTGTTAAAAAACAAAACAAAATTAAGAGGCCTCAAATGGTGTCACTTACACAGAATTTCCAAACTGGTACTTAATCCATAATCTAATTGCAGTTTCACGCAGTTTCAACCTCTCCAAGAAACGCAGTCTTAACTGGTCAGTCAGGAATTTTTTAATCAGTGCCAAGGAGTCTATCACCTTGGCCCTTTCCATCCCCCAAAGAAAGATGAGGTCATCTGTATGATAAGGCCACTTGCTTTTACTCCCTAGAAAGGGGCCTTGCCTAAAACAATCTTTTTCTTTTGCTAATAACTTTCTTGCCCACACCTTCCTTCTTAACCTTCCACTTTGTACAACTCTGGACTGCCTCTCTATTTGCTAGATGGGATACTGCCTGATCATGCATCATTTAATAAAGCAAATTAGATCTTCAAATTTACTTGGCTGAACTTTGTTATTTAACAGAATCAAGAAATCTTATTTTCTTTAGTGTTTGGATGCCAACTAGGCGTGTGACCCTAAGCAAGTCATTTTATCTCTCAGTTTTAGTTTTTTCATCTGTTAAATGAGAAATATAGACTAGATGGTCTCACGGGATTCAAAAATGTTAGAGATGACATGGATTAGAGTTACAAATAGAAAGATTTTATTTTACAGATGAAAGGACAGAGCTCCAAAGGGATAGAGTCTTGTCTGATGTTCAACTGAATTAGTGGAAAAGAGAAAATAGAACTCAGGTATTATTTCAATCTAATGTTCACCTCCACACACTGAAACTTTACATACCTGTCTATTAGCTAAAGAACCATAAATTAAAGACTTTTCTGATTTACAGATTAAATAAATCTATTATATTTATGAACATATAGGTATATCATTATATATTAATATAAAATGTATGTACTTATTATATATTAATACTTATATGTGCATATATATTAATCTCTCTTGCCCAAATCATCAATAGCATATGAAGATGATTTCTGGTATATTTTGAGGTTTTGTCTGAATTTCTAAGAAATTTGACATTAAAAAAAACTATTAATGCAATGCAAAGAAGTCAGTATTTGTTCATGAGTATTTGACAACACATTTTTAATCACTGAATTTAGTTTAGATACTGCTTAAAGTTAGACTAGTTTAGGAAGTTCTTTGCAATATACAAACTCATCATATTAAGTTTTCAAAGGGAAGTTCCAAAGGAACAAAGGATTAAACCTATGCGATATCACAGAAGGTTTCCTCAGATGACATGATGGCTAACTTCCAAGGTCCCCATAGGCTCTAACTTGATGAATTTATCCCAACTTCAGAAAACTGATTTGTCCAATCATTGTAATTCTCATGTTACTAAGAAATACTCAAGACTTGATCAAATTAACTAAGCTCAGAAGATATATAAAATCAGAAAGTTAATTTATTAATTTACAAGCAAAATATAATTTCTAAGGCTACTAAGGTATTCTATCTTTTGGGTAGTTCATTCTTTTTGTAGGTAAAACACTAGAGTTATCAATTTATAATCACAAGTTCGATTCCATGAGTTTGAAGACAATCAAGAGTAAGTAACTACTTATTGTGAATACTTAGTGCTGTTAACTAAGGCAGCCAGCCATTTCCTTAGTGACCATGTCCTCTGCTCAGAGAATATGCTGTTTATTCATATATTGATTTAATCTCTGACATTCTTGTCTTTCCAAATGTCATATATATTGTAGATTAAGATGAAGAAATTTTCTTTGGTAAATATTTGCATCAGCAGAAATAATATTCTACATATTTAGCAATAGTATGGGAACCAGAACAGATAGTTCCCAAAGTCCTGGACCAGTAAGTACTTTAGCCTCCTATTGTGCCAGCCATCATTCTTATAGGAATAATATAATATAATATATAATTATAACATGTATAATAAATAACATATTGTATATATAATATATAACAATATATATAATATAATATAATATATAATTAGTTGCTGAATTGTGGTGCAGTCTGGCTATATACATACATTATACATATATGTAATATATATTTTATAATATATATTTTATAATATAATATATAATTAGTTGCTAAATCGTGGTGCAGTCTGGCTTTACCTGTGGGAGGGTAGCCCAGCTACATAAAAATGAATATGGAAGAATTTTGGTATTTTTAGCAACTGGTTCAGCTATCATGGTGCATAGTGACTGAATTCAGGTGTTTCCCCTGAATGTTGGAAATCTTTTTAAACATATTAACATATTCCTCTTTTTTTTGTCCTGCTCATTTAAATAAATTACAACTAAAACCTCTTTTAATGCTTAAGGTGGATGTTTAGCACATGAGTTATTGCAGCAAGTTATACTAGTGATGCCTTCCAGGTTTCCAAACTGCACCAAATGATGCCAGACTGCTGTGATTTTTAGAATTCTTATATCTGCTTTGGAAAATCTTTTTTTCTGTCTCTTCCTATCAGGGCTGTCACTTCTCATTTTTATCTTCACACTTTCCTCTAGCAACAACCCTCAAATTTCTCAGAAACTGAATCTAATTTAAGTCTACTCTGAACAGGAAAATGTGGTCAATTTCTTAGATGCATGTATAAAACAATTATGAGTAAATTCCAAATCATGGCTCAAGGAACTATTTTATGAGAAAAGGAACATATACTTTAATTTCAGACCTTGTGACACATATATTGACTATTTGGCACTTTCTGGATTACTTGAAGTCCTTTCATATATTAAAAATATTCTTGCTTAATTCATTGTAACCATTGAAGTGATCAATTATGCTTCACGTTATTGCAGAGGTTGAAAATCAGTAGCCAACAAACCAAATCTAGTCAGTAGTTATGTTTCGATTGGCCAAGAAACTATTGGCTGTGGCAATGTTTTTTTTTGTTTTGTTTTGTTTTGTTTTGTTTTGTTTTGTTTCTTTAAGTTTTGGTAGTCAACATTTAAAATGAGAATATTTCAAATGTAAAACAGAAAGTATGACAACACTGGGCACATATATTAATGTGAAAATGATAGGTGGGAACTGAATATCAGCTGTTTTCTTTAGATGGTGTTATGGGTTTCAATGTATCTCCCAAAAAGATTTGCTGAAATCCTAACCTTCATTACCTCAGAATGTGACCTTACTTGGAAATAGGGTTGTTGCAGATGTAATTAGTTGAGATGATGTTATACTGGAGTCATGTGGACCCCTGGCCCAATATGACTGCTTTCCTCATAAAAAGAATGTCATGTGAACAGATGGAGAAGGGAGAAGAAGACCATGTGATGACTGAGACAGAAACTGGAGTTAAACAGCAGAAGCCAAGGAACTCATGGAGCTACCAGAGCTGAAAAAGGCAAGGAAGGATTATCCCCTTGGAGGCTTTGAGGGAACATGGTCCTACCAACACATTGATTTTGGACTTTTATCCTGCAGAGCTATGAGAAGATATATTTCCAAGGTCTTAAGCCACTCAGTCTGTGGTACTTATATTGGCAGCCCCAGGAACCTAATACAGGTGGAATTTTCAGACAGCTATTTCTGACAATATGGTTGACTACGTGATTAAAATTTCTCCACAAAAATCAATTAAATGTTGCGTAAAGTATCTACAAAATCTTATCCACATATAGATAAAAGATAAAGTCTTGAACATGCAAGACACATAAAAAATGACCTCCACCAAAAGATGACCCTTGACCATCAGTCAAAGTGTGGAGTAGGATCAGTCTTTCCAGTGGCAAAGATTACAGAGACAGAGATAGGATACTTTCCTGTTTCTGTCAAAAAATTCAGAGGGACAAAACAAACAAACAAACAAACAAACAAACAACTGGCCTGAGAATTTCAAACCACAGCCTTATAACTTCCTGAGTCTGGGCTTGAAATTTAAACTCCAGTAATTTCCTAGCAAGCTAAGAAATTAGATAACAAGTGATCATAGGCAGATGACACTTCCAGATCAACAGCAAAATCCCTCTTGAAGAGGTCTTCAACTAAGGCATTGAAAGAATCAGGTAGAGAAAAAGGCTCAGCTGGAGTAAATATAGCTTTTCAAATTTAATTATAATTGAAAAATCAATCACAACAAGACTGCTAAAACTCCCACAATACACACTTACAACCTACCAAATATAATTTGCTTAAAACACAAATAGCAGTGTTAGACTTTCAAAAAGTTCATATAACTATCAGACAAGATTATAAATTATGTTTAAAGGATTAAACAAGAAATAAAAGGGAGGGATATTCATTGAACAACAAATATTTATTTCATTTAACATTTGTGGAAAACCAATTATGTCAGGTGTGTTTCTAGTTACTGGGAATACAAAAATTAACCAACATCACTGCCACTAGCCCTACCACTGTCCTTATGGAATTTATGTTCTAATTGTGAGAGACAGATAGAGCAAAATAAGCTGTTTCAAGGTGAAATATGCTATGAATTAAAAGAAAGTAAGGAAGATAGATCAAGAGTCCACGTAAGGGTTTGATTTCAATTTTACATTGAAGATAAGGGAAGGCTTCACCGAGAAAGGGATACTTGAACATGATAGGAATAAGGGAACAAGTCAAATGGATATCTGGAGGAAGAATGTTCCAGGCAGTGGGAATCAAAAATGCAAATGCCCTGAAATGGTAATTGTGAAAGCAATATGGAAGCCTCCAAAGTTGGGTAAGACTAAGTGAGAGAAACCATAGGGGAGGTAATAGAAGATGAGGTTCAAGAGGAATAGAAGGCCAGACAAGTAAGAACTATAGTATTACAAAGTATCAGAAAAGTATCAAAAGGACAAAACTAGAATCTCTGACAAGAAAACATAATTCTTAAAATGTGAAAATCAAATGCATAATTAAATTGCAGATAAGACAAAGCTAAAGGGAGAATTAAGGAACTGAAAGGAAGCATTGAAGAAATAAACCAAAAAGCATCACTCAGAAGGAAAGAGATAAAAACATAAAAGCTCAAGTAAAAAGATTTAAAAAAACCATACGATAAAATGAAGAAGTCTCACATATGTCTAATCAGCATTCTAGAAGTAGAGAATAAAATTAGAGATAGGCTACATTTGAAATGATATTAAATTAGAATTTTTCAGAAATTTTGAATAACATGACTCTTCAGACTCAGGAAGTACAATGAATCCTAAGCAGAATAAATGGGATTAAGTACATACCCAGCCATAAATTGCAAGTTCCACTTGCCATTAGTCCTCTGTCTTATCTGTTTCATTAATTTAGTTTACCAGTAAGTTTCCTTAAAAGCATTTGAATTTGTGGACTAAGTTCCAAGTCTATAGTTATGATTAAAGTGTATTAACTCTTCTCATTAAAAGATATGTTTATCATGAGGCACTTTCTAAAAGAAGTGAAAACAAATGACATTTCTTTTTCATTACCTCTGTCTGTTCCCTCTAACCTTTTTGACTTTGAGAAGAGAAGGGAGATGGATGGGTGGAGACAGAGAAACCAGTTTGCCTCTGGATACTCAAAAATGAATGGCTGCTCTTATAGGTGAAAGAGTTTCTAAACTTCAGTATCTTTGTTTAGATGACTACAGCTGACTACAGAAATTCATGATTGGTCTTGATTGTGTGATCTTGGAAAGGCTTATCTGAAGGTTTTATTTACTCAAGCTGGTGTGACTGTGGTATAAATACCAGAAGCTATGACACTCAGTTCCAAATTTCAGCATCTGCCTAAGGTAGGATTTCTCTTCTGTGATATGTCAAGCCACCTGTCTTTTCTTCTCTGTACATTTGGTTAATCCTTACTTATTACCAGAAAGTATTTTTTGAACTAAAATTTTTTCCAACATATGCTTATCATTTTTACTAAACCACCATTTTTCTTAATCTTAGGTGATTTAGATAGATGACATTTTACACCTTTTTTTTTTAAGACTTTTTTTATTTATTTGCCAGAGAGAAAGAGAGAGAGTGCACAAGCAGGGGGAGTGGCAGGCAGAGAGAGAAGCAGACTACCCGTGGAGCAGGGAGCCTGATGTAGGACTTGATCCCAGGGTCCTGGGATACCAGGACTCCGTGGGATCATGACCTGAGCCAAAGGCAGACGTTTAACCTACTGAGCCACCCAGGTGTCCCAACATTTTACATCTTGACTTCTAACTAATATATACAAAACTTCTGACTTACAAAATTAGAAATCACACACACATAATAATCTATTCTAAGAAATAATATTTTTAAAGCACACTTTTTCTGGAGGTAGGGGCAATACAAAATATGGTGACTGGTAAGTTAGGAGGCCTCTGGTAAGTGAGAATTTTCACAATTTTCTTACCCTGATACATGTAATTTAACTTAAGAAATTAAAGCACAGATTCAGTTGGTAGAGAAAACAAAGCCAATAAATAATTTTTTTTCAAAGAGGCATTTTTAATTTTTAAAACAAATGTTAAATACCCATGATTAGTATTGCTCTAAAATGAATTCTTCAGCTGAATTTTCCTTTTCACTGACCTGATTCTGGCCATAGCGCTTGTATTGTAGAATTTAATGTGCTGTGTCAGTTAGAGTTCAAGCAGAGAAAGAGAATTAGTAGGAACTATATATTAAGAGAGATATATTGCAAGATTGTGGGAACTGGCAAAGCAAGTCTGAAATCTGCAGGGTAGGCCATCGGGAAGGACAGACTGGGAACTCTGGAGCACAGGATGAGATTGCCATCCACAGACAGAATTTCTTCTTCAGGGAGGCGAGAATTCTATCACTGAACTACCAATGTTTCACACAAATTTCTCCTTCAGGGAAGCCTTGACTCCTCTCTAAGAAGTTGGGGAGCAGGTGGCCAAGAACTTGTACCATAAATGTATGGAGACAGTGGGGTGCAAAACTACATGTGAACTGAGGCATCAAGCCCCCTGGCATGTGCTACATTGTCCAGTCAGACTCCATTTACAAACCCAAATTCAAAGATGATTTTTTTAAGAATATCAAGACAATGCCCATAAAACATTAAAGCCAAGCACAAGGTCCCCTTCTGAGCACAGAACCTGGTACAGACTGCACTGTTCACATGCCCATGTGCCTAGGCCTGGGCTTGAGACAGTGGTAACACATGTCTCCCACAGGATGGGGCCTCCTAAAGAAGAAGGAGAAACATTTACTTACATGGGGAAACACCTTCTAATCCACCTGTCCTACCATGGTGGATTAGGTCTGCAGGAATGAAGGGCCACTAATGACCCATTATAACAATTCCTTCAGTGTGGAGACAAGTACAGGTAGGGATGAATATGAGACTTGGTCTTCCTTTTTCTCATTCACCTATTCATGTTTATTCATTCACCCAACAAATACGGATTTGTTAAAATACTAAACTCCCTGCTAGTTTATGGGAACACAGCTAGAAAAAAAATATATGGTTTCTTCCTTGGAGAATTATATTCTTAAACATAATAATATTATATTCCCTATAGTTCTTGGAAAATTTAGCTAAACAACCCAATGCATATTTAACATAAACATTCTATTTGATTGATCAAATGTGTGGATGTGAAAGCAGAACTTTAGGTAGCATGTAAATGAACCTTAACCTTAAAACAAACCCTATCTTTCTGAATTTCTTTCAGCACTCCTGAAATTTACCGATTCAAGGCATCCACTTACTTTTCCTATGCAGAAGCATTAAACTCTTATTGGTGTGATTACCTCACGAAGAGTTAAATGAACGAGAGATTATATTTGAGATTTTTAAGCCTTTCTGTATATTTTGTCATAGAAGTATTTAAGATGTGGTTGCAAAAATCAGTTGGTTTTAAAAGGTCACTTAAAATAACAATAAACAGCATTCTCAATATTGAAAAAAAGTCAGATGCTTGGTCTTGCACATAATATTAGGAATATATTCAATTATGAGTAATAGAAAACCCTAATTAGTGGCTTAAATAAGTTAGGGTTTCTCTTTCCCACATAATAAAAACTCCAGAGATAGAGAGATGGTGGCATTGGTTCAGTGGTAGAACATTTTTGGGCAGTTGTCTCTAAGATTCTAGTGGGGCTTCTTTTGTATATTGCTTCATTCTGATGCAGCAGCAGACATTACATCATAAAGGTACTAGGAACTCAGTCAACATGCATTCCTATCCTTATACTAAACAATTCTGAGAATAAATATACTTTCCTTTATTTGTGCTAGTTCAATTCTAAGATGAAGCAAATATCCCAATTGCTGTGCTAAATAACACTGAGACTAGGCAAAGACAAGTTAATTATTTGTTTCAGGAAATACTTGCTCCTTAATAAGATAACTTAGGGAGACTGACTCTTGCTTATTAAGACTCTCACCTCTTGGCGTTCATCAATCTAAAACTATCATGTCATATGCCCTGACACTTTAGACCCTAAAACCCTAAAAATATCCTCTTCTAACCCCCCCTTTCTGAAACACAGCTAAGACTCTCAAAGAATATTCTTTCTGACTGTAAGGTAAGCAACAGGTTTTTCTAAAAATCGTTTTGTTGATTGGACACACCAGAACTTGAAGGTCATTAACCATATATGTTCCATTTCCTGGGAAATTTAGTGTTCCCAGAAATAATTACAATAGACTTTTGTTTTGATTTAACTGGTCAGAACTGGCTCTAACTAAAATAAAAGGTGGGGGAATGGGTTATCAAAATGTATCGCCTGCAGATTTTCACATGGTAACTATAAAGGAAACAGGGTTGATTTTAGCAAGAGAGAAAGTGAGGAACAACTGGATAACTGATAGGCAACTAAACCATGGATGTCTTTTCCACAATAATCAGAAAAAACTTTACTTGAAAGCTCATAGGATACATTTTCAGAAAGAAAGTTCCTAAATTTAGGACCTTAATCAGAAAAAGTACTGAAATATAAAGTTGGGTATTCTTATAAATGGAAGCAAAGATCTCACCCGTCCCTAGCTCAAATATAAATAGCCTAATTAGAAAAGAGAAGATCAAAGAGATGTGTAAATGTTCTACATAAAATAATAATTTCTCTGTGAAGGATAAATGCCTAGCAAACTTACAGACAAAGAACATTTGTTCCTTCTTCAGAGTTTAGACTTCAATATTTCTGAGAATTAGTATTTTTCTTTAGGAGAGTGCATTTATGTGTATGTGTGCAAACACACATTTGGTTGAAGAGTTCTACAATAAAGAATTGAAGGAAAGAAAAAGCAAATGTCACCTGATATTCCCACAATTCAGAATGATAGAGAGTTTGGAACAGACCCTATCTTGGTGACTGAGGTTGCCAACAGAAATCACTGAATATCATATTAAAGTTCTCCCCTCTATTTCCCCCATAGTTCTCTCCCCATCAAATCATTTTATCTTCCTCATCTTACATACAAATATATATTGGGGAATTATTCCAGACTAAAATTCAAATCTATCATGTGGATAACTGCTCTCAATTATTCAAAGATGGGTGGTAAATCTCATGGGGGAGATTAGAAGAGAGAATAAGGAATCCAACAACAAGGTAGCTAGGAGATCAGATAGCTGAATGTCTTAGTTAGGTTTCAGTGGACATAGAAAGTCGTATTCATGACACAAATTAATTGAAAATTTGGAGAAATTATATGGAATTATATCACAGGAAACGGAATGTCTAAAGAAATTCAAATACACATGTAGAACCTTTGGAAGTGGTATGGTGGAACAGATGCATAGACCAATAAAGAGAAAGGGTGGTCCACTTCACATGTTCCACTGAGAAGGCACAGGTATGATACAGATGGTTATGTTCAGCTATTGCAGGAAAGTGAGCAGGGATATTTGGTTGGGCTGAATGAGATGGAGAACTAAAAAATAGTCCAAGATCAAAATGTCTGCCTCCTGTCAAATGAAGGTGTATGCAGGTGGGATAATGAAAGGAAGGCTGGGTAGAAATGGATGAATTGTTTGGTTTACACTCCATCATAGGCATGTGTTGCAGAACTCCAAGCATCTCCCAAAAACACATGTGCTGTAAATGATTAACCAGATTCTATTCGCAAATGGTAAACTGTATTGCCTATGATTGCTCCCATCAATGAGGTTTCATGGTCCCTGTCTCCTCTTCTTTGAAAAATCTATACCATATTAAACTCCTTTTTTGAATCCCCCTTCTCATTTATGTGCTTTAGTACTATGCACTTGTTTAATGGGCTTTCCTAACATTAAGTGTTACCCTGTTAAGAGCAAAACTATGTACATTCTTTGAATCCCCTCTAGAAGTCAACACAGCATTGAAGACGGTATTTTTGCTCAATGAATACCTATTGAATTAAATAAATTAAATAATAATTCTGAAGACATACTGAATATATTTAGACCAAATGTATTTAGAATAACTACAACACAGCTTAAACTTTTTTCCATAAGAAAAAGTTTGGCAGGTGACAAATGATAACATTTTATGGATAACAATAATTTATGATGACAATGGATAACATGATAACACAAATGTGTATTATCTCTAAATCCTCTTTCATAGCCATTGAATCTGAAAATAATAGACTTATGTATGCATGGGAACATTTGGGAAACTTGTCAATTTTTCAAAAAATCTTTAAATTTCTTCAAATTCATATATTAACAAATATTCAGTTATTTCATTGGGAAAACTTTATTAATTCAAGATCATTGTCACTATTTCAATATACATTTAAATAGAAACAGGATTAGCAATTTTAATAATACATTTGCAGGAGAGATATTGGTTAAGAACTACGGTATCTTCTTCTCAAACAGTATATACAAAATCCAATTTGTTATACCCAATAAATGTCTTTCCCCACCTTCATTAGGTGACCTTAGATGCTGTTTTTCACAATATTAAGAGCTGTATAAAGTCCTTAAAAATTCATTATAAAGAGAATATTAATCTCTTTGGGAAAATTCCACCACTGTATTTCTATATCTACAAAGATGACATTTAAAGGGTTTTAAGCTTGCCCAGTGTTAAAATATTAATGTAAGTACTTGGCCCACTATTCTTTCTACTGATTTTTTGTCTCATTTTTAATAACAAAGGTCCATTTGCTTTTTTCCCCCCAGCATAATTTTCCTCTTTGGCACATTGCCCACTCCAGTCATTTAGAGCTTCTAAAGACGTGATAAAATAGGTACAGAGGTGTGAATTGTATTTAATTACACTCTGTTCAGGGCAAATAAGCAGCATGGTGATTAATTGCTGTTCACACACCTTTCAACTACTTTTGTCAAGAGATCCTACTGGGAAAAGGCTTGGTGCTAAGATAATCACCAGAGCTCTTTCATGTTTTTTGAGAAAACCTGGGCTCGAGTTCACCACCTTTAAATCTGAATATCCATGACCCTCTCCTGACACACCAATTGTTAAAGTTTCGAAAAGTAGCTAGAGGAATTTCTATTTGAAAATAATAGTAACAATTTGCACACTATGAATAATCATGTACATCATATCTATAAATGGATGTATTCACATCTGTTCTTTCTCTTTATATAAAAAAAGAGTATACTACCAAGGCATTTTACACATTTTTAGTTCCTATACATAAATAATACAAAGGAGGAAAGTAACAAGAAAAAAATATGCATTTGTTTCCTATTGTAAAATAATGTGCTTATGACTAAGTTCATTTTCTGCTATTAAACACTATGCACACATAATCAGTGCAGTTATCTATCAGGAATCCTTATTAAACCAGAAAATGAATACTGAGAAATATCATAATTAAACACTATTTTAATTCACTTGTGAAAAAAATAGAATGGAAGCTGGTGGTATTGATGTTATAGTACTAATTGTATCTCCTTTACAATGCCATAATCAGCTTTCAACAATGTGCATGAATAACCAGAACTAGATGTGAATTGTAATTAATAATTTAAAATATAAAAAGAATGAGATTCCACTAAACAGAAGTTGGGCAGCATGAACACTAAATGAAAAAAAGGTAAGAACAACCAATATAGAGTGATTAATAGTAACTGCCTTTCAACTGGGATGTCATAGTTCCTACACACCCTCACACCCCCCCAACAAATTTGCAATTATTGTTTTCTGAAAATCAATCCAATATTAGGAAATTTGCAGCAATGTGCATGTAACCTAGGGAGTACTATTTATTTTTCTCCATTTTCTTAATAATATCTAAGTCAAGCAGACCAATTTAATAAGGTTGTTAATTAAGTAAAGTATTATTAAAGATGCCAATAGGTTTGGGAGGAATATTTTGTGTGTTAGCCTGTCAATTTTTTTGCATAAAGCCCTGGTTTGAGCTGGAATTAACTGGCACTCTCTCTCTCTCTCTCTCTTTTTTTTTTTCCATTTCTTACTGCCTCTAATTTACTGTCTCTGAAGAGTTTATATGCAGAGATGTATCTCAAACAATATGAGATCAAGTGCATTTATATTCTTCGACCCAAGGACAGCAAACTTTTGTGGGTTTAGTTTTTGATGGGTAGATTTCAACATCCTATTTTTGCCAAAGAGTCTATAAAGTAACATCATTGAGACTGTCAGCTTCCCTGACAAGATAACTTGAAAGCAAAATTGTGTGAAGTAGAGGAGTTTGAGTTCACCCCAGGCTCAGTAAATTGCACAAATAGCAGTTTAATCTGCAGGGTGTCCAAGCCAATAATAAGGGGAAGCTGAGTCAGGGTTTGGGCAGAGAGATCTTTTTGTTTTTGTTTTTTTTCTTTTTGTGTTGATTAGTTTTGAATTTTTTTAAGCTGCCACTTATGATTCCAGTTTTCACTACCTTTAAACATCCTAGGTTTTCTTGGGCATAATTAGGATTATATTGTCAGATCAAAGTTTTAGGAGATATTTGCTACTGATATTTTACATAAAATCAAAGCAGGTTTCATTTTTAAAAGAAGGATTAACATTCAAAAATAATACCAACTTGTGCACATTTCTCACCAAAGCTAATTATCCTCCCTGAAAACACTTGATACATTAACATTAAATGGGCTATAACTATAACTATATAGATATATGTCTAAACTTTACATAATAAATAAAACTGAATACTATGCAAAGGCAGAGGCTCTGTAATCAAACAAACATGATATAAATTTCATGTTCTGTTATTTTATAAGTCCATGATCTTGGGTCATTAGCTTATACTCTCTGATGTTTAATATTCTCACTTCTTTTTATAAAAATTTTATTAATTTATTTGTCAGAAAGAGTAGGAGAGAGAGCACAAGCAGAGGGAGAGGCAGGCAGAGGGAGAGGCAAGCTCCCCACTGAGCAAGGAGCAGGACTTGATCCCAGGACCCTGGGATCATGACCTGAGCCGAAGGCAGATGCTTAAACAACTGATCCAGCCAGGCGTTCCTGTAATATCCTCACTTAGAAAATGTAATAATGATACTTCTAAGATAATGTGGCTATGAGGATTTAAAGAATTAGGGCACTTGTAACAGAAAAATATATATATATTTAAAGAAAGAATGCTGCTGATTGTATGTTGTAAGGAAGTAATTAGAACACCATTGGGAATGCTTCCTGTTTGTTTTTTGTTTTTTTAAGAGGGGATGCATGATAATGGGCATTTATTTATTTATTTTAAAGATTTATTTATTTGAGAGAGAAAGCATGAGCAGGAGGGGCAGAGGGAGAGGGAGAGGGAATCTCAAGCAGATTCCTCACCAAGCACGGAGCCTGGCATGGGGCTCAATCTCAATACCCTGAGGAGCTCATGATCCGAGGTGAAACCAAGGTCAGACACTTAACCAACTGAACCACCCAGGCAACCGCATAATGGTTATTAATGATAATGATCTAGATTATGAACACAGGTAATATGTTAGCTTGGTGTGATGTAGTATTTGGAATTTGAAAAACAGGGTAACTGGAATGAAGGATTCGGGAAGTAACAAAAATGAGATAATGAGAGAAGGGTCTGGATAAAAAAAGGATAGAAAGTTAAGTTAAATAAAAATTAAATTCTGGGACTCCTGGATGGCTCAGTTGGTTAAGCGTCTGCCTTTGGCTCAGGTCATGATCCCAGGTTCCTGGGATCAAGCCCCATGTTGGACTCTCTGCTCAGCGGGAAGCCTGTTTCTCCCTCTGCCTGCCATTCCCCCTGCTTGTGTTCTCTCCTTCTCTCTGACAAATAAATAAAATCTTAAAAAAAAAAAAAAGATTAAATTCAAACAATAGTGTAGGCCAAACTGAATATTTCCAGTAATAAATTCCAATACCAGATGACTGAAGGACGTTAAACTGAACTGACGTAAGGCTGAATATTAAACTGTTTTCTGTCCTGTGTTGTTATAATCATTCCTTGTTACTTTCAGTCCTTCAGTAAAATTTTTTGTCTACTTGAATGTATTATAAGGCCATGCTCCGAGGTCTAAAAGATAAAGACAACAGAGTAGGAAGGGGGGATAATAGGTGACAAAATGGTAAATTGGATCAATAACTCAGCAGGAATAGGAATTTCAAAAGAGGTACTTAGGAAAACCAGGAGAATATAAGATTCATGTGCTCACCTAACCTCCCATTCTTCCATTCTGGATTCCTTAGAAATAGTTGTAAAGTTGCTTATCTTCCCACAGAATAGATGACTTGGTAAATTGTTAAAGACATTAAACAAGAACTGAAGAAGGACCCAGTCATGCCTTAAACAGCCTCCACTTTGACTTTAGCCTGTACTTTCTAACCAATTAAGTTCTTTCCAGCTTATTTTTCAACTCAGGCAAAAGACCCGGTGGGCAAAGCATCCTGTGATGGGGATGGAAACTACCCCCCAAGCATGACAACTGCCCTGATGCCAGCAAGACCTCACATGATTGACCCCAAGACAATGCTTCACCTGACCTTTTCTGTCCATCTACACATGCCCACTGACCTTTGTCCCAAATTTCCTCATATAAACCTAGAAGTAGTTTCAGCACTTTGGAGAGTCTGAGACATTAGTCTGCTGTTTTCCTCGTGTTGGCCTCACTGAAATAAATTTCTGTTTCACCACCACTTGTCTCTCTGCTTTTGGATTTTGTCAGTGGTAAGTGGCCAAACCTGGTCTGTTTGGGAACCCCGTGGCCATGTGCTATTGTACCCTTGTGCTCTGGTTACAATGTGTGATTCCAGAAGTCCAGAAGCCTTGGGATCCTTAGGTTATACATACAAAATAGATCTCATAGAAGCTCGAGAAATTCCAGGAGTGGAATTTTCATGTGTTGTTTTTCTTCACTGAACTCGTTCAAAACCTACACAGCATTGAATAATTATTTCTTAAAAGAATCCCCATGTTTGCACATTAAAGGCCTTAAAAATATTAGTTCTTTTCTTTCTGATACTGATCATCTATCATCTATTCTAAAAGGCTTTATTCACTTTGAATCTTACTTTTAATTGATTATATTTTAAAATTGCAAACAAGTGAAAGAAAATAGAAAATTTCCAAATATTAAATTTACAAAACTTTGCAAGGAAAGAACATTGGTAGAGTTATTTATATTAGTCATATATGTGTTTCAGCAAACTAGTCCTATTGAGAACAGTGTGGAATTTGTACTATACTGTGATAAAATAACACAGAAAAACATTTGAGGTATAAGAAGTCAATGCTGGTTCTCAGACTATTTTTAAGAATCTCTTTGTATTAGATAAAGATATTGTGAAAATGAATTAAGGAGACCTCATTTAAAGTGGAGTTGGGTACACTCACATGTGTACCTCTTACAGCATGCATGACCAGCAGGAAAAAGGAAGATAGTTCTTAGCTTCACAAGAGAGAACACTTTTCATGTAGGAATTTTATCTTCTGCTTTAAAAAAAAAAAAAAAAAAAAAAGGAAGATCTCGCCTTGTCACAACCACTCACTAACAACTGCCTGCAGCCAATAAGAAGCATCCACAACCTCAAATTCTTGTTATTCTCCAATGAACTTTTGTTCAAAACAACACTCCTCAATTTCCTCCTAAAACCTAATACAAATTGATCTTCCTTTACTTTTCAGACTTGCCCAAGGTTTGGCATAATTTGCTTATCCCAAATTGCAATTCCTCTGCTATTCCCAAATAAACTCATTTTGTTAATAACTTGCTATTTTATCTTTAAGGTTAATAATATGAATTAGACTGTACTTTAAATGTTTTATTTCAGTAAAGGTTTGAAAAATTTGAGCTTACTTATAAAAAAATGAGAAAACTTAAATTTAGTAGTCTACAAGAAGACAGGTTATTTTTTAAAGTAGCAATAAATAATGACATTCCATTAAGACACTCAGTGAATTAATATCAACATTTATTAATAAAACTCATTTTAGAAAGATATGATAGTGTTTGACTTATATGTCTAAGCATGTACATTTCTTATAAGTAATTACCCAAGATTTATAAAATTTTTCCTTTTCTGTTTCTTCATTGGGATTTTCCTTACTTCTCCTGAATCCCTTGTCAGGAATCACTGACAGCATTCCTACCTTAGTCACCTCTCTATCTCTCTTCTAAAGGCTCTTTAGAATTAGCTACTTCAAAATATAAATCCTATTTCTTGAACTCAAACGTCTTGAATTGTCTCCTTTTTTGAAGAGAATGCAATTTAGGATTATTATAGTTTGTTTATGATAAATCAATCTGGATTTTAATTTGTTGTTCATATATCTCAAAATATATCATGTATACTTATATATATATATTTTTTCCAAAGGATGGGGAGAAAGTAAAGATGAAGGTCATAGGAATATTTCTTTCCAGGAGAAATGAACAGAAACCAGGAACCCTTATAATTGATGGTATGTTTAGGAACTGAGATAGTATTTAGCAAATCATCTCTATTTTCCATTACATTGAATTTGAGCTGGGAAATGAGAGCAGTGTACTAGTGCAGGCTTTAAGGGGGTGCATTGTCTGTCTGCAAGGAATTTAAAAACAATAAGTAATGCAATGCAGGTTATACATGACAATACTAAAAAATGTGGTGGTTGGTGAACCACTCTCATTCAAATACGAACCCCCTCTTTTGGCATGCCTTTGACTCTAGGAATATATCTGATAAGAATTTTAAATAGGTTGGGACCAAGACATGACTGAATCTTTCTAGAAGGAAGTAGTCCTAGGTCTTTATAGCTTTGTGCCTCCTCCCTCTCAGAGCTTCTGCCCCAGCCATAAGATCCTTCACCTGAGTTATGGAACTGTAAAGATCCCTGCACTGAGTATCTCTAAAGCAGAAAAGCACAAGAAGGGAAATATTTTTCAAATGGTTCTCTGACTAAATTTTGCCTTTTAAAAATTAGGATTCATGGTGTAATTTTACTAGTATCATACTTCCTTTTGTTTCATTGTGGATTAAACATTTTGGTTTTGTAGAGTGGGGCAGGGAGGCTGCTATAGTGAACACATTGTTTCCATGGTGAAATGCAATCTGAGTCCCAAAACATGATTTACAAAGGGATCTTTGGAACTCAACATTTTTATACACTGGAGACTGCTTGAAACAGAGAAACTTAAATAACTTTTATAGACCGCATATCTGGTTCTTCCAAGTTTAAATTAATACCAAAGATGATTATTATTTTTTTATAAAGCTAGGAAGCTGAGATATACCTTCTTTTATTTCAGAGCCTAGTTAGATTTTTTCCCCTGAAATTAGAAAAGCTCAAATTGGAAATGGAAATAGAATTTTTGCTCTTACATATTAGCTCTACACTGTGTTTATGAATGCTCCTAATGCTGTAACAGTGTCACATGCATCTGTCACCATCTCTGGACCATCTACTATGGCTATATTGATGAGCATATGGTTTTGATAGTAATTGTGGGTTTCTTTGGCCACTGTTGATTCTTCACAGAGTTGTGATAAAGTGATTCAGAATGCTCAATATAGCAGAGGGAAAGAAGTACTTGACAGAGTTATGGGGTGGCATAGTTAAACAGCACAATCTAATACACAAGGTTTGTTATAGGCTGAATTGTGTCCCCCTCAAAATTCATGCTCAAGTTCTAATCCCCAGACCTCAGAATGTGACTGTATTTGGAGATAGGGTCTTTAAAAAGGTAATTAAGTTAAAATGAGATTATAGGAGTGAGCCCCAATTCAATCTAGCTAGAGAAAGAAAAGGAGATTAGAATATAGACATGCATAGAGGAAAGTCCATGTGAAGACACAAGAAATCAACAGCCATCTACAAGTCAGGGGAAAATGGTTCAGAAGAAACCAAACCTGTCAATACCTTGATCTCAGACATCTAGCCTCCCAGACTGTCAAAAAATAAATTTCCATTGTATAACCCATCCATTGTGCAATATGTTGTTAACGGCATACCTGGCAAATTGGTACAGTACCAAATAAATATTTGTTCATTTATCTTTTCATTCATTCATTTAACACATACTAATAAGCAACTAACATATGGCAGTCACCACGTCAGTCTCTGAGATCTAAGAATGAATAAAAATGAAGCTTATTGGTCTGAGACCAACAAGGAGACAGTGTTTACTGGAGAAAGCTAATGGAGGTGCAAAGTGGACAGGGATGAGAACAATGACATGGCCAAGGCCCTGTTAAACACTTGTGGGTGGTAGACATAAAAAGAGGGTGTACACAGAAATAAAAGAATGAGAAGTCCACTGTAAAGAGAGGCAACAGTAAGCAAATGTGTAAATAAGTCTCTGAATTAAAATCATCTAAAAACACATATAATCTTTTATATACATATAGTTGAAAGGGGAAAAAGCTAATTGTTATTATAATCAGACCATAATATAAAGGTTTCTTTTTATCCATAATGTATTTACTTCTGATAAAGTTGCATGTAAAATTTAATACATTCAATTCATATTTCTTATGTCCACAAAATTTTCTCTAAAGGAATATGAATGGCAAAATTGCCCTGCTTTCTCTCCAGTTTTAGTTTTCATATATATGGTTAATTTAACACAAGCCTAGATATTATTCCATGTGAAGCATACTCGAAGAAAAATGCTTGAAACATAATTCTGTAAATTTCAAAACTAAAAAACCTTTCAAATTTGTTTCCATCATTCTGACTGAATACCAAAATTCTTTCTCCCTTTCTTTCCTTTTTTACTTTTTTTATTTTTTTTTAAAGAAGGAGAGAGAGAGACTACACACACATGGTGGGGAGGGGCAGACAGAGAGAGAGAATTTTAAGCCCGCTCCATACCCAGGGCAGAGCCTCAGGCGGGGCTCTATCTCACAAACCTGAGATCATGACCTAAGCCAAAATTCAAGTCAGATGTTGAACTGACTGAGCCACCCAGGCATCCCGAGTACCAAAACTGTTATACCTGGGGAGGCTGGCTGTAGTTAGAGTGTGGGGTTATGCAAATATTTTCAGAAGACAAAAAATGGCAGTCATCTTTGTTTTTATCCCCTTGAAGATCTAATTCTTATCTATATTCCTGATCATTTGTTTTATCATGATGTTTCACATTCATTCCTCTTGGATATTTTAGTTATCAAATCTCAAAAGGCCTAAATTTAGGACTGTTAGCAGGGGGTATAAGCAATGAATCCAAGGTGAAGAGGCTTTTTGATTAATAAAGAGATTCGTACTCTATTAGCTATAAAGGAAAAGGACAAAAATTTGCTCAAAGCCTCTTTCCTTACATGCAACCAAATGGGTCAGGAAATTGGTTATATTCTTAAGTTTCATGATGTTATAAGTCAAACTGATTTTGAATCTTGTATCAAGTGAAAAAAGATCAGCTTCTTTTCTTTCTTACTTTTTTTTTTTTTTTTTTAGATTTTATTAATTTACTGGACAGAGAGAGATACAGCCAGAGAGGGAACACCGGCAGGGGGAGTGGGAGAGGGAGAAGCAGGCTTCCTGCTGAGCAGAGAGCCTGATGCAGGGCTCGATCCCAGGACCTTGGGATCATGACCTGAGCCGAAGGCAGAGGCCTAATGACTGAGCCGCCCAGGCAGCCCAAAGATCAGCTTCTTAATTTGTGTGCAAAATGACTCACTGCAATTAGGTAAACTGTGTTTGCAGCTTTGGTGGGGGGTAGGGAGGATGAGCACTAACTCAAGGTTAACAGGGCATGGGTTCCTAGCACCATAGGTGTTTGATCCTGTACAATTCACTTAATTTTTCTGAGACTACCTGCCTAACCAGTATAACAAGGGGTTTGAATGGAATTATTCATAGTACTTCTACCACTTCTACCATTCTATCTTTTCAACTGGGATATCATAACAAGACAGTTAAACATCTTGCATGAAAACGTTTATTCCCAACCTTGTGAACAGTTGAGTGAAACATCGAATTCCAGAACACTGGAAATTTTGTGGTTAAAAAAAGTTCCCTAATAGAACAAAAATAAGCTATAAAATGATAAAACACTTACCTGTGAAAATATAGGTATCTGAATCCAGTTAGTTGCAAGTATTTGAAAATATAACCCAAACTGATTTGGCCAAAAAGAAAAGGGGGTTCGGGGGTTGGAGATTTAATTGGCTCATGTACTCCCACAGCCCAAGAGTAGATAAAGTCTCATGTTAATCTTTATCCAACAACTGATACATTCAAGACTTAGTGTCACTTTCTTCATGCTTTAACTTCGTTAACATTCCCCCAAAAATTCCTCTTTGAGTTTCATGTTGATCATCAGAAACTTGTAGAACTTTCTGCTATGGCCTGATTGTTGTGTCCCCCCACCAATTTGTATGTTGAAATCCTAACCCCCAAAGGTGATTATAGTACATAGGGACTTTGGGGGGAATTAGGTTGTGAGAGTGGAATCCTCATGAATACGATTAGTGTTCTTGTAAAAGAAATCCCCCAGAGCTCGCTAGCTCCTTCTATTATATGAAGATAAAGTGGTCTACAACTCAGAAGAGGGCCATCACACAACCATGTTCTTGGAGTCCCTGCCTCTAGAACTGTACAAATAAAATTCTGCTATTTGTAAGCTATTCCATCTATGGTATTTTGTGATAGGAGCCTGAATGGACTGAGATACTGTCCCATCCTACAGAGAAGAAGTTCACATTCTTTATAACTCAAACACAGACACACAATCACAAATGTGCCTACATAGAATTAAGTTCCTCTGATTCTGATTGGCAGGATTTAGCTAATGTTTCCACCTCTGAATGGACCATGGTGCCAGGAGGACTCGCAATGTGGGTAACATTTTGGAAAAGGAAAGGATACAGATACCAGGGAAACAACAAATATATGCCCCACTACAACATCTACAGACTTTTAATTTTTTTTCCATATTCAATTTTGCATAAGTTAGAATAGGCAGAATCACAGCAAGGGATATAAATGTAAGGTCTGGAAAATGTGGAAGAAGGTACAAAGGTAATTTATGTTGCCATTTGTATATTTTGCCACTGAGGAACTTTGAAACAGTACAGAGGCCAAATGGAGTGTTACAGTTAGGTGACACCAGTGTTTTCTACAGAATATTGAGTTATATTCAGCTTTTATTAGAATAGTGGATGATAAGAAATCAAAAATAATTTATAGTCATTTTGAGACTATTTAGTGTGTTAAAAAAAAAAACAACCTAACTGCTTTGCCTTAAAAATTAACCAGGAAATTGGCATTATTATTATAAAATAGTGATTATGGTCTTGTGGTTCCTCTTCCCTTTATGAAAGAAATTTTGATGTCTTTTTTTAAAAATTAAACAACTTAGTTTCTGATTCATGAAAATATACCCCTGTTCTGCTATCCAATAAACTATTCCAAGTACTTTGCTCCTACTTCCACTTTTTAAACCCAATATTTAACCTTGTTATTTGAATTAGATTTTATATGACCCTTCACTATGGTATGAATACAATGGCACCCAAATACTGTCATAGAAAATCCTGACTGATATCTGCTATTTTAAAGGTCTTCTCTTACATCACAATAATAAATTAATATTTCAATATTCTTCTTCAAATTCCTTAGGAAAATTAGTAAAGATATAGTGCTTATGATGATGGAAGTTATAGCAAAAAATAAAATAAATCAGATTTTCTGGACTTGCAGTTATTGGATCCTAATGGTACAATTTCACTTATGTAGATGTAATGAAATGTATAGGAGGCAAAATTATGATGTTAAAATGGCAGGATTCTGCACTGGTCTTGTAACTCTCATAGTGAAATCAACTCATAAATATTACAAATTTTTACATTCATTCATTTTAACTTTGATCTGATTTAATCTCTTCCAATTATTTTAAGGATTATATTTTACCTACTTTGAAAAATGGGAAATGAATCTGACCTGACCTGGTAATCATCATATTATTAATCCATTGCCAACATATAGAGCAATTAAAATAATGTAATAGCTTCTTGTTTGCTACCCACCTGCTTTGTAAGGTTTTAACATGAGTCTGATATTTACTACCTAATTGGGTCAAAATGTTACTTGAATTTTAAGTTACACCTTAGTTACATTCAGATGCAGATTAAAACACTAGACATGTTAAATTTTAAAACTAATGTTCTGAGTTTAGCATGAAAAGCAATAAATTAATTGTTTTCAATAGTAACATTTCTTCTATCAGCACTCACTTCCCACACTTCTGATATTAGAATGCAGATTTTGAGGAACTTTCCTACCCTTACTTATTTTCCTTTATTGAATGTTTTTGACCCTATTCCTACTTCCAAAGGTAGGCATAACAGATCAGACCCAATGAAATACAAAGGAATATTTCCTAGGACTTTTATGAAACAAAGTTTCTCTTTTATATTTCCTTTTCCTTGCAGTTAGAGTGGTCTAAAAATATAAGGCGTCAAGCTAATATATTCATTTCGATACCAAAAAGGAGAGGGGGACTTGATATTGCAAGTGGACCACCCCATGAAAACCAAGAATAAAGCAAACATCAGAAAATGCTGTGGAAAGACAGAGAAACAGGTTCTTTGTAACATTACATTCACTGTAGTACCAAACTTTCCCTAAAATAAATTCTACTGAAGGTATGTTCAATCAAATGAGCCAATAAAATCCCTTTTTAGAAACCTACTAACTAGAGTTCAATATTTGTTTCCAGTTCTATTTTCTCACTTGAGATACATTTACATAAGTATAGTGCAGAAATATTAAGTGTACTATTCCATTAGTTTCAATACCTACATATTCCCATGTAATACATCCCCATTAAGATACATTTTTTCTTACAAAAGTAAAATCATGCTGGTTTCCGTAAAGTCCCTATTAAGCCAACTACTTTCAAGGTTTTTCGTAGGATAGATTAGTTTTACTAGTTATAAAATTGCATATAAATGAAAACAGACAGCATGAACTATTTTGTGTCTCTCTTTTTGCTGTCAAAAGAGTGGTTTTGAGATTCATTAGACGTGTTGCATGTATTAGTAGCTGGTTTGTTTTTGTTTTTGTCTTACTGCTGAGTAGTATTCTATTTTAGGAATATGCCATTTGTTTTCCATTCTCCTATTGATGAACATTTGGGTTGTTTTCAGTTTTTGACAATTCTGAATAAAACTGCAATGAGCATTTATGTACAAGTCTTTGAGTGAGCATAGGTTGTGTAACTATTTTCTAGGTGTTACCCTTGTTCTTTTTTCTTTTTCTGTTTTTCACTCTTTTTCTGCCTTCTCTGGTTTTAACAATTTGCATAATTCCATTTTCTCTTTTACTTTAAAATATTAGTTATACTTCTTTTAACAAAATTAATGATTGTCCTAGAGTTTGCAAGATATATTTATAACTAATCTAAATACCCTTTGAAATAACACTATTCCTCATGGATAGTGTCCTTACCTCATAATGAGTATTCCCAATTCCTCCTTCTATCCCTTATAATACTATTGCCATTTATCTCAATTACTCATAAACTACTCCTGATATAGTTACTATTGTTATTTTGAATAAAGTGTTAGCTGTTAGATCAATTAAGAATAAGAAAAACAAACAAAAATTATTTCACTTATTTCTTCTTGAAAGCTCTGCCTTTCTTTATGTAGTTGTGAGTTTCTCTCCTATTTCATTCCTTCTTTCTGAAGGACTTTACACATTTCTTAGAAGTCAGGTCTTTTTGGCAACAAATTCCCTCAATTTTTGTTATTGAGAGCTTTTATTTTTTCTTCACTTTTGAAGGCTAATTTCACTGGGTACACATTTCTAGGTTAGTGGATTTTCTTTTCTTCCAATACTTTAAAGATTTCACTCCACTCTCTTCTTGTTTAATTGGTTTCTGAGAAGCCAGATGTAATTCTTATCTTTTTTCTTCTGTAAGATCCCTTGGACCCCTGCCCCCCGTCTTGGTGTCTTTCAGGAATTTTTTCTCTCCATCTGATTTTCTGTAGTTTGAAGATGATATGCCTATGTGATTTTTTGTGGTGTTGTTCACATTTATCCTGCTTGATGATCTCTGAGCTTTCTGGATCTCTCGTTAATTGGGGGGATTAACATTAATTTACATTTATAATTAACATTAATTTACATTAAGTTTAATTTGGTGAGATTCTCAGTCATTATTTCAAATATTTCTTCTGTTACTTTATCTCTTTCTTCTACTGGTATTCCTATAACAATAGGAATTTTTTGAGATGCTTTATAATTTTTTCTTGATGGCTGGACTGATATAACAATAGGAATGCCAGTAGAAGAAAGAGATAAAGGGATGTTATATACCCATTTTACACCTTTTATAGTCTTTGGATACTCTATAATTTTCAGCTTTTGTTTTCCTTGCTTTTTGGTCACTGAGGATTCAACTGATATATCCTCTAGTTCAGAGATCCTCTCTTCAGCTGTGTCTAGCCTATTAATAAGTCCATGTAAACCATTCTTCATTTGTTATGTGTTTTATATCTTTAGCATTTCTTTTTGATTCTTTTTTTATGATTCCCATCTCTCTACTTACATTGTCCATCTGTCCTTGCATGCCATCTACTTTATCCATTAGAGCCTCGTAGCATATTAATCATAGCTGTTTTAAATTTCTGGTCTAATAATTCCAACATCCCTGCTATGTATGGTTCTGATACTTGCTCTGTGTCTTCAGCTTTTTGTTTATTTGTTCCCCTTTTGAGATGCTTCATGATTTTTTTCTTGATGGCTGGACATGATATACTGGGTAAAAGAAACAATGGTAAATAGGCCTTTATTGCATACACGTTACCACACATATGTCATATGGTGGTAAAGTACAGAAGCATTCTATACTCCTATGATTTAGGTTACATCTTTAAGTGACCCTACGCCTCTGGACTGCAAACTTCACGATTGTTACTCAGTTTTTTCTCTCCATTTAGGTGAGAGAAGATGGCTAGAATGGGCTGGAATGGGTATTTTCTTTCTCCCACATGCCAGGCTAAAGCCAGCTGGAGTTGGGTATTTCTCTTCCAGCGTTGGTTAGGCTCTGATAAAACCCCTAGAAGATTAGGCTCTGATTAACTAGTTTCCCTTGAGAGCAGGCCCTGTTAGGAGGAACAGAGTGCTCTGTCATATTTCAAAATGGTTCCTTTTTTCCTTCCTCTGCCAAAAGCTTGAGGAGATTTTTTCCCCGATACTTACTATGGGAACTATGGGAAATATTTACTATGGCAAGCTCCTGGAGGCAAATCTCACAATACTGGGAGAACTCCCTTATGACTGGGTATGTCTGGAATTTTTAACCAGACTTGTCCACACTGAGCTTCCAGCAATTCATCACAGTTCAGTTTCTCCTGCACATTGGTGGTTCCTACAGCAGTTTCTGCTCCTGAGTCTATGCTCGGGGAAGCTACAACACCCTGTATTCACCTGTCTCTCCCATCTCGGGAGTCACAGTTTGCCCTATGTCCTCCCCTCTCTTACAGATATAACAGTTGTTAATTTCTCAGTCTGTTCAGATTTTTGCTTGTTGTTAGGACAGAATGGGGACTTCCAAACTCTTTACATGCAGAACTGGAAACCAGAAGTCTAAATAATCTCTCCTCTGTTTTCAATTAACCCTTTGAATGTGCTCTTTCAAGAGGTACCAGTATCCTAACTGAAACAAATATAATATAAAAATGTTAATTTGATTTCTTATTCAGAAGTAATTTTATTTAAAGCTAATAACTGGTATTTAAGATCACTTATGAGATATAATTACGAAGCAACTCTATTTTTGTTTTCCATTGTTCTTTGAAATGTACTCTGAATAGCCCGTTCTTTTGTACAGAATGAAAACTTGGGTGGGCTCCATGACTTTTATGGCTAATCTAAGATTTAAAAAAACAATCCTATATAAAGTTGCAAAACCGTCTCAATTCAGCAATTAAAATGGGAAGCTCTGTTACTTCAAATCTTCAAATTTAATTTAACATTGAGGACATGTCAGTTCCCTCCCACATTTATTCCTGCTGTACATGAGAAGTCTAAAGTCTAGAGGTAGAGTTTGGTTAGCTATCTCCTTTTTATCTTTCTACATTAATATCTGGCCTTTTCGTACTCAGAAGACAAAGAGGTAAAGGAAGAAATAGTCACATGAATATGTCTAATTTTCTGATAGTATCATGACTTAATTTGTCCTTTCTCTGGACATTTCAGATATTTAAAATTTAATCCCACTTTTGTGGGTTGTTTCAAGTTTTCTTCTAAGACTCCTACGGGTATTTCAGGTGATCTCTTCCCTTGATGAGGGTGATGAGGATAATGTTGTCTATTAACTTATTTAAATGGCCCTCCTTTGATGGAGATCTGAACCATGGAAATCACTCAGTCTTTCAACTTACTATTTTTTGGAGTTTAATACTCTTTTATTTTTTTTTTAAGATTTTATTTATTTGGGGTAGGGGGATAGAGAGTGAGCAAGAGAAAGAGAGCACAAGCCAGGGGGAGAGGCAGAGGGAGAAGCAGACTCCCTGCTGAGCAGGATCCTGAAATCATGACATGAGCCAAAGGCAGACGCTTAACCAAATGAGCTACCCAGGCACCTCTGGAGTTTAATACTTTCAAAATTATAAGTCTTTTCTGCAGCCATTCTTCATTCAATCTCTTGTCCTATAGATTTTAATCTAAATCAAATAATGTCATCTGGGATCCCCAAACTCTACCCAAACTCCACTGGATACATATTAAGGTCTCAGAAAGTGTTTGTTTTGTTTTATTTTTAGATTCATCTTTCCTGAGCTAATGGTGAAAATCAGCAATTTCCTACTCTTCACTCTTGAGGAAGATGACATTCACAGAATAGCTCTCCAATAAATAATTTTAAAGATCCTTCCCTGACCCAATTTGCTAATTCTTATCCTCTTGCATTATTGGTTTTGATGGATGCTTTAGCAACTCGGGATAATTTTTTTAAAATTTGCATCCTAGTAGAACATGTCACTTTGGAATATTAGTATCTATTTTTTTCTTGGTCTCTCCATAGAAACTTTCATTCCACATACTGTTACAGTTCCATCTTTCTTGTCATTGCCATAGTGTGCCTTACCTTTCCTGTGTGTGTGTGTGTGTGTGTGTGTGTGTGTGTGTGTGTGCGCGTTGCAGTTGGTGGGGGGATAAGTCAATTAATTCCTTATATGTGTAAAGAAAATGGAATACACTTTTTATGGGCTTATTTCACTTTCGTCATATTGGAACTATTCTTGCAAAATACTGGAATATTTGCTCAAATTTCATTCAAAACATTTCCCAGCTGGTTTGGGGTACAATTTAAGTCTCCTTTTTACCTCCTTTCAAGTCTCAGTCAAAATATAATGGCATATGAGGAAGAAAGGTAAAGAAAGAAAAGAGACACTCTCCTTTATTGTTCTTCTAATCAGACAATGCTTCTAGTCTTTTCCAGGGTTTTTCATCATAAGGGTTTTTGATATTTTCACATCTAAATTTATGGTAGTGTTTTTAATTTTTCTTTTCAATGCAGTTACATTAATAGAATTCCCTTACCTGGCTTATCTACTTGTGACACAACTACCAATCTGGGGCAGTTTGAGAAGTCTGTCTTGTTCCACAGAGAAGCAAAAATTTCTTTGTTGGTCTGCCACAGCAGGAATAGCACTTAGAACAAAAGCAAAGAGCATTATTCCAGTATCAACATCTGATGTTTATTTGACATAGTATGTGAGCCTTCTTTCTTATACTTAACTTTGACAAAATAGTTTTGTTTTATTGTCTACATAAACTTCTCCTACTGTTCTCTTGGGCTATAATTGGAATCCTAAATTATACAGCACAGGTGTTTAGGCCTGCAATTTAATAATAAACTTTTTAAAATATATATATCTAACTAAATATTTCTTGTGTAATTTAAATAATAGATCCTGGAAAGACTGAAGTTTCTTCAAGTTTAGGCTAGAAAAAAATAATAGGTGTCCTTATTCCCATACTAATATTCTTTTCTTTACAAATTTTTGATTGTCTCTTATATATTTATACCAATTTCTCTGTGTTCACTCTCTTGACTAGCCTAGATTTTTTTTTTTTTTTAAATCACACTTAAATATATTCTCAGATCAGGTTTCATGGCCTGGCTTTACTGACACAGATCTCAGGTCATGTGCTTAAGTAGCATACTCTTTCTTTCTTGTTCATTAAAGTTTGTTCTGAAACCACCTTCACTATACTTATGCCCAGAATTCATATTAGTGACCCCTTATGCATAATTTCTGTCTCTCCATCAATCAACATATAGCTCAGATTGTAATATTTTGTTTAGGTGACTTATCCTCTTCCACTGCTCTATCTAGATACTTATCTCCTAGATACTAGTTCTTCATCTACTTGACCTCATCTGTCACTTTGTCACACATTGTTAACTGTGCAGTAGACTAATCACAAGTGATTTTGTCAATTGACAGACTATGTTAATGAATTGTGCACAAGGATACGGCTACCAGGGGAAATACGGAATGCTCAGTTCAATTTACTTTTCAGATAAATATACTAAAAATAATTTATTGCTTATCTGGAATTCAAATATGACTGGGCATCCTGTACTTTTATTTGCTATACTTGGCAGCCCTACATAGGCTTATTAAGAATTTTTATCTCAATATAATCACATTAATTTTCCTTCATTCTTCCTTAAACTTTGTTATGCCAATACTGTGTTCTTCTATTAGATTTAGTTCCTATGAATTTTTCCCATTCAGTTTACGTGTTTACTACTGCTTAAATAACTCGATAGGCTAAGGCTCTAGAAAGAAACCCAAAAAACTATTGATCTGATAGAATTAATTTGACTAAGCACTCTCCTATTTGTTTATGGCCTACCAGAGTATTAATTACTTAAGCCCTAGATATCTTATTGTCCTGTGTTTCATCCCAGTATCATTTATAGTCCCAACAGAAAACAGATCAAATCATTACATGAAAGTAATTTAATAAAAAGACTTCTTATGGAGATGCAGACAGGGTTAAGAGAACCAAGAAGAATGACAAGGTCGCCAGAGACTAGCAATAACTAACATTAATTAGCAATAACTAACATTTGTAACACTCCCATGCCTGAAAAGGATGGTATAGCCAGAATCCAGTGAAAAATGTAGCCCTGGAAGAGAAGCCCTGCAAAAGGAGCAGTGCTCACAGTTTAGTGATCTGCCTGTAGTGGGAAGAGCACTTAGAACAAAAGCAAACTCTTGTTCAAACTGTGGCTTAGCAGCAACAGAACTGAGAGAACAATTACCCTGATCTCCCCTTCCTGCTCTCAGGACAAGTGTGTCTCCTATTATCCAGTCCCATCTGAAGCCACAGGACAAATGAGCCCAAGTGATAAAATTCATGGAGGTCAATGCAAAGAGGGTAGAAAATGAATCTGAGTAATAACTGGCTCAAAACAATCAAATAAAGATTTTTAAAATTTAAATACGTAAATCTATACACAAAAAAACACAGAAAAACCTTTTTTAAAATATTAAATGCCTAATTCTAGATGTGAATGAATAATGTTACTTTTCATTGAATAGTGAGTTCTTTTAATTAATTAAGATCTTTTCCACAAGTATGGGTGCCTGGGTGGCTCAGTGGGTTAAGTGTCTGCCTTTGGGTTCAGGTCATGGTCCCATGGTCCTGGGATTGAGTCCCACATGGGGCTCCCCGCTCAGCGGGGAGTCTGCTTCTCCTTCTGCCCCTGCCCATCCCCACCCATCATTTGTGCTTGCTTGTGCATGCTCTGTCTCACAAAAATAAACAAAATCTTAAAAAAAAAAATCTTTTCCACAAGTAGATTTTTGTTCATAAATGCAGAATTTATGGCTGGGTATCTCACGATCTTTGAAAAGATGTTTTGACTGATAATAATGTTCTCTGAGGGAGATACAGAAATTAACAACTTCAGGTATTGTTCGTGGAAGTGTAATTTCATTCGATCTTTGTGAAAATCAGTCTGGCACATTGTATCAAAACTTTTAACGTGTCTAGACCTAAATTCTAAAGTCAATGTGTAAAACTTTATTCTAAGAAAATTACCAGAAAAGTGTATATGGTGCATATAGACATAAACATGTACATACGAGACTATGCATTCATGGTTACAAAACTTCGAAGCATATTAAATATATTAATAGATTATGTACATAAATAAATTATGGTATATCCATAAAACAGTACTCTAGCAAGCATTTTTCATTTTACCATGGATGTGCACTATACATTTTTCATTAAAAAATTATAAGGTAGGTGGAGGGTATGATTACACTTACCTTTTGTCTTTTCCTGAATGTCACAAAAATGAAATCACAGAGTACAGAGCCTTTTGTGTTTGCTTTTTTTCACTTAGCATGCTTCAAAATTAATTTATGTCTTTGCAGGTATAAGTAGTTTATTCCCTTTTATTGTTGAATAATATTCCATTATATGGCTGCATAACAATTTTTTTCAATAACAGATAGACATTTGGGTTTGTTTCCAGCTTGAAGGTATTATAAATAAAGCTGCTCTTAACAGTCACATACAGATTTTTGGTTTAGACAAAAGTTTCATTTCTCTTGGGCAAATATCTAGGAGTAGAATGTCAAATTATATGGTAAATACATATTTAGTTTTATTTAAAAAACTGCAAAGTTTTTTTCAAAGCAGTTTTACCATTTTGTATTCCCAACAGAATGTAACAGACTAAGAGTTTATTTGTGAATGTTTTAAAAACAGCATTGATTTTATTTATCATCATCAGATAATACAATAAAACTATTTCTACTTAGGTAATAAAATCGGAGGCGGGCCTTTGAGGACTCAAGTTGAAAGTAAATATGTTAAAACCATTAGCAACATGTGTTGTCTTAATATGCTAAAATAAGATAATAAATCAACAAAGACAACATCAGGACAATTTTTACATCTTTAATAATAATTATTGTATTAGGGATTCCTACTCACCGATCTTTAACAGTTCATTTCTGATTCTAAATCCAGTACTATATCAAGGAGACACTTAGAAATATATCTCCTTATAGATAATAAACATTATACAAAGCTTTTCTCCTGGGTCTGGGCCTGGTTCTTCACTCAGGGTTGAATGCCTTTCTGATTGTAGGACTAACTCCTCAGTTGTTCATTTTAGTCTTCCTTGTACTCTTTCTCTCAGCACCAGAGAGCATGTCTAAAACTCAAGAATATTTTTCTTTTTTTTCTTTCCTAAATCTTATTATAAAAATCTTTAGTTTTGTTGCCATCTACTTTATCTCCATTTTCTATTTCAAATTCTATTTTTCATTTGTTAATCAGTCCCTACAGAAATGACTCAAAATTCTCACACACTGAAAACAGAATTTGTGCACTAGGATGCTATGTGCTGAAACTTGCAGTTAAATATTGTTCTACTTTCCCATAACTTACCAGGGTACATTTCAATTTCAAAGAGGAAAGAAGGATGTAAATTGTTCAGGGCTGATTTCTTTTATTCCCACTATCTTATTTACTCAAGGATTTTGTTTTTCTCTATGTACTGTCGTCACTGAATGATTATTGATTTGTTTACCTGTATTTCAAGAAAAGATATGCAAAGTATATATATATGACAAGGACTGTGTCCCAATTATTTCAACTTGCGATGGTTTCAACTCTCAGATCTGTGGCTTACCCTACCATTTACTGAATGTTGCTTTGAAATTTATCATGGTCCTCTCAAAGGGACCTGAAAGGTCACTCTGCCCATGCCTTTGCCCCCAAGCAGAGTGTCACTCCTAATTATTGGGAATAATGGTGGCAAGAATCATTTGTAAGGGACAGATAAAACCTATACCTTGCCCTCTAATCATCAACTGAGCTCCAGCTGTATAAATTACTTTTACTGAGTTCAGTATACATTATATTAGTGCTGTTCCCCTTCTATTGCAAAGAATGCATATTGCTAACCTATTAAGTAAAATCGCTTATAGATGTAAATTTTTTATGACTTTTTAAATGTTAATGTATGGCTTGTTAAATGTTAAAGTGGTAAATAGCTTCTAGGAGCTCATATGTACTAACTTTCATTTTGCAGCCCTCAGCATTTAAAGAAAGAATTCATAAGATATTTGTCAAGCTAAGATTTTTATAAACTTGCTGCTTTTAATATATGAGTGTACAAAAGAAATTAGGGCAATTAGAAGATAATGTCAATGCCACATTAAATGATCACTGTCAGAGAATAACAAGTATCCTCTATTAGATTATGAAAGAAAAATATTGTGAAATATAAGAATTATTAATTTAAGCTACTGTTACAAATAGACTACAGCTCATTGTACTAGACCATAAAGGTCACTGTACTAGATCTACGCTCTTCTATGTAAGGGTTGATTATAATTCCTTTTTACTTACATATTTACTGTAAATAAGTACAGATTTTTTTTTTCTGACTATATCCCTGACTATATCACTCATGACATAGTAGCATAATTATAGAATGAATGAAATCAGAGTTCAGAGAAATTTTTGATATTGAATCCTGTGGTCATCATTGAAAATTTGGCATTAGATTTAAGTCTATACCCTTTTAAAAATACAGATGTCTAGGTTCCAACTATTGGCATATCCTTCCAATATATAATTTATAAACAGGAAAAAGAATACACAGAATTTTAAAGGATTTACTCAATGTTAAAGAGCTAGTGAAATGTAAAACTAAAATTAAACATAGATTGACTTCTCTTTTACCCATGAGGTAGAGGACAGGTAGCACTATCTCTAATCAAGGATACCAGCAGAGTGAACATCAGTCTTTTCATAATCCATGGATCCTTCCAGGAAGTGATGTTAATGGATAGAAAAGGCAACATAACACTCATCGGTAACTACCTCTATTAGTTTGCTAGGATTGCAGTAACAAAGTACCATAAATTGGGTGTCTGAAATAAGAGAAATTTATTGACTCACAGTTCTAAAGAGTAGAAATCCTAGATGTAGGTGTCAGTAGGGTTGGTTCCTTTGATGGCTATGAGGGAAAATCTGTTCCATGACGCTCTTGTAGCTTATGATGGCTTAGTGATATAGGGACTGAGGGCGGGCCACTCCATAATGGGCCACTACCTCATTAAGATTATTTTGAGCTGAAGGCAAACAAGATCCGACAGGCTCAAGATAAACTTTTCCCCTCCCTTAACTACATAGAAAAATCTAAGTCGGGGTCTTTCTCAGAGTAAGAGTTATTACCAGATATAATTTTTTAAAAAAGATTTTATTTATTTGAGAAAAAGAGAGATAGCTAGAGAGAGCAGGAACATGGGGGTGGGGTAGAGAGGGAGAAGCAGGCTCCCTGCTTGCCGGGGAGCCTGATGTGGGGCTCAATCCCAGGACACTGGGACCATAACCTGAGCCAAAGGCAGACGCTTAACCACTGAGCCACCCAGGTGTCCCCCACCCCCGACATAATTTTATCTGAGTGACCCATTTATATGTCAGGGCAAACATCTAATTATCGAACATCTGCTCTAAGTTCTTACTGCCCTGAGAATTGCATTTCTTCCCTCTGAAGCCCCAGGCCCCTATCCCCACTTCTCCTTAGTTCAGGATGACATGTATACCTCATTTTGCCTAACTGTCTTTGGAATTCCATGTCTGTGACGATTCCCTGTATGTATGCTATTAATTTTGTTTTCTCTTGTTGATCCATCTCATGTCAATATTCTTATCGAGATAAAAGAACTCTTGAAGGGGACAGAAATTCTTGCTCCCTGAGAGTGACAATTCTTGGTGTTCCTTGGTTTTAGATGCATTATGCCAGTCTCTGCCTTCATCACATCACATTTTCCCTGTGTGCATGTCTGTCTCTGTGTCCAATGTCCCCCCTTTTAGGTCCCACCCTAATGACCTCATTTACTTGATTAAAGACCTCATTTCTAAATAAAGTCACATTCTGAGTTACTTGGATTAGGACTTCAACATATCTTTTTGGGGGGACACAATTCAATCCATAACAATTGTCTACACAGAAGTCATGGGAGAAGCAGCTTCTTAGCACTCAGAAAGTTCTCTACTAAACACAGATTCACTCTTTACAGTATGTTCAAATTCTTTACCTTCATGACATCATTCTGTCAACAAGGCACAGAACTCTAAACTTTATCTTAGTTCTTCACCAAAAGAAGGAATATTTAGAATCCTGTAGCCCTTCTTCTAATTATTATTTAATTTCCACTTAAAATATAATGCCATTAGCATAATGTGGAAGTCTAATTACCTGGGTAATGAGTAGTCCAACCTGAAAAAGACTTAAATCTCACTTATAAAAGAATATGGCACAAAGTAGAGAAGGGTTTTCTTCCCCCTATTTGTGTGACTGTTTTCTTGTTAACTCTTATTCTCCATGAGGTCTAGCACACCTTCACAGTTCTGTACAAAATTCATGAATTGAACTCATCACTTTTGCCTTTCTTTTTTTACTACACAATAGTCTTGCTTTCTGAATTATTTTGTACTACTGGACATATCTTACTGCTTTCACATTGTAAAGTAGTATTTCCACCTTTTCATCTAGAAAAATCCTTTTTTTTTTTAGAACGGCTTTCTTCCCAGCTCTACATATTTGATTCCCTTAAAGGACATCACATTTTCACTTAATTCCACTCAACAGGAAAATCATAAACAACTGGCATAGGATTTTTCATCTAGATTAATTGAAGCCCTACCCCAGGACTTTTGAACTTGAGACTCAATATCCTGTTTAGTTTCTCTCCAGTAAGGGGGGAAAAATTATATCCCAAGCTCTGTCAGTGGCAATGTTTTTCCCAGTATCATTTAGGACATCTTCAGCTGATAATAACAGAAAACTCAACTCAAAAAATTTCAATAACAAAGAAATCCATTATTATACATAGCAGAAATTCAAAACTGTGAAGCTGTAATGTATATTAATTTAGCACCTTAATGATATTATCATAATTCTTTTCATTATTTCATTCTGTCATTCTCAGGTTGGCTTCATCTTTGATCTTGCAGTATACCGGTTGAGGACATCTTATCCAGAACTTCTGCTATTTAGAAAAAGAAATTTCCCCCAGTGTGTTTAATTTTAAAATTGAGGAAAACATTTTTAGAACCACCCAACCAATTTTTCATCACATTGGCCAAAGTTATATCCTAATTCCATGCCTACACTAGCCACCGTGAAAGGAACTAATACCTACATAGCTGGTTTAAGGCAATCAGAATTAATTCACTAGGGTCAAGAATACAGCATCTTTTCCTGATTTTCAGTGCCATGCAAAAGAGAACATATACATCATCACAACCAGGATCTGTTAACAAGGAAGAAGGAAAATAAATGTTGGGTAGATTATTAAAACTCTATGTTAATCCTCTGATATAGAGAAAGCTTATTTATATGTGTTGAAACAGAATGTTAGCTACCATAGACAGAGAATAACCTGGCAGTTTTGACTAGTTCTGACTCATCCTGTAATCCAGTTGCATTTCTTTCATTCCACAATATTTTAAAGTTGTTTTTTATACTTTACTGGATTCCATGAACATATATGTTTCTTTTTGCGTATACTTGTTATAATAGCATTTCTATCACTTGTAACAAAACAAATATACCTCATCATATTGTAACTTTATTGAAGGGATATTTGCATTTGTCATTTTTTTTCATAACTAGAAATTTTGTTCCTATTTTTTATGGTAAGTCAGACCTCATGCCTTCTATTAATTTAATTATATGCAAAGAAGTATAGATATATGTTTAAATTTGCTGACCATTTTGTCAGACTATCTCATGAACATGAGATACTTCTATTTATACTGTAAAACTAACATGTTAATTTTTCATCATTTATGTGATAATTGTGCCAATTCTATTTTTTGATTTTTTTATGAAGTTAGAGAAGCTGTTAGTAAGTCATGTGAGATTCATTTATTCTTTATCTAAAAGAGAGCCTGATCCAAATAGCCACACCCTCTACTTAACATCTGCATTGCATTCTTAACTTGTATTACACATTTCACAATTTTACATTTTTATTGTTATGGAGTCATTATCAAAATAACAGCATTTCCACTCTATTATTTTTTATAAATGCAATGAATTTGAACACATAAACTGTGTTAAGCTGTTAATGATCTCCCATGGGTTTCATTTCTTATTTGTGAATCTTCAGTGATCTCCTTGGGGTTTAGGTGAAGCAAATTTTGCAAATTATGCTTAAAAGCATGAAAGTTTTCCTATGATCTTCAGTAAGTCTATTCTAGAGTTCTGTTCCATGAAGCAGGGAAATCTCTCAGATGAACAATAATTCTGACCCTTCTCTACTCTGTGCCTTTCATTTGATTTTTTTTTTTTTTTTGGTTGAATTCCCTTTACATTGTTGATTATAATGGTAGAGAAAATAACAGCAAAGTCAAAACTTATTTTCAGTGCCTAAGGCAGATGCCTACCCCTTTCCTTTCTCACCCTTTTGCATCCAAATCACTTACCCTATTCCTTTAACCATGCTGCTCTGCTCACCTTTTATCCTATCTTCCATCTGGGATGCTAGATACTTACATTTTGAAACCTAGAAATATACTTGTTGTAAACTGTTCAAGATTAAATGCCTTTTTTTTTTTTTAACTTTTTAATTAGAGACTTCTATTCAAGCACCCTCACATCGGGTCAGAGAAGAGGTAGAGAGACCTAATAATATTTGATGGTATAAAGATCTGGGATCAGAGTTCTTGTAAATGACTGATTTATGATGTTAAAAATTTGTTATGTAAACTTAATTAAAATATGGTTTAATGGCTGAATGAACAATACCTATTTCTAGCAAATACATAAATAAGCCATCCTGACTTATTAGGGGGAAAAAAGTCAAAGAAATAAATTATTAATCATTTCAGTAAATTTAATTAACTGTAATACCCAGAGAGGAAATTTCTGAATTAAAGGCAAGTATCATATCAATAGCTTATCCTAGGTCAGAGGTCTGCACACTACAGCCCGCTCGTCAAATCTGACCCACTGCTTGTTTTTGTAAATAAAATTTTATTTAAATACAGCCATACCCATTCATTTCCATATTGTTTATGGCTACTCTCTTGCTACAATGACAGAGTTTAGTTACTACTGAGACCATATAGCCTAAAAAGTCTAAAATATCTGCTGCTTGACCCTGTACAGAAAATGTTTAATGATCCCTGTCTTAGGTAAAACCCTATCAGACTCAGAATATTGTGGAACTACTGAGTTTGTATAAAGGCATCATCTAAATAAGCATATATTACAGGATCAATTGGGAGCCATTCTTACAGGTATACAACCAGAAACAGGTTGGTTAGTCACCAAGGAAAGGCTGTAGACAACATAATGTCATTATTTCACCTGAGTGAAATTAAATAAGCCATACAGTCTTTCATAGCCTTATTTCCTTGATCATGCTATACAAATTAGGATAGATGCTGACCTGGCAAATGCACGAAATCTCTCTCTTTCCATTTATTAATGATGCCAGAAAAGCCACAACTATCTCAAGTTGCAGTATTATCTTCCTGGAGGGAAGATGCCTGTTGTTACAATGTCTATATAGACAAAGTAAAAACAATCTCAGGATCTGAAAATAGCAGATAAATCTATGGATTTGTATTGTACAACTTGAGATGAAAGACACAACTTCCATGAAAGTAAATACCCAAAAGTAAAAGTACAAGGTCAATAATTGGAGGTCACAGTTGAGGGGATGATTGTACCAAAGAACTAAGGCTAAAGGAAACTACTGCAGGTGAGTATATGGGTGGGCCCTCAGATGGTGGCAGATAAAGAAAAACAATAAACAACAAAACACACACACACACACACACACACACACACAATTTATGTAACTGGAGAGAGAGATTAAAATTTTTCTAGTAAACTCTAAGAACTTATCACATATAGAATGTATATCCACTTATGCCCCACCTCTCTTCCAGAAGAGAAGTAATTTTAAAAATTGTTGTAATTTAATCTTCTATTTGGACGTCTAGATAAGGGTTATTTCACATTTAGGTTTCCAACAGGTTAAATTTAGTGGATTTAAAAGCTAGTAATTTTTAATGAAATGTTAATTAAACCAAGATATTTTTTCCAGTAGAGAAGAATACTTGAACAATCCTAATTATACAGACAAATGATTGGGTTTTCTTTAGATGACATGAAACGTCATACATTCTCTTAGAAAACAAGTGTTCGGGGAGCCTGAGTGGCGCAGTCGTTAAGCGTCTGCCTTCGGCTCAGGGCGTGATCCTGGTGTTCTGGGATCGAGCCCCACATCAGGCTCCTCTGCTAGGAGCCTGTTTCTTCCTCTCCCACTCCCCCTGCTTGTGTTCCCTCTCTCCTGGCTGTCTCTCTCTGTCAAATAAATAAATAAAATCTTAAAAAAAAAAAAAAAAGAAAACAAGTGTTCTTCTTGGTTTCCAATCTGCTATCACAAAGCTCAATATATGCCAAATGACTGTTTTGTAAAACAGGGTACACTTTCACTTTACTGATTATTTTATTTTTGCTTTGTGTTAAAACAGTTGTTTTTCTTGAAATGATTTTTAGTTTGGGGATCAGTAGTGTAACGGTTAGGAAATTTGTTCAGCTGCTTGTAATTGCCATTTAACTTAAACATTAGACTTAATTTAGACAAACATTTTTTCTACATACATTAATGTAGAAGGTTTTTTATGTTGGTTCTGCAACTCAAGAATTTGGAAAAAGGCCTCTGCACTTCTCTCTAGAGCCCTCTACAGCTCCATCATATGGAGTATATATAGAACTTTGTGGGTGAAGGAATTTGAAGGTGAAGATGAGTTGAATTTTGGTATCACTTAGTCTATAACTCCAAAGAGACAAAAAATAGTGTGTTCCAGGAGACAATTGGAAATACATGCTAAAATGAGAAGAAATTAAGATTAATTTTCACTGAGGTGGTAACTGAAGATTAACATTTCAAGAAGTTTGATGGTGAACAAGAGAAGAGAAGTTTGAGAGGGAAGTAGGCCAATGGAAATTCTAATGGGATACAAGAAACTAGATAAGGTTTTCTGTAGAGAAAATAATGTGTGCTAAGAAGGAGATCACTGAAATAACTGCTAAGGAGTCAAGGCTGTCTAAGAAGACAGAGCAATAATAACAATAACAGAGAGGGAATAGGTTTGAAGAACATGTTCTTCACATGTAAACCAACAGTGGCATAGACCTATCTTGATATTTCTAAGAAAAGCCTTAATGAAAAGATGGCTACTCTGTGGGAAAGTTGACAGTCCCTTTCATAGAATTCTATACTGCCTTATCCTCCCAGTATTATTTTAAAAGCTACAGAATCTACAGATTGAACGTAAGACAAGCTCTTTCACTGACACCAACTTACATGAAAGCCAAAAGTTAACTCCATACTTTCATTTTACATCTTACAAAGAGGGATTATCAATTTCTTGTATAGTCAAGGAATCAAATATACAAGTCCCCCAAGCTTGATCTTAAGAAGACTATTTTTTTTTTTAAATATAATGTCCAGTGGATCACATTTTTCACCTACAAGAAAAAAAAAGATTTGGAATTAAATGCTTTGTGATTTGAGTCCTATGACTTCAAAAATTTCCAGACAATAATGACAGCCACCTATTGCTTTGTACAACAGTAAAGAGATTGATTTAGATATAGTCATTGTATCAGCACACAAAAAGTGAAAATATGTGCACGTAAACAAGATTGGATTACAACTACACACTTATTTTTCCTTTGAAAATGAAACTGGTTGGCAGTCTTACCAATAAACAGTGCTCAATGTTATCTTAGTCTTTTGTTTGAGTTTTGGAATGCTGAGTCTTACGGTAATTGCATATTACATCTACATACTTAAAATGAGTTTAAAATGGCTATTATCATCAAAAGGAATATGAAAACAATTAACCATGATTAGCCTTTTTATGTGAAGAGTTATCTCCTTATTTTGGCATTCAGTTTGCAATCATTTTGAAATTAGCTATGAGTTTGAATAATTTTATTTATTTATTTTTGTATTTCAATACTTTAAGAACAAATGAGTTCCTTAACCTTATGCATTTCTACAAAAAGTAGAAAATGCTAGCAGTGTTTATTAAAATATAAAACCTATTTCCATAGGTTTTTTTTTAAAGCAGAGAAAGAGACCAAAAGAAACCTTTCTGATGTTTTTTTTCTAGTTTAATTTGAAACTGAGCCAACTTAAAATAACTAGTATGAAATTCATTATTGCACTTTATATTGTCCCCCAAATGATTTATTTTCACTGCCTCGGGTCACTTTCAAAGGTAACTGTTCTCTTGTAAAAGAACAAAGGCATGACTTGGTAAACAGACATTAATGATATGATTAAAATACATATTACCCTCTTGTAATATTGAGACATTGTACATACATGTTTAAATTCCACATGTAAGAGTGTACATTTTATCACAGAGATTCCCAAATGCTATGGGAAAAGAAAAGGAGGAAGATTTACAATAGTGACTCTCCACAAATCAGGGCCAGATTCCCTTTGTTTGCTTTTGAATCCTGGAGCATTGGCAGACTTGCCTATAGGATGTGTTTTGAGTCCTCTAAGTGATGAGTGGGAGTGAAATCTCGGGGGACTGCATGGGCACTGCCTCAACTTTCCCAATAATGACTGTGCAGCCAAGACACTCAGTTACTAAGGAGAGTTTTCAGGTCCTTGGAGATGTAGCCTTCTGCTCTATGCTAGTCTGTAGGCTTGGAGAACTGCCAGTGGCTGTGACTAGAGTAACCTCTTAGGAGAGTAGATTGATGTTCTGGAGTTCCTTGGATGTTTGTAAATTACAAAGGGCTAAAGAACTCCTTTGGGGATTTGTGTTTTGTTGAAAGGATGGTCACAACTTCTCCCTACTCAAAGAAAAAGAGAATATATAGCATAAAAGTTGATTTTAAAGAATTAATTTAGGTTACAAAAAAGTAAATTGAGATTTGTGATACATGGTGCTAAATACAGTAACTTATGTGTGAATAAAAACATTTCCTTACATTACATTGATTTGTTTAGTCCTATCACTACATCCTTAGTTTCCTATTTGCCTACTCATTGCTATTCCATATTGAAGAATTTCAGAAGCAGATTTCTTAAAATGCTTGAAAGAAATTTCAACATAAAAGTTCAAAGATTAAACGTCATCGTCATTGTTTTCTGGAAGTGGAAATCTTTGGCATAATGTATTCTCAAGCGACCTTCCTTGCTTTTGTTAAATGATTTACAGAACTAGGGCAAGAGATTATTCCTTCATTATGGTTCAAAACAAAATACAAAACAAAAACCAAAACACTTCCCCTCAACATTTATAAACAATCAGATATATAAATTTATAAAAAACAATTGGCCTTATCTTATGTTTGATATGAAAACTATAATTTAAGACATAAGATTTCTAATCTACCTCATTTCTTTCAAATCTGTCACAAATAACTTTCTTGCAGGAATGGTGTATTGTTTAATTCTTTAAGACAAACTTCTGCCTTCTTCAATATGTACCTCTATATTATAAGTTTGATTGAGGTATAACTTATAAACCATAAAATACACCAATTCCTAAGTATACAATTAAATCATTTTAAGTTAATAGAATTATGTAACCATCACCATAATCCAGTTTTAGAACATTTTCATAATTCAAGAAAGTTCCCTCATACTCATTTGTGGTTAATCTCCATTCATATTTCTATCTTTAGGAAGACACTGAGGAGCTGCTATTTGTCTCTACAAATTTGCCTTTGCCAGGTATTTCATATAAATGGAATAATGTAATAAGTAGACTCTACATATGGGTTCTTTCACTTAGTGTAATACTTTTAAGGTTCATCCATGTTGTAGCATTCTGGTAGAGAGAATAATTGCCTCCCAAAGATATCCATATCCTAATTTCCAAGACCTGTGCTTATTTTATGTTACATGGAAAAAGAGAATTAAGGTAGCACATGAAATTGAATTTACTAATCAGCTGTTCTTGAAATAGAGACATTTTTCAGTATTATCTAGTAGTTCCAATGTGATCATAAGGGTCCTCAAGTGAGAAAAAGAGAGAAAGAAGAGTCAAAGTGACAATGTGAAAAAGATTTCGTGGGTCATCACTGGCTTTGAAGATGGAAGAAGATCACAAGGAGAGATAAGGGCAACTTCTTAAAAGCTAGAAAACAGAAGAAAACAGATTCTCCCCTAGATTCTTCAGAAAGGAATTTCAATAGCCCTGTGAATTTTAGCCCAGTGAGACCCAATTCAGATACCATTCAGAAGACCTCCATAAACTGTAAGACAGTAAATTTCTGTTGTTTTAAACCACTAAATTTACAATAATGTGTTACAGCATCAAAAGAAAAATAATATAAGCATGTTTCAGTTTTTGTTCCTTTAAAAATTTTTATTGTGTTAAGAACAGTTAACATGAGATTGATCTTCTTGATAGATTTTTACGTACACAGTACAGTATTGTTAACTATAGGAACAATTTTGTCCAATAGGTTTCTGAACTTATTCTTCCTGCAGAACTGAAACTCTATACCTGTTGATGAGCAACTCCCCATCTGCCCCTCCCCCAGCCCGACAACCACCATTAAACTCTCTGCTTCTGTGAGTGATTACTTTGGATAGCATCAAGCAATATTTTTCCTTCTGTAATGGATTACACTTAGCATAATATCCTTAAGGTTCATCTATATTGTTGTATATTTCAGGATTTCCTTCTTTTTTAAGACTGAAAAACACTCCATTGTATGTGTAGACACCACATTTTCTTTATCCATTCATCCACCCAAAGACGTTCAGGTTGTTTCCACATTTTGGCTGTTGTGAATAGGGCTGCAATGAACATGAGAGCTCTAATATGATTTTGAGATCCTAATTGCAATAATTTTGGATGAAAATCCATAAATGGGATTGCTGAATCATATCACAGGTTTTATTTTTAATTTTTTGAGGAACCACTATACTATTTTTCAGAGCAGTTGCATCACTTTTGCATTTACCCTACCAATGTACAAGGATTCTAATTTCTTCACATCCTTGTTAACATCTGTTGTCCTTTGAATTTTTGATAACAGCTATCCTACTAGGGGCACTGATATCTTAATGTGGTTTTGATTTTCATATTTCCCTGATTAGTGATGTTGAGCATCTTCTCATATGCTTATTGGACATTTATATGTCCTCGTTGGAGAAATATTTCTATTTAATTGCCTAATAGGAGTCCATATTTGGTTTTATTTATCAGCTAATTGATATTTGGATTGTTCCCAGTTACAGGTTGTTATTAATAATGCTTCTATGAATATTGCTGTACATCTTGTTATATGGACATATATTTTTGTTTCTCCTGGCTTGATACCTAGGAGTAAATTTTGGGACATAGCGTAAAACTATGTTTAACTTCTTAAGCAACCATCCAACTGTTTTCCATAGGCCTGATGCTAGTTTATATTTCCATCTCTAATACATAAAGATTAGAGTGTCTCCATAACATTCGATATTTTGTATTCTTCTATTAAAGTGATTCTAGTGGATTTGTAGTAGAACCTTGTGATTTTTTAAATTGTAGTAATATACACAAAACATTGCCCTCTCAACCATTTTTAAGTGTATAGCTTGGTTGTACTGAGTACATTCACATTATTGTTCAACCATCATCATCCATCCCTGTAACTCTTTTCATCTTGTAAAACTGAAACTCTATACCCATTAAAAAATAACTCCCCATTCTCCCCTTCCCCCAGCTCCTGGTAACCATCATATTTTCTGTTTTTATGATTTTGACTGCTCTTAAATACCTCATATAAGTGAAATCATACAGTATTTCTCTTTTTGTGACTGGCATATTTTACTTAGCATAACATCCTCAAGCTTCATTCATATCACAGCATATTACAGATCTTTCTTCCTTCTTTAAGGCTAACTGATATTCCATTGAATTTATATACCACACTTTGTTTAATCATTCATTTATCAGGTTGCTTGAGTTCCTCCCATGTTTGAGACACTATAAATAATGCTGCTATAAAAATGGGATAATATCTCTTTGAGACTGCTTTCAATTACTCTGGGTATATAACCAGAAGAGGAATGACTGGATAATATAGTAATTCAACTTTTAATTTTTAAAGGGATTGCCATAGTGTTTTCCAAAGTGGCTGTACATTTTACATTCTCACTAAAGTTTCTAATTTCTCTAAATTCCAACTCTTATTGGTTTTTTAAAATTTATTTATTTTTTAATTTTTAAAGATTTTATTTACTTATTTGACAGAGAGAGAGACAGCCAGCAAGAGAGGGAACACAAGCAGGGGGAGTAGGAGAGGAAGAAGCAGGCTCCCAGCAGAGCATGGAGCCCAATGTGGGGCTCGATCCCAGCACCCTGGGATCACTCCGAGCCGAAGGCAGACGCTTAACAACTGAGCCACCAGGCGCCTGTTTTTGTTTTTGTTTTTAATAATAGTCATCCTAATGAGTGTGAGGTGTTATCTCATATCTATTTTGATTTGCATCTCCCTAATGATAAATGATGTTGAGCATCTTTACATGTGCTTAGTGAGTCATTTTGTATATATTCTTTGGAGAAATGTCTATTCAGGTCCTTTGACTATTTTGAATGATTTGTATTTTGTTGTTGAGGTTTAGGAGTTCTTTATACATTCTAGATATTACTCTGTTATCATGTATATGTTTTACAAATATTTTCTCCCATCCTGTGGATTGTCTTTTTATTCTGTCAACAATGTCTTTTGATGTACAAATTATAAAAAAAAAACTTTATAAGTTCAATTTGTTTATTACCTATACTTCTGTCGTCATAGTCCAAGAAATCATTGCCAACTCCAAACTTTCATTTCTGATTTTAGTAATTTTCTCTTTCTTACATACTCCATTTAAGCTAAAGGTTTGTCAAATTTGTTTATTTTCCCAAAGAACCAACTTTTGGTTGCACTGATTTTCTCTATTTTCTATTCTCTATTTTGCTTCTCTGTTCTAATATTTATTATTTTTTTAATTCTTCAAGTTTTGGGTTTAATTTGTTATTTTTTCTAGTTCTTTAGGTTGTAAAGTTAGATTGTTGATTTTGTATATTTATTGTTCTTTAATGTAAATATATAGTTAACAAACTTCCCCTTTAGCACCATTTCCCCTGAGTCCCCTAAGTTTTGGTATGTTGTGTCTGAATTTTCTAATGTTCCTAGTGATTTCTTCTTTGATTCACTGGTTGTTTAGAAGTGTTTAATTTCTACAGTTTTATGAATTTTCCAGTTTACCTTTTGTTATTGATTTCTAACATTATTCTGCATTGGTCAGAATACTTTTAATGAAATCTATCATTTTCAATCTTGAGATTTAATTTGGGGTCTAACATATGGTCTTGGAAAATTTCCAATGTACACTTGAGAACACTGTGTATTCTGTTGTTGGATAGAATGTTCTATACATTTCTGTTAGAACTACTTGGTTAATTGTGTTGTTGAGTCCTCTATCTCCATACTTCTTCTGGTTGTTCTATCCATTATTGTGAGTGGAACAGTCTCCAACGATTTTTATAGAACTTTCTCCCTTTGGTTCTGTCAGTTTTTGCTCATATATTTTAATGACTTGTAATTAGTTGTGTAAATGTTTATAACTTTTATGTCTTCTTGCTGTATTATTTTATTAATATATAATGTCCTCCTTTGTCTTTTATAAGCTTTTCTTGATTTGCAGTTGATTTGTCTGATACCAGCATAGCCACCTCTGCTCTCTTTAGTTACTATCTGGATGAAACGTCTTTTTCCATCCTTTCATTTTCAACTTCTTCGTGTTTCTGGATCTTCACTGTATTTCTTATAAACAACATACAGTCGGTTATATATTTTACCCACTCTGCCAAACTCTATCTTTTGGAGAGTTTAATCCATATACACTTAAATTATTGATAAAGAACTTGCCTTTGTCATTGTGCTATTTGTTTCCTATAGGCCCTATAGTTTCTCTGTTCCCCATTTCCTGAATTACAGTCTTCCTTTGTGTTTAGCTTTATTTTTGTAGTGAAATGCTTAAATTCCTTTCTCATTTTCTTTTGTATTTCTTCTATAGCTATTTTCTTTGTGGTTACCATGGGGATTACATTAACATCTTAAAGTTTTAACTCTGTAATTTAAATTAATACCAACTTAACTTCCATAACATACACATTCTCTGTTCTTTTACTGCTCCATTCCCTCCCCTTTAAGTTGTTGATGTCACGAAATTATATCTTTATAAATTGTGTGTCCCCAAACCATAAACTATTAATTCTTTTAAATGCATTAGTCTTTTAAATTATATAGAAGACAGAATTTAGAGCTACAAACCAAAGTTACAGTAATACTAGCTTTTACCCTAATTGCTGTTTTCTTTAAATGTATTTGTCTCTTAAATCATGTAGAAAACAAAAACTGCAGTTACAAACCACTATTACAACATTAGATTTTATAATTGTTCATGTATTTACCTTTACTGAGATCTTTACTTCTCCATATAGCCTTGAGTTACTGTCTAATGTCATTTCATTTCACCATGTAAGGCTCCCTTGAGCATTTCTTGCAGAGCAGGTCTACTGGTCATAAACTCCCGCAGTTTTTGGTTATCACAGATTGCCTAAATTTCTCCCTTAACTTTCAAAAGACAATTTTGCCAGATAATGGAGATAATGGATTCTTTGTTCACGTATTTTTTTTCTTTTATCACTTTGAATATAAAATCCCACTGTCTTCTGATGTCCAAAGTTTATCTTCTTATTCATGTTTCATTTTTTCCAGTTTACTAAGACAAAATTGACATACAACATGGTGTAAGTTTAAGGTGTACAACATAGTGATTTGATATATGTATATATTGATAAATGATTACCACAATATATTTAGACAACATCCATCACCTCATAAAGCTACATTTTTTCTTATGATGAGAATCTAAAGTTCCTGATGAGAAATCTGCTAATAATCTTATTGAGAATCCCTTGTATGTGACAATTTGGTTCTCTCTTGCTGCTTTCAAGAGTCACTCTGTATCTTCAGCTTTTGAAAGTTTGATTATAATGTGTTTCAGTGTGTATCTCAAAGTTCACCTTACTTGAAGTTCATTGAGATTTTTGCATGTTTACATACACGACTTCTATGGAATTTGGGGAGTTTTCAGTCATTATTTCTTCATATATTCTCTCTGTCCTTTTCTTTCCCACTTCTAGGACTTCCATGATGCATATGGGAGTATATTTGATGATATCTTCTCTTTTAAAACTGATTTTGCTAATTTTTGTTTTTTGCTTTTTTTGTTAGTCTAGCTAAAGATTTGTCAATTTTGTTGATCTCCTCAAGGAATCAACTTTTGCTTTCAAGAATTTTCTATTGCTTTACTGTATTTCTATTTCAGTCATTTCTTCTCTATTTTTTTTCTATTAATTTCCTTCTGCTTGCTATAGGTTTAATTTGCTCCCTTTTTTTAGTTTCTTAAGGTAAAAGCTTAGGTGGTTGACTTCAGACTTTCATCCTTTTTGATGTGGATGTTTAATTTAAAGGTGCAAATTTATTTCTAAGTACTTGTTTAACTGCTTCCCATAAATTTTGGTATGTTTTCATTTTAATTCAGTTCAAAATATTTTCTGATTTTCTTATGATTTTTTCTTTGATCAATGTTATTTAGATGTGTCGTTTAATTTCCAAACCTTTGGTGATTGCCCGGACTTATCTGTTGTTGCTTTCCAAGTTAATTTTACTGTGGGTAAAAAACATACTCTACACTAAGTTTGTTGAGACTTGTGACCCAGCATATGGTTAGTCATGGAGAATTTTCCATGAGTTCTTAACAAGGAGGATGCTGGGGTTGTTCGGTGGAGTCAGTTAGCTTAAGTTTCTTGATAGTGTTGTTCAGTCTTCTAAATTCCTGATTTTCTATTTGTTTTAGCAATAATTGAGAATGGATACTGACTCTCCAACTAATATTGTTGAAATATCTATTTCTCCTTTCAGTTCTGTCATTTTTTCCCCATATATTTTGGGTTTCTGTTTTTAGGCACACAGATTTTATAACTGTGTTATCTTCCTGATATACTGTCACCAACAATATTAGTAGTGTCACTAATACTGTCACTAATTAATATTGCTACAAATACTGTTTTGTTTACAGCTACCATTTTCCTGTTTGTTTTTACAGGTCTACTCTGTCTTTACTCTTCTGTTTCTATCTTCTTTTGTGTTAAACAATGTACATTTTTAGTTACTCTACTGATTTTTTCACTAAACTTTTGTTCTTTGTAGTTGATTTAGAGGTTATAATAGGCATTTTCATGTATTATAACCTACTGCATATTCCTATCAACTATTAATTCCTCCAGTATAACTCCATTTCCTCTCCCTCTTTGTGTTATTGTTGTATTATATATTACATATTAAGTATGCTTACAAAAACCAATAGTACAGTATTATAATAATTGCTTTATATAATCCTATTTCCTTCTGTAAAAGTTAAAAGAAGAAAGGTAAAAAATATATAATTATGGAGTTAGTAATGTTAACCCATATATCAGATTTTCTAATATTATTCATTTCTTACTAAAAATTTGGATTAGTGGCTGGTTTCATTCTCTTTCTTCATAAAGAACTTCCTTTAGTATTTCCTATAAGGCAAGTCTGTTAGCCACAGATTTCATTCTTTGCTTATAGAAAATATTTCTATTTTGCCAACATTTTTGAAGAATGTTTTTGTTGGATACAAGATTCTTCAGTGACATATTTTTCTTTCTGCCCTATAAATACATTAGTCTACTGCCTTCTCTTGTTTCTAACAACATGTCAGCTATTATTCATTTTGATGTTTCACTATACCTTAATGAGTTGTTTCTCTCTTCCTGTGTCAAGATTTGTTGTTTGTTTTTGGCTTTCAACTGTTTGCTATTTGTCTAGGTGTGGACCTATTTGTATTTATCCTACATAGGCTTGTTGAGATTTTTGGATCTGCATTGTTTTTATGAGATTTGAGGTTTTAACCATTCCTTCAATAATTTTTGTTGTTATTGTTTTACCCCATTCTCTATCTTCTTTTTCTGAGTGAGACTGTGAAATCTGTTTACCCTTGGTGTGGGGCCCATGGGAAATAACTATTTCATTCTTTTTATATTCTCATGAGATGATGTGAGAGAAGCCCAGTAGGGCATAATTTGACTCCCTCTGGCTCAGAAAGTTCTAATTAAAATATTTGACATAATACCAACTCTGTTTTTAGTGTGGTTTAATGACATAGATTTTTTTTTGAATAAGAATAGGTTTTAAAAATCCAATCTGCCTTAACATTCACAGAGGATCCTTTATATTTTTTTGTTTAAAAATTACAGTGAGTAGGAGATACCACCACATGTATCTATATACAAGTTAAATTATCAGGATGCCTGGGTGGCTCAGTCAGTTAAGCATCTGCCTTCAGCTCAGGTCATGATCCCAGGGTCCTGGGAACAGTATCACATCACATTCCTTGCTCAGTGGGGAGCCTGCTTCTCCCTCAGCATGCCGCTCCCCCGTTTGTGCTCTCTCTCTGACAAATAGATAAATAAAATATTTTTTAAAGTTAAATTATCTTAAATTAAAAATGTGGAAACGTGCACACACACACACACAAACAAAACTGTTGGGCAACTTATAGCTTATAAATAAGGAAAACACATATATCAAAGGTAATAGTGGACTCCTGCAGATCTCATGTACTCTTAGTAAACATCTGCTCTTTCATACATTAATCAAATGAGGAAGAAGGTAGAGTTTATGGCATTTTCTTCCTTATAGTAAAATAGTTTTAAGATGTTCATCATTGACACAGTTAACTCTGATGGTGTGTCATGGAAATACATACTGGTTTGGTCTATGTATCCTCTCGGATTTTCACTTACCCCTCTCTACACTCTTCTGCATTAAAAGTAGGCTAAATCCTAAAGACTGCTCCTATAATAGCTGGTTTCTGGCTGAGTATGAGTATGGGAGGCTTTGACAGTTTTAGAGGTTGGGAAAGAGAAAGGAACCAATATATTTCCCCCCTCTTCCTCTGCTTTGGGGGATAAAGGTGTTGTGTACTCCATGGCTTCAGTTCTTACACACCAACTACTCTGGTCTCAGCTTTTATGGGTGACTTTTTCTTCTGGGCACTGGTAATACTGTCTAATCCTGCTTTCCCTCCAGTGTTGTAGTAAACATGTCTTCTTAATGTTGTTGATTAATATGTTATATCACTCTCATTTGTTTGATATCTGAATTCAGTGTCATCAATTCTCTGTATTACATTTACTTATTGCAAATTCTTTTTTTTTTTTAAAGATTGTATTTATTTATTTGACAGAGAGAGAGACAGCCAGCAAGAGAGGGAACACAAGCAGGGGGAGTAGGAGAGGAAGAAGCAGGCTCCCAGCAGAGCATGGAGCCCAATGTGGGGCTCGATCCCAGGACTCTGGGATCACACCCTGAGCTGAAGGCAGATGCTTAACGACTGAGCCACCCAGGCACCCCTACTTATTGCAAATTCTTAAAGTCACTTTTCTTGTTAGAATCCAACTAACAATTTTTTAATAAAATAACTCTTTTATATCTTACGTGGTATTTAATCATGGGTCTTTATTTCCCACTAATTAGAAAAAATATATATAGTTTTGATCTAAGTGGTGATGGATTTTTAGAAATTTATTTATTTATATTTACTTTGGGCCAAACCTTTAGTCTAGAATTGATCGTTATCCTGCTATCACAGAAACATTTTTTATTTGAATAAAGTTTGTTCTTGTCTTCATTTAATTTAAGTGCATATTAATGCATCAGTCCAATTGACATCTTCTAACTTCTTTATCACTTTATTTATGTCTTCTTGCTCAGCTACTTCACAGGGGTGTTGAGGAGATTCATGATTTATTCTTGGCCAACAATACAGAGTTGCAAAGATGAACAAGAAAGCTTTTAAATAAGACTGACACTAATTCTAATTCTTGCAGTATGCCTATTGCTTAACATGCTCCATGGACCCACATAGCTATCTGGAATTCTGCCTCTGTTCCAGTGGCAATGAAAGAACTCATCACAACCTTGATTACTTTTTCAAGGTTTTAGAAACCATGATACATGATAAAATGCAATATAAACATAATACATATCTTTCTAATTAAAATATTTTTCAACCACAGTGAATATTAGAAAAAAACAATAGGAGTAATGTATTTTTAACAAACCTATACCTTCCTAATATTTATTTTGCTCTTTTAGAACACGGTATAAAATCAAAGGATACTGCTCATTTTCCTCCCTACCATAACTTCTGCAATATTAACAGTATGAAATTGCCATCGCTGTCCCAAATGAACTATTAAAAAAAAAAAAAAAAAGTAAACCTTGAAGAACTCCCAAAGAACTTTCCCTTTATTCACCAGTTTAAATTCCTCATGGTTAAATATTTAATGTGTTGCTGCTATATAAGAATTATCTTTGTGTTAATTATTCTAATTATAGACTATCTTCCATATTTTCTAGCACTAAATGCTACTTTATTTAACCAATTAAAAATCTGCATTACTCAGAACACTGTTTATGAAGTTGATTGTTCCATTGTACCATCATCTCATTTTACAAATCAACTTTTTAATTTGAGGCTATCAGATATCATAACAGAGAATATGAATATATGACTAGTCTAATCAGTTTCCATTATGCCATTAGGTGTTCAAAAGGAATCGAGAAATGATGCAGTTTAGTCAGAAGTCTTATATTTTATGTCACAAGTTCTGTTTAATGGCTTTTGTGAAGTATTGCTTCAATTCTGTTTCCAAAAAGCAATAAAGCAGAAGTTGTTTTTACAAAGCAGATAGAAAATTGATTCACTGGTGCTGGACATTTTCCAAGTGTACTGCAGTATTTCCAAACTGTTACATATGTAATAATGACTTTGGTGTTTAAGTAAGCATTTCATTAAATGGGTTGATTTTAGTTCTGAGGCTAGGGCTAGCATCACTAACTACTGAAGTGGTGAGAAAGAATTAGTCATGTAATTTTATTTTTAAAAAGTCACCATTCATGTGTATATGAATCCACCAGTTGAACGGACAGGCTGAAGTGCTATACCTCATTTACTTTTAGGGTTTATTTAAGTACTTTTTCCTTAAAAACTGTAATAATAATAATAATGAGTTGTACATATCATTTTCAATTATCCATGAGGAAAACTATCCTAAATCTGAGGGATTTTTTCTTATATTTCCATATTTAGTCATATTTACTTTTATTAAAATCTCAATGTCAGAATGGCTTTTAACATTTATTGATGTATTTCTAAATTGAATAACAGAAAAAGATTTCTCATTATGTTCATTTCTATTCCAATTCTCTAAAATAAGTGTAATTCACATTTTTTCTATCAGTATTGATAAGAAATCACACATTATAGCAAATAATTAAAATTCTATTTAAAAATGTCCATCAACTGTGTTCATACTAAAGGTATGGTAATTGTCTTTAAACAACTGCTAGGCCTGGACTGGCTTTTCAGAAATCAAGGTTATTAGCTGGAAAATTTGACATTACACTTACTAAATATAGGAAACAAAAATTAAATGAAAAGAAGGGGCTTAGAGTACAAAAAATATTTAAAATATTTATTTATAATCTTATGGGCTATAAGAAAAACCTTTTTTTCCCCCATACCAAAGATATAGCTCAACAGTAAGTTACCTACAACTATAATACTAACATGATAAGCATTGGCACTCACTTCAAATTCTGTTTAGACATTTGTATTATGGTTAAGCTTAAAGCACAATCAAACCCAGAAATGTGTGACTATTAGGACTGTTTTGTATTGTGCAATATGAATACCAGGCATTTTGTTTTTTAGAATTTGAAAGTGTACCTACTCCCCAATAGAAGTGGCCTTGCTCCTCTTGTAATGGGGATTGCAAGAACTATTGACTCAAGTTTGCCACCTTTTGCATATACTGCAGCTTGCCAAGTTAAGAAGGGGAAGAGGTTCACGTAAGAAGTTCTCTTTGGCTTATTTTTTGTCTAGAGCGCTGACTTCTTTTATTATTCTTTTTTCCAGCTACTACTTCTTCCCCTAACCTGTTCAAACACCAGGATTAGGAAAAATGATTCCAGGAGAATAGATATTATAAGTCTAGGTTTAAAAAGGGCAGCATGTACATTACTTATAAAGTCTTACCTCATGCTGAGCTTAATTAAGAGAAAAGCAAATCAAGGTGCAGCAAATGAGTAAGTACCTTACTTCAAGCAAGAGTTCTTCAGTTTGAGTAATAAACCTAGAGAGGAGGCATCCTCAGGAGCCCAAACATGTTTTGGCAATGTCATTTAAAGTTCTAATACCAGGGAGGAGTTAAGATGGCGGAAGAGTAGGGGTCCCCTTTCTCAGCTGGTCCCCTGAGTCAAGCTGGATAGGTACCAGACCATCCTGAAAGCCCAAGGAAGCAGCCTGAGATGCAGGAAGACACATCTGGATCTCTACAAATGAACATTTCCAGGGCTGAGTTTTGAGGTACGAAGCGGGGAGCTGTGAATCGGCGCACAGATACTGGAAGATAAACAGAAGGGGGAGGGAGCGCCCGGCTTAGGCACTGGGAAGCGGCAGCCACCTGCACTGGGGAGCAGCTGGACTAGAGGACTGGCACCCCCAAGAGAGCAGACTGAGACCGTGAGCCTGGGAATGCACATGCGACCAGACTGAAAACCGGAGCTCCGGAGCCTGCACGTCCAAACTGAAAACCGGAGCTCTGCAGCACACACTCGAACTAGAATGAAACCGAGAGCTCGGGAGCGCTTGCACGACCTGACTGAAAACCGGAGCTTCAGAGCGCTCATTGGAACCGGACTGATATCGGGAGCTCGGGAGCGCGCACGACCAGTCTGAAAACCGGCGCTCCGGAGTGCGCGCAAACACACTGAAACAGACAGCTCGGGAGAATGCACGGGAACCAGGGCAGCTGGCGGTGTTAGAAACACAAAGGACAAAGAAGTGCTGGCCCTGCAAGTGAGGGCTGGGACACCAGCTGTGGGGTGCACAACTCGGGATGCTGCAGGGTTTTTAGCAGCACCAACAGAAACAGAGTTAAAGAGGCCAAGAGAGCTCAGTGGAGAGCCGACTATGATCTCTCTGTTCTGACACAGAGCCTGGGATTCGGCCACTGCTGCTCTGACTCTCAGAAGAGCCACAGAAAACCACCAGGGAAAGCCGCCAGAGAACAAAAGCCTAGAAAAACCGGCTCACATTGTGCCCATCCACATCCCCCCTTGCAGGGGACAGGGAGACTCTACCCAAACAGGGTTGCCTGAATATCAGAGCAGCAGGCCCCTTTCCCAGAAGGCAGGCTGAAAAATCGAGAACCCACATCCCTAAGGTCCGTATAAAACAAGTGCACACTGCCTGGGTCCTGGTCAATAATTTGGGCTCTGGGCAACCCCGCAACCTCTCCTCATCAGAATGACGAGAAGGAGAAATCCCCCCCACCAGCAAAGAAAAGATAATGAGTCTGTGGCCTCTGCCACAGAACTGATGGATATGGATATAACCAAATTGTCAGAAATGGAGTTTAGAGCAACAATGGTCAAGATGGTGTGCAGGCTTGAAAAAAATTTTAATGAAAATATTAACGAGAATATAGAATCTCTAAGGGCGGAAATGAGAGCGAATCTGGCAGAAATTAAAAATGCTATGAATCAAGTGCAGTCAAAACTAGATGCTCTGACGGCCTGGGTGAATGAGGCAGAAGAACTAATTAGTGAATTGGAGGATGGGATGGTAGAAGAGAAAGTTAAAAAATAAACTTGGCTCAAAAAAATCCAACCTCAAGAATGTAGGTTACAGGAGATTACTGACTCAATGAAACGTTCCAATGTCAGAATCATCAGCATCCCCGAGGGGGTGGAGAAGAGAGAGGTCTAGAAGAGATATTTGAACAAATTGTAGCTGAAAACTTACCTAATCTAGCAAAGGAAAAAGCATTCATGTCCAAGAGGCAGAGAGGACCCCTCCCAAGTTCAACCATGACAAACATACACCACGTCACATCATAGTGCACTTCGCAAATATTAGATCCAAGGATACAGTATTGAAAACGGCCAGGGCAAAGACAGTTCTCACATACAATGGCAAAAGTATCAGAATTATGTCAGACCTGTCTACGCATACCTGGAATGAGAGAAAGCGTTGGCAGGGCATTTTTAAAGCTCTATCCGAGAAAAAACATGCAGCCAAGGATCCTTTATCCAGCAAGGTTGTCATTCAGAATTGATGGAGAGATAAGGACCTTCCAAGATCGCCAGTCACTGACCAATTTCATAACCACGAAACAAGCCCTACAGGAGATATTAAGGGTGGTTCTACAAAAGTAAAAAGGCCCCAAGAGGGATACAGAACAGAAATTTACAATCTATAGAGACAAAGACGTTACAGGCAAGATGACATCATTAAAATCATATCTCTCAATAATCACTCTCAATGTGAATGGCCTAAATGCTCCCATAAAATGCCACAGGGTTCCAGACTGGATAAAAAGACATGACCCATCCATTTGCTGTCTACAAGAGACTCATCCTGAACCTAAAGATACATCCAGACTGAAAGTGAAGGGAGGGAAAACCATTTTTCATGGCAATGGGCCTCAAAAGAAAGCTGGGGTAGCAATTCTCATATCAGACAGATTAGATTTTAAACTAAAGACTGTACTTAGAGATACATGACACTATATTATTCTTAAAGGATGTATCCAACAAGTGGATATGACAATTATAAATACCTACACCCCCAACAAGGCAGCAGCAATATACACAAAGCAACTCCTAACCAGAATAAAGAGTCATACAGATAAAAATACGTTAATAGTAGGGGACCTCAACACCCCACTATCAGCAATAGACAGATCACCTAAGCAGAAAATCAACAAAGAAACAAGAGCTGTGAATGACATACTAGACCAGATGGACCTCATAGATATATATAGAACACTACACCCCAGAACCAAAGAATACTCATTCTTTTCGAATGCACATGGAACGTTCTCCAGAATAGATCATATACTGGGTCACAAAACAGGTCTCAACCGATACCAAAAGACTGAAATTATTCCCTGCATATTCTCATACCACAATGCTTTGAAATTGGAACTTAATCACAAGGAAAAATTTGGAAGAAACTCAAACACTTGGAAACTAAGAACCATCCTGCTCAAGAATGATTGGATAAACTCGGAGATTAAAAATCAATTTAAACAATTTATGGAGACCAATGAAAATGAAAACACAATGGTCCAAAACCTATGCAGCACTGCAAACGCAGTCCTAAGGGGAAAATACATAGCCATTCCAGCCTCACTCAAAAGAAGAGAAAAATCTAAAATGCAGTTTTTATATTCTCACCTCAAGATGCTGGAGCTGGAACAGAAGAACAGGCCTAACCCACACACGAGAAAGCAGTTGATCAAGATTAGAGCAGAGATCAATGAATTAGAAACCAGGAGCACAGTAGAGCAGTTCAACAGAACTAGAAGCTGGTTCTTTGAAAGAATAAGTAAGATCGAAGAGTCACTGGCAAGACTTATCCAAAAGAATAGAGAAAGGACCCAAATTAATAAAATTATGAATGAAAAGGGAGAGGTCACAAACAACAGCAATGAAATAGGAAGAATCATTAGGAACTTTTATCAACAGCTTTATGCCAATAAATTAAACAACCTGGAAGAAATGGATGCCCTCCTGGAAACCTATAAACTACCAAGACTGAAACAGGAAGAAACTGATTATTTAAACAGACTGATTAATTATGAAGAGATTGAAGCAGTGATCAAAAACCTCCTGAAAAACAAGAGTCCAGGGCCTGACGTATTCCCCGGTGAATTCTACCAAACATTCAAAGAAGAAATAATACCTATTCTACTGAAGCTGTTTCAAAAAATAGAAACAGAAGGAAAACTACCAAACTCATTCTATGAGGCCAGTATTACCTTGATCCCCAAACCAGGCAAAGACCCCATCAAAAAGGAGAATTACAGACCGATATCCCTGATGAATATGGATGCCAAAATTCTCAACAAGATCCTAGCAAATAGGATCCAACAGTACATTAAAAGGATTATCCATCATGACCAAGTGGGATTCAAACCTGGGATGCAAGGGTGGTTCAACATTCGCAAATTGATCTGTGTGATAGATCATATCAACAAGAAAAGAGTCAAGACCCATATGAGCCTCTCAATAAATGCAGAAAAAGCATTTGACAAAATACAGCATCCTTTCTGATTAAAACCCTTCCGAGTGTAGGGATAGAGGGTACATTCCACAATTTCATAAAAACCATCTATGAAAAGCCTACAGTGAATATCATTCTCAATGGGGAAAAGCTGGAAGCCTTTCCGTTACGATCAGGAACACGACAAGGATGCCCACTCTCTCCACTATTATTCAACATAGTACTATAAGTCCTTGCAACAGCAATCAGACAACAAAAAGGGATCAAAGGCATCCAAATTGGCAAAGAAGAAGTCAAACTGTCTCTCTTCACAGATGACATGATACTCTATATGGAAAACCCAAAAGAATCCACCCCCAAACTACTAGAAGTTATAGAGCAATTCAGTAATGTGGCAGGATACAAAATCAATGCTCAGAAATCAGTTGCATTTCTCTACATGAACAATGAGACTGAAGAAAGAGAAATTAGGGAATCCATACCATTTACAATAGCACGAAAAATCATACGTTATCTTGGAATTAACTTACCCAGAGATGTAAAGGATATATATTTAGAAACTACAAATCACTCTTGAAAGACACTGAAGAAGGCATAAAAAGATGGAAAAATGTTCCATGCTCATGGATCGGAAGAATTAATATAGTTAAAATGTCTATGCTACCCAGAGCAATCTACACTTTCAATGCCATCCCAATCAAAACACCATTGACATTTTTCAAAGGACTGGAACAAACAGCCCTTTAAATTTGTGTGGAACCACAAAAGGCCCCGAATCGCCAAGGAACTGTTGAAAAGGAAAAACAAAGTTGGGGGCATCACGTTGCCGGATTTCAAGCTGTACTACAAGGCTGTGATCACAAAGATAGCATGGTACTGGCACAAAAACAAACACATAGACCAATGGAACAGAATAGAAAACCCAGAAATGGACCCTCGGCTCTTTGGGCAACTAATCTTTGACAAAGCAGGAAAAAACATCCACTGGAAAAAAGACAGTCTCTTCAATAAATGGTGTTAGGAAAATGGACAGCTACATGCAAAAGAATGAAACTTGACCACTCTCTCACATCATACACAAAAATAAACTCCAAATGGATAAAAGACCTCGATGTGAGACAGGAATCCATCAAATTCCTAGAGGAGAACATAGGCAGCAACCTCTACGACATCGGCCAAAGCAACCTTTTTCATGACACATCTCCAAAGGCAAGAGAAACAAAAGAAAAAATGAACTTGTGGGACTTCATCAAGATAAAAAGCTTCTGCACATCCAAGGAAACAGTCAAAAAAACTAAGAGGCAGCCCACAGATGGTAGAAGATATTTGCAAAGACACTACAGATAAAAGACTGGTATCGAAGATCTACAAAGAACTTCTTAAACTCAATACACAAAAAACAAACAAATCATAAAATGGGCAGAAGATATGAACAGACACTTTTCCAATGAAGACATACAAATGGCTAACAGACACATGAAGAAATGTTCAAAATCATTAGCAATAAGGGAAATTCAAATCAAAACCACACCAAGATACCACCTTACGCCAGTTAGAATGGCAAAAATGGACAAGGAAGGAAACAGCAAATGTTGGAGAGCATGTGGAGAAAGGTGATCCCTCTTACACTGTTGGTGGGAATGTAAGTTGGTACAGCCACTTTGGAAAACAGTGTGGAGGTCCCTTAAAAAGTTAAAAATTGAGCTACCCTATGATCCAGCAATTGCACTACTGGGTATTTACCCCAAAGATACAGACATAGTGAAGAGAAGGGCCATTTGCACCCCAATGTTCATAGCAGCATTGTCCACAACAGCTAAGTTGTGGAAGGAGCCAAGATGCCCTTCAACAGATGACTGGATTAAGAAGATGTGGTCCATATATACAATGGAATATTACTCAGCCATCAAAAAGAACGACTTCTCAACATTTGCTGCAACATGGACGGGACTGGAGGAGATAATGCTAAGCGAAATAAGTCAAGTAGAGAAAGACAATTATCGTATGGTTTCACTCATTTATATAACATAAGAAGTAGGAAGATCGGTAGGAGAAGAAAGGGAAGAAGAAAAGGGGTGTAAACAGAAGGGGGAATGAACAGTGACAGACTATGGACTCTAGAAAAAAAATGGAGGGCTTCAGATGGTAGGGGGGTGGGGGAATGGGATAGGCTGGTGATGGGTATTAAGGAGGGCAAGTATTTTTTTTTTTTTAAAGATTTTATTTATTTATTTGACAGAGATAGAGACAGCCAGCAAGAGACGGAACACAAGCAGGGGGAGTGGGAGAGGAAGAAGCAGGCTCCTAGCGGAGGAGCCTGATGTGGGGTTCGATCCCTTAATGCCGGGATCACACCCTGAGCCGAAGGCAGACGCTTTAACCGCTGTGCCACCCAGGCCCCCCAAGGAGGGCAAGTATTGCATGGTGCACTGGATGTTATACGCAAGTAATGAATCATGGAACTTCACATCAAAAACTAGGGATGTACTGTATGGTGACTAACATAATATAATAAAAAGTATTATTAATAAAAAAAATAAAGTTCTAATACCATTCCATTATTTGATTTCAACAAACAATGAGTGCTCTTTCCTATTACAATGCTATTTGTACACAACTTTTTAACATGTATTGATAATTATAACTCATAAGTTAACTGACATTGTATTTACTTCTCAAATTAGAGCAAATCAGATGTAATCTAGAAGATTTCTTAGCCTATTTTCCACATATTATGAGAGAGACTCATCTGAGTTTTGCTTCCAAAGCTGAACCTGAAAGATGGCCAGTATTGAGTTCAACTACCAACAAGGCCAAATTTGACTTTGGATCCAGTGGCAGTATCACCTGTGCATAAAACAGTATGTTCCCACATGCTTAACTGGATGCACTTCCACAAAGGCCTTAAATGTGGCAGATTCTGGTTTGACTCTAGGCGTTGATTATCCTTTTGTCTATCAGTGGTAACATCTGTTTTGTTAGTCTACATTTATCAAGAGACTGATAAATTTAGCACCATTATCCACCTTTGCCTTAGATTTTTGAAACCTTTGTGCAGTTGTTTATTTATTTTTGTATAATTTACCTTTATCTTTACTTTTCCCATAGGGACTTTATGTACTGATCTGCATATGTACATTGAAAAGATAATCTAAATGATGAGGCATGAAAATTGAGCTCAAAGAATTATGCAGGAAATTGAAAGAATACATAAACTATTCAGATAAAGTTGATCAATTAGAGTGGCCAAATTGATTTTTCTAAAGAATATGTTCTCTTTCAACATAAGATCCTTTTCTCACTAGTTCACAATTTTTTTTTTTTTTTTAAGCTCATGATTTTGGAATGCGAGGAACTGGTCATGCAGTAAATGATAAACATCCTTTCTTCATTTCCATTAAATTCAAATCAACTGCCTTTTGTCTGGCATCTACCTCATGACAGATGCTGGTATTATGAAGACAAATTAGCTAAAATCACAACCATGAAGAAGGTAACAGTTTTGCTGGGTGACAATGTGTAAATAAATAAATTATAACCATTTCCTTATATGACATTATAAAACAAGTTATTCACTAATATTACGACAGTGCTTGATTTAATCAAAATAGAAATGAGCTTAAAAATAAGTACAATAAGAAAGAGGATTCTGAAAAGATGGCACAGCAGGAAGCACCAGGAATCTATCTCCTTATTTGGACAACTGCACTGGCATAATATATCTGATGCAACTATTTTGAAACTCTAGAATCTATTGAAGGCTTGCAACTTCCAGGGGAAGTCTTGGATGGTAAATTGTGGTTAATTTCCATCAATTTTGGGTCTCAGGACAGTAGCAACTACCCAACCTCTACTGCAAGTCCTATGGCAAACAGCTGTGTGAGCATTCCAGGAGTAGGTTGCACACAGCATGCAGGAGCAAGGTGGGTAAAAAGGATTTTGTCCTTCAAATACTGGGGATCTGCGCTCTGATTACTGAATGTGCTTGTCATAAATGAGATGTAGACAAGATGTAGCAGTTACTGTTTTTACACCTTACTTGATGTAAGCCTTGTCTTCTCTAGCTAAACTTACATCCAGGGGATTTGAGGGCCAGTGCATTTCCCCCAGTTTTCACTTTTCTTATTCCATTTGTGGAAGACAGACATTAAAAACAAAGACATCCAAAAATAACTATACACACAGAGGAAATCAGAAAGTAACCTGAGACCTTAAGCTTACATCTCAGCCTAATCCTCAGTACAGAGACAGCTGAAACAATTGAAAACACAAAAAGAGCAACCTGTTGGATGAAGAGAATCTGATTTTCAGATGTGACTATTAGATTCAAATATCCATTCTACAATGACAAAAATCATGAGGCCCACATAGAAACTGGTATGGCCCATTCAAAGGAAAAAAAAAATGACAGACACTGTGTAAGAAAAAGTCCTAATGGCATATATACTAGACAAAGATTTTAAACAACTGCCTTAAATGCTTGAAGAAATAAATATGATATAATTTTTTTTAAAGTCAAGAAAAACATATGAACAAAATGGATATATCCAAGGGGCAGGAAACCTATAAAGAAACCAAATGGAAAATCTTGAGTTGAAAAATACAATAACTACAATGAAAAATACACTATGGGAATTTCAAACACAGATTTGAGCTGGTGGAAGAAAGAACCAATAAACTTGTAGATAGCACAATAAAAATTATTGAGTCTAAGGAATTTACTGAAAGAAAAAAAAAGAGATGAATAAAAATTAAAACACAACATATCACAACTTATGCAACACAGAAAAAAATAATGCTAAGGGGCAGGGCAATTATAGCTGTAAATGTTTACAATAAAAAGAGAGATCTCAAAATAACTTTACAATTTAAGGAACTAAAAAAAAAAAAAAAGAAAAGAAAAAGAAAAAGAACAAACTAAACCCAAAGCTAGGAGAAGGAAGGTAAGAGTAAATATTAGAGCAGATATAAACAAAATAGAGAACAGAAAAATGATAGAGAAAAGAATAAAACCATCTGTTAATCTTTGAAAACTAACAAACCAGATGGAATAAGAAAAAACTCAAATTACTAAAATTTGAAATGAAAGTGGGGACTCCCAATTCCACAGATATAAAAAGTATTATAAGAGAGTAATATAAATAACTGTATGCAAACAAATCGGGTAACCTAACAGACAAATTTCTAAAAACACAAAGCCTAACAAAACTATACTTACTACTAGTAAGGAGATTGAGTCAGTAACAAAAAAAATCTCCCAACAAAGAAAAGCCCTGGACCTGATGGCTTTACTAGTGAATTCTATTAAACATTTAAAGGAGAACTAATACTAATCTTTCTCAAGCTTTTCTAAAAAATTGAAGAGGAGCAAAGACTACCCAAGTCATTCTTTGAGGCCAGTAATACACTGATACCAAAGCCAGACAAAGACATTACAAGAACACAGAACTACAGACCAGTATCTCTCATGAACACTCATGCAAAAAAACCTCAAAACATATTAGCAAACTGAATTCAGTAGCATTTTAAGGGATTATACATCATGACAAAGTAGAATTTATTCCTGGAATGCAAGGATGGTTCTACATATGAAAACTGATCATTGTATTATGCCATAGCAACAGGATACAGGAAAAAAAAACAAACAAACAATATCTCAATTGATGCAGAAAAGAATATTTAACAAAATTCAAGACTCTTTCATGATAAAAATACTCAACAAACTAAGAACAGAAGGAAACTACTTCAATGTAACAAAAACATGAAAAGAAACAGTAAACATCTTACTCAATGGTGAATGCTGAAAGATTTTCATCTCAGATCAGGAACAAGCAAGGATGTCCACTTTGTCACTTGCATTTAAAATAGTGCTGGAAATTCTAGCCATAGCAATCAGGATGAAAAAGAAATAAAAGTCATACAAACTGGACAGGAAGATGTAAAATAATCCCTGCTCACAGATAACATGATCGTCAATGCAGAAAATACTATAGATTTCACACAAAAAATTATTAAAACTAATAAATGAATTCAGCAAGTAGCAGGATAAAAAGTCAACACACACAAGTCAGTTCCATTTTTTTTAATTTAAATTCAATTAATTAACATATAATACATTGTAGCAGCCTCTGGCTGAGAGCTTATGCTAAGGATATAATAGGAAAACATGTTTGTGACCCTGCAGGCTTAGCGTAAAGGTCAGAGCATGAGCAGTTAGGAACGCCCAGCTTGCTCAGGGTGGAACACTGCCCTTCCCGAAATCCCCTCAGATAACTAGCGGCCAGGAATGCCCGGTCTGCTAAAGGGCGGAACGCTGCCACAACCGAAACCTGATTGCTCTTAACAATAGCCCACGGGGTCCAGAGAAACATGTTTAAGAATAGGCCTCACTTGGGGTGGCTCAGTCATTAAGTGTCTGTCTGCCTTTGGCTCTGGGTGTGATCCCGGCGTTCTGGGATTGAGCCCCGCATCAGGCTCCTCTGCTGGGAGCCTGCTTCTTCCTCTCCTGCTCCCCCTGCTTGTGTTCCCTCTCTCCCTGGCTGTCTCTCTCCATCAAATAAATAAATAAAATCTAAAAAACAAACAAACAAAAAAAAACAGAATAGGCCTCACTTGCTGAATGTTACATCATCTAATCCCGTGACCTTCCCCATGATGTACTACTATTCACCAGGATCATGAGACTCCCCTTGATTGTATTTGATTGTTTACTGCCAATAAATATGCGAGGTTGCAGCTGATTGGGCCAATCGCACTCTTTGCGGTCATCCCCTGCACCCACGCTTTCTTTCATAGCTAACCTGTCTGTGCCTCGTCCTTCTCCCAAAATACGCTGCAGCTCTGCGGGTGGTGTCGCGGCAATACATTATTTGTTTCAGGGGTACAGGGCTGTGATTCATCATTCTTATATAATACCCAATGCTCATTACAATACATACCCTCCCCAATGTCTATCACCCAGTAACCCCATCTGGGTTACCATCCCCTTACCCCCCTCCCCTCCAGCAAGCTTCGGTTTGTTTCCTAAGATTAAGGGTTTCTTATGGTTTGTTACCCTCTCTGGTTTTGTCTTGTGTCATTTTTTTCTTCCCTTGTCCTATGATACCCTGTCTTGTTTCTTAAATTCCACATTATCAGTGAGATTATAGAATAATTGTCTTTCTCTGATGGACTTATATTGCTTAGCATAATACCCTCTAGTTCCAACCACATCGTTGCAAATGGCAAGACTTCATTTTTCTGATGGCTGCGTAATATACCAGTGTGTGTGTGTGTGTGTGTGTGTGTGTGTGTGTGTGTGTCTGTCTGTCTGTCTGTATACACCACATCTTTATCCATTCATCTGTTGATGGACATCTGGGCTCTTTCCATAGTTTGGCTATTGTGGACATTGCAGGTGCCCCTTCACATCACTACATTTGTATCTTTGCACTAGTAGTGCAATTGGTGGGTCATAGAGTAGCTCTATATGTATATTATACTACAATAAAAAAATTGGGAAAAAGAATACAACAGAACAAATTTCCAGTACTGTCAGTGTCAAAAAATACAACAATAAAACTGGCCAAGCTTCTCAAAAAAAACTCTATCAGGGCTCAGGAAATCAAATGAAGGCAGAAAATGAATTGAGATGGATTTATTCAGGAAAAACTGCTGAACTTCGTTTGGGTAATTACAGTGAAAATATGTGGCATTCTTGCTTACAGGAGTTCTCTCTCCCCAGTTTATCTAGCAAGGAAGTTCTACCAATATGTGGCAGGCCATGAAAATCATCTTTACTGTTATAGAGACTCACTTGCTTTGGAGTGAAAGGCAAAAAGCCCAAGCAGTCTATTTGTGAATAAATACTGTAGTCTTGGCAAGTGAATCAGGAAGTCCAGTGGCTCCATTTGCCTAAGGATGTGCTTACTGTTGAAATAGCTGGTAAGTGGGTTAGTCAGAAATTTAACAAGGGATTTTGGAAATAAAACAGGGACTTGATAAGATAGCCACATATCGCTGGCTATAAACTATGCATATGCATAATGGAGAACAAAAATGATCCAAGCAATCTATGCATGCCTGTCTGACCAGAGGCTGCAAATGTGTACATGCATAGGTACAATAAAGTGATAGCTGGAGAAGACTTCAAACTGATGGAGCACTGACTGTGCTCACACACAGATCCATCAACAAAGAGTAGACTTACTGGCTCAGGGTGTTTATCACAGCTTTAGATCAATCATTGGCAGTTCACTAGATTTACAACATAGAAGCAACCTAGGAATCCAGGCTTTAAAAAGAAATGATGAAAAAATAAAAATTAAAAAAACAAAACAAAACAAAAAACAACCCTAAGATACAAAAAGCTAAGCAGAGATGTACAGTAACCACAGGGGATGCTAATGTCATAGATTCGGTCCAGACAGGTAAGTGATTTGAAAAGAAAAGAAAAGAGAAAAAAGGAAGAAGGAAGAAAGAAAGAAAGGAAAGAAGGAAGAATGAAAGAAAGGAAAGAAGGAAGAAAGAAAGGAGGGAAGGAAGAAAGAAATACAGAAAGAAGGAAAGAAAAGGAGGAGGAGGGAGGGAAGAAAGAGTAAGAAAGAAAACAAAAGAAGCAAACTAGAAAAAAATCCCTCAGAGGAGAAAAAAATTCAGAATCCAGTGTTGCTATACTACAATATTTAAAATGTCATGTTTTCAACAAAATTTTTGAGGGGCACCTGGCTGGCATAGTCAGAAGAGCTTGTGGCTCTTGCTCTAAGGGTCGTGAGTTTGAGGCCCACGTGGGGTGCAGAGATTACTTAAATAAAGAAAACTTAAAAAAAATTATGAGATGAGCAAAGAAAATTGAAACTATGACCCAAAGACAGAAAAATTAAAAAAAGTCATCAATAGAAACTATCTTTGAGAGAGCCCAGAGTTTGGATTTAGCATTAAAAACATGATAATGCTGCTATTATCAATATGTTCAAAGAACTGGAAACTATGTTTAAAAAATTAAAATAAATTATACTGACAATAATTTAAAAAAATAATCTGAATAAACATAGAAAATACTAAAAAGGGGCAGATGTGAAACCTAGAGTAAAAGTTCAGTAAATGAAACTAAAAACAAAACTTACTGTAGTATGTAAACAGCACATTTGGAAAGGTAGAAAAGAAAATCCATTAATTTAATGGTAGATTATCCAACTTGAAGAAAAGAGTGGGAAAAAGAGTAGAAGAAAAACGAAACCTTCAGGAAAAGAACACGTTTCATAATAGCCCCGTACTAAAAACAATCGAAGTGTCTATCATTTTGTGACTGAATAAACAGAACACTGTATATCCATATAAAACAATATAATTCAGCAATACAACAAATGAACCACCAATATATGCTTCAACATTTTCATGAACTTGACAATAATTGATAGATTCCACTTATATAAAATGTCCAGCAATGACAAATCTATAGGAGTCAAAAAACAGATTAGTGGTTATATGGAGCGAGGATTGTGAGAGAAGATTGACTGGAGATGTGAATGACCAAACATTTTACGATAATGGGAATTTTGTAACAGTGGATCTTTTACATAGTTGTCACATAATTCCATAAATTTACACTCCAATTTTATATATATAAATCATACCTCATTGAAGCTCAGAAACAACCCCTTAGGGAAAACACATAGTCCTGAATCACAGAAGAGCAACAAATTTGCAATTATTTCTTGATTCAGTAATTGGTAGAGTATGATGTTAGTTGGTAGAATTATTTTCTGGTTAATCTCAATAATGAATGAAATTCTGGCATCTAAATAGTGGATCTTGTCTCTTTAGTTAAAACTCTTCAGTGAGTCCTCACTGAATGGAATTAGCAAACCTTAGCTTCCAAGAGTTTAAATGATCAGACACATCATGCCTATACTACAGCCTCACTACAGCCTCATCTCAAAACATGGTAGGTGTTAATTCTCTATTTACACTGAGTTTTTATTTCAGGAGTAATATCAAATGCTTTCCCAACTCCTTGATCATGTGACTATTGCTTCACTATTTGTTTTGCTAACTCTAATTATATTTCAGTTGTTTTCTTAGATGTCTCTGATTCAGAGATTATCTCTGGCCCATTCTGGCACCCACCAGTCTACAGCACATCCTCTCAGTTACTGTGTTTGTTACGTAAGTCCTTTTTAGTTCTAACATTACAAAGTACTTTTCCTCTATATTCGTTATCATAATTAATTATTTTATATTTATTTGTGGCTGTTTTATTTCTCCTCTTCTCTCAAGACTATAAACTTCGTAGTATGGGAATCATACTTCTTTGATCAGTGGTTTTCAAGTTGTGATTTTTAGACCTGAGGGGTCACAAAGACCCTTCCATGAGATAGGAAATGTTAATATTATCATAAAATAATTAAGAAAGGGGCACCTGGCTTGTTTGGTCAGTAGAGCGTGTGACTCTTGATCTCTGGGTCATGAGTTTGAGCCCCAAGTTGGGTGCAGAGTTTAAATAAAAAAAATAATTTAGATTTTATTTGGTTTTTCATTGTTGACACTTGCATTAATTAAGTAAAGCAATGGTTTGTAAAGCTGCTGGTGTCTTACTACAAATGAAGTCAAATTCTATTATTAATCACTGTATTCTTTACCACTTCACACAGAGAGGGAAAAATTCCCATACTCACTTAATAATGTCCTTGATATAGTAGTACAATTATTAATTTTGTGAAATTCCATCTATTTAATATTCTGTAGTCAAAATGTGAAGTATATATAAAGTACTTCTGTTCTATTCTGGAATACAGTTGTTTCTTTAGGAAAAAATACCTTATGATTTGAGTTTCTGGTTGCTCTAGACACTTTTCTCATGAAATGCCATTTTTGACTGAAAGAATAGCCATCAGATGGATTATGATTATTCAGATTTGGATATTTGGAAAACATTTTCTAAAAAATGAATAAAGTGATCCTCTCACTTCAAAGAAAACAAATGATAACATCTGTTAACAGTGATATTATTTGAACTTTCAAGTGAAAATCAGAATTTTAAAATCTCGTATCCATCACTGTTAGGTTGATAAACTTCCCAATTATTAAAGTTACTCTAACATAGTTATAATATTAATGAATGTAATATTGATAGTGTATAAGGAAATGTGTTAGTATTTGAAGATCTGCACAACTCAGCAAAACAATTTTTTACAAATGACCAATGCAAAATTCTATAAAATTATGCATGGGAAAAAATAACTATCCAGAAGGCATGCTAGATAGATACTTTGACTGATTTTAATGTGACTGTATAAAAAAGCTCATTGAAATGGTATCAAATTCCATGTTGTGATTACCATTAGAAAACTACTAGTTGTCAAGTTTGGGAGTAGTATCATAGCTAAGCAGTGCTGACAGAGAAACTTGATATAAGTAACAAAAGATGAAAAGTCTCAAATCATCAATTTAGTTTCCTGTTTCAAGATCCTAGACCAAAAAAAAAAAAAAAAAGGAACAATATAAATCTATAGCAAATAGAAAGAATAATAAGAGCAGAAATCAGTGAAATTGAAAATAGGCAACATAAAAAATCAATAAAACGAATAACTCGTTCTTCAAAAAGTTCAATAAAATTGATAAACCTCTCTAAGCCTGACAAGAAAAAAGCAGAGAAGACACAAATAAACAACGTCACGATACAACAAAGAGCATAACCACAAACCCTGCAGACATCATAATGAGAATACTACCAAAAAAAACAAAGCCCAAAACAAACTCTATACACATAAATTAAGACAATTATGATGAAATTGACCAATACCTCAAAAACCACAAAATACCACAAGTCATTCAATATAAAGTAGATCATTTTAATAGTCCTTTAATGATTAAGGAAATTGAGTTAATAATGAAAAACTCCAGAACACAAATTTTCAGGCTCAGATGGTTTGCCTGGAGAATTCTATAAAATACTTAAAGAAGAATTAACATTTATTCTAAACACTGTCTTCCTGAAAATAGAAGAGTAAGAAACATTTCTAAATTTATTTTATGAAAGCACTATTATCCTAATACCAAAATCAGACAAAATCAGTATAAACAGGCAAAACTACTAATCAATACTACTTGAAGATATGGACATAAAAATTCTTTCTTAAAAATTTATATTTTTTTAAATTTAATTCCATTGTAGTTAACATATAGTTTATATTAGTTTCAGGGGTATAATATACCTATTGAACAGTTCTCTGTATTACTCAGTGCTCATTTAGATCACTTTACACTTAATCCCCTTCACCTATTTCACCCATCTCTCCATCCACCTCCCCTCTGGTAACCATCTGTTCTCTCTAGTTAAGAATCTGTTTTTTGGTTTATTTCTCTCTTTTTTTTTCCCCTTTGTTTCTTAAATTTCACATAAGACTAAAATCATATGGTATTTGTCTTTCTCTGACTTATTTTGCTTAGCATTATATTCTCTAGGTTCATCCGTGTTGTTGCAAATGGCAAGATTTCATTCTTTTTTCACGACTGAATAATATTCCATTGTGTGTATGTGTTTACACATGTATACATATACATGTACCCACACATATCTCTCTCTCTCTCTCTACACACACACACACACACACACATATATATAAACCAGTTCTTCTTTATCCATTTATCTATCAATGGACACTTGGGCTATTTTCAGTTTAGCTATTATAAATAATGCTGCATAAATACAGGGGTGCCTGTATCTCTGTAAACTATACTTTTTGTATTTTTTTGGTAAATACCCAGTAGTATGACTTCTGGATCATAGGGTAGTTCTATTTTTAGCTTTTATGAAGAAAGGTCAGACTATTTTTCCACAATGGCTCTGCCAGTTTGCATTCCCACCAATAGTACACAGGGTTCCTTTGTCTCCACATTCTTGTCAACATTTGTTGTTTCTTGTGTTTTTGATTTTAGTCATTCTGACTGTTGTGAGGGGATATCTCATAGTAGATTTGATTTGCATTTCCCTAATGATGTGTGATGCTGAGTATCTTTTAATGTGTCTGTTGCCCATCTGTATATCTTCTTCCCATTTTTATTTGGATTATTTGGTTTTTGGGTGTTGGATACTAACCCTTTATCAGAGATGCCATTTGCAAATATCTTCTCCCATTCAGTGGGTTGTCTTTTAGTTTTGTTGGTTGTTTCCTCTGCTGTGCAGAAGTTTTTTATTTTGATGTAATCACAATAGTTTATTTTTGCTTTTGGATACAAAAATACAGAACCCAAATATTAGCAAATATAATTCAGCAATATGTGAAAAAGTTATATACCATAACCAAAAAGAATTTATTCCAAGGATGCAAGGACAGTTCGATGTTAGAAAATCAATCAATGTAATCCACCATATAATAGGGTAAACATAAGAAAAGGATCACATCAATATGATATATGTATATATATATCCTATCAACCAGCAAAGAAAAAAAACATTTGAGAAAATTCAGTATTTCTTCATAATTAAAAAAAACCCTCTCAGAAAACATACAATAGAATATAAAAAACAAAAAAGAGCATTTACAAAAAGAAATCTATAGTTAATATTGTACTTAATGGTGAAAGACTGAATGTTTTCCTTCTATAATCAGGAATAACACAAGGATGTCCACTTTCACCACCCTTTTTCAAAATAACACTATGAGGCTGAGTTAGTACAATAAGGCAAGAAAGAGAAATAAAATGTGTACAGGTAAAAAAGGAAGAAACAAGCAATCCCTTGACATAATTATTGATATAAAATAATCCAAAGAATCTAGAAGAATACTAGAAGAATTAATAAATGAGTTCATCAAGGTCATAAGATATACAACAGACATATAAAAAGTTGGTTATATTTTTTAAAGTTTTTAAAATAATTTTTAAAAGATTTATTTATTTTAGAGAGAGACAAAGAAAGGGAGAGAAGGGAAAGCGAGAGCACACAAGTGGGGGGAGGGACAGAGGTAGAGAATCTTCAAGCAGACTCCCCACTGAGCATGAAGACCATCATGGGGCTTGACCCCATGATCCATGGGACCATGACCTGAGCCAAAACCAAGAGTCAGACACTTAACTGACTGAGCCACCCAGATCCCCCAGGTTGTTGTATATTTTATCCTAATAATGAACAAATGGTTACCAACTTTTTAAAAATATATAATACCAATTATAATCACTCAAAAAGCAAAATACTCAGACATAGCTAACAAAACATGCATACGATTTATACACTGAAAATTATAAAATAGCAAGAAATCACAGAAAATCTAAATATGGAGAGACATACTGTGTCCAGGGATTGGAAGACAACACAGTAACCAATTATACTCAAGATGATATACAAGTTTACTACAATTCCTACTGAAATCCCAGCAAGATTTTTTGTATATATATATAGAGATTATTTGAAAATTTATATGAAAATTCAAATGAATTAAAATGGATAAAATAATTTTGAAAAATAATAAAATGAGAGGCATTGATGGAAGGCTATAAGACTATGTAGCATTGGTGTACGGACAGATACATAAATCAGTGGAACAGAATAGAGGACCCAGAACGAGATCCACAGACATATCCAACTGATTTTTTACAAAGTTGCAAAAGCAATTCCATGGAAGAAAGATAGCCTTTCCAACAGAGTCCTAGAGCAATCGGACATCCATAGACTGAAAATATGGACACCAACCAATTAATATTGACCTCTTATACAAAAAAATAACTCAAATAGATCTCAGATTTAAATGGAAAACAAAATAGTAAAACTTTTAGAAAAAACCTAGGAGAAAATCTCAGGACCCTGGGGTTGGGGAGGTAAAAAACAAACAAACAAAAACAAAAAAAGAAGCCAGAAAGAACAACTGATAGAAGGAATAAATGATAAATTCAACCTCATTAAAATTAAAAGCGTTTTCTCTCCAAAATACTTTGTTAACAGGAAAGTTAAGGCAAGATACAGACTGGGAGAAAATATTTCAAACTACGTATATAACAGAGAATTGTATATAGAATATATGAAGAACTCTCTAACTCAATGGTGAAAATAAACCCAAATAATCCAATTAGAAAATGGGGAAAACAAATGAAAAAATATTTCACATATGGGCAAATAAACACGTAAAAAGAAATTCAATATCATCAGTCACTAGAAGAAAATATTTAAAGCACAATATCACTATATACCGATCAGAATAGCTAAATAATGAGAAGGTGCAGAGAAACTGGATCACTTACATATTGCTAATACGAATGTAAAATTGTCCGGATAATCTGGAAAACAGTGTAGCAGTTTCTTTTAAAAAAAACTTTAACAAGTCATGCAATTATCATATGATCCAGCAATTGCACTCCTGGACACTGACTCCAGAGAAATGAAAACTTATGTTCACATGAAAACCTATATCTGAATGTTCATAACAACTTTATTCACAATGGACCAATACTGAAAAAAACAAAAAATGCCTGTTAGTAAACTGTGGCACATTCACATAGCTCAGCAATAAAACAAACAAAAAATAAAAAGAGAATTCTTGATAATATGACAATCTAAATGAATCTTTGGAGAATTATGCTGATTGAAGAAAACCAAGCTCCATTTTGCATATCGTATAATTCCACTTATATAACATTCTTGAAATGTCAAAATTACAGAAATAGAGAACAGGTTAATGGTTTTCAGGGACTGAAGTGGAGGTGGGGGGTAGGTGGAGAGTAGATGTGGCCATAAAAGGACATAAGAGGGATCCTTGTGCTGATGGAAATGTTCTATATCTTGACTGCATTAATGTCCATATCCTGGGTATATTACTGTACTATCATTTTGCAAGTTGCTACCATTAGAGAAAAATGGGGGGAGGGCACATAGACCTTTTGATATTATTTCTTAAAACTGCATATGATTCTATAATTATCTCAAAATAAAATATTAATTAGTGTTCTCAGCTTTAGTTGTGAATACATTATGTATTTGCTAAAATACCTCACATATAAAGCTCTTTGGAGTGTTCAATAATTTTTAAGAGTGCAGAGTCAAGAACAAAATGCTTGAAAACTACTGTTCTATATCATTCAGCACTATAGAACACCTATCATTACAAAGACTAGTACAAAATGCATAATATATGTTGAATGACTCTATAATTTCAAAATAGCGGTATATATGGAAAACATTTAACTAACCAGGATAATAATTAACTAGGAGAGCCTGCTATTTGGCTGTTCAGATTTCTGTAACTTGCTAGAATTTAAACTGATTTCAGAGTCTAGTACTTAGGCTGAAGTTCAGAAAGCTGATTTTATCACTTCACCTAATGGATACATGAATAATGCAATGGTAGGCAACATAAATTTTAGCAACTTTTAAGAATACCTTTTTTTGCAATATCAAAATGTATTAGTCAGGACAGGCTCTGTTATGCTTTAGTAAAAAGTGAGCTTAAAATTTCAGTAACTTAACCAATAAAGGTGTGTCATTCATATTAGGGAAATAGACCTGCAGAGCCTGCAAAGTTGCTAGTTTATGGCAGGAGGAAGGGATATTACAACCTATGTATCATTTCTTGAAGTTCCCGTCCAGGAGTGACACATAATGTCTCACATACCATTCACCAAAACATCACATAACTATGCCTTACTTCAAGAAGGCAGAAAAATACATCCCTACTATGTGTCCTGTAAAAGAGTAACAGAAATTTGATAAATTGAATATTCACCACAGAGCATTTCAGATAAATTTAATCGGCAGCTACCAAATTACTGTTAAATGAAGATCAGCACAAAATAATTTGAACTAGCCTCAGGAATCTTCATTAGGCAGTGACAGGGCAACAGGATTCTCTTTCTTTTGTGGAAGAGTTAACACTGGAACACAGTGATCAATAAATATTGAAAAGTCATATTCTCAAAATCTTACAATTTGTAGTGGCTTGGATGAAGCTAGACAGTATAATGCTAAGTGAAATAAGTCAGTCAGAGAAAAACAAACACTGTATGATATTCCTCATATGTGGAATTAAAGAAACAAAACAAGCAAAAAGAAAAAAAAATTAGAGAAAGAGAGAAAGCAAGAAACAGACTTAATTATAAAAACAAACAAACAAACAACAAAGTGATGGTTACCAGAGGGGAGGGGAGGGGTGGGGATGGGGTTAATTAGGTGATGGGGATAAGGAGTGCACTTGTCATGATAAGTACAGGGTGATGTGTGGAAGTGCTGAATTACAATATTGTACGCATGAAACTAATATAACACTGTATGTTAAAGGGAATTAAAATAAACACTTAAATTAAAAAAATTACATTCTCCAAACCTCCATTTTTAAAATGCTATTTGACTTCCAAAATTACATTGTAACAGTTAAGTTTTGAAATCTACTGATTATAAATGGAAGAGAGACAAGAGACATAAGCAAACTGTGTTTCTCCTTACCCTTAAGTTGATTATCTTAGTTTTCACTTCACTGTCATGTTTTCTGGGCTGTCTGGAGCAGTTCGCACCTATGAGTGACTAAAGATTCATATAAGGCCTTTTCTAGAATGTATTTTTCCAAATAAGTGGTCCAAATTCTGCAGTCTACTCAGATATATTTGGAAAATGATGCACACCCTATGACCCACTAGTTACAATGCACATTAGGGTATTAAAAATTTCTTGGGAATTTCTACAGTAAAGAACCTGTTCAATACATAAAACGTGACATTATCTAGGTGCTGAGATTTTAGGAAGTAAAAAAAAAAAAAAAAAAAAAAAAAACCACACACACACCCAAAACCAAGAAGTAGGTGAGTAATTACCCTTATTTTATAAATCCATTTGTCTTATAAAACCTGTAAATTCTAAAATTTCTACTGCAGAATTCTTATCTTTCTTTGAGCATGTTTCTTTACACTTAAAGAGAGATTCTAGGTCGTCTGAAATAAAATGGAGCTAAGATAGGCAGAATAAATATTAACTTATAATACTTAAACTATACTGTCCAAGAGACCTAAAATATATTATCTGATGGGTTAAAATAAAATGTCTTTCCTATTCCTTCCGGTCTGAATTGCCCACGAATTAATCACCACATTGGATTATTCCATGGGCAGAAAATTACTCTTTTAAGACATCGGGAAGTGAGTCAGAGCTGGGAAAGGGTCCTCTAAATTATGAGTTTAGAAGATCAGGTAATTTGTTGATTTGAGGAAACCATGATGTTGAATTTAAGGCATGAGGCGCAAGCAATAAATATCAATCACATAGGAGGCAAAGTAATAGCATTCTGGAAGGCAATGAATGATCAGGGATCTTAGGGTGATCCCTGGATATCAGGTATGATAAACGAAAAAGAGGAAAAGATCAAAGTGTCTGAACAATGATTCTCAAACTCTGGTATGTCTCAGAGTTATCTAGTTAAATATATTAAAGCTTGCTGCCTTTCCTTCTCCTCCTTCCCAACATGTTATTGATTTCAGTTCCGTATGTTTGGGGTAGAGCCCAGACTTCAAGATTTTTAGTGAGCCGTCTGCTTGCTAAAGTTTTTGAATTATTGTTTTGTAACTGCCAAAATATTGTCATGAAAGAAGAATCATAGTATAAAGACTACAAAAGACAAATTTTATAACTTTGCTTTGAATCTGAGAATGGACAAGGTAAAGTATCTCTCTGCCCTTTGAGCAGTAGAATCTTTGCTTCTCTTATAAGATTATGCTTTTCAGGTGAATTTTCTCAGGCTATCCTATATTCTAGTAGCCTGAAGCAATTTTGAATTCAAAGTTTCATTTTAAATGTTAATTTGTTCAATATCAATAGAAGTTTTATAACAATAATATACAACAAATTTTGATTGACAACATAGCAAGTTATATTTCCAATTCCACAAAGGTCAATGAATATTCTATGAGCAAGGGAAACTGTCCTGTCCTTGACAAGAAATGTATTTTTTAAAAAATTTTATTTATTTATTTGTCTGAGAGAGAGAGAGCCTGCACAAGCAGGGGGAGTGGCAGGCAGAGAGAGAAGCAGCCTCCCTGCTTAGCAAGGAGCTGGAAAGAGGACTCGATCATGAACTGAGCCAAAGGCAGACGCTTAACCAACTGAGCCACCCAGGTGTCCCAAAAAATGTATTTAAAAAGTTTAAAAAGCACAGTGTCTTTGTATCAACTTAAGTTCTGAATGAAAAATATATTCAGCTACTGAAATCTCTGTTTAACTCAGTATATCATGACTTTCCATTTAATATAAATTTGAGGAAGTGTTTATAATTTATTGAATATTTACATGTATTTTCATGTGGGCAAAATAGCTTCAACACTTCAAATATATATTCATTTGGAATACTATTTGAAGATGCATAATATAAATATTTGTATAGTTTAAAATTATGAAACATGCACAACATATACATGAAAAAAATATAACCAGAATTGATTTAATCTTGGTAAGTATTTCTTCCCAAATTTTAATAGAATGACTAGGAGTTCAGAGCATATATATCACTTAAAAGTGTAATTAATGGCAAATGTATAAAAAAGCTAAGTCTAAGTCTTGATATTTTGCTTTTATAGCAGACAATTCATTTTTAGCACAAGGATTGATTTTTTATACTCAGAAAGGACTGCATTCTCATTTCATGTTTACTCCAAGCCCCAGATTTTGTGAATTTGGCTTTCTTTTTTACAGTGCCATTCTCCTGAGATCCTCCAAGAGAGGAAAGCAAATCACCAGTCAATATTTAGACTTGGGCATTCTTCTGATTAATGAAAGGGCCAGTACTTGGTCTCCTAAGGTGCCTTGTGTAATTTTACAGGTTTATCCATAGCAGACAATCAAAATCTTCATTAAGTAATTGTAACTCTGATTTTTTGGCAGCCTTCACTACATTTACTTGTCAACTCTGATAACCATATAAGCATCTCACTGCCCATTAGGTTCTTTAGTCCATTTTATCTTATTTTATTTTATTTTATTTTATTTTATTTTTTTTAAAGATTTTATTTATTTATTTGACAGAGATAGAGACAGCCAGCGAGAGAGGGAACACAGCAGGGGAATGGGAGAGGAAGAAACAGGCTCATAGTGGAGGAGCCTGATGTGGGACTCGATCCCGGAATGCCAGGATCACGCCCTGAGCCGAACAAAGGCAGACGCTTAAGGACTGCGCTACCCAGGCGCCCCTAGTCCATTTTAATAAGCATTCTGTTCTTTCTTTCTTCCTTTCTTTCTTTTCTTTCTTTCTCTTTCTTCCTTCTTTCTCTCTCTTTCTTCCTTCTTTCTTTCTTTCTCTCCCTCCCTCCCTCTCTCTCTCTTCTTTCTTTCTTTCTTCCTTCCTTTCTCTCTCTCTCTCTCTCTCTTTCTTTCTCCTAACATGAAGTAAGACACTGCAGGTGGTAGCAAAGAAAAGGTGTGTATTCTGTGTTGTTAGTCCTTATTTTAGAGAAATAGAATAATGGAATTATAGTTTATACTGCATTGGCTAAGCATCACTTTAATGACTGGAAGGCATATGCAACTGGTGCTGCTAAAGAAATATATTATGACTTACCACAGACATTGAACATTTGTTTTCCTGTGATAAACAATGATATGATTCATCAATTGGAGATAAGCCAAAAGAGAAAAAAAACATTCTAACAAAAGTTAGGACTGTGGTGGCATATTATACTTAAGAAGATTCAATATGTTACCCCTTAGCCTAAATCTATTTAGGGATTCACCGTTGCAAACTTAATATAATTAAAGAGTGTTTTATAATATCAACTACTTAGGATAACTGATATAATAGTCCTCCATGCCTTTCATAACTTTATAGTCACTAAAAAATCTTCTTATAGACTCAGTTTTGTTGGTTGTTGAAAATGTAAGCAGCTATATAACAAATCCTCTGTGACAAAATCAAGTCAGTCTTCCTTCTGCTCTAACTTTATTCTTCTTATTCTCCAATGATTATGGTTTTATAAATCCATACATGAGTCCTTTTGGGCATTCTCTATTTACCCGTATTACTACTGTAATGCTGTATTTTTGCTTAAGGGATTAACCTTGATTATTTGCACTCAGATCTCTCTGGCCCCAATTTTTCGTTTTCAAGAACTTTTAGTGCTGGGCTTTGTACATGAATAAGATTACTCATATATAGTCTATCCCCCAAGTTCATATTCTTTTGTGGCTCTGTCCAACTTGTCCGTCTTGACCTTTCGATTGCCTTTCTGTGGTATTGATATCTGCTGTCAAAAGTCTTAACACATCCTGGTAACTTGCCTTTTTTTTTTTTTTTGATCATTCTCAATTCTACCTTAGGTGGTGTTACGAGCAGCATTTTGTCTCCCAAAGTTCATATATCAAAGTCCCCCAGTCCCCAGAATGTGATTATATTTAAAGACAGGATTCTTAAAGAGGTAATTAAAATAAAAGGAGGTCATTAGGATTTGCCCTAATCCAATACAAGTGGTTATAAAAGGAGGCGATTAGGACACAGACACACACAGAGAAAAGACCATGTGAAGACACAGGAAGGAAAACATGATCACCTGCAAGCCAAGGACAGAGACGTCAGAAGAAACCAACCCTGATGACACCTTTATCTCAGACCGCTAGTCTCTAGACTAGTAATTTTCTGTTGCTTGTGCCACCTAGTCTGATATTTTGTTATGGCGGCCCTAGAAAACTAATACTGATGGGTTTTGCCCAGATATAAATGATGGATTGAGAACACACACTGATCTCTCTTCTACCTCCTCCCTCTTCCACTAAACTACCTCCTAAACATATTAGAGGGGAAAATGATACATATTCAAGGACAAAATAAAACAGGAAAGCTAACTGCTAATGAAAGGAAATGACAAATGTTCCAAAGCAAATGAAGGAGTTGTAACTAATTTATCGGTGCATGGAAAGCTAAAATAGTCTCTGTTGCATAGAAAGAAGTTAATGAGAATCAAGAAATTTTGGGGGGGCTGAAGAATCCAGAGACATTCAAAAATTACATGTAGAACAAAGCAGATGTATGGAATGTGGATGAAAAAGAAGGATTGGTTGAAAATTTTGTTCACGCTATCACAGTGAGGGATGGTATGAAAGGATTACTCCATGAAGAAAGTAACCAGAAGATGTCCAAGATTCAGGCATAAATAAAAGTTAGGAATGAGGGCTAAAAAGAGAGGTATTAAGTGAAAAATCTATATTCTTGAGTAAGATTCTCAACACCTTTTTTTCATTTTGGCTTTCAAATAATTAAGTCAGGAATATTCCATTCTGACTCTCTGGCAAAATTCTGGAAATTTCTGATATAGGATTTGAATTTTCTACTACAAAATTTCAAATTTCTCGATAATTATTAATTTTAAGCATATATTAAAAGATAATAATTCTCAAGGATTATTATTTCTCATCTAGTAATTCTATACCCAGCCAAACTGCTTTACAATTATTATTGTAATTTCATCCAACATGAGAAAGATGCTCTTATCAAAATATCTGACCAAACTACAGAATTTACCAAAGAAGTGGCAAAAACCAGTCCACAGTTGATGTACCTCTCAGCCAGTTCAAGTGTAAGGTGAAAGAGGAGATACTTTGAGATTATTTCTGGAGAAATCTCTGTTCTAATCCCCATCAACATCTCTACCCAGAGAGGTGAATGTGTAATACCTGCTTCAACTCACATCGAGTAAGTGAGGAATTCAATTTAACCACTACGGACATTAATATATGCCCTATGTAGGTTAGAGGCATCACATCAGGGAGTCTGGCTCCTGCCCAGAAGTAAAATGTAGGCAGAGAATATATGTGAAATTTCACCCAAAGTCATGACAGATGTTCTAAAGCAAACTAGAAATTCTTGGAATTTTCTTGTAGCTGCTTCTCACAGATCATGCTGTTTTGAGAAATAAAGTATCTTCTACAAAAAACAGAGGTGATTACAGACATCCCCAGAGAAGAAGTTTCTTATGATATTCTCTTTCTCCCAGTATACTTGAGACTTTCTAAAATATGGACAAACCTGGGGCGGCTGGCTCAGTCAGTTGGTAGAGCATGTGACTCTTGATCTCAGGGTCGTGAGTTCAAGCCCAATTCGGGCATAAAGCTTACCTAAAATAAGAAAGAAACAAATAAATAAATATGGACAAACCCTCCTCTGACCAAAACAAAATCTAAATATATAGTTAACTAACAGGAATTCTGTGCTTAAATTGCCACCTGCATCTAAATATATAGTATTCATTTATTTCCATTGGATAATAAAAGATTTTGGCTATCTGGATTACCCTTCTAGGATTTGGTTGTGTGCATGGAGGATCACTTATATCACATCCTCAGCCATGTATTTTGTTCCTTAGGTTATTCTGAAACTTCAGTTACTTTACTATAAAATACCACTATCCTCTAACCCCAGGCCAAGACTTTTTCTCTTACATGAATTCATTGCTTGTGTTAGTTTTTTCATTTCCCTATTTTTATCTTTATTCTCTATTTAAATGGTTTCCTCTTTGCTTGCCAGAGTGCCATTTTTGGCTTCCCCTGAAGCCTCCCTTATGCAGTCATTCCTTCCTATCTTCTCATGCTATGGTATGTTCCTATATTACACATACAGGAAACATTAGAACTTAGATAAGACTCCAGAAAGGAACAATCTAAATCTGCATGTTACCATTCTAATAAATAAAATATTCTCTAACAGATAGTTAATACAGGATTAAGCTTGGTAAATCAGCACTATTGTCTTCTACTAATTCATTGGATACCTGGTTAGATATAATATGTGCCTGTTGTCATGGGTTTGGTATTTTTGGATACTCACATGACTATAATTATATATTCCTTCCTCAACATTATGAAAGCCAGTCTCTGAAGCAGACTTCCTGACATATAGCACACTGATTATCCTGTCACCCTAGACTACATTTTTTTCCCTTCTACTACTCTCATTGCCATTTCATCCTAAAACATTAAATGAGATGGTAAGAGAAAATACAGATCACCTAAATGCCTTTCTAGATCAGTGAATTATTGCCTTTTATTTTAGAGCCTTAACAAGTGACTGGTAACTTCTTTAGTCAGCTAATCACGCATACAGATGACAAATCTTTTCAATCTGTGTCGGCATGTTTTATTGACATACTTATAATCCACTCTCATTTAGCACTGTTGCTCTCAGAAATGAGGAAAAAAATGTGTTGAAAACAAAAAGGGAGACCTGGATAGGAAAGCAAAGCAGAATGGTTGTTTTCAAATATCAAAAGTCTAAATAAGCAAGGAAGATATATTGTAACTATTTTCCAAGTAGAAAAAAGTGAGCAGCATGTTCCTTCAAACTAAACAGTAAAAGCTCTTTATATGAGTGCTTATGTGCCTGTGTGTATGTGTATTTAACTTCATACTTCGTGTGTAGCAGAGGGAATCTATGCCTTCTTTTTATTTTTGTGCATTTGTTGGCCAAAAGAAATCTCAGAGACACAGACATGTTGGTTTTTAGAATTAACTTCATTAAAAGACTTATAAAAATTAATCAACATTTAGTTGACTTCCCTGGTATTTAAATAAGTTTATAGAAATACACATGTCTGTTTCGTTGTTCTCACCTTAAAATTATCCAACAAAGTCTGCTCTGCTGTATTTTCTAATTTTCTTTAAAATACTCTGATGATGTTCAAATAATTATACAACAAAATTAAAAAAAAAACTATATCAACACCAGTTTTTCAGTTTTGATGTTAAGTCTTTCAACTGAGTCATGACACTACACACATTCTGAATTCTCTACTTATTTGTCAATCTTTTCCATTTCATTTTCATATCTTTTGTCCATTCTAGGAAGATTCTTCTGTATTTTTAAACTGCCCAGATACCTCTACATAGAAAAATTCAAACAACTATTGACAAATCCATAAGGAAAATTGGGAAGATAGTGAAGATGATTCTAAAAACAATATAAGATTAACTACATGAAAAAAAGCTACACTGTAAAACAATACATTTTGAGCTATAAAGTGTTTGAAATATATTTATAAATTCTATACAGAGTTCAATAGTCATTAAATAGTTCATATATTTAACTCAATCTACATAATCTTTTATTCTATCAAGTAGGAGAAAAGGGAGTTTGAAGACAGCTTCTTCCTGAAATATTTATGATGTTCTATTATCTCTCATCAACACTGCAATTATTTCTCATCATCAACACTGTGATTATTCATTCATTTATTCATTTATCTTATACATATGTTAATCAGTTACTATGTAATTAAGAATAAGTCATAGCTTTAAGTCTGGAACATAATGTCTGGAACTTAATGTCCAGAGAGGCATGCAGACAAATAAGCTGATGCTTACAATATAGATGACAAAGGAAAGTGAAGAGTGATATAAGAATATGTAAGAGGTATACATAATAATTTTGACAGTTCAGGGAAATCTTATGAAAAGAAAGAGTAGAGGATGTGGTCATTGAGGGAGAAGAGGTAGGTTAGAGAAAAGGAAGGAGGGACAGTCCAAGCAGAGTAAGTGGTTTATGCAAAGACCCTGAGATAAGGCAGTCAGGGAAATGGAATATGAGCGGTAGTAAAACACTGGTTTTGAGGAAATGCAAATACAGAAGCAGAAAGTGCAATAAAGATAAAGGAATGAAGTTGAGAGAGAAAAAGGGCCAAATTAGAATGGTCCCAATAAGACATACCTAGATATTGGAGACTGGCATAGGCCGAAATACTTTTTAGAAGGGTTATTCTGTCTACAGTTGGGAGAACAGATTAAAGAGGTAAAAGGGATAAGATCAGGAAGTGATGACTTTTCTCCACCCCCACCCCCCCAATTGGATTGAGGATTGAGTTACTATTTCATTTTCAAGGACAATCCATTAACTGATTCTAAGCATGGATGTACATAATGTTAACAATTTGCAAAGACATCACTGGTAATGTTAAAAAGTAAAAACTGAAGAGGGAGATACAGGACAATGAAAAATCTATTCAAAGAGATAATTCAGGGAGAATACGATAATAATCAGGTAGAGAAAATAGTTGGAATTGGGTGACAGTGGAGAATAAGAGAAGAGGAAAAAGAACTATGCTGCACTTACTGAGTTGAATAGGTATGTCAACTCTGCCCTGCTAAAACAGTCTCTGCCTACACTTCAAGAGAAAGTTTGTCCATCCCTGGTTTAGACTATTTTTGTAGAAGCATGGGTGGTAAATTATAGAGAGAAGCCTAACCTGAGAGCAATTTTATGTTTGAGGATAGAGCACGACCACATTTATGCAAGGAGGAAAAGGGGTAATGAAGATACTGGAAAGAATAGATAACTGTGGGAAGAAAATATCAGAAAAGACAGAGGTGGAAGGAATAGTTTTAATCAAAGGAGACTTTTTTCCATAGATGGGGTGGGAAATATTAAGTCTGGATTTGGATGGAAATACATGTATCATAGAAGAGAAAAGATTAAAGTATTCAGGTCTAGTGACTTTTTTTTTTTTTTTAATTCTATGATGTAGGAAGCAAAGACATTTGCTAAGACTAAGGTGAGGATGGGGGAGAAGGCACTTGTGGGGAAAAGGCAGTCTTTGAAAAAACCACTTTAAGGGTTTGGCAGAAAAGGGAAAGTAGGTAGATAATCTCACCTTTCTTGATTGACTGTCCCTGGGATCAAAAGAACTGTAAACCAAGGGTTAGTAGTGGCACTTACAAGCTCAGTTATGTGACAGGTTACTTCTCTTTCCATATACCTACAAGAATTATTGAGAAAATCCGACTATAAAAGTGTTAAAAATAAGTATTTACTCAAAGCATCTGACTTTGAGACAAACAGTTTTCAATTGGTTATTGAATTTAAGGTATTGTACTACATCCTTTTGAGACTATAAAGATGTGATTATGTCTTTCACAGAGCTCACAACTGATATGTAAGAACAACATATGTATGAGTAAGGAAAGTCAGAAAAGCCTGAGAACAGTCAAGGTTAAACAAAATCTTTATGGGGGGAAAAAAAAAACAAGACAGAAGAAATATATAATTCCTCACAGTGGTGGAGGTAATAAGCTTCAACTAAGGAAAAAGGGATGTTTGTGCCTGAATAATGTGAAGTAACTTTGGGGTGGTCTTTGATAAAGTTTTTTGTTTTGTTTTTGCTTTTTAACTACACATGTTGCACCCAATGGAAAATAACCACGTGTAGAAAGTATATGATCCTGTTTTAAGTTAAAGATGGGAAAATAGAACCTGTGCTAAATTATCACCTCTCTTATAAAGGTCTAAATAAAAGTTTGCTGTTAATTATTCTAACAAGGGTATGGCTAAGAGCATAAACATTACCTGGCTAAAGCATTTACCTATGCCCCACAGATGACCTTTATTTTTGTACATGCAAATAGAAGTTATCATCTCACATACATGAATCTAATCAAGAATGTAATGTGAAACTGAAAATCCATATCTAATCTACATGAGACTTTTACATAAAACTTTAACTTTTCAAATACCACAAATGTATGCCACATTACATTTCTGATATACTCAAAAATCTTAGTAGGCATCCAAATCTTAATATTTATATTCTATATTATGAGCTCTTAATATGTTAAGAGCTTGTTAATGTCCTTGTTAATGCCCCTCCCAAAAGTAAGCACTATTTTGATTTCTATCATAATGCCTTTAAAAGTTCACTTTGATAAAAAGCATTTTGTTTATAATTCATTTGGTGAAAATAAGCATTTATATTCTTAGATAACCAGTCACAAAGATAACAGGGGTTATTTCAATATAAATTTCCAGCCTGACTTTGTACAATGACTAAGTTCACTAGATAATTACCACCAGCATCAAGCTCATGTTGTGTTGTGCTGTGTGGATCAGAAATAAAAAGCTCATTTAATGGCAACCCTTCAAAAGCATTACTCAAGAGTCATGATCATGTTCTAATTATTATGGGTGTGTACTAATTCACAAAAAGTCAGACTCTTTGAAGGCATAGAAAGCCTACATTTCATGCCCCTAGGTTAATGAAGATAAAAATTCAAGGTTTGTACATTGATGGCAACTACAAAAGCTTTGTTAGGATAATAGCCTTACTCTTCTTCTCAAGTAACAGTGATGCTTCTGTTAAAGAGCTTCACAGAAGTTGGGCAGATTGAACAAAATTGATGAATAATGGCTTTCAATCAGTGGTCCAAAACAGCAATGCCATTCACTTCATTCTAGTGTAGCCTATCATATTTTCCCGACTTTTTTAAACCAGAAAATGAAGTCTTTGTGTGTACTGTGTGATGGAATATCACATCTTATGGAGTACGCTCATCCATGGTGCTTTGTACGTAAAGGATGCAGCTCCTGACATTCTTGATGGTAAATGGCAAACTTTCCACGGTAACTACTTCTAGATTGGGGAAGTTCAAAGAGAGAGAAGTAAAATGAACTTGGTTGGATATTAGTAAATTATGCATAAACAGTGGGCAAGGGGTTAAGATATTTGTACTGGTGGAATTGAATGGGAGATTCCTTCATTTGGGAAACATTTATATAACTCCTACTATGAAGGACTGTGCTATATATATTCTCTAAAGGAAACAAAGAAAATGAGAATCCTTGCCTTAGTAATTACTTAGTAGAGCAGAGAAGGGAGGACAAATAACCATGGACAAAGAAATTTTACCATACACAAAAGGACAGATGTTAAAATCACTGTTTGTCAAAAACTTGAATGTCCTGGTAGCACAAAAAAAGCCTCATTTTAGAATTCTCACGAACTTTTATTGTAACCAGTAGTACCACCCCCTCCACCGTCCCTAATATCAAAACACTTTCAATGTACTTGTCATTATTATCCAACAAGACTTGTCTCTTCTTTGACTGTCCTATGTACTCCAGGCTTTACCCAGAATATTGTTTTGCTCCTTAGAAAGCATTTGTTCTTCTATTTAATTAATCGTTTGAAGATTTAGCTCTAAAGTTATCTTCTCCAACTTCCTTAATCATGTGTACCACAGGTATATATTCCTTTACCATCAACATTTCCTCAGTGTTTAGGTATAAATCTCATATTACATCACTGTGATCGTTTTCAGATTGCTTTCTACTACAAGAAAGTGCCACCAAAAAAAAAAAAAAAAAAAAAGCCATACAGGGGTTTAGTATTCATGTAGCATCTACTACATAAGAAGTATTCAAAACGCTTATTGGGGGCCACCTGGGTGTCTCAGTTAGTTGAGCGGCTGACTCTTGGTTTTGGCTCAGGTCATGATCTCAGGGTCATGAGAGCAAGCCCCACGTGGGGCTCCATGCTCAGTAGGGAATCTGCTTGAGATTCTTTCCCTCTGCCCCTCCTCCCAGCATGTGTGCAACATGCTCGCATGTAAGTGCTCTCTCTCTTCTTCTCTCTCTAAAGTAAATAAATACATCTTTAAAAAAAATTCTTGTTGGATCACAAAATAGTTGAGTGGAGGGACAACTGTTGCTTCCACATAGAGGAAGCTTGGCATAGTGGAAGACTGGAGTCAGAATCTGAAGTTTTAGATGTGAACCTCAGATCTATCATTGAGAAGTTGAAATCCTGAGCAGGCCATATCTGAAAGCACAGACAAGAATTGATAATGAGTAGCAATCTGAGGGAAATGATGGAGTTTAATTTGCTCTCAAGTGATTCTACTTAATAGGTAAGTAATTTTAATACAATGCACATTGCTGAATGAAAAATAACAAGGCCTAAAAATGTATCATATTACTGTAAAATAAAGGAAATGACATCAAAAGAATGAGTTGTGAGAAGAAGTTGCAAGGTGGTCAGCAAGGCAAAAGAAGATAGAAATTGCTGGATTTGGCTTTGAGATGGATACTGTGACTAGAATGAGTGATTTCTGTGGGTCAGAATATAATCTGTTTAAGGGTGACTGAAGGTTAAAGAAAAAGAGACTCTGAATGTAGTTAATGCTTTCAATAAAGTTGGAGAAATGAACACAGAAAAAAGACTAAGAGTTTCAATGTAAAGATTTATCTTCAACAAAGCAGGAAAGAACATCCAATGGAAAAAAGACAGTCTCTTCAACAAATGGCGTTGGGAAAACTGGAAGCTACGTGAAAAAGAATGCAACGGGACCACTTTCTTACAGCACACACAAAAATAAATTAAAAATGGATTAAAGACCTAAATGTGAAACAGGAAACCATTCAAATCCTAAAGGAGAACAAAGGCAGTAGCCTCTTTAACATCAGCTATAGCAACTTCTTACTAGATGTCTCCCGAGGTAAGGGAAACAAAAGCAAAAATAAACTACTGGGATTTCATCAAAATTGAAAGCTTTTGCACAGTGAAGAAACAATCGACAAAACTAAAAGGAACCTATAGAATGGGAGAAGATAGCTGCAAATGACGTATCCGATAAAGGGTTCGTATCCAAAATCTATAAAGAATTTATCAAACTCAACACCCAAAAAACAAATAATCCAGTTAAAAAAATGCACAGAAGACAAACAGATGGCTGATAGATACATGAAAAGATGCTTAACATCACTCGTCATCAGGTAACTACAAATCAAAAGTATAATGAGATACCACCTCACACCATTAGAATGGCTAAAATTAATAACACAGGAAATATGAGCTATTGGCGAGGATGTGGACTTATATTGTTTCTGGGAATGCAAACTGGTGCAGCCACTTTGCAAAGGAGTACAGAGGTTCCTCAAAAAGTTAAAAGTAGAACTACCCTACAATCTAGCAATTACACTACTAGGCATTTACCCAAAAGATATAAAAATACTGATTTGGAGGGGCGCCTGGGTGGCACAGCGGTTAAGCGTCTGCCTTCGGCTCAGGGCGTGGTCCCGGTGTTATGGGATCGAGCCCCACATCAGGCTCTTCTGCTAGGAGCCTGCTTCTTCCTCTCCCACTCCCCCTGCTTGTGTTCCCTCTCTCGCTGGCTGTCTCTCTCTCTGTCAAATAAATAAATAAAATCTTAAAAAAAAAATACTGATTTGGAGGGATATATGCACTCTGAAGTTTATAGCAGCATTATCAACAACAGCTAAATTATGGAAGGATCCCAAATGTCCATCAACTGATGAATGGATAAAGAAGAGGTGGTATATATACACAATGGAGTATTAGCCATAAATAATGAAGTCTTGTCCTTTGCAATGACATGGATAGAGTTAGAGAGCAATATGCTAAGAGAAATAAGTCAGTCAGAGAAAGACAAATACATATGATTTCACTCATATGTGGAATTTAAGAAACAGAAGAAATGAACATGGGCGGTGGGGCGGGGGGAGGAAGAAAGGGAAACCAAGAAACAGACTCTTCACTATAGAGAACAAACTGATGGTTACCAGTGGGGAGGTGGACAGGGGGATGGGTTAAATAGGCGATGGGGATTAAGGAGGGCACTGGTGATGAATACTGGGTATTGTAGGGAAGTGCTGAATCACTAAACTCTACATCTGAAACTAATATTACACTGTATGTTACCTAACTGGAATTTAAATAAAAAGTTGGGGGAAAAAGTTTAATGTGAAGGTTTAAAGGCATGTTTAATCAAGGTTTTGCTTTGTTTCTTGGTTCTTGGAAGGGGTTATTTTGGAGAAACACAGATAACATAATCTCACAAAAACCTAAATATTTTAAGAGTCTTGCTGACATTTTTATTTTGCTTGTCCTAAATTTCAAAATAGCACAAATATGATTTTTCTATGCAATGCTTATCATATATAATCTTCTATTCATGCCATACTCAAAAAATAAAAGTGGTTTACACTGTCATTTGTAGTAACTCATTTCTAAATAACTGCATTCTTTGAGTGACTTTGAACTTTAGGGAAAATTTTGTCACATAGTATGCTGTAGCAATAGCTTGATTATGTTTGATTGCTTTTGCTTCCTGTGCATATTAAAATGTGGCTTCTATGTCACTAGAAAGAAGTCAAAAGCTTCACACCTGTGCTCCAAACCATTCAAAGAAGTCTGTAATACTATACACATTTCTTCTCCTGGTGTCTAAAAGAAAAATAAAATGTGGACTGGCTTGCTAATTGACTGATTACAGCAGGGGCCAACAAACTATAACCTGTAAGCCAAATTGGATCTGCTGCTTCTTTTTATATATAAAGTTTTATTAGAACACAACCACAGGGATTTACGTATATATCATGTATATATCATCCATAGCTGCTTTTGCACTATAACCACACAGTTGAATTAGTTGTGACAGAGACTGTGTGCCTTAAAACATCTAAAATATTTATTATCCTTTACACAGTTTGCCAACACTATATAGAAGTTTCATAAATCTATAGTACATATGTCTTAATTTCTAAAACAGATTTCAAATATGTGCTTTCCCACATTATATTTATTTATATTAAGGATGTTAATTTGACAAATACTTTGAACACCTCCTATGAGGCAATCTCTTTATTAGGTGCTAGAAATACAGCAATCAACAAAACGAAATTCCTGGTCCTCATTGAGCTTACATTCTAGATATAATCAACCAGATAATAAACAACCAATAATCAAAATAAAAAATCAACAAAATAATTAACCAATCAACCAAATTAATGGGAAAATATTAAAAGAGTGTGCCAAATGATCGTATGTGCTACTAATAACAACAAGGAAGAATAGAGAATAGGAGATATCAGGAATTGGAGGAATAAACAAACATATTATTTACTAGTACATGTCATGTACAGTGTCCTAAGATTGTCCTTAAATAAAACAACGTTATCTACCAGTACATCCCATAAAATAACAAAACCCTAGCTCAAATTCCCATTTCCTAAGTTTTTCATACTCAGTCCAGATACTCATTAAAATACCCCACTGGTCTTTACCTTCAAATTTTTACATGTTTCTGTGCCCAAAATTCAGAAAACAGAGTGAGACCAAAAAAGAATCCTAATATACAAAGTTAATCCCTACAGAAAAGTCTGTCACATTAAACCAGTCCCCACAATTATGCATAAACTCAGAGTTTAAATCCAATTATAATCCCTCCATAATATTGTGTGAGCAGAGTAAATTATGTATGAAAGTGTTCATGCCAATCTAGCAAATAATAATAGCTCAATAGTACCTCAACACATTTAGAAGACAGGAGGAAGAAAAAAGTCTAATAATGTTGCAAAATGTTTTTGCAAAATAACTGGAATAAATAATAATATAATCATTAAATTAGCTTATGAAATATTGTTATAAACAATATAAACAACAAGCTATAAACAACCATAATCCGAAACAATTTTCATTACATTGATAGAGCAAAAGGTAATTCATATTTTTTTTACAACTTTTTTCATTGAACTATATAGATGATACACAACTGATTTAATCTCCCTCTTGCGTGCCCAACGATATAAGAATGAAATGGGAATAGTGGTTTATACAGGGACACATTGTATTTTAATGCTTTTTGTAGTTTGTCAGTACAACAACCTCATTTTGGGCTTTGATTAACTGTCTCATTCCTTGAACTAGAACTTAGTTTCTTGATCTTCTCTTTTAGAAGAAAATTACTACTGAAATGTTCAAGACAGCTTTAGATTTAAATATCAGAATGCAAGAAAAAAAATTTTAAAACCATTGATCTTAATTTCTTTGAGATGTCTTTTTTTTTCATTTTTGTAGTAATCTTTCATTGAAGGAAAAATTACTCTCATAAAAATTTATGGCAACCCTTGTTGAAATACCTAACAATACTAACATTTTCTGAACTAATATTCTAGTAACCAAAAAGACCTGACCTGAAATGTATTCTAAATTAAAATGAAAATTTTAATTAAAACATAAGGTAATAGGGACACCTTAGGCTCAGATCATGATCCCAGGGTCCTGGGATCAATTCTTGCACCAGGCTCCTTGCTGAGCAAGGAGCCTGAGTCTCCCTCTGCCTGTTGCTCCCCCTGCTGTGCTTTCCCTCTCTCTCTCTCTCTCTCTCTCTCTCGCTCTCTCTCTGAGATAAATAAATAAATAAATAACATAAAAATAGATAAAATAAAATATAAAGTAATAGATTTGGTATTATTTCAGTTTTAAGACTTATCATTACCGTAAATCTCTTACAATCTTACATAGATCCTCCTTGAATTATGATGAGTTGATAAGCCCATCGTAAGTTGAAAATACTGTAACTGGAAAATGCATTTAATATATCTAACATAGCCTACCTTAGATGTGCTCAGAACACTTACATTAGTCTACAGTTGGGCAAAATCACTTAACACAGAGCCTATTTCATAATAAAATATTGAATATTGCATGTCATTTATTGACTACTGCACTGAAATCAAAAGAAAATGGCTGTAGGGATTCAGAATGGTTGTTAAGTGTATCAGTTGTTTACTGTCTTTGATTATGTGGCTGCCAGAGAGCTGTGGCTCACTGCTTCTGCCCAGCATCACCAGAGAGTACTGTACCACATACTGCTATCCCAGGAAAAGATCAAAATTCAAAATTTGAAATATGGTTTCTACTGAATGCATATAACTTTTGCATCATCATAAAATGGAAAAAATTGTAAGTCAAACCACTATAAATCAGGGACCAACTGTGTATTATTTTCTCCAAAGGTGTGCTGGAAGAATGGTTCTGCTAGGGGGAATTTTTTTTTTTTTTTAATCGTTGTATTTTTTTTTTTTAAAGATTTTATTTATTTATTTGACAGAGATAGAGACAGCCAGTGAGAGAGGGAACACAAGCAGGGGGAGTGGGAGAGGAAGAAGCAGGCTCATAGCGGAGGAGCCTGATGTGGGGCTCGATCCCATAACGCCGAGATCACGCCCTGAGCAGAAGGCAGACGCTTAACCGCTTAACCACTGTGCCACCCAGGCGCCCCTAATCGTTGTATTGTTATACACTTTCTCCAATTCTAACAAATGTAACTCTCAACCACTTGCTCATTATTTCCTGCGCTCGATAATAACATCTTTTTAAAGGTGTTAACTGTTTTCAGGCCCTTGAGGGTACCATTCATAGGTGAAAAGGAAGTGAGCTATTTATAAAATTTCAAAACTGAGAATCAGTCCCTACAGTTAATGTCATTTGCATTGTTTGGGTGAATAGTAATACTTGCCATGATTCAGCAATGTACATGTAGAACTTTTTCCAAATACCTAAGTATCTTTTCTCTAGTTGAAGCAATAAAAAGTAAGGAAGTTCCTGGATTTAACAGTGTAATATGAAGCTATTCAACAAAAAGAGATACAAGATACTTCTTCAAGATGAATTACTGGAAATGTCCCAGAATTTCAAGGCTGCAATTGTCAGTGAGGTATCTGTTTACGGTAACCCTAAAGGTATCTAACTAAATGTAAACACATAAACAGGACAAGTAATAAAAAAAGAAAAGTGCACTAAGTGCACTACTTCTACTAAGAAGGCTTTATGTCTTACCAATAATAATATTTGTTTCCCACATCATGACTCATATATACAAATAAGTTACAAATAAGATAATGAATTGTAAGGAAAAATAAGTATTTTTCTGATAATGCTGCCAATAGCCTTTTTGGATGGAGTGTGGCATTTATGTTGGAGTCCCAAACATATTTATCACAAATTGTCATAAAATATACATATTCAGGAACTAATGTTTTTAAGATCTAAGTTTCTGAAATTACTGCTCCCAAATGCCCTAAAGTCATACAGTAGACCCCAAAACAGAATCATCTTTGTTATTCAAACATAATCCTTATGCCAAAGAGGCACGGTTTCGGGTGGCATATTCTGTATCCTTCAGTAGCAATGAGAGTCTATTACTGACTTCAACATATTAAAAAACTAGAGTGTTTTTTTCTCAGAGTTGTTAATAGATGGATAACCTAAAGTGTTTGTTAAAAAATCAACTTTCTGAGCCATCTCCCAGTCTTAGCTAAGTCCAGATGTCTTGGCGGGAACGAGAAATCTGCATTTTTATCAAGCTCCTGGGTGATTCGCACAACATAATTTCAGGGCTCTTAAGGTTAACGCAACCACACAAGTATAAAAATAAGGATGTACAGAAGAACACTGGCAGCCCCCTATTTGTCCCACAGGTCTCTCCAGTTACTCAAGCGACCCCAAGTATCCCTAACGGGTCCGGACTCTGGAATCAATCCAGAAACACAGCGGCTGGCTCACGTGCACTCTGCTTCTCGCCAGCCTTTCGTTCTCGAGTCCCCACGATCTTCAGATTTGTGTGAATATGGGCCACCTACAGCCCATTGGCCCCTCTTCCTGTAGGTGGGAGTTCCCTGACCTATACCAGGTTTATGATGCAAGAGGTTTGAGTGAGACCCTTTGCGGCCTCGTGCCTGGGGAAAGTAAAGGCACCTGTGGGAGTCAGGTCCCCTGGGTGTCTCTCATCAGAGAATTTCCCGCTGGACACGGGATGACAAGGCTGAGGATGTCCCCTCAGACGGGCTTCAGGGGAACTGATACAGTGAGGTGGACCTTGGCATCCCTATGAATCTCCCAGAATTCCCCACTAGGGGCTCTGTCCATTCCCACAATTCCCAAACTCGGGGAATGATCCCAGGGTGTCTGGATACTGAGTCACAGCGGCTGGCGCCTGAGCAGTTCTCTCCTGCACACCCACCTACCCATAGGCATCCAAGCCCATACCCATTATTAGCTGAGGACTGACCATGCTTACCGTGCCATCTTCCTGGGGCAGCTTTTCTCTGCACTGATCCGTTGGTAACAAAATTCTGATAGTGGTTAACTTCAGACCCTCTATGAACCATTTATCCTTATTGTACTAGGGTCCTGTCGGGCAGTCACCATGGTACTTGTCTCCTATCCCACATAGCCCTTTACAGTCCCAGGACGGATTCTGAAATCCCGCGAGATCTGGCTCCGAGATCCCGCGAAATCTGACTCCGAGATCCCGGGAGAGCTGATGTGAGGAAGGAACTACCGCGTCTTGGCACAGAATGGGCTCTTTTAATGTCCTGTGTTCCTTACAAGTCCCCTCCTGTAGGCAAAACTATGGGTAGGACTCCCCCCAGTCCCAAGCCGGAGGAGCCCAGGGAGCCTGGCTTCCACTTCAGTGCACTTAAGCCTGCCGACTTTCCTCCCTGCGTACATCCTGCCCTCAGGCCTGTCGTACCACCAGGCGTGTGTGTACACGGAAGCCGCAGCCCCTCCGACTATTTTCTGGAGCAAAGAGATGTTTGCACTGCAGTGAGGTTGCGGTGAGGGAGAATTTGTTTGAGTTAGACCCTTGGGAAGACACTCAAGGCCTCTGCTGGAGTCACGTCTCCCAGGTGCTTGTCATCAGGAGACTTCCCCGGCCCAACCTGGGAAGAATGGTAAGGCTCTGGAGTTCTTTTGCAGGGTCGTGGAGCCTAGCCATGGAGAAAGAATTCTTGACATGTTATGTGGTACAACTTAGTAAATTTATTTAAGTAGCATAGCATGGGGACAGGACCCAGGGGCAGAAAGGGCTGCACCTTTGCTCAAGCTGGTTGTTATATGCTTAGTTCTTAAGGGGGGAGGGGATGTGCATAGAGTATCAGATCATAAATGTCTTCTTCGAATTTCTACTGATAAAACTACTTTTGCAGGATTTCTCTGCTGCTTATCATTCAGTTCAGTATTTTCCGTTGGTGAGAGTTACAGGCAATCATGAGACCTTTTAGAATGTAGCAACTGGTACAATTTGATCCTTATCAGAACTAAGCTGGCTATGGGTCAGCCTTCCACGGCAAAAGGAACATTTTTCTGCTTCTGTCCCTCATCAGTTCCATGAGATCTGGCTTCAGTGAATCAGGGCATGTGTTTTGGAGCACGGTGGACCTTGGCATTGCTGTGAGTCCCCCAGAAGCCCCCACTGGGGGCCCTGTCATCCCCACAAGTCCCAGACCCTGGGGACTCATCCTAGGTTGCCTGAAATCTGAGCCAGGGTGGCTTGTGGTTCATGCACACTAAGCTCCAGCAGTCTTCCCCCAGGCAGCAGCCCCTCTTGGGCTGTTGGGTAAGGTCTGCCTACGCCCACCAAAACAATTTCCTGTGGAAGCCTTTCTCTGCACTGTGCTCTTGATGTGGAAGTTTGAAAGGCATTTACGGCCAGACCCCATCTGGCCCTGTTCAATTTATGTGCACTAAGGGCCAGTCTGGCCATAAAAAATAAAATAAAATAAATAAAATAAAATAAAATAAAATGATGTACAAATTTATCAAAATAGTAATTACATTTGTTTTAAATTAGAATTATACTAATATTGTGTACTACAGTTAATTTTAGCTTGCATTTTATTGAGCACATATATGGCCAAATTTTCTAGATCCTGAGGATGTAGAGATAAGTAAAACGGAACTCCTTTGATAAAATAGCTTATGCAGTTGTGTGGATAAACAAACAAGTAAACCAACAATTAAAACAGTATATTTAAGACTTTAGCAGATATGTGCCCAAGTGGTATAGGAGTACAAAGGATGGATTTATAACCAACTTTGTTTAGCCGTTCAACATGCCTTTGAGTAATAATATAAAAGTAAGAAAATAAAATTTAAAATTATAGCATTTGTAGTAAACCAAACAATCTTCAACTAACAGGAACTTTTAATTACAAGAAGCAAAAATAATTCTTAGTGTTAACACATTTTTTGTTATTCAGCTGACTATATGATGATTATCAAGATCTAACGGTCAATAATTTTATGATTTTACATTTGTTATTTTAGAAGCACCTAATCATTTTCTTCTACAAGTAATTTTTATTTGATTTTGGTAAAATGGTTAGTCAGTTGTTTAGTTTATGGTTGAGTAATCCTGGGATGGGTCACTCAACTAATTCTACCTTGTTAAAACACTTAGAGAGATAACTTACCATCAGAAGAAATGCAGAGATCTTAAACATTACCAATTTGGGAGGATAGGAGAGCCATATTTCTTTCTACTGCCTCTCTTGAGATGGTTTTACTTCTAGGTCTGGAGTGTGAAGTGCTTGCCTGGCCTGTTTGACTCCTTTGCATTCCATAGCCCTCAGGGCAGGTAGGCTGAGTAGTTTCAGCATCATAAACAAAGGACATGATAATCATTTACTATCACGTCTAAATTCAGGAAGCCACTGCTGGTCTCAGGCATTGCTGCTACTTTTAAAATGATAATAGTAGGGTAGTCTCCTGACAGATACCTGAAAGTCTGTAATTTTAGAGCTAGAAAGGGCATTAAAGATCATTAACCACTCCCCTCTCATTACAGATAAGGAAACTGAGATGCTTAAAGGCTAAGTGACCTTGCATAAACTCCAAGGATTGGTTGGTTGCAGCACCTGAAGTAACACTTGAAGTACCCAGAGTCTGTCACCAGGCCTTCCCTTCAGTCAGGAGACTTCAGTCTAAGAACAGCATCCTCCATCTAAGGACAGCATCCTCCAGCTCTTTTGGGGACAGTCCACCAACTTCCAGGTGATGATCCCTTCCCCTCTAGCCCTAGAATACTCAGTCTGATCAAATCAAGAATTGTGTTTAGGTCCTAGAGCAATTGAAGAGGAGGGAAACAAAAATCGTCTGGTAACTTAAAAAGATACCCAGAGGCCTGAGATACCTCTTCCTCCTCCAAATACCTGGGGCACATTACCTCTCAGTTATATATACAATAACTATAGTTATAGTCTCTCACAATTAAAACTCATCTATTTTGTACACACCTCTTTGTTAGGGACCTGGACATTCAAGTCTATGAAAAAATGTGCTTATGATCTCTGATCTATAACACAAACATTCATTTTTTCCAGTTTTGACATACACAGAATTTTATAGGAGGAAAACTATGATGCAGTCAAGGGAAGATACTTGTTTTGTTCAGAAATTGTTGAATTGTTTATTGCCATTTTACTTTATTTTTTTTTTAACATTTTTTACATAAATTCAATTAACATATAATGTATTATTGGTTTCAGAGATAGAGGTCAATGATTCATCAGTCTTATATAATACCAGTGCTCATTACATCACATACCCTCCTTAATGCCCATTGCCCAGTTATCCCATCCCCCCACCCCTCTCCCCTCCAGCAATACTCAGTTTGTTTCCTGAGATTAAGGGTCTCTTATAGTTTGCCTCCCTCTCTGGTTTCATCTTGTTTTATTTTTTTCTCTCCCCCTATGATCCTCTGTTTTATTTCTTAAATTCCACATATGAGATGATGATTGTCTTTCTCTGATTGACTTATTTCGTTTAGCATAGTACCCTCTAGTTCCATCCACATCGTTGCAAATGGCAAGATTTCATTTTTTGATGACTGCGTAATATTCCGTTATATATATGTGTACATACACACACCACATCTTCTTTATCCATTCATCTGTCGATGGACATCTGGGCTCTTTCCATAGTTTGGCTATTGTGGACATTGCTGCTATAAACATTGGGGTGCAGATGCCCCTTCAGATCTCTACATTTGTATCTTTGGGATAAATACTCAGTAGTGCAATTGCTGGGTCATAGGTTAGCTCTATTTTCAACTTTTTGAGGAACCTCCATACTGTTGTCTAGAGTGGCTACACCAGCTTGCATTCCCACCAACAGTGTAGGAGGGTTCCTTTTCTCTGCATCCTCACCAACATCTGTCATTTCCTGACTTACTGATTTTAGCCATTCTGACTGGTATGAGGTGGTATCTCATTGTGGTTTTGATTTGTATTTTCTTTTCTTTTCTTTTCTTTTCTTTTCTTTTCTCTTCTCTTCTCTTCTCTTCTCTTCTCTTCTCTTCTTTTCTTTTCTTTTCTTTTCTTTTCTTTCTCATTGTGGTTTTGATTTGTATTTCCTTTTCTTTTTTCTGTATTTACAAGCAGAATCCTGAATAGACTCAATAGTGAAGTATTTGGAATACTTGTATTTACTCTTAGATTTACTTAAGCTAGTTGAATATAAATGTGAGTATTCTTTACAGCTCGATATATGAAGATTAATAATGTAACTTGCCTCTTTATTCCCCTTCACTTCCCATCACCAAAAGAAAAGTTTCCCAAAAGAAAATCTAATTTTAACCAAGACACGCATAATGTCTGGAGTAGTAAAGGTAGATGATGATATCATGCATTTCAAGCTGACAAGAATTTTATATCCAGAAAATAGAAATGACACAACATAGGAAAGATAGTATCATGCTTATCCAAGATTAATTATCAAAAAAAAAAAAATAATGTCTCCTTGATTTCCAAAAACCACTGATCTAACAGTGAGAAAATAGGCTCTTATCCTATCCTCAGTAGGTATAATTTCTGTCTTCAACATATTGCATATCCAATATTTGATCCGTAATACCAGCCTAAAAATTTTAACTGGTTACTGTGATGACGTGAAACATTTTCATTTCTCAGGAACACCATTTGTATTTTTGCTTCTGTGGTCTGATTTTGAGGCTAAGGAGAGATATTTTCATTTACATTTTTCTGTCAGAGGGAAACTAGTCCTTGATAATTCTTACAGAAATAAAATTTTGTAGGCAATCATTATCAGCCTATTTAATCACATAGCTAAAATTTGTTGTTTGTCTAAGAATTCAAAATAGTGTGAGTAGATATCACAATTATATTAATAATTACCACCATTGGGATTTTTAAATAAGTATAATATGAAAAAGTAGTACTAAATTTTGACTATTTTAGCTAGTTCTAGTTAGATTTATAGTAAGATTTAAGACACTTGAAATTTAGTCCTTTATTTGCCATTAATTTCCTCAAATGTATTATTTTTCCAACTATGACATTGATAATTATATATGTCCATCTGAACAATTTGTTGGGAAAAATAGCTGTCTAGGGAAACATCAATCTTTAAAGTCTGAAGCTTTCCATAAAACAATTTTTCTTTCTATTGCAGTTCTCCTTTTGCAAACTTGCCTAAACTTTTGTAAGTTTATAACCTGTACAGACTTTTTCTTAGAAAAAAAGAGTGGTACTACTTTAATAGTGACATTGTTCTCTGGTTATCACTTGAGTGATCAAGCATTACCTCATTAGTGTTAAACAATTTTCTTTGTGCCTGTAATTCATAATGATAATAAGCTATTCTATTATGAGTACAACCTGGTTTGCCCTAACACATTATTATTTTCTTTGCCCTGCCCTACCATGTTAACTGGAGGTCATTATTTCTATCTCCTTTGTCATTTAGGGCTTATCATAGAATGTTCTGATCCTGTTCTCCCTATGACCTGGGAGGACATATCTCAGTCATCTTTTTCCGGATTCCAAACTGCATACTTTATGTTAATGTCCTTTCATAAACTTTGGATAATACATTATGCCAATTATAGCTACAGAAGGTTAACCTGACAATTTAGTCATGTTATAGTTGGCCTTACCTGTAATATGATTGATTGAATGCTTGAGTTGTTTCAATCAGACATTGAAATTGTGAAAAGGATAAGACCATTCACTTTGCATAAAATTGCACTGTTTTTAAGCCTTTAAAATTGACACACCTTGAACAGTGCCCTACATTATAGATTTTCTTTTGTATAGGTGCAGTGGTAACTTTGCTTAATTCTGAGGGAGAAAGTAGAAAGTAGGTAGAAACAGATAGCATGCATTTGGCAATCATGTTGAGTGATTTTTCAGTTCATTAAGCCTCAGAATTTAAGCTGTTCTAAATAAGACAAATGTGTTCTCTTTCTTCCAATATATAAAGCATAATTATTTAAAATTACTTTCTTGGCTATTTCATATGTATTTTAACATTATGAAAGGTGAATGAGTTAACATTTTTGAATTTCAATTGTTAACTATAATATTCCATCACTTTTGTGGGATATAGCAGTGTGTGTGTTGAATGTAGGTATGTGTGCATGTGTGCTTACATGTAGGGAGAATGTTTCTCGCCCATACCTCTCAAAATATAACTAATAAAATTAGGAAATACTGTTCATGGAGTTGCTTTTCTAGTGCATAAATTCTACTATGAATCTTTGAAAAATAATATTCCTTTAATAAAATAGTTTTTACCTGGAAAGCATTGTCCTTATACATATAAATTTATTGCAGGGAAAGTTTTAATGCAAATACTTGTGGTGATCTACTCTAGGTAATTAAAAACAATATTTTCATCTTAAAATTAGCTGATATCTATCTATATATACAGTAACTCTGTCTCTTCCTCCTCATCAGCTCCACAATTGAGACCGTAATGGCCAGGTCACTTTAAGTTTTAAAAAATCTTGATCTACTACTTTTTATTACTCTGCCTAAAAATACTCATCCTCAGATAACACATGGCCTGTTCTCTCATCTATTGGATTTTTTTTAATTTTTTTAATTTTTATTTTTTTAATTTATTTGACAGAGATAGAGACAGCCAGCGAGAGAGGGAACACAAACAGGGGGAGTGGGAGAGGAAGAAGCAGGCTCCCAGCAGAGGAGCCTGATGTGGGGCTCGATCCCGAAACGCCGGGATCACTCCCTGAGCCGAAGGCAGACCCTTAACGACTGAGCTACCCAGGTGCCCCTCATCTATTGGATTTTTGCTCAGTGAAGTCCTTTCTATCAATCCTATTTAAATGACAGCGTTTTATTCCTGCACTCTTCCCAGCTTCATTTTTCTCCACATCGGTTACTGATACCTGCATACTATATTAATTTTCTCACTTATGTGCTTGTGGTCTATTCCCATTACCATGTGGACTAGAGGAAGTGAGGAAATATTTTCTTATTTGTTTCCCCCTGCATCTCCAGTGCCTGGATCTGTGTCCAGCACATGGTAGGTACTCAGTGAATATTTACAGAAAGAATAGAAAAAAAAATGTATCTTATTTTAATGTCTTATGAATAACTTGATATTTACTGATTATTTTTCTTGAGCACTTATCACATAACTTTTTCTTGTGTTGAAGAGAAAACATATTTCCGTAATTTGGTGCAACTTGTGTGTGTATATGTGTATTTGTACATACTGGAAGATTAAGGAATCTACAAAATATCTTTGTCTTCTGGATTCCTTGTTGTAGAGCTTCCAGTAGTAAGTCTTTGTTTTGTTTTGTTTTTTAAAGATTTATTTGTTTGACAGAGAGAAAGATAGCCAGCGAGAGAGGGAACACAAGCAGGGGGAGTGGGAGGGGAAGAAGCAGGCTCCCAGTGGAGCCTGATGCGGGGCTCAATCCAAGTCTAATCAGAAAGAGATACTGAAATTAATTGGTTTTAAGTTTGTATTTCTTATTCCTTTGGGGTATTTTAAAATCATATCCTTGGTTTTCTCTAAGGAATTTTTCAGAGTTTTTGACCAATTTTCAGATTTGGAGATGTATCTTATGCCTCTGTACACATCTGTATAAGATGCGTGAGGGGAATAAAATAGCAAATAAATGAACACTGAAGCTTATTCATATCTTTAGTGTTGAAAAGTCATGGAAAATGATGAGCAAATGTCTTTCTGTACATTGATCTTGGCACTTAAAAATAAAAGTTACAATGCATTTAATTCTTCTGGTTGCTAAGGGACTTCTGTATCAAGAGTGCAAATTTTTGAAGCACAAAGCCTGCTATGTGTTCTTTTTATTGACCGATTTTCAATTTGCAAACATACATAAGCTCTGGGGGAGGGGAAATTTTTTTCTAAAAAATGTATCTGTATGAGGAACAAATCAGATCAGACTAATCTAATCCCCTCTGTGACAGAGTAACAGACCCTGTGGTTTAGAGGAAAGCAATAGATACAAGATCTTTACTTCAGTCAGGCTTTTAATGCAGTCTTATAGGAGATTAATTTGGGAGCAGAATAGCAGGGTTGAGATCCTGCTATTAGAGCATGGGTGTGCTACTGCTTGGAAGGTCACACTCAAATAGTAGCTATTAATTGGTCCTCCCTGCCCTGAGGGATGGGAGTGGATACTGAGTGATATTTCAGAATCTGTCTGAGGTCCATTACTAGATCTTTATCAATGATTGGGATGATCAAGTGAAGATCTTCTTAAGTTCATGGATAACATCAAGTTGGGAGGGGTAACTGTCCTTAAAATACGGAATTTAAATGACCTTCTTAAGATGAGGAAGTGAAAACAGAAAAAGAATTATGTCCTACGAACAAATAGAAGAAGGGCAATTAAAAAATTCTGTACAAACTGTAAATGGGAAGTTGGAATTCAGCTTCCAAAATACCAGAAGTTTTCCTGAAAGGCTAAGATGTTAGGAACAACTTTCCTGTGGTAAAGTAGTGCTTTTGTTATAAAGCTTTGGATTTTTTTTGTTAAATAGAGATGTTTACTGGAAGTAAGCATATAAGTCTGAAAGCTTGGAATGGGCTTAGAATTTTATTAGGTTTTCCCCAAAGGAACCATTTTGAGTAAGGTGGCTGATGTAATCAGTATTTTTTAGGGAAAAAAAGGAATAAGGTAAAATGTACTGAAGAATTTTACTTGTACTTCACAACAGTGACAGGAAAAAAGTAAAATTGATTATAGAGATTAAAAACAGAGATATCTTAGCAGTCAGAAGTGGAATTGAAAAGAAACAGGCAATCATAGGGAAAGGAATAAAGAAAGCCTTAAAAATTATAACAGTATTATTCAGCTTTATAGAGCTCTCTATGTTTATGAAGATGTACCTGAACATTGTTCTTCATTTTTCTTCAATGACATGGCAAGATAGAACTTCAATACAAGTCATGTTATATAGACAAGACAACAACTGGAACAAATACAGATGGCTTTCTTTGAACACCAGTGAGTTAGTGGATAAACAAATATGAAACAACATTTAGAGGATTAAAACAGTATGGGGTCAATTTATTCTCATATTATGCTGGATTCTGAATTTTTATTATTTAATTTGAAAACCTTTTTGTGGGTGCAAATTAGATCCTGTGTTCCAGTTAATTAGGTCATGATCTCAGGGTCATGGGATAGCTCCAAGTCAGGCTCCTGGCTGGTTGTAGAGCCTGCATAAGATTCTCTCTCTCCCTTTCCCTCTACACCCTTCCCCCTCTCTCTCCCCCTCTCTTTAAAAAAAAAAAAAAAAAAAGGAAAGTTTCATCAAGAAAAATATCTAAGGTCAATAGATTCAAGAGTCTTTGCCTCTAGGAAGATATTCTTGGTTCTTTACAGATTCCCCTGACTATTAGCAATCCTTTTCTTTTCTGAACCCCTAGTGTATTTTACAAATCAGTATTTCTGGGTACATGTAACACTTTATTGCCCTTGTTTCTTACATACCTGCCTCCTTGTATCCAGAGCAGCCATCATATTATATTTGACAATCCACAATACATTTTAGAGTACCCAGAATCTCGTAAGCAGTAAATACTGTTGATTATTTGCTGAATTTTAAAAATCCTCTGAATTAACTCAAATCTACCTGTCATTATAATTATTTTGATTAAATCACATGTCTAAAAAACATTTATTAAGAGCTCATTATGTAGAAAGCAATAATAGAGTAGTTTTAGAATATGTGGGAGAATATTAGATGTCGTACAAAGCAAATGAAATAGCTTTTAATTTTTTCCAGTCATTTCTATTTTGAATCATAAAATTAACAATGTAAACATACATAAGCACACAATATACACATACATGCATATATTATATACACTTTTATATTACATATGCATGTAGATATAGAACATTAAAATGTGCATATAAAATGCAGAAACCTATATAACAAACTATGCAAAGTTTGGCCCATAGACTTGCTGCCAGTTCTCAAGCTGTTAGTTACTGGTCTGAAATGAGATGAAGTAATGGAGCCAAAAAGTGAATCAGATACAGAACAAAGCACAATATTTAGTTGAGCTGACTTTATTTAATGGCAAGACATTCTTGATGAAGAAAGCAGTGGCTTGATTTACATGCTGGCACAAGTTCCTGATTTTGTGGTGGACCAGAATTTCAAGTAGCTCTGAAATATAAAATTAATGCATTAACCTGCATGCCAAAGCATCCATGCTCTATCCGTGAGAATATATTTTTTTCACCCTAACAATGTTGACTGTACAGCTAATTGCAAGGGAAGATGATTCACTGTATTTATAATACCTCATTAGTGCACATACTATGAGCAACTACCCCAACTTTGTGATAATATACAAATACTAAAATCATTATTGTATGATCGTCAATTAAAAAATGAGCAAAAAATCCACAATTGGGTTACATAAGTGCCCATAAACATGACAATGCACTCAACCTCTTAATAATCAGATAAATGTGAATAAAAACTATAGTAAATGTCACTTCTTATCTATTGAATTTCCCCAAGATTTAAAAATTGGTTGCTGTCAACTGCTAGCAAGGATACAGAACACCAAGAACACTCATCCATAGCCAGTGTCTGAGAGGGTAAATATGTACAATATATTGCTTTTGTTTGTCATCCTTCAAGACTCCTCAATCCCACCATGATCTTAGCCTCCTTTGAAATTTTTTAGTGTCTATAATATTCAGTCTCCTTTATTATTGTCTATTTAGTGTCCCACTTCCTGTGAACCAGGCTATAGTCTATCTTGTATTGTTGTCTTAATTTTATTCTGTGCTTATTCTCCCTCATATTCTCAAAAAGGCTGTAAAATTTTTGAGAAGAAATATGCTTTGATCATGTATTTTATACTTTCTTGTCTTTAATCTCAGAATCTAGCACAATTCATTTTACACAATGTATGTTAGATTCGTATTATTAATGCAGTTGAAGGATCGTGATGTATTATTGGAAGAAAAACTGGTTAAGAGTATGTGTCCAAAGGTATCTATTGCTTGGACACTCTGAGAATGAGGTTCAGTGGTCTAGTCACAGATTTAGTTTATTCCTAGAATAGAAAAGAATGGAAAGGGGAACTTTCTTGCATATGCCTTGGGAGTGGGAGGAGCAGGGCAGAGTCAGATCACAGAACTAAAGAATGTTAGAGCAAGAGGAGGTTAGAGGTAAAATTCAGGATCAGTCATTTTATCTATGAGAAATCTAAAGCCCAGGGAAATAAATGCAAGGTTGCCCAGCTAGTTATTAAAAAAAACCCTCTATTTTCAAGAGGAAATGGGGGTATTTTTAAAATAACAAATAAGGAAAGTAGAGTTTATTAATATTTGAACATAGTTCAGATGTTAGCCTTAGAAGTGTAAGAGAAAACATGGAGCTTGGAGGGGATGTTTGCCCAAGATGAGAAACAATCTAAATGTTTAAAAACTCTAAGTAAATGGTACTGCTGAAAAGACCTGAACCATACCTTTCCTCCACAAGTAGGAGCTAGTGTCATTATAGAATAGCCAGCCACATTAGGCAGTATGCCCATTGTGTCACTGATAGAGTCTTGTGATAAACTGGTAACTAAGTGCAGTTACTGGTGATACATCCCATTGAGATCATGATTCTGATACTCCTTGCTATCACTCTCACTCGTTGGATGGTTGTGTTCTGCTGAGAGGCCAGAATGAGATTAAATTGGTGGCAAAGGGCTACCGATGTATTGTGACTTCTCTAGTAACATGCTTAGCTGTCAAAGTCAAGTGGAGTCAACTGGCAGTCTTATGCTATTGCACTATTACATATTTTTTTGTATTGTTAGGTAACAATAAAGATTGGGTCAATTGGAAAGCGCTTAAAGCTTATAATTTAAGAGACTTTACTTCTATTATACTTACTCTAAAGATAGTCTTAGGAAGAGTTATGAATTAATAATGAATTTCTGGTAGGATGATTTTGCTAAATATTCATAGTCCTTAAATTATCTCACTCTTTTTAAAAATTATATATAAGCATATACATCAGATAACTGCAAAGGAAAAATAGAAACCATCTAGATGCAGCTATTTAATATTCTTTATATAAAATTATATGCTCACATTTTGAGAGGCAGGTAAAAAGGCTGATAATAGTAACTTGTGAACTCAGTATTATTATACAATAAAGCAAAGTTGCCATATGGATTAAGAACCCATATTTTAATTTAAACATCTTTGGAAAATTTACACTTGGAACTATTTTCTATGGCACTTTTTTGTATGTGTACATGTTACAGAATTACTTGTAAATGTGGTCTGAGAGGTGCTCAGAATTCTAGCTAACTCTAATGGAAGCTTTGGATCTCCTACTTTCTTGTTAGATGATTACAAGGAAATAATTTACTCTATGTGTGCATTTTATTTATCTAACTGTACAATACTTATAATAAAAGTATTTGCGAGGCTAACTTAGATAAGAGACAACAAGTATTTTCAGATTTTGATATGTGATATAAGATACAGACATCATGCATTTAATAGAATATTGCTGTGACAGCTGTAAATACAGAAATGCATATTTGGCTACTTAACATGATCATCAGTTGAAACATTTATTTCAGAAATGAGCTAAACTTCTGAGATATTATCATTTACTCAGTGTGACAGATTTGACCTTCACAAGGCAACTCTGATTATTCCCTGTAAGACATGAATTGTGTGCACTCTGTTTCTGGATTTGTGTTAAAAATAAGCTGCTTATTTGCAAGATATTATCTAACTTCATTTGCCAAGGGGGAAACAGACAATCAGCCCCATATTTATTCCATTTGAGAATCCCATAATACTGACTCAGCCTCAGAGTCAGGAATGCGTTTGTTACAGTCTTTCTTCCTTTTTTTTTTTTTAATCACCAGTGTTTCATCTCCAGATCACATAATGTTGGATGTAATTGAAGTTATTTCATACCTTCAGTGGCATCTTCACTAATGGCTCTTCTGTGGGAGTGACTATTACAACTTTAACAAATAAAGCCTTTTAAAACGTTTTTTTAAAAAATAAAATGATCTAAGAGCTTTGCAAAATTCAATGAGCTTTCAAACCTTCTTAGAATTATTTCAAATTGTATGCTTTTGGAAAACATGGGACATATTGAACCTGTAGCTAAAGATACTTCTAAAACAAATATTTTTGAGATCTGAAAATGCAAGTATGCATATAGGCTTTCTTATGTTTTTCAAAACCCACATTTTATGGAAGCATGTGGGAGGATAAATCTACAATAAAATTGTAGAATAAAAGAACATAAGTGAATTGGCCAGGCTAATTATCAGTATAACTCTATTTTCTATTAACACAGTTCTTTGAATACAATAGATGCTATTAAATTGTCTTGTTAGTGTCTCTTGACTTCAGGTAATTTAAGAATTCTTATTTAGATAGCCACAAGAGAGAAATTATAGTATAAGTAAAGATCTTTTTAGATAATTAGGATTAATCTTGCATTTTGTATTCCACTCTGAAGGAAATGAATTATTTTCAGGTGTTTATAATTGAATCTATAGTATCTTAAGAAACCTAAAATATGCAATAATCTCGCAGCCTTTTTAAATCAACTCTGTACACAAAGTCTTAGAATCATTGGCTCAAGCTCACTGGTTGGTATGTAAGATTCTTGAGGTGTCATCTCTGGCATTAGTAACAAGTCAGAATGTGTTGCTGGGTATAGAAATGAGAAATACTAGGTCTATGAGGTGATCACAGAGGAATCTAAAATTAGTTTTGCTTAAATATCATCATAAAATAATACGCATCTTTTCCGGAGGTTCCAGCATCATCTGCTATTAAAATGGACAGCAGAACTTAATCTCAAGAAACATCCTTATGGCATGAAACAACAATCAAAATATCACTGATGTTGGAAAACCTACCTTAGCACCATAGTAGAGCCTAGGTATTTAAACTTGCTGCCTCATTTCACTAGGAAGAGGGCTTGCCAGTCCTTCAGTAAATTAGAATGAGGCTAAGGGTATGTGTGCCCTCGGCAATGTAGAGTTAATCATTGAGTACAATAAGAGTTCAGACAATGTTGAAGTGAGCATCTGAACTGTTAACAGTTTGGTAACTCATCTTTCTAGAGAGATTGATTATGACTTTTGAGGCTTTATATTATCGTATATAACTTTTTTCCTAAAGTATCATAAATGCATTTCTTATCAAGTATACTTTTTTCATTTCAGAAAAGTGTCCTCATAGTTAAAAAACAAGAGATGCTCTACTAAGCTCCTATATTTTATTTGTAGAAGGGATGAAAGGTATTCCAGGACTGGAGCCTGACTGTTCAAATTTGAAATGCTGGACTACCATGTATCATATGTTTAATCTTGGCTTAGAGGCGCCTTAGTCTCATAATTTGTAAAATGAGAATGAAAATAGTACTTACTTAAAAGGAAGTGTAAAGATGAAATGAGATAACACACGTAAAGAACTTGGAACAGTGCCTGGCACTTAATAAGTGCTAAATAAATTCAAGTTGTAATTTTTGCTATTATTACTGAAAAAGAAAAACAAAAAGCCATTTCTCTTACTGAGATTCTTTTTTATCATAGAGGTAATTATAATAAATATTTGATATGTTTTATTTCATACCTCATAGCAGATTAGGAAGTTCAAATAGTATTATTATGTATATATTCAAAGGAGGGGGAGGGAAAAAAAAAAAAAAACATGGTAGAGGCATATTTCCAAAGAAGGAATAACTGGGAAGTGGTTGTCAAATAATAGAGAAAAAATGTTCAAGAGTTATAAAATCTCACATATCCTCATCATCTGAGACCATTTAGTGTAGACAATAGGGCACTATTTCAGTATTTCCAATGAGAATGAAAATATTAAAATAAAGTAAATAATATTATTTTATGATTAAGCTTCTAAGGTCATTAAAAATGGCTTAAATTACTTTCAGTGTAGTGTATTAAAGAATAACCAATATGTCTCTAAAATATTTCAGGGAGAGCTTTTTTGAAAAGCAGACTTAATTTGCAGAAGAAAATTGCCTATTCAGACATATAGTTCCATTATGAAATCACATATTGCATTTTATACTTAAATAACCCATCTCTTCCCTGCACTTTCATCGCCTGCCTATTTAGTTAGGTCCCACACTCAGCTCCAAGCTCCCTCACAATTATATCTTGGTGTGGCCTCTCCAGGAGCTGTCTCTTGTGCTCATGTATATATCCAGTCCAATGTGATGGATTTTCTCTACTGTCTGCTCCAGTGCCACTCAGGGATTTCCATGCCAAGTTCTTTCCTGACCATGAAGCTATAGGAAGGCACATCACCATTCCCCTGACACCCACTATTGGGCCCATTTACCCAGGACAAGAACATCCCCTCCTCCATTGCCATCACCAGTGTTGTCCTAATGCGTTGGAGGCACTGCCCCCTGGAGGACGCAACGAAACAAAGCCCCATTGAACCTCCTATTCCTTCAAACTTCCCTCAGTATATTTTTCAAAATTTTGTGCGTAATTTACTGATAACTTATTACATATCCTACATATTGTGGGCACAGAGGATGTGGCGATTAAATAGACCTGATTCTTGGCTCAGCCAAGCTTGAATAGTCTAGTGGAAGACGAATGCCAGTAAATTAGCTATTATACCTAACCAAGTGCTTAGACTGCTAAAGCTGAGGCTGAGATATTATTTTTAACCCTCCCCTGACTACTCCACCTACTCTTTCCTAGAATCAGGTTACTAAAGTTTAATGATCTGATGGGCAGCTTAATTTTGACACTCAGGGAGGTGGCTGCATAATAGGTGGATTCAGGAGTACAAGAATATGGAATAAATTGTGGCATTGAAATCCACATACATTTTCAGTTGTATTAAATAATGCCAAACAGTTTTCCAAAATTGATTTTACCAATTTCAGCAGTATGGGGCAATTTACTTTTTTTGCTACTTCATCAACATTTGATATTATTCACTTTCTTAATATTTTACTATCTTTGAAAGAAACATGCTTTAAAAATTTTTAGTACTATAATAAAAATTTATTTATAATTAAAATTTAATTTGGGGGGCGCCTGGGTGGCTCGGTTGTTAAGCGTCTGCCTTCGGCTCAGGGAGTGATCCCTGCATTCTGGGATCAAGCCCCGCATCAGGCTCCTCTGCTGGGAGCCTGCTTCTTCCTCTCCCACTCCCCCTGCTTGTGTTCCCTCTCTTGCTGGCTGTCTCTCTCTGTGTTAGAAAGAAAGAAAGAAAGGAAGAAAGAAAAGAAAGAAAGAAAATCTTTAAAAAAAAAGTAATTTGGTAAATTATACAGTTACATCCTATGGACTATCATACATAAAATCTTAAAGACAGATATACATATATATCAATATAAGTTTGAGTGTGTGTGTGTGTATATATATGTGTGTGTGTGTATCTAACAAAATTTTATTTATAATAAAAATATAATTTGGGAAATTATACAGTTATGTCCTATGAACAATCCTACATAAAAACTTAGATAAATAGATACATAGATACACATACATAAAAAATATATATGTATATCCATCTGAGATTTTATGTAGGATAGTTTATAGGTGATAACTGTATAATTTACCCAATTATTACAAGACAAGCACCATATAATTAATAATTGAGTTAAGTTATAGAACATTCCCAGCATCCCACAGCCTCCTTCATGCTCCTGTGCAATGGAAACCTGCTGTCTCTTGATTACCATGTGATATTGTCTCTTATGCAGAAAAAATCATAACAGTGGCTCATTCTGTTTCCCTTGTGATCCTTCTTTATCCCAAACTTTGATCATTCGATTATTTTAAGTCATAAAATGAGAAAAATTCTGTACAAGTAAATTCTGATTTTTCAGCTTCAATAATTTTTAGATTATTTTGTACAATAAAACATTTTCTCTTCACTCACTGAAAAAAAAAAAAGTGAGAACAATTCTTCCCATGTTCCCCAGATTCATGAATAAGGAGCTAATTTGGCTTTTGTTTGTCCATTGTTCTTCTTTCTTTTTTAATTAAATTCCCAAGTTTTTCCTTATCTTTAAACTTTCTTTCACTTAAATACTTACTAGAGTGCTGACAAACCAAATCTGCCTTCTAAAGACAGTGAAGGTGAATGTTATTTATTCCAATGCAATTCTGGTAATATTTAAACACCTCCACATCCATGAATCCTGTAAGGATGCTAAGCACTTAGAAAGCTCTTTTCATTTTCACAGCAGTATTTGGCATACACAGACAGGTCAGGTTTTATATGAAGATAATAAAAATAAAGCAGCTTACCATGAGGAAAGAGCCGATTATTAATTGTTTGAGAGAGGCTTTCCTTGTAGTAAAAGAAATATGCTGCTTCCTGCAGGATTTCATAGAATCTTATGGCTAGGAGGAACCTAAGAAATCATCTAATCCAATCCCTCAAGGTGTAGAGAGGTGAACTGATCTACTGTTGACCCCTGAGTTAATATGTGACTCCCTTGTCAGGAAAAACACAGCAACAAAAAAAGAGGTAGAAATTATAGACAGATGATGAGATATGTGTAAGTAGGTTTTCAGTTTATTTTTTTCTTAATTTGAAAACAATGAATAAAAGCAAATCAAAAATGGAGAAAACTAAAAATGTAGATTTTATAATAAACATATAACCAGTTCACAATATTCATTTCACAATATTTGTCCTTTTTGAATTAATTTCTAGAAAATAAATATAAAGTTAAATGTTTTCTTGTTTCTATAGCCTGTTACCTTTTTTCTTTCTCTGAAGTAACAACTAATATAGAGTCAACTATACCCATCTAGTCCATTTAAAAATATTGCATACATTTTTATTTTTCCATTATTTTTCAATGTTTTATATATATATATATATGAATGTAGACATTTTGTATATCCTTTTCCAGAATTTCTACTTTCTCCACCTCATGTCTGCTCAATGGCGATTATCAAAAACACAAGAGATAGATTCTGGCAAGGTTGCAGAGAAAAAGGGAACCCCTGTGCACTGTTGGTGGGAATGTAAACTGGTGTGGCCACTATGGAAAACAGTATGTATGTTCCTCAGTAAATTATAAGTAGAACTACCATATGCTCCAGCAACTCCACTTCTTAGTACATAGCCAAAGAAACATAACCATTATCCTAAAGAGATATCTGTACCCTCATGTTCGTTGCAGCATTATTCACAATCAGTAAAATGTAGTGCATATATACAATGGAATGTTATTAAGCTTTAAAAAAAGGAAATTCTGTCATTTGCAACAGTGTGGATGAAACTGGAGGACATTATGCTAAATGAAATAAGCCAGACAGAGGACAAATATTACATGGTATCACAGAATCTTAAAAAAAAAAAAAAAAGTTGAACTCACAGAAACAGCAGGTGGAAGAGTGGTTGGTGGTTGTTGCCAAGAGTACGTGTGAGAGAGAAGCAAATGGAGGTTGATAAAAGGGTACAAATGTTCAGTTATAGGATGAATAAGGTCTGAGGATCTAATACATAATATAATGACTATAGTTGTTAACACTGGAGTGTATAATTGAAATATGCTAAGACAACAGTACTTAATTGTTCTCACCAAAAGAAAAGTAAATGTGAAATTTTAACTCAATGGAGGAAATTCTTTGACAATGTATCCATATATCAAATCATTACATTGTACACTTTAAATGTCTTAAAATTTTCTTTGTCAATTATAACTTAATAAAACAACAAAAAAAAAGATTCACAGAACTTTTAAATATTCTGGAAAACAATACTTCTTTTATGTATATTGCAAATGTACCTTTCTTTTAAGGTTCTAAACATAAGCTAGTATGGGAAGCAACTGCTAATTTTATTTCATTGGTGTCAAAGAATATGTACTTTATTAAGAAATGCTTTATGTTGTAACTGATCTATGCTTGTTTTAAAAAGAAGTCTTTATGTAGGGGCGTCTGGGTGGCTCAGTCGTTAAGCATCTGCCTTGGGCTCAGGGCGTGATCCTGGTGTTGGGATCGAGCCCCGCATCAGGCTCCTCCTCTGGGAGCCTGCTTCTTCCTCTCCCACTCCCCCTGCTTGTGTTCCCTCTCTTGCTGGCTGTCTCTCTCTCTGTGTCAAATAAATAAATAAAATCTTTAAAAAAGAAAAAAGAAGAAGTCTTTATGTAAATGGACAGAAGCTTTTGTATGTGCTAATTTGTTGAAGCCTGTTTTTAGTATTATTCACATCTATATTCTTGATAATTTTTAATCTGTTCGATTGGTATTTATGTGGGTATATTTTGGGTATGTCAGTTTTTCTATTTCTATTATATTTACTTTAAATACTATGGGGCTGTGTTGTAAGCTTTATACAATGATAACATTGCCTTACATTCTGAAGGGATTATTCCCTTTATCCCCCGGTAATGTCCTTTTGCTTTTCCTGTTAATGCTTTTTGCCTTCCCTTCTTTCTTGTCCAATATTAATATTACTACTCAAGATGTTTTCTAATTAGTATTTTCCAGTATGACTTTTTTCCTTTAAGTTATTTTTAGTGTTTCTCTAAATTATATATGTTAAAATTGTTATATAATCTCTGGCCTTTATTAAGTGAGTATAATACATTAGCATTTTTGTTATTATTCATCATTTGAGTCCATATCTGTGATTTTACTCTGTCTTTGACACCAAGGTTTTACTTTCTTCTTTTCTCCCTTCTTTTTGTGCTTTCTATGGGAGTTTCATTCCTTTTTCTTTTTTATTTCTTCGGAACTCACCCATAGCATTTCTATTATTGTTACGATTATCCTTAAATTTTAACAGGCATACATAATGCTATGTTGTTGTTGTTTTTTTTCTCATTTTATTTTTCCTACTGATCTTATTGGTCTCAGGTGCAAAGTATTAGATGACTGATCATAATCCGTGGTTCTGGATACACTCTGAACATGATTCTATCTATGTATCTATTAATTTGTTATAATAAGAGCTTATAAATCCACCATCCCACACAAATCCTTGGCCTTGAAAATCACTTATATCTACCTATAGGATCCCCCATAATTCCATCCCCTTGCTACCCCTTGGAGAAACCATATGACAAATCCCAAATTTATTATTCCTTTGCTTTCCCTTTCTATAGCTTCATCTATGCTTTATGCATTTCTAAATTGATTTCAGTTGTTTATAAAGGTATTTTTGTTCTATATAATATTTATGGAATTACATTATTTACTTCACAGTTATTCATATTTTTGCACACTTCCCTAGTTCATTAATTTTGACTGGTATTCTTTATACCAATCCTTGTCAATTATATAAATTGGAATCCATTTTCACAGTTTGTAAATTTGTCTTTTCATTTGTTTTAGGGTATGTTTTGATGAAAAAAGTTTTTAATTTCTATATGAGAAAATTATTTTCCTATAATTTATACTTAGGGCTTTAAAAAGGGGAAAAAACCCAACTTCAAAAGTTAAAAAAAAAAACTAGATTTTTTTACTGAGTTTTTAAATTATTGTTTTTGACATATATGACTTTAATTTATTTGGATATAATATTTCACTGGTTATGAGGAAAGTACTCCATTTTATCTCTTCCATATGGGGCTCCACAAAAAGTCCTCTTCTCAGAGAATAGTCATTATTTGAACTGTCTGGCACTTCCCTGAAAACCCTTACTCATGAGGCTTGACTTCTTTGACCTGACTCAGTGCTCACTCATTGTGAATAGCCTTTTCCCTGAGACATTTGTCAAAAGGTCAGAGCTCCCTGAGGTGCTGACAACAGTTGGGGCAAGGAGGAGCTAACCCAAACATTTTGAAAGGAAAAGCTAGGGAATTAGATATTCATAAAAGGCTTTGAAAATCTTTGACATTTTCCTGGGGCTCTAGAAAGAAAAATCTGCGAAGCCTCTACCTCCATCTCTGGCTAACTCGAGGCTTTGCACAAGTGGAAACAAAGGCTAAAGGCAGACCTGGATACTGTCTGCTAGAGCATTGAAGGTATACACCAGCACATACATAGAATACCTTGGCAAAGGCTGGGAGACATACTGGTTCAGGCATTTAAGGAGATCTCTGTCCAATTGTTAGCTAAATACTAAGATACTTGAGTAAAGACTTCAGGGGCCAGATACGAAAAGCATACAGACTATAGAATTAGTCCTGGAAAGTCACAGAACTATCACCACCCCATGCTACCAATAAGCAACAGCAACAAACTCAAGAAAATGTAGGGAATCTAGTCAGATTTGCAGAATTGCAGCATTATATTATTTAAAATGTCCAGTTTTAAACAAAAATATGAGGTGTACAAAGGAACAGAAAAATATAGCCCATACACAGAAAAAAAATTAATAAAACCTGGTGCCTGATGAAACCCAGACATTAGATTAACTAGACAAAGACTTTAAAATAGCTAATATGTCCAAAGAACTAAAAGAAATCATGTCAAAAAATTAGAGGATAACATGGGATGATGCCTCATCAAACAGAGTATATCAATAACGTGGAAAAATTATTAAAAAAAAACCTTAGAAAATCTGAAGTTTAAAATCAGTGAAATGATACAAATGAAATTAAATAGCTCAAAAAGATTTAAGCTGTCAGAAGAAATCATTGAACGGGAAGATAAATCAATGAAGACTATCTAGCCTGAGGAAGAGAACAAAAAAAGAAAAAAGAAACAGAGCCTAAGAAACCTGTGTACATCACGAAGCATTACAATATTCACATAATAGAAGCTCCATAAGGAGAAGACGAAAAGATTAGAAAGGATATTTGAAGAAATAATAGCCAAAAAATTCTCAAATTTGATGAATAGCATTAATCTATACATCCAAGGAGTTCAATTGAGTCCAATTAGGATAAACTTAAAGAAATACAAAGCTAGCCACATCATCAAACACTCAGAAACACAGAGATTTTTGAAAGCATCAAGAGAGATCCAACTCATTGCATACAAAGGATTTTCAAAAAACTGACAACATTGATTTTTTTCTATTTAACATTGTGTTGTAGCTTCTTGCCAGAGTAGTAAGACAGGGGTGGGGAAGTGGGGGGATAAAGGCTTCCAGGATAGAATGGAAGAACTAAAACTATCCCTTTTTATAGATGACATGTTCTTGTCAAAAAAAAATTCTAATCAATACACAAATATTTTAGAACTTATAAACTGGCTTAGAAAGTGTGCAAGCTTTAACACATTATACAAAAATCAATTGTATTTTTATACACTAACAATGAACAATAGTAGCCAAAAAAGTAAAATAAAATGTTTAGGAACAAATTTAACAAAAGAAATACATAATTTGTATGCTGAAAACTACAAAGTATCGTTGAAAGAAATTAAAGAATACAGAAATGGGGATGTCTGGTTGGCTCAGTCAGTTAAGTGACTGCCTTTGGCTCAGGTCATGTTCCCAGGGTCCTGGGATTGAGAACTTCATCAGGCTCCTAGCTCCACAGGGAGCCTGCTTCCCTCTGCTTGCAGCTCCCCCTGCTTGTGCTCTCTCTCTCTCACACAAATAAATTAATGAAATTAAAAAAAAAAAAACTAAGTGGAAAGACATTCTATGTTCATTGTTTGGAAGACTTAGTATTTTTTTTTTAAAGATTTTATTTATTTATGTGACAGAGAGACAACGAGAGAGGGAACACAGCAGGGGAGCGGTAGAGGAAGAAGCAGGCTCCCAGCCGAGGAGCCCGATGTGGGACTCGATCCCGGAATTCCAGGATCACGCCCTGAGCCGAAGGGAGACGCTTAACGACTGTGCCACCCAGGCGCCCCATGGAAGACTTAGTATTTTTAAGATGGTAATACTCTCTCCAAAAATATAAAGATTTAATGCAATGTCTATAAAAAAAATCCAGCTCCTTTTCCTTGCGTAAATGGAAAACCTGATCCCAAAATTCATATGGAAATGCAAGGGATACAGCCAAAAGAGTCTTGAAAAAAAGTAGTTGGAGGAACACATTGATTAAATCTTACCACAGACTTCAGTATTTGACAGCAAAAGCACAACTAAAGAAAAAAAAAAAAACGATAAAATGGATTTCTTCTAAGTTACAAACTTACGTTCTTTAAAGACTACCATCAAAAAAATGAAAAGAAAGTTCAAAAAATGGGAGCATATATTTGTTCATCCTATAACAGATAAGGGTCTTGTATCTACACACACACACACACACACACACACACACAATCTTCCAATTCTACAATAAAAAGACAACACAAGTTAAAATGTGAAACTAATTTGAATAGGACATTTATTCAAAAAATATATACAAATAAATGGCCAGTAAGTATATGAAAATAGGTTCAACATTAGCCATTAGGGAGATGCAAACCAAAACTATAATGAAGTCTCACTTCATACCTATTAGGATAGCTAAAATTTAAAAGATAGGGCATGGGGTGCCTGAGTGGCACAGTCAGTTGTGATGTCATGGGTTGTGGGATGGAGCCCCACATCAGGCTCCTTGCTCAGCATGGAGTCTGCTTGAGTTTCTCTCTCTCTCTTCCTCTGTTCCTACCTCCTGTGCCTGTCGCACACGCACTCTCTCTCTCTGAAATAAATAAATCTTAAAAAAAAAAAAGATAGGACAAAAAAATATTGATGAATATCTGGAAAGATTGGGACCTTCATAGATTGCTGGTGGGATTGTAAAATGTGCACCCACTTTGGAAAAAATTTTTCAGTTCCTCCAAAAGTCAAACGTAGTATTACTATATGACCCAGTAATTCCACTCCTATGTATGTAAGTCAGGAGAGTTAAAATAATATGTTTGCAAAAAACAAACAAACAAAAAAAAACCTCTTAGGGAATGTTTATAGCAGTATTATACATAATAGCCAAAAAGTGTAAACAACCTAAATGTCCATCAATTGATGAATGGGTAAACAAAATATAGTATATCCGTACAGTGAAGTATTATTCCGCAATAAGGAGGAATGGAGCATGGAACATGGATGGACCTTGAAAACCTTATGCTAAGTTAAAGAGCCAAGTCATAAAAGGTCACATATTGTATAATTCCATTTATACAAAAAGTCCAGAATAGTCAAATCCATAAAAATAGAAAAAAAGATTAATGATTACCAGGGCCTAGTGTCAGAGAAAATGAAGAGTGTGTGCTAATGGATTTGGGATTTATATTTGAAATGATGAAGGGATCTGAAATTAGATAGTGGTGATAGTTGCACAAACGTATGAAGGTACTACACTTCAAAAACATTGAATTGTATTACTTTAAAAAAATGAATTTGGGGGCGCCTGGGTGGCACAGCGGTTAAGCGTCTGCCTTCGGCTCAGGGCGTGATCCCGGCGTTATGGGATCGAGCCCCACATCAGGCTCCTCCGCTGGGAGCCTGCTTCTTCCTCTCCCACTCCCCCTGCTTGTGTTCCCTCTCTCGCTGGCTGTCTCTATCCTGTCGAATAAATAAATAAAATCTTTAAAAAATAAAAAAAAAATGAATTTGGTTTATGTGAGTTATATGTCTATAAAACTGCTATTTTTAAAAAGTATTCCAAAACACCGGTAAATGGGATCAGGTAAAACTCAGAACATGAAGAAAATAAAGATGTTCAAATATTGTTTTTGGTCTTGACTGTTTACCTAACACTTTTTATTTTTATTTTTTTTTAAAGATTTTATTTATTTATTCGACAGAGATAGAGACAGCCAGCGAGAGAGGGAACGCAAGCAGGGGGAGTGGGAGAGGAAGAAGCAGGCTCATAGCGGAGGAGCCTGATGTGGGGCTCGATCCCACAACGCCGGGATCACACCCTGAGCCGAAGGCAGACGCTTAACCGCTGTGCCACCCAGGCGCCCCTCCCTAACACTTTTTAAAAAGCCATTATCAGGAAACTAAAACAGTCATCTGCTTTTTTGGGGTTTTTTTGGATTGGGCTTAATAATTTTTTAGTGAATATAACCAGTGGTAGGAGATGAGGATGCAAATGTTTTTCAAAGGAAAATTTATGACTTACAAATTTTAGTACTTGCCCAGATATCTTACCCAAAGCCCAGATCAGGTTCCATTGCCAATTAGCATGCTATTAAAAATATTTCCACGTCTTGGTGTCCACATAGTTATGGCTACATGTAAAACACCAGCAAGCTATCTTCTATGACAGATACATTCCAAGTTTATATGGGGACAATTCAAAGACATATGTGGGTAATTGGAATAGTTTGGGGGAAGATTCATCCCTTGTAAGTATCTGAGGATACTTTCATGAAAGAAACTTTCAGCAAGTGATACAGACAAAATTGACAGACATCCGTCATACCTATGGATTTGTATTTTATTAATTATACTACTTTTTCAAGTTGTTTCCAGTTGTTTACTCTGCTTTGCTACAAAATGCAGTTTTAAAATAAGGGCCAATTGACAATGAAAACAAACACTTTGCAAACAATAATCTTGATTTATTTATGAAAATTAGAAGAATAAAATATTATTTCAAGGATGCCAATACCACTGTAAACTTTGAACTCCTTTTAAATTCTACCACCTTTTTGAAGTACAGGTGAGAATTTTAATCTCTGCATAGAGAATGTTTAAAAACAAAGAGATGGTAGAACAAAACAGCGGATAATCTTAAACTAAACAAGACTTAGAGCTATATTGTCTTCATCACTGTGAAAAAGATGAGAAAATTGGTACCTCTAAGGAAATGTTTTCTTTGTAAATGTCACTTTTCTTTGGAAATCTTTTAAAATATGCTCATCACCTATTATAATCCAACTATCAGGTCAACACCTAATTTTTTTAAAGTATTACAAAAACCATATTTTAATAGTATCAGAAATAACAAAACAGAAGAACAGTCCAACCAGGATAGGTTCCCTGCATACCATTATTCCATGTTTCTCTTCATTTATTATCTAAATACCCAATGCAGTCTCAATGGTTATATTTTTAGCACAGACATAAGTATTTTCCACTTTTCATTGACTGTATCATAGGCATATAATCATGTTGCTATGAATGTTTGTCAATGATTAAGGTGCTTGTTTAATAAAATTAATGTACCATATTTAACCACCTATTTTCCGCATTTTCATTTTTAAAATGTGTTATATTTTTAATTCTGCTATATTGTATCTCTTCCTATATATAGAATTAAAATTTATTTTCTTAAGATAAATTCCCTCTACAATTTATCTGTTATTTTACTGAAAATAATCAAACACTTTAATGTTTGGGTATGGAGACAGGGAGAGAGAAAGGCAGGTAGTCAGAATAGTTAAAAAGCTTGAAATAGTTTGAACTCCTGCTCCATCACTTACTAACTGCAAGCCCACATGAAATATACCTGACCTGTCTTAGTTTTCTTTTTTTTTTTTTACTTTGTTTTTAAAATGGATGTATGCATACCACCTATATTAAAAAGTTATTTATGTAAATGCATGTAAAATACTTAGAGTCAGCACATACAGACTATTCAGTAAGCAGGATCTATGATGATGACAACAATGATGATGATGATGATGGCGATAATGACAACAGTAAGAAGGAAGAAGAGGGGGGATTTTAACATAGTTTCTAACACTGATGATCTTTGGAGCTAGATTTCCACTTTGAGTCTATGAGACAAGCAGTGTATTTTAGCAGTTTTGGCTTAAAGTAATACTAAGAAGTGTGTGTGTACTGCAACAAGAGGAGGTTTCAGCATGAAAAAACATAACTATTCAAGAAGGCAGGGAGATTCAGTGAGACCTCCAAGTGAATTACTTATTGTATCTGCATTTTTCCTGAACCTATTTCCCTACTGGTGGTTAAGTTTGGTTTGTTTGTAAATTGAATGAAGTTTATTTCAATATGTTGATTATCTCTAGCATATAAAATACAATAAACCCTGAACATGATGTGTGTCAAATGACCTTGTTTGTTCTAGCCTTGGGAACATAAAAGGTATAGCTTACTCCAGCCAGCCAGTGGCAGGGTCCTGCATTCCTAGAATCTTTTCCTGGATGCCTCAGTCATGGGCCACTCATTAGGCAGAAGTCCTTGTCCAGTATTTATTTTTGCCCAGTACACTAGGCCAAAAATATATAGATATAGTTACAGATACAGATAGATATATAACATTTTGGTGCCCATCGGGCAAAGCTAAGCATAATAATAAGACAAAAGTTGATAGACTAAGATGTAGCTGTCAGCTTAGTGTGATTAATTTAAAAAAACCTTGTTCTATAAATATATTGTTCAATAATCAGTACTTACAATGTTTCATCTGGGGTATTGAGAATATCCTCTTGATACATTTTTAATAACATGATACAATATGTATGATAACATTGAAATTGGTACATTGAAAGAACACTGGATGAAAGCTGGGAAATCACCAATATATTTCTGTTTTTGCATCAAATCATCCTCTGATCTTGGGCCAAACAAAGGATATTTTGCTCTTTCCTTATCTATAGATTAAGTAAGTGAGATGAACCATAAGTTTCTTTCTGGCTAGAAGTCAAGTAATATGTTAATACTATGGACTATGAGAAACAAACTGAGGGCCTCAGAGGGGAGGGGGGTGGGGGAATGGGATAGGCTGGTGATGGGTAGTAAGGAGGGCACGTATTGCATGGTGCACTGGGTGTTATACACAACTAATGAATCATCGAGCCTTACATCGGAAACCGGGGATGTACTGTATGGTGACTAACATAATATAATAAAAAATCATTTAAAAAAAAAGTAATATGTTAATAAATAACTCTGGTATATAGTATTATTCCCATTTGCAGATGGAGAAAGTGAGATGAAGAGGATGTGAGTTACTTCTTTAGGTCATACAGTGAGTAAATAATGAACGTGGGATTTGAGCTTGGGCATCTCGCTTGGTTTATGTTATACAATGAAAGATCATGCTGGTGATAATGTAGAAGGCGAATTTAAAAGAACTGACCTGGAAAAGGGAATAGGTAAAAGGTTATTTTAGGACCTAGGTGATCAAAGATGAGTACTTGAAATAAGGTAGTAGTAGTGGGAGTAACTGTAAAGGATGTATGTACAAATTATATTTATGACAAGGAATTAACGAACCTTGTCATCCATTTGATACATTGAATGTATGATGAAGAATAGAGAGAAATCTAAGATGGTTTCTAGATCTCTGACTTGGGGACTGCATAAATGGCATTCTCTGTGATAGGGAATGTCAGAAATACAAGATAGGAGGTCCAAATGATTACTTTAGGGAAAAGATGTTGATAGGAATATAAAATAGATTGATAAATAGATAATAGATAATTATATTATATTTAGAGTATCTGAAAATCTTCAGAAATATGCAATCTCTTGGATCTGGAAATGATAATAACCTAGGGGCATAATTAAAGTAAAAAGGGGGGAAAAGTTCTGACTACGGCCTTCGAAGAGCACCAGTACATAAATGGTGGAAGAAGAAAGAGAATTGAGGAAGAAAGAAACCATTATTGAAATAAGAAAATAATGAAGTAGGAGAGCTCTATAGAAATCAAAGAAGGAAAGAGTTTCAAAGAAGAAAGGGTCAAGAAAAGATTTAATATAATGTGCTGCTCAGATTTGAAAACTTAAAGGATATTGGTGACTTCAATGAGAGCAATTTCAGTGGTTTGGTAGAGACAAGTCAGATTGACAAGAGTTAAGAATTGAATAGAAGGTTGTAAAATCTTTTTTTATATAATTTTTTAGAAGGTTGTAAAATCTTGAACAGTTTTGGAAAATCATATGGACCTATTAGGCTGACACTGCTGGGACAAATGCCCTTATAATGACATCAGAATTCTATGCTAGCTAAAATCGGACTATATCATGGCCACTGTCTTTCTCTGAAGCTATACTGACTATTGCCAATATTTTTGAAGGCTTTCTTTGGCCAGAAAATTATATAGGACAAGCTGAAGATCAGATAAGACTGGTTTACTCTGTTGGTTCAGAGATTAACCCATGAGGCCTAACCAAATTGGGATTTCACTGAAAAATCCGTACCTATGGTAAAATAGATATTTTATCAGCATAGCCATGACAAGTACAGACTAAGTTATATCAGATTTTGGTGTGAACATATAGCTTTATCAGTGTTACTGAAGACTCCTAGAATTGATTTAGAATAGAGAATGCCTCATTAGCCCCTGACACATCATAATTGCCATATACTCTATTTAAATCTAGTTCTTCTTAGGGATGTCTCAGTGCTGTAATAACCCTGTCAGTCAATCTGCCACACATTCTTACATGTAGGAAGTTTTCTTGAAAACTTCAAGCTATTATTGAATACTGGTGTTTAGACATTGCCCTTCCTAGCAGGTTTTAGTGCTTAATAAGAAAGGACATTTTACTTGAATGACTTTCTTCATTGTCTCTTATATGCATTTGCCAGTGGGAAAGTAATGGGATGTAACAGTAATATGATGTTAGATTGAGCTACTTGGCATAGCATCTGGAATCTAGTGTCAGTTCTGTTACTAACTAGCTATGTAAACCTGAAAAATTCCTGTAAAGTCTTGGATATTTCTATTTCTTCTTGGTAAAATGAGGATTGCCAAGTGAAAGTACCTAGGGACCCTTCCAGTTCTAAAATGATTTGTGTCTCTAAGTGCCTCTCCAAGGCAGAGACATAGACATTAGGTTTTCCAGAAATACCTTGGATACTACTTAGTCTGTTACCACTGACATGATACCTTAATGTCATTTTCTTGGGCTGGACATGTGCTGGAGATAAACAGTAGCTGAGTTACTTTTTGTATGTGAAACTGAGGAGTATCAACTGTGAGCAAAAAGTGCAAAACAGAACATGTCAAGGGAATGCTGAAGTATAACTTCAAATAAGGTGGCACAGCTGTGAGCATGCTGGCAAAAAGCAGCAGCAAACAATCTAGCTCAGTACACAGAAAAAACAAACAAAAAAACCAAAACAACAACAACAACAACAAACTAGCTTTTTAAACAAAATTCTGGCTTACTAGGGTTCTTAAAGGTGGAGTCACCTGAACGTCAGTCTCTGTAAACAGTAGCAATCTCAAACCAGAAGATAATCTCTACATGAGTGTAGTGAGGTAAAGACTGCTCACAATCAGTTTCTAGTGTTGTTTAAAGAACCAGACATTATTGTCAAGCATCTTCCTCAAACTCTTATTAGAATAGTGATAGCCATCTAGGCTGTCCTACCTGTCCCCATTTATTCTAAAGCATTAATGCAAGATGTGCTGAACAAAATGCTTTGTATGTGCCCAGATTCTCTAAAACACATAATGGTCCAATATCAATCTGGTAAATGTAAGTTCATGTGAAATCTCTTTTGTTACCATTACCAGGGTCAATGAGTTTCATGGAGTAATTCTCTTTATAAAGTAATATTTGTTGTCATTTATGTTCTTCTTTCTCACTTACCCCCCACTTCTGCTTATAACACTTACTTAAAGAAAGGTACTTGCAGTTGCATTTCTGAATTCTTCATAGTACCCACATTTCACAATTCTGATGGCATCCTAAGTTTTTCTCAACTGAAAATTTTGCTGCCCCTTCCTGTTTCCTTTTTTTTTTTTTTTTTTTTTTGGTTTGTATCTTCCTACCCTTATTCAGTGTTTTCTATCTACCAAGGTACATATTAGAATCATCCAGATAGCACCGCACCCTGGAACAGTGTTTTAGAAACCCTGGGGGAACCAGCAGCTGTGGTTTCTGAAAGTTTTGATGTGCAGCCTTGTTTGGAAACCATGACCCATGTGGACAGTTATTGGTATTTTTTGTATTTAATGTGTGACAGAACTATAGTCTATTTCTTTGTAGATTTTTGTGAGGTCCAATGATTTTTTTTATATTTGTGACTAATAGACTCGCCTATTTTGGTGATTTTAGTTTAAGAGATACAGTGGTTTGATGTGTCCAGTGACCTCAGATTCAAGAGATATTTCTGGCCTAGAATTCAACCATGTGCCAAGAATTTTACTAAGTGTTTTTATTTTCTTTATCTCTGTACCAATAACTCAATCAAATAAGTATTATTATTCTTAGTTCTCAGATAAGAACACTAAAGGCAAAATTCTAAATTATTTGTCTAAGATCATATTAATAGATCTATCATTAAAAACCAGATTGCTTAGCTACTACTCCAGTGCACCCTTTCATCAGTGGTATTTCCCAGGTAAATTTTACAGTCATGACTGAAAGATCAAAGCTCATTATTCCATAAATATTGCTTTGTATCTTCCACTCAATGATTTTGTTCTTCCTATAGTAAAATAAGTTTATCGTTCACTGTCTTTTCACACAGTTCCAAAGATCCCCCTTATACTTTCTTTTCATTATAGGCATTCAACTACCTGACAACTCTTCATATGATCTGAAAACTTGGTTCTGGAAGACTTTGTCATCCAGAGCATGATATTGTTAATCAAATGCGTACTTTACCTGTTCTGTTTCTAGGGGGAGATAGACCTGCTTAAAGCCTTGCCATGGCATGCATCATTCATTCATTCATTCATTCACTCATTTGTTCATCCATCCATCCATCCATCCATCCATCCATCCATCTTGCCATGACAATTTAAAGGTATTCGAAGAAAAAGTTTAAGGAGGAATTACATGAAATTCCCTATTTCATGTGTATTTATTTTTCCAAATACTGAAGTACATTAATAAGTAGCTGTTCCTCATAAAGAAATCTACTTGCTTTGCCTCCAATTATTTACAGATTCTGTTTAGTAAATTCCAAAACTAAAAATAAAATTTACCAGTTGTGTCATTTCCAAGTTCTGGGATATTCAAGTTGATAAAACACCTGTAGTCAGGCAAGTCTTTGAAATGAGTAGCTAATTGAAACTACAGGTTGCATATTTAGCCGACAGTTGGGATATTCCTAAGATATCAGTAGTGACTTAGGCAAAAGACCTTAATTTAGTCTTCCTACCAACTTTACACCCTTTAATGCAATTTTTGGAGAGTGGCCACATATAATCCCAATGATTGTTCAATTTTCTTTCTGCCTTTAATACATTAAAAAACCTCCTAAACTCAACTTTGAAATCTCTTTGCAAAGCATTGTATAGTCCTTTCTCTTTTGGTTGGTTTTTGTACCTGACTCCATGGGCTTTGTTGATTTTTGTTTTGTTTGTTTTGCATTTAAATATTTTATTTATTTATTTATTTATTTATTTATTTATTTATTTATTTGACACAGAGAACGAAAGAGAGCATAAGCAGGGGGAGCTGGAAGGGGGGAATCAGTTTCTAGTGTTCCTCAGCAGGGAGCCCAATGTGGGGCTTGATCATGACCTGAGCCTAAGGCAGATGCTTAAGCAACTGATCCATCAAGGTGCCCCTGATTTTTGTTCTTTTGACAAAGAAAACTATTTTAAATCATTTTTAAATATGTAGCCATTTAAACTAGAGAAGATGTTGATATTTATGTGAAAATCCTATCAATAGCAAATTATTTGAGTATTTGTTGCACATTGTATGAAGCTACTTGTATGCTATACTATATTCTTCTTGAGAAGCAACTTAGGAATTTCTCTTCAGTTTAATTGATCTTCGTTTATTTCTACATCATTAATATGCTTTTTAATTTGTATAGCTTTATATTTTCCTGTATTATTTTTTAGTGCTGATACCATGCCCCCCGCCCAATTCTTGTTAGTAAACATTGTCTTGGCTATTCTTATGCATTTATTTTTCCAAATTCATATTAAAATCATTTGGTCATATTCCAAATGAAGAAAGCACCTTGGAATTTAATTGGAATTCTATATTTTATGGTAATTTGGGGAGAATGGCATTTTTATTTACATGTACAGTATGAGTTTTCATTCATCAAAATCAAAATGATTATACCACCCTTCACAAATTTGAGCAGATAACTGTGACTTCAGTTATCTTTCAAACAAAGCCATCAAGGCTTTGTTTGAAATATTTTAATATTTTCTATTTTGATTATTGTTTTACACAGTCTTATATTTTATTTATTTTTTATTTTTTAAATTTTTTTAAAGATTTTATTTATTTATTCGACAGAGATAGAGACAGCCAGCGAGAGAGGGAACACAAGCAGGGGGAGTGGGAGAGGAAGAAGCAGGCTCATAGCGGAGGAGCCTGATGTGGGGCTCGATCCCATAACGCCGGGATCACGCCCTGAGCTGAAGGCAGACGCTTAACCGCTGTGCCACCCAGGCGCCCCCAGTCTTATATTTTAAACTATACTTAAAGATATATGTGGGGTAATGTCTAATTTTGTCTAAATTTTATCAATATATTTTACTCTTTTTAAATTAATTTGTGCTCTTTCCTTACAATTCAGTCATTTGTGATATTGGTATTGTTTCCCTTGATTTATTTATTCCCGTATTTTTTTTATCATAAATTTTTTTTGAAGGAACCATAAATGTCTTAATTATTGCATCCTTGGGTCCTTGCACACTATTCACTATTTGCTGCATAGAAGATGTTCAATAAATATTTTTGAAAAAAAAATATTTAAACAATATACAAATGGATTTATAAATTCATTTTAAAAGTCAAATTGTTTTAATTGGAGTGTTTAATGAATTCATATTTATTGTGGCAGTAAGTACATTTGTTCTTATTTCAATAATCATCCTATAAAAAATAAATTTATTTGCCCTCTCTCCTTGGTTTGAAAATAAGTAAACATTTTTAAAATACCAAAACAATATAGCATCTATCAGCTGCTTACCTTTGTAAAGAGTAAGAAATTGGACAAAACATTGGGGGGCTCCTGGGTGGCTCAGTCAGTTAAGCATCTGCTTTCAGCTAAGGTCATAATCCCAGGGTTCTGGAGCTCCATGTGAGCCTCATGTCCCGCTCCCTGCTCAGAGGAAAGCCTACTTCCTCCTCTGCCGCTGCCCCTTCCCCCCACTTGTGTTCTCTCTCTTAGGCTTGCTCTCCCTCCCTCAAATAAATAAAATAAAAAATATTTAAAAAATAGAAATTGGACAAAATTTTTCTTTTTTTCTAAAATTCTGCATCATCTTTTTGTTAAAAATTGCTGATATACTATAACCAGATTATTTTCATTATCCTGGAATAATAGATCAAACATGATTTATTATATTTATGTTACATTTTCTAAACAGAAGGAAACTGCAATCTCTCTATTGCTGTAAATGCCAGATAAATTTTTGAGATTTAATTGACATTCTAACTCTCACAGTTTTCTTTATAACAGCATTCCCCACCCCCAATCCATTATACTTATCTTTTTACTTTGTACTTCTAACATTGTAATTCTTATATTCTGCCTTTCATCTCTGGTTATCCTTTTAAAATGTGTTTGTATCTTGTCTCTCCAAGTAGATCAATCTGCTCCTTTGGGGCACCAGTGAGTCTTGTAAAACATGGCTAATGGACAGTGGATCTGACCAGGACATGTGGCATCATTAAATAGATTAGCCATTAAATAGATCAGTCACATTGCAACAGGCTACCTGGGAAATACAAGTGAAGGGCCTGGCAGAATGACAGCAGATGTCAGCATAATCCAGTAATTGGTACACTTGGCGGTCCTGGCATTATCTCTAGTCTTCTGAGCTGGACATTATTTGAAACTTTTAGGTAATTGGCCCAAATCATTTAGATTGTGGTGGCATAATTTAGAATCTATAAATTGGGATAAGCGGTCCCAGGAGATGTGGTACTGGGTCTTTGGATTAACTGGTCCGGGATTCTTTAGATTACTATTTAATAGATAAAGGACTACTTTTGTAATCTGGGGTGGAACCTAGAGCTCAGGTTGCTTCTACTGTGGTGAATGGAGAAATGAGAAATGATCCCAGCAGGTTTATGTAGAAATGTGAATGTCATAGATTCCAAAGTAATATAGTTACATATTGGATGGGTTTATATTTTTCTGGATAGTTCTTGATATATTCAAATAATATATTTTCATTGACTTCAGCCTAAAGTACGAATTATTTAATATGACTGACAAAATACCACATTATCTGACAACCGATCTTTCTAGATTCTATAATTATCTCTAACTTTATTATCTAGAAATATATGCAATAACACATGCTGTTCCCTTTGCTAGAACGGTTGTTTCTCCATTTTCTCCTAGCAAAATATTCAAGTCATCCGAAGTATCTCCTCCTTGATGAAATCTTTTTTGTTCCACAGAGACTGAACTATATGTTTATCAAAGTCTCCACTGTGCAGTATGCATACTTTCATTTATAACTCTTAGCAGGATGCTTTTTAATAGTCTCTTCATACCTGTTTACTCATTAGACATGTAGCTCTGGATAACAAGGACCATGAGTTTCCACTGGAATAATCCCAGCACCAAGTATTGGTGCCTTTCAAATAACCAGCACACAATAAATATATGAGAGCAGAAGGGTGAAAGGCAAGGACGGGAATTACGGACCTCTTTTTATTGCTGACTTCTATCATTGCTTCCCTACCACTGGCTACATCTGCTTATTCAGATGCTATCCAAATCAAAAAAGTTTTAGACAGGAGCATGAGCATGAGCATGTGTGTGTGTGTGTGTGTGTGTGTGTGTGTGTTTCCTAAACCAAGGACATTTTAATAACATTTTTTGGATCTACATTACACAGAATATAAACTCAGTAGTCTATTTTTAAAAGGATCTAATTACAGTCCTGTCAACTTAAGTGAACTACACTGAATACAACAAAGTCTCTGCCTTGATATGTATTTTTTTAACTAGATAAAGGCAGAGTGAATATGACATAGTTGGATGTGGTTAGAATATATGTACTTTTTTTCCTGTCCACATCTTTCAAATTTATGGTATAGCGCAAATAAGAAAAGGCTTATAAATCCCAAGAAATCCCAGGAACCACATCCTGGATATCAAACTGGCAGGAATATGTTAAGTATATGCATTCCCTATTTCCGTTCCAATATTATTCATAGATGTTAATTTTAGGAGTTCAAAGATTCTGTTCCCATCCAGATGAACAATTGGACCTCTTCCCACACAAGGATATCCTATTTAATTTCTAAAACTTTTAGCTAATTTATCATTCTTTTAAAACTTAAAGCAAAAAAAAAAAGTACATCAAATAAACACAAATTTTTAGATGTGTATTTTGAACTACAGTAATTGGTACTGCATATGCAGACATACAATAGAAAAGCAGGCAAATTAGAACTTTAAAAGTAGGAAAAATTTTTAGCAAAAGCAGAGAAACAACTAAGTGGTTACAATGATAGTTTGCTTTGGTTTTTTAGATAGGAAAATATGGTGGAGGAAAAATATACCATAGACTGTTTATTTCAAAGATGCATATTTTTATTATTTTATTTTTATTTTAAATAAAATTCAGTGTAGTAATACTTTTAAATGTCTGCATGAATAAAAATATAAAAAGTATCCTATAGGGGGCACTCAAGTACTATGAACTGAAGAATCTGCCTTTTCTAGTCAAATTTTGTTTAGATGGAAAGGGGTAAACCCTTGGACACATTTTCGTATTACCTTTTATATAAAGAACAAAACTGAGTAAAATAAACGAAAGTAGTCTTTGTCATGCTTCTACTATTCCCCAAAGAAAGACAAAGGAATATTAAAAGGTGTGATTAAATGGCATTCTGAACCTTATTATTCTAAAAGCATAAAGGTATGATATTATAGACAGCTGAGTTGGTCTGTACTATCAAAATTCTAAACAAGGTTTCTTCTACATTAGAGCTCAATGCCAGAGATAATTATTGTTCTTTTCTGGAGAAATTTAGTTGTATGAAACTTACAGTAAAAGCAGAGTCATGTACTGTTCTCTCTACGTTTTAAAACAGAATAATATGAGAAACTATTTAAATTACTTTTGAAATAATATTCCCAAGGAGGAGTTAGTCTACTACTTGCACAGAGAAGTTATAACAAACGATGGTGATGTTTTCTTGAGGGGGGGGGGGAGTTGGGGATAGGGGAAAATGAAAGCAAACTGAAATCCACTTCTGTAGCCAGCATGCCGGATGCTATTTCAACTGAACTGTTGTTTTGGTAGCTAAGACTTTAACCAAAACCTAAATAAAAACCTGGGATGCCACTTAACTGAAATTAACTGTATTTTCTTTAAAGTAATAGGGGAAACTGTTTCATTTAGATTTTGAAACTGTACATAAAAAGAAGTTGCTTTTTATTTTAATATGGTCAATATCGTGGTAAGTTAAAAATTAACCTCTAGATGCTCTCACTATAGTGACATGGATTCCATTAAGCATGTTAAATACTCATCTCCCTGTTGAATTTTCCACTAAAGTGTTTCACAGTGCACATCGCTCAGAGCATGTGCGTTTTCCTCCTCTTACTTTCAGACAAGCATGCTTAATGCATGCTTTTGATTTTAAAACAGGCATGTATGAGTGCTAAGCACTTCCATTAATTAGCTTGTTCACCACTATCACAGTTGCAAATGATGAAATCACATCTAGTACCATTTGTTAAGTCCATAACTGGGGATACCTGTAGGTAAGTATGACTGAGTCTTGTAGCCTATTTGCATTATAAAGCTAGATATTAATCCTGCTTTCCCACATGATTAAAGCTACATAAATATAAAATTTCATAAAATTGGGTTACATGTTGTCAGTAATCCGTAGAGTGATTTGGAAGAATCTCAAGTTCTTTGTGTACTTTGAAAGTATGAACCTTTAAGTAAGAGAAGACAAACAGTTTGTAACTAAGGTCTCTTGAATTTAATACATTTATTATGGCCAAGGAGATAGGATTTTCTGGAAAAATCTTGAGTACAAATATTCTGTCCTGCTCAATAATTATATTAAATCATGTGTTCTAATTTTGGTTTGAAAACTGTGACTTCCATAAATCTGAAGTGTGTGGAGGAAGAGAGGGCAGAGGGAACCAGCTTCAGAGCTACAAAACCAGACTGGCAGTTGCCTCCATAAGATCCTTAAAGCTATATTTTGCTTTCACTTGTAACCTACAGCTTGGACCATGTTTGGTTCTAGAAACTCCTCAGCCAAATTCAGGCATGGAAATTATTTGTCCTATTTAAAAAATTATATTTAATATTTATTTTTTTAATATTTTATTTATTTGAGAAAAAGAGAGAGAGAGAGCATGAGGTGGGGGGAATGGTAGAGGCAGAGGGAGAAGCAGGCTCCCCGCTGAGCAAGGAACCCAATGAGGGGCTACATCCTAGGACCCTGGGATCACGACCTGAGCCGAAGTTAGATGCTTAACAAACTGAGCCACCCAGGCACCCCAATTATTTGTCCTTTAATATATTTTATTGTACATGAAAAACAAAGTATACTACCTTTTCTGAGCTATTTTCACAGCAGTTAAATGTACCTTCATAGAAATGTCCAAGTTGATTATCTCCTTAGTTTTGGATAGATAGTGATAAATATTGAAGACTAATATCAACATTCCTTTGACTCATCCTGTATAGCCCCTGAATGTAGGTCAATTTCTGGATATATATATATATATATATATATATATATATATATATATATATATAATGTTTTTTTCAAATATATATATGCTATGTTTATATATTTGTATATATATATGTATATGTGTGTGTGTGTATATCTCACTATGTTTTTTTCATATAATTGTAATACAGTTTTCAGGCAAAGCCCAGTAAAGAGCATAAAAACTATTTCTTGTCATTTGCATTCACTTTCTTTTGGTAAGAAAAAACAGGAGGTTAAACTGGAATAAATCAGGACTGATTTCCACCTAAAAGTATAAAACTGATGCTTCTTTTAGAAATACAACGTATTTAATCACAAGGAAAGACTGAGTAGCCAAAAATATTATTGGTCATCCTATGTCTAAACATCACTATTCAGTTCTTTTATATTTTCTATTGTGTGCTTGTGAATAATGTCTTAGCATTCTTTTGTTGTTGTTGTTGCTACATGGTATGGTTTGCAGAATGATGTGAATGATACCCTTTGGTAAATTTTATTTACAATGCAGAATGTAGCTATGGGACATCATAAAAACATTTAATGGTCTTTCAGCTATAATTTAACGTTGCCAGTATTCATGCATAAAATCACACATTTTCACAAATCTTGATAAATATATCTAGGTCCAAATGTCACTATTTTTCTTCCCACAAAGAGAGGCTTGACACAAAGCTAGGACATTCTGTTCTGGACTAGAGAGCTCCTTTTTTGCATTTGAGTTTTTATTGTGATTAAATGTATAATTTTTGTAATAGAACACTTTTAGAGGCCGAGAGACATTCCCTATGTGAGAGAAATAAATTTTTCTACTTAGAACAAATAAATAATACTTTAGAAAAGTTAGTTTTATAGGTATTCTTTAAAGCAAACTTAAAAACAAAAGTAAAACTCATCACTAAGTGTATTCTATTTACCACACACCTATTTAGTACTTATTCTGTGACAGGTACCATGCCCAAATGGAGCTGTTGACAGCCTCGGAAGAGCCATTCCTAGTGGCAATTAAGCAAGGTACACTTAAGAAGAAAGGTTTATTTTTCTGTTCTTTCTTCCTCGTTTATTGTTATTTGCTTCTCTTTATTGTTTGTTTTTATTTTTAAATTTACTGTATAAGGAATAAAAAAGGAATAGATTTCTGATAAAGAAATAGAAAACAATAGATACTCTTCTTATAATACTCAATAAAACAAAGCAAAACTATCTCCCTCTAAAGTGAAAACCAAACAGGCAAGCAAGCAAACAAACAAAAAAACTCCAATTAACTTGGCCAAAGTTACAGTAGGTCCAAAGTACTTTTTTACATTTTAACAGCAGTTCATTTTATTAAAGTATACATAAGGTGCAATTAATATAATTCTATAATTCTGGTGGCCCATCTTCTCAGTTCTCTGTCAGTTGCCTGTACCTAATCTCTGTCCTTGTCATTGCACTATCCTGTTTACTTCAGATATAGAAATGTATTCCATGGCAGAAGGATCAGGGAACAACAGATATAGGAAAGATTAAACAATGTCAAGAGAAAAAATAAAAAGTCATTAGTCAGCAGTAAGATAAATTGTCTCTGGGTACTTATTCTAAGAGAAAGCCCATACAAAATGATGGTATAGTTAGGGGGTTAGAAATTGTGAAATGGTGAAGACTGTATATAAAGTAAACAGGAAAAATATCATTTGGATATAAAGTAGGAAATTATTCAATATAAAGTGGATTAAATGCTTAAAAGGGTCCCTACTAGTAGTTACAATACAAATAAACAAATGAATAAAAGTTGAAACAGACTTTCTCCAGTCCTTTTTTCATCCTCTGATCCTATGTGAATTCACAACACACAACAGAATTCACAAGCTTTGACTAATCTATAAGTTATCACTGATAACATTTCTAAATGTTTTGAATTCTGAGCATTTCTGAATTTGCTACTGAGTTCTAGATCAAAGGAGATACGATGTACTGATTGACTAAACGCTGGTAACAACACTCAAGATATTTGAATATATGTTTTGTGATTTCTTACTCAGAGTCTAATTCTAGCAGAAGTATCAGGTTTTTCTACAAAAGTTTATTCATAGCGATATTTATTCAGAAAGATGCAGCCCTGATTTTATTGGATGATCTAAGCAGTGTCACTTGTGGTTCACGGCAACGTGGTTCCCACAAGATCCTGGAAAGTCAGTCCATTAGCAGAGGAATGGTGTTTGATTTGGATTGTAAGTTCTGCTAGTGCAAGGACCATGTCTCTTTTCTATACAGTTATTTGCATGGCGCTGAGTGGAGTGGCTGTTACATAATCTGTAGCTATTAAGGGAATAAACTAATTCAAACTGCCTGGGCTACCACTCCTCTCAGCTAGGAAAAATCTAGAGGAATATCCACAAAGCTCACTACATAATATAGGAACTATTCAGGAAACTCTTCAAGGGCTTTTTTTTTTTATATTAATAACATGTGTGACCCCAGAGTAGTCACCTTTCCTATCTTTAACTTTTCTTACCTGTAAAATGTAGCAAACTGGGAGAAATGATTTGAAAGTTCCTTCCAGTTCCAACAATCTAGGAGTTTCTAATTAAAAATAAGGAGTAGAAAGATGACTGAAAGGACAGAGATCAATATTTGTAGGTAAAAAAAGACCTCAAGACTCATTTAAGGAAAGTGCATCCTGACAATGGACCACTGACAGCCAACCTCCAGCATGAAACACTAATTCTATTTTTGGCAGCTGGAGATGGGGATGTGGAGGTCAAAGGTACATCAGGTCAGAAAGCCCTGACATCAACAAGCCTTTTAAGCAACTAACCTGAAACTCAAGAGCTCTTTCCACACAGAGTGAAAGGGTTCAATGAACTTTTGGCCTTTCTGTATTCCCCCATCTCCACACACATGTAGATTGCATTATTGCTGATTGTGCTTTCTAAAAACATACCCAAAAAGCAACATAAGATTTGTCTCTTGAGTCTATATTATTATTATGGAAGTCAATTGTTGCCTGATAAAGTTGTCTAAGTCAGTAAAAACTCCTTTCATTTCCTTCCTATTGTCAAAAGTTTGTCAAACAAGAGTCAAAGAACGTGTAAAACAATCAAATCAATATTAAGAGCCTTTATTATTTATTCTTTGAAACTTATAATTGACTATCAGTTGTGCTTTTCACTGCAACATGTATATCTTAATGTGATTATAGATAACAACAGTAAAAATAAGTTGAGGCTTATGCAAAGAGAAAAACTTAATTTGCCTGGAAATATTTTTACTTTCCAGGTTTAATTGGGTACTTGAATCACACTTCATTTTCTTCTTAGGTGTACATACTTCCTAATACTTGTCAAATGGTAGGAATTAACGTTTCACCAAACTCTTATTTATCTCGATTAAATCCCCATGTCTCAGTTGAAACAGCATGCTATCAAACAGGTATAGCACACTTTCGAAGGAAAGCAGTTAAAAATGTGCATTGAAATGCTGTAGTTTGAGAAATAAAATGAGTCTAAAGTTCTTTTTCTTAGTGCCTTTGTCCAGAGTAACTCTGTTTCAACTTTAAGTACTGATAATGTTTCTTTAACAGTTCTCAGTATACCCTCACCCCCCTTCCTTCCTTTTCCTTCTCATCCTGTGTCTGCAGCTGCCTGGCAACTTTTCTGTGTGGTAAGGCAGGGTAAGCACTCTAGCAGACCTTGGAATGATAGCTGGAGAAAATCCTAGCAACCTGGCTCTCAGGCCAACTCTCCTTTACACACACTTCATGAGACAGACTATTGGGCTTGGTTTGTTCAGACATACACCCTCCCCCTAACATGACTTTCAGGTGTGTAGTGCATGACTTGTTATTATCTATGGTAAAAAAAAAACAAAAACAAAAACAAAAACCCAACAGCACAAAGAATATAATCAAGTAAGCAGAAATGGAATCTGATGTTTGATTACATGTATGCAAAGCATGGCTTTAATTGGGAAATATAAGATTACTGCTGACTGATAATTAATATTCGTGTGTTGTTTTAGACCAGAAAGTAAGAATGATTGGTTCTACTTTGTTTAATTTATCTCAATGAAAGATTTCATAACATTCTATAGTTTGATGAATTAATTTATTTAACTTGTCAGTGTTAATAACTCTGATTAGAATGAAGAAATTATAATGGGCCATAGAAACAAACAGAATTTGAGCAGTAACTCTTGCTATTCTCGCTTCACTAATAATATACTTTATTAATTTTCTTTTTCACTGAAGTATATATGATGGGGGAATAAAAGCATTTCATAGAAAATTATACTTATGTTTCTCTTTTATTTATAGTCCATTATAATTTGACGGTCATTCGAAACCTGGAAAAAAATATTTAATTTTAAAACTCTAATTTGGTCTATACCTTTATCAACCTCATTAGATTCTCATAAAAACTATCTCTTTTGATGAGTTGGTTGTTTTCAATGAAGAATTACAATATGCAAGTGATTTGATGTGAGACAATTTTATCCAATTTTATTTTGACACTGGCCTTATTTTAGTTTTAGATCATGTATCTATTATAAATGATAACTATGTATCTATTAATTTTAATATTAAATATGTTTATTATGTATTTTTATGGCTTTGTGATATGAAACTATTCCTTATTATAATTTTTGTCTTGAAAAATCTGCTTGACATGCATCTAAATGCATGTGTTATGTCTACTTGACCACTGAAACATACTTAAATATCCATTCTTCTACCCAATTACTGTGAAGAGTTTTTATACCATTTAGGTCTTTGTTAGTAACATCTACTCACATTCCTAAAATAAGTCCCAAATTTTATTTTATAGATAGAATTGAGAATAATTCACAGTTGATGTTAAATACAAGTCATCACTTTCATTGTTAAGCTAAACCTTTTTTTTTTTTTTTTTTTGTATGCTAACCCATTACTTCCACAATTTTACACCTCAATTTTGAGTCATGTGTCATTCATGTATGGCAAATTGGTGATAACTAAAAAGGAATTTTGGTTTGCTGTATTTTTCTGATCATAATGTGTGGACAATGCATCCTTGATTTTCTTCTATTCAGGGCAGTTAAAAAGTAAAGCAGATGATTTAAAAGATCATACGGCTGTTACTCTGCCTAATTTACTTAGTAGTTTTATTATTAGGAGGCACTACATATTTAGAATGTAGCATATTTAGAATATTCATTAGAATACAAAATCTTCTGGGTATTCACTGCTCTGATTATCTTTCGTAACTTTTCCCTTTTAAGAGTTGACAGTGGAAGTCAGGGCTGCTACATACATTGCAGAAGTGAATGAGTCATTGATTTTCCGTCATAGAACTTGAGTACATGGTAAGTCTTTGGTTGTTCTGTTCCCTGCTACTTTCTTTTCTACTTTGCAATTTTGAGATGGGAGGTAATCGGTGGTAATACTATAGAAGAAGCAGAATCTGGATGTCCTTAGCATGGTTTGTGAGCACTCCTCATTTTACTGCCAAGACTTAAGTGGATATAGATTTCCTAATAGCTGACCTCCTAGTTGACTGAATGGGATCATGTCAGAAAGACACCTACTTACTTCATCCCAATGAAAGAATAAATATTTCATAGAATGCAGAGGTCTGTGGACACTTGAGAAAGAACTATTTGTTACTTTGAGTGTCATCCTAAATTTACCCTTCCTCCCCTACTGTAGCCCCATATTCTTTGAGCTCTGCCACTCAGTCCAAAGTTTGTGAATTTTTAGTATGAAGTAAAATAGCAAAAATACCTTTTTATATTTCCTGCATGGTACATCTTTTTGTGAAACAGTAAAAATGACTAGGTGAAATTACACACATAACAACTTAGAAGAAAATAAAACATAAAGGTGGAAGGAGTCATCTTTTTAGACACTAAATGGTTTGAAATACAAGGGAACATCAAATTTAAAAATTACAATATGGCAAAAATGACATAAAGGGCATATTTTATAATCACAGCGTTAAGTATAGAATGGCAAATTTCACTTATTCTTGGCAATTTCCCTTAGAGTCACCTTTGTGTTCTTTGATCCAGTCTAATTTTAATGGCTTCTAAGGAGCATTCAAATATGTTTCTGGATAATTCTGCTCTCATAAACAGCTCACAGTGCTGGCATTCATCTGTATTGTTTCAACCAGTAAACACCACAGAGTATTTAAGGTATCTTTCCTTTGCTTTTCAGTCATCTTGTTTCTTAGTTTTATTCTTTTTTATAGTTTCCCTTACATCCATTTCAAGTTTCAAAATATCAAATATGAAACGGTTTTCAACCTTAGTTCTTAGGCAAGAGTTATGAATGTTACAAGGAAAAAATAAGCCTTCAATTATTAAGGTTTCTGAGTTTTAACTCCTTAGCCATTTCTGAATGGTTAACTAAAATTTTAGGTTTTTGAGTGATCATATTTAAAAACTCAAGTGGTCATACAAACAACTTTTTTTTTTTTTTTAATTCTACTGATTGATGTTTATGCCTCAGATGTTTTGGGAAAGTTTTTAAACTACAACTGTACTATGTGGAAAAAGAAAAAACAAAACTAAAACAGTAAAAAAAAAAAATCCTCAACCCATGTTTAAAATGGTTCAAGGAACGCTTTTAAAGAGAGAAATCCACTGCAAAACAAACTGCCAATGCCTTGCTCTATGATTCCCTACTTAGGGATCTCTTTCCATTCACTTTTCCTTCTTATGCAAGGGGTAATGACTTGGGGGATTGTTTTGGGTTTTGTTTCTGCTGAGTCACTATATTTTGCATCTTTGTCCCCAGGTGCTACTCAGCATAAAAGTTAAAGAGCAATTCAGAAAGCTTCGCATTTGTGTGTTGAGCAGAGGAAACCATTTCCCTAAGACAAGCTCAGTTACTTGGCTTATCCTTCTTTGCCGGGAAGGAAGCTTCCAGGGAGGGAAGGGATCGAATCTGCTTTGCCGAGAGAAGCATCCCAGCGCTGTAGCTGATAATTCTGAGCTGGCTGTTAAATGCGGAGCTTCCTAGGCGCCTGGCTGGCTCAGCCCAATGCAGAAGTCTCCCCCTTCTCTAAAGACCGAAAATCCCTACAGAACCAGCTTTGGAGTTACTTTCCCTTCAAGGAGACCGAAATAATTGTGATTTGTGGTGCTCTCAGTTTGCGGTGGTATTTTCCTGTTGTGTTAAATGCCTCTTACTAAGTAATAGATGTGATTTATGTGGACGACGAAGGGGTGTGTGGTGGATTCGGTGATTAATCAGTGAATTCCCATCCGCTGGCATCTCTCACTGCCCCTCTTTGCGTGATGTAAGATCAGACGTACCCTGCATTGAAAAGTCAAGACACACGAGCGGCTCGCTGGCGCTCGCACACTCTCTCTCTCCCACACGCGCGCATCCGTACACCTTCCACATCCTGTTCCAGGCAGGAGAAGGCGGACTGGCTGGGCTCATTGAGCTGAAGAATTTCCAGTGACATTTGTAAATGACGCTGCTCGATTCGGGGCTCCGAGCCGCCGCCGCCGCCGCCGCCGCCGCCGGGCCGAGGGCGCCGCGGAGCAGTCTCCAGCGCAGGCTTCCTTACCGAGCGACCACAATGTCCCAGTTTCTCCTCGCCTTGCTCACTCTCTCGGGATTATTGCCTATCGCCAAGGTGCTGACCGTGGGAGCCGACCGAGGTAAGGAAATAACTCCCTCCCGGCTTCCCCTTTCTTTCTCGGCTTTCCTGCTGGGCGATGCTTGTAGATAAGTGAGTGTGAAACTTAAGTCCTTGTGGCTCCGCTCCGCGGGACTGGTTGGCCACAGTGCTCTGGCCTCCGGGTGAGAGGTGCGGTGGGCGACTTCCGAACCAGGTGCCGGAGTCCTCGGCTTCCTCCCACCCCCAGCTTTTTTCTTTGGCCATTTACCGGTCCTGATTTTGTCCTCCACTGGGACCGTTTGGACTTGACTGCGCGCTTCTGCCCGCGCAACCCAAGCGCTGCAGATGTTGGGATCAGAATTGGCTTTTCTAAGACTTCCTTGGTGCTGACTCTCATAGCTTTGAGCTTTTGCAGGCTCTGGCTTCTCCGCGTTGTGTGTGCTCCCTCAACTTAGCTCGTGGTTAACTTCCCTACCTGCTGCACCCAGGGTGTGTGGAGGGGGGCAAGCGCCGGCTCAAGCCCCTTTCGTTTCTGTAGCCCCTTCCTGAAACAGACTCAAGTGAGATTCCTGTAAACAGCGGAGAGGCTTAGGCTTTAAGGGCGCTTCTGGGCTCAGGCACCTGCTTGAACTTGACTTTTTTTGATTCTGAAGGTCTGTGGCACAGCTCATGGTACCAGACAATGTTTACCCACCACTGGCGTTTTGCCTTTGTTTGTTTGTTTCCAAATAGCTAATGAATGGTAAGGTTTAAATGGGAATGTGTATAGGGAGCAGAGGAGAGAGGAGGTGGGAAGTTAATAAACCTTGATTGTGTAAACTTTTGATCTGGAAACCCAGGAATCCCTGTGCAAGTTTGACAATCTTTGACAACAGTTGCACGGATTAAAAAAAGGGGGAAAAAAGGTGCATGAATGTTTGTGCCACTGGCATTAGAATGGTTAACTCCCTAGAGTAAAATCAGGAGTATCATAGATCTAGCATATACATATATATATATATATATATATATATATATATATATATATATATATATAAATCTGGTGATATTTTGGTTTGTTGTTGTCAATAATGTTTAATGAGAAAAAAGAGAAGTAACAAAGATAGAATCTGATCCTGGAGGATCCTGGATCCCAATGTCAAGTAAATAGGCAAAATGTTGCATTGGGAGATTTAGTGACTGTGTTCATATGAAGCAAATTATGAATTGACTAAAAATTATTGCTTCATTATAGGAAAGAACAGAAGAATGAATTGTAGTGTTTCTATCCAACCTGCTGTTGGCAACCAGATTATAGTCTTTATAATGTGCTCACACATTTCCTTTACCAGTGATGAGACTAATATTAGTTATTTTAGAAAATTTGACATTAACCGAGTGGTAATCTTTTAAACATATCATGCCGCCTAACCACATAGCTTCTAAACTTGTCTTAACTTGCCTTGAAGTTGGTGTGGAATAGTTGAAAACTATACTGATAAAATGGAAGCACATAGCTCTACCTTGAAATGATGATGTCTTTGATCTGGAACAATCAGCTCTCAACCTTTCTTAGGAAGAATCTTTGAAGTTGGACCAGGGCAGATGAACAGAATGAAGCTTTTCAGCCCTGTGAGCTAGCAAAATATAATGGCACTGCAGACTCCTGCTCTTGGGCTTTTTCTGATTGAGTCCCCAGTCTCTGCAAATTTGACCTCATCTAGAGCTAAGTCCTCGTGATTTTGGATGTGTTTATGAGGGAGAGAGTTGTTACTGCAATGATTAGAATGAATACCTCAAGAGAATTTTATATGTAGTAAAGAGTTAAACATATAGACCCCCGATTTTCTCCTGAGATAGAAAACTAAATATCTAAAAGGATAACAATTTGTTGCAAATTTAGTTCCATGAGGGACAGGGACATCTAAGATATAAACAGGGCATATGGAAAAGGATTGTTACTTTTTCCTAGAATTGAAATTGTGTCATATATCACCATGTCAGCATAAAAAGTACTATTATAAGATAGCACAAGTAAAAATAGTTGTAGACCAATACTTTGCCACTATTATATATATTTAACACAACTTTCCTGTTAGAAAGGAGCTAAAATTGTCACAGCTATCTGTCAAAAGTAAAAAGGGTGGGTCCAATTCGGAAAAAGGGGAAAAAAAGAGAAATCTTGTTTAAAGTTAAAAAAGAAAGTGCTGCTGCATTATGACAAACTTTCCTCAGTGAAATGCTGAAACAGACGATATGGGAATATAAACTCAAGAAAGAGGTTAATGAGATGTAGCTTTCTGCACAGGCTTATGTCAATTGTCCTTGAAGAATAAAATAGGCATGTGAATTGCACAGGTGTGTTTTTTAGTATAGGAGCTAGCTTCATGCCGGAAAATGAGAAATCACTTTCAGGTTCTCCAAATACATATTGGGTAATGGGTGACTTCTTAAACTGTGTGAACTAGATAGAAATGGTTATATTACCTTCTACCTGTGTTGCTCCTTGTTTTGTAAGTTTATGAGCATAAACTCAAGCAGTTTTTTTTTTTTTTAACAGAAGAATACTTCAAGGTATTTGCTTGTGTTTGATCTACACACATCTACTTGTCCTTCTGATTCCACATTGTTTATTTTCTTGGTTTATATTGATTTTGATACAGAGTTAAGCTAATGTGCCTGTCAGTTTTTATTAGATTTCATCACATCTAAAAAAGGAAACATCTTTCTAACTCTTAACAGCAAACGTGAAGGATAAATCATATTCACTCAGGATCAACCAATGTGTCATATAACAATGTCATATCATATCAAAGTATTGCTTGATAGGGATTAAGACTTAAAAGGAAGTGTATTTTAAATTGTCAAATTTTCTGAAAATAAAGGGGTTTGAGAAACCTAAAACTAGTCTCTTTTAAATTCCTGAGTCTGATAAGGTAGGGAAACATATTTTCAAGTAGTTAAAGTTCATGCTGTTCTAATCATTTAAATGTATATGTGTATAAAGCCATCTAAAAATGGCAATCATGTGTGTCAAAATTTTAATCTTCCTTCCCTTAAAGAAGAATGAACTGCAATCCATGTTTCTTTGTAGTCCACAAACATAAAAGTTTTGTTTTGAAGAAGTCTCTGTAATCTTTGAGATTTCTTCTTCTTTTTCTTTTCTCAAGCTTAAATTGAAACTGGTAAGAATGGAAGGAGACAATGGAAAAACAAAGAAAAATTTCAGTGTGTTAAAACAAGAGAAAGAATGTGAATTGCAGTGAACAGAGTAAGTGAGGGAAAGAAAAATGGGGAAGAAGCCAAATGATAAATTTAGGAAAAGACTAAATCCAAATTAGTATTTCCTAAAGAAGAGATTAAAGTATCTTTAGACAAAATACTAATTTTTAAAATTATTATTTTCTTCTCATTTCATAGTAAATATCTTATGAAAATGTTTGCAGTATAAAAATAATTTAAAGAAACTTCCATCAATGTGAGGTTGAATATAATTAAACCTCTAAAACTGGGAGATACATGAAAATATTGCAGAAAACTCAAGTGTTAAGAATACTAGAATTATTAAGATGGAAGTGATTTTTCTAAAGTGGAAGTAAAAGAAGTCTATCTTCTTAGAAAGAGTGGGGGATGAGAGATATGGTGAATATATTCTTAAGTACGAATGACACTTTCTAAATACTACTTGTCATTCATGGTGGAGACATGCAGAAATTTTTAGTTGGAAAGTGTACTGGATCCAGGACATTGATTTCTTGCTATTTGCCTTATCATTTTCTTTTCAAGCCTTGGGTATACCATAAAGATAGGCTCCATTTAAAGTTACCTGGACTGAACATGATTTGGTCTTCTACAATGATTGCAGTGGTGAGGGGTCTCTGTATCTTCCCTCTATTCTATATATTACTGTGATCAATTTCTTTTCATGATTCTGCTATTAATTTTTACATCTTATATGAAATATGCACTCCCCTTTCTTCAATTCCTTCATTGTAATAGGGATTTTGTGTAGTAAAACGTACCAACCAGATGTATTGAAAGATTTCTCTATCTTCTGTAGCTGTCTGTCAAAACAATTCTTGTACAAAGGAAACACTTGTCTTCATTTTAGATAGGTGCATTCAAAGAAAGTAGAATTAATGCTAAAAGTTAAACATGATTGTACCAACATGATGTCATTAAACTAATTTAGCAATGAGTGCAACCCACTTACTATATACACTATATATATAGTAACATAACATGTATATTTAAAATCTTTTATAAAGATTATGTATATGTATCTTATTTAAAAATGGCTGCCTTGGCACAAACATCCTTTAAAAACACTACTCCAGCCTGAAAATTAGAGATAGATTTTTTTATATGAAACTTTCATTTTTTCCAAATTCCAGAAAATTATGTCTATATTTGTGATATTGCCTCTTTGAAAAACAAAAATATGAATTGGAAAAACTTTAACAATTATTTTTCAACTCCCAACACCCAACCTGCAATATTCTAATGATGACTTTCCAATGTAACAAATATTTTGTTGTAACAAAATCTAATAGTGGAGGATATAAATGTTAAAATGCATTTGCTTTTGAAATACCTGTAATTATGATGCCCTCCATGCTTATAATTTGAAACAATGTTTTTAGCAGCTGGAATGCTAAACAAAACTAAAGTGAAAGGTTGAGTACTCTTATAATGAGTTAACCAGAATACATACCTGACCAAACTTCTATCAGGAAATAGTCATTAGGCAGTTCAAAAACTACCTGAGAAGAAGAAATCTGGGTCCCCATATTTAATCTAAGAATAATGACAAAAAACTACCTTGATGCACAGAGAGTACAAATAACAAGGTGTTTTGTTGTTTGTTTGTTTTTTGGTGGGGAAGGGAGGACAAAATCAAACAGAAAAGTACTGGGGTACTTTTTAATCCTCTCTCTTTTTTTTTTTTTTTTTTAACATTTCCTTGTGGATTGTTATTCTCCAAATTTAACCTATATAAAAACCCATTAACTAGATGCATAGGGATGAAATTGCCACATACCAATCACAAATCTAACCGTCTGTAGGCCTTGGGGGACATTTTCAAGTTGTTTTATTTAGGACGGAAATCTTTAGAGCTTGTTAGTTCCTTGGGGGGAGAAAAGGTTCTATTGTTTAAATATTAAATACAAAACTGTGAACATATCTCTAAAAATTACAGTTTTAAAAAGTTACTTTTGGACTAATCCACGTGTGTCAATGAGTGTATCTACCTCACTTGCTTTTGAAAAGTATTGTGCTTGCCATAATATTTAATCACTGTTCTCATTATTTTGTGCTCTCTCATTTTAATAAAATGTCAATATTTCCAAGTACATCTGAACCTTCTATGTTATAGAAAGGGGAATGAAGGTTTCAGAAAATTTTTCAATACATCAGAACAACTAAGGTTAGACCTCCAAAATTTATATATATTTTTTTCTATTAGACGTTTTTCTGCTATAAGCTGCCTTCACAATTTTAGATCTATATTTTCTCCTCATAAATGATTTGGTGGCCTCCCTTTCCCCCCCTGGCATAACTACAAGGCCAAGTTAGAAAATATGTATTATTTATTGCTCTGTTCTGAATTCAGTGGTACCAAAATATAGTTTCTGTCTCTCTCTCCATACTATTGATTTAGGCTGTCTCTATACAAACCCAATTATTTTAACTGAGCTTCCTGACTACACTAATTGATGAAACTGACTAGTAACTAAATGGGAATCAAAGTTTTAGATAGTAGGCAGTCAGATATGGTAAAACAATAGAACTGATCTTGCATTAAAAGCCTAGGGTTGAATTTTATGGAAAAACAACAATAACAATATATTTCCCTAAAAGACTTATGCATGACAGTTAACTTCTATACTTTGTAGAGTAGGTAATATGTACCTTTGCCATTATTGCTGTCATAACAGAGAAACTTCATATATTTTGGCAGTAATATATATTTTTATCATGGGTTAGCATAAGAATCTAAAGTACTATTAAAATACAAATAAGTATATGCTCTGAATTCATTCATAATCAGATAATTACTTTATTGAAAGTAATTAGAAATTTATTGTTTTTCTTTATTGGCTTTATTAACTGAATTTATTTTTCTCATTTTGTAAAATATTTTTAAAATTAAAATATATTCTTAAATATTATTTCAAAATTAAGACTTTCTCTCAACACAGGATATATAGTAGAAACCATTGCAGTGATAAAATAGACAACAAGATTTAGTGTGTTTATAAATGTGACTATAATAACTTTCCCATGCAATCGCATTAACTTAGTTTCAGTCTGCAATTAGATGTCCAATTATGGTTTAAAAATGCGATGGCATAGTTAAATAAATGGGCCCGTTCATTTGCTGTTGATTTCCCAGTAGGTCAGATTCTTACAAGTATCACCAGTGCAAAAGGCTAATGCTTAAGTTGGTAATGATTGTGTTACTTACATTGTTCAATAACTATGCCCTCATATTTGTTGAATGATATATTTGGGTTTTTTCAAATATTCCAAAATAGTTGTAAATATGCAACACTTGTCAAAGGTGTCTTTACCTATAGAAACAATGAAAGCTAATTCAATTAATATATTCTTACTGTACATTCATCTGCTTAATCTTATTTTTCTCAGATATAATCATGTACGTATGAAAGTTTCCATTTATACATGACTAGTATTATAACTATATCCTTTATAGAAAATGGGTTGAGAAAGTACCTTTTTATATGAGATTTCTTCTAACTTTATTAAGTAAGAGAAAAAAGGAAAAAAAAAAAAACTTGAAGAAGATAGAGCGTGTTGCCTTGCTAAGATGCCGGCATTACATTTTATCTCACAATGCATTCTTATTAACAGTCAGACATCCCTTCCTGAGATGCATGCACCTCATTGTCCTGGCTGGCTTAGCCTTCAGACCAAAGACAAGTATTGTTGAAACACGACCTCATTTTAGTAGAAAGAATACATTTCTTCTTTAGGTAAGATCAAGGTACCACAGATCGTCTCTTGTTTTATTCTTACAATCAATAGGACGTTCCTTCCTAACTTTTCCACATGACATTGACATCCTTCAAGACTTCCAAGACAGCTTAACTTTAGAAATATGAATACATAATTCCTTAAGAATTTTTCTACCGCTGAGTTTTTCTTTAATGACAGTTTGTCATTGTAGCCCTTTCTTCTTAAAATGAGAAAAGATAGCTAAAAATGGGGGGCGGGGGAGAAGAGGAGAAGTAAAACTTACTTGTGGTTGCTTGCTTTGAGTGTTCCAAGGGTATTTTAAGATATTTGTGAAAAAGAAAAACTGTAGGTATAAGGCTGATAACAGAAATGGGCTTAGAATGGTCTGTTTTCTTTAGAAATGAGGATGTATAAGGAGAGGAAGAACAAAGATGCTAAAAGAGTGCATCAACAGCAATGATTTATTAAAACTTCCATCCACATAGCCAAGTAACTACGGCAATTAGGAACCTCAGACTTTTGTTAAAATATGCATTCTAGAAATTTGAAAAAGATTTGGGTTTAGATTATCTAGGACCTGTGTGCATTTCCTAAAGCTTTTAATGGTATATTTTATTGGTATGAAAATGTTAAAATAGCAAGTATGCTTTATTAAAATATTCCACTTTATTCAACTCTATTAATTTTTAAGACATTTTCTCATAATTAAGCTCTTGAAAGTACAGTGATAACAATGCCAGCTCATGGGTGAGATTTTTGACTCTTCAGGTGAAAATATTATGATCGTGCCTACTGGGCATTCGTATTTCTCAGACTGTGTTTAAAAAAATAACTAAGATTTATAGATAGAATTACTAGCTCAGAATTCAGGCCCTTTTGCTGAGTCCTTATATTGTTATTTTAACAAAAAGGCAAGCAGTTCGCCGGCACCGTGTTGTTGGCATGTGATGTTAGTGGCATACAAATCTTACTTGGTGGAAAATACGTTGATTTAATCCAACATTGGCCAACATTAAGAACAGGTAGAATTTAGAATTGAAACATTCTGCATCTGTCCATCTTTGGATGTAGTTCTTTCCCTTGCTAGGATGTTTTCTTCCTATTTTGCACTTGTTAAGGATATTGTCAACTATTTTGAAATTAATCCTGATAGTGTAAGAACCAAAATCTTAGCACTTTTTCCATTCTTTTCACTTGCTCTCATTGCTGGGAGAACGTAAAGTTCTGAAGCTCATGAGGGTTTTCTTTTATGTGTATTTTAATCTGGGTGCCTGTGAAAACACCACCATAGTTTTACAGAAAATCACTACAACCAATTCCATAAAAGAGACAAAGTGGTGTCCCTTACACCTTCCATGAGAGCAAGGAAGATAATGTATGTGAAAACACATTATATCCTGTTTTTCACTATAAAACCAGAAGTCCCTTATATTTTCAGGATGCTTTAATTTTTTTCAGTTTTTTCCCTACTGAAATCATATGATTCCCAGTCCATGTGGTTTGTGGTCATTCACTTACGTATCTACTCTTTCAAGTAGAGCAAATATGTGCCGGGTACTATTCTAGAAGTTGGGAATAATGCAAGTGAACAAGTTAGACAGTGTAACTGGTTTGATTTAGCTTCCATTTTAGTGCAGGAAGAAACAATCAGCAAATAAACAAATAATATTTTGTTCTAAGAAGAAATAAAACATAATGTAACGTAATTGAGAGAAGTAATTGGTGGTTGTAATCACAGAAGGACTTTTGAGAAGAATGACCTATTTGCTGAGACAAAAGAATGAGAGGGAACAAGTATGAGTAGTTCTGAAGGAGAAGTTTTCCATGCAAGCCCTTGAGAGAGAGTCAAGAGTTTGGTATTTTAGAGAGAGAAAGAAAGTCTGTGTGTTTGAAGTGAACTGTGTGTGTTTGGGAAAGAGGATGAGTAGGAAAAGGTTTATTTATGGTAAAGCCAGAACAGGTCACACGGGACAATGCAGGACAGGGTGAGGCATTTGGGTTTTGTTATTATTATAACAGGCAGCAATTGGATGTTTAATCAGAGGTGACATGACACAACTTAATTTTTAAGAGCTCATGCTTCTTGCTGCTGAATGAAGGAAGATAAGAGGGATACAGTAATCCAGTTAAAGGGTTGTCAGAATTGTTCTGGAGAGAGATGTTGGTGGCTCAAATGAGGAGATAACAGTGTAGATGAGGACCAGGTAGAGGAGCAACTCATATCTTTAATTTAGGAAGACTTTCTATAACACCAAATTCAGCACCAGTCAATATATTGTGAGGATAAGGCTGTATCCTTAAATACAGCCTCAAACTGTTATCTTTGAAGGTAAAGGTTAACAGTGAAGGTTAGTTAAAAATGAATGCGTCCCCTTTTGCAGCATCTTTTATTGATTTGCATGAAACATGTTTCTCAGTGTAAAGCATGTGATGGTCACATATAGACCCTGCAATATTGCTTGCCTTATTACCTTTTCAGAATTACTAATACCATCTTCCCTATTACCCCATGTTTTCCTATTACAGTCTATAGAATGGGATTAATAGAGTCAGACTCATAGTATTCTTTGGGGGTTTAGTTAAAATAATGCACTTAATGATATTCTAAGCATTAGTAAAAATGGCAGTAATTATTTTTTCTTTTATTTCTACTAATCTAAATGAATATAACAGCAGAAGGAATAAGCATTGGCCTATGTGATGAAGACTTGTTTGTGCATTTTTTTTTCCTTAAAATCCTCAGATTTTTCAAGGAAGAACCCATTTTCATTGTCCCCAAATTCTTGACATGGCTGAGAAGAATTTATGCTGATAGTCAATTTCCCACTAATGAATATTTGATTAAAGGGAAGAAATTGCTACGAGTGCTGCTATTGGCTGTATTCATTATCCTGCCTGGAAATTCCAAGAAAACTGTAGAAAGGAAGGGGGTAGTGACAGTAAGTGGTGGAAAATCTACTGGGTGAGCATTTATAACCTAGTGGGTATTCCTCTTTGTCAATCAGGGCCCTTGGATTATTCTGTATTTATCCACACATTCATTGAATCACGGTTACATTAACTACTGTGTACCATTCAGTGTGATTTATAGACTAGAGAAAGAAACAACTAAACAACAAAAACCAGGACAAGCAATGAAACACTAGTTTAACAATTGTACAAGTTTGGATTTTCAGGGAAAGATTGCTTATGGCTACAAAGCAAACTCCTTTGTGTCTATTGAGTTCTTGTTGGAGATAGAAAGAAAAAAGAGTTGAGAAAAAGGAGAGAGAAAGGTATTATAAACTGATGGAAAAAATATCAGAGCCTAGAAGTTCTGTGAGAATGAAGAAAGGAATACAGTGTTTGAAGAAAATACGAAGGTAAGTGAGTTACTCTGCACCCTAAGTTATTTAAAGATTGTTTCAGGATTTGATTTCATTGATTTTTTTTTTATTGTTTTTCTTTTTTGGCTCTCTTTCCAATTATCTACCTTGCAAAGAAGTCAGAGATTGGTTTTAAAACTTCATATTCAAATCTGCTTTCCAAAGTACAAACGTAGCCCCCCAAATACTCTTACTCAGTTTTTTTCAGTTATACAGGTGCCAAAAAAGCAAGTGGGAGTAATCAACCTTTTTTTTTTTTTTTAAGATTTTATTTATTTATTCGACAGAGATAGAGACAGCCAGCGAGAGAGGGAACACAAGCAGGGGGAGTGGGAGAGGAAGAAGCAGGCTCATAGCAGAAGAGCCTGATGTGGGGCTCGATCCCATAACGCCGGGATCACGCCCTGAGCGGAAGGCAGACGCTTAACCGCTGTGCCACCCAGGCGCCCCATCAACCTTTTTGACACTATTTACCTTATGTTGCTAGCAGCAGCATTGTGGAGGAAATACTTCACTTCATTCAGAGAAATTACCCTGGAAAAGCTACATGATTATTCCATAGAATGTTTAAAAAGACAACTTGCTTTCTTAGTTTTCAAACACGATACATCTTTTGATTAAGGAAGGGAAGACATATACTAAAGACATTAGCTTAAAATAGAGCCAAAGCTCAGGCATTTAAAGTTTTAGAAGCAAGGTATTGAAACAGCAACAACAAAAAGATATTGAAACAAAAGATCTTAATCAATTTATTTGTTGTATAAACATGCAGGTTTAGTAGACACTTGCTAGATGCATGTGCCGAAATCGAATTTGTGTATGACTTTAAGTTCATTCCATTTTTCATTCCCATTGTCAAAATCCCCTTTAATAATTTGCCTCCAAAATTTCAGTAGTAAAATCAACATTTTGCCTAGAAATAAGTTAAATATGAAATAAACACCAAAATTTTATTAAAGTTTTTGAGTGACTGAACCAAATGAAATTTGAGGCTGAAAGATTTTGTATTAATATTTAATTTGGGACTCACTGTAAATTTGTTTGCTGTGTACTTCAGCAGAGGGTGCCAAAAAGTTTTAAATAAATTAATCTGAGTAATTGAAACAGCAGGAAGGGGAAGGGTTACTTGTATATTTGTGAGTACGAGGCATGATTTATGCTCCCTGACTAGAACTCTGCTCACATCACATGGAGGTCTGCTGAAGGGCTTTTTTTCTTTCATAAGGAAAGCACTATGGGAAAAAGTTCAAAATAAATATAAGGGAGTTATTTATATTATAGGTAAAGCAAAAAATAATTACTGACTGCATGCTCAGAATAAAAGGCATTGGGCAGGAAATGTTGTGACCCCTTGGAACAGACTTAAACCTGCTATAAAGAGCTAAGGAAAATAAACAAAGCTTATTCAGATAACAGTTAAGCTGGTGAGACACCTGAAAAATCTAGCAATAGCAAGAAAATCACTTAAGTCAAAAATAAACTTTCAGAGATTGAAGCTACTTGAGTTCACCAAGATTTAGAGATGAATGCCAAAGAGGATTAGTAAAACTCTCTTTCCTGTGAAATGCAGCAGTAATGGCTCTATCGCCAAGTCTCAAACTGTCCCTTAAGAGTCACCATGTGAGTGTTGAACTCAATATACAATAATAACATTTTCTTAAAGAGCAGGAAATCATATAAAGGAACCCGAAGCAGCAATCCTGCCCTTTTCCCTTCCTTTTTTTCCCTCCCCACCATTCCCAGGTGAGAGCGAATGATAGGCCACATTTCTTCTATAGTTACATAGAAAGAAATAGGTTGCCTATGGCTTCTGAGATCTCCACTCAGAGAAAAGTCTGCCTAGACCTCTTTGCTCATCATGTTAAGTAATGGCACTTAGACATATTTGACTGAACTTTATGAATTAAAGGGCAAGATATAGGGCAAGTTTTACAAACACAAATGCATACATACAACACTCAGGCTAATCAGAAGGTGCCCCGGGTGATATGTAAATTAGAGAACACCCACATTGTCCAAAGGAGCAGCTGATATTTGGAGCAGATTGTGGCCTTGGGTGAATGTGAGTTAAGGGTTGCCTGACCTTTAAGTAGTTTAAGAGTGTCCCAGAATCTGGATTTTTATGCACAATGCCTTAAGTTTTAAATATTGCTGGTCAAGATAAAAAGCAACACCCCCCCACACACACACTAAAGAAATAATATGGGAGGGGTCAAAAACACAAGTTGATGAATTGAACACCCAAGCTGACAGCCTGTGACCCACTGTGGAGTCTTGCAGTTGCAGGCATCAGCATAGGGTTGGACTGGGTCACAGCAAAAGACATTTTCCTAGGTGCATTGCAAACAAAGTGTAGCCCTAGAGAGCTGAGCATAAACCCTTGAAATTTGGAGTGCATAATTGTTATAGGTCAGGGTTTTGGGAGGAAGGATATCAAAGATCAATTTCAACAGTGTCCTGCATCTGTGCCTTCAAAACTTCCTCTCTCCTTTGAGACATAAAAGCAGAATCAGGGGAAGAAAATGTGGGTACAGAGAAAATTCTTAAAGACCCTGCAAAAAATGGATGCTGTTAGACCCAATTGTGACTTGAAACAGAAATATGCCACTGAAAGTGATCAAAGAAATAAAGCTGTCTTAATAATGGTGAGGACATGCTATGTGGATGATTTCAGTCAGCCTCAGCACTCCAGGGACCTCATGAAAAATATTCTACATGGTAAGTAACAGCCATTTGGTGAAAACAATGTTGCTGTGCCACACACATCATTATTGAAATGTGGAATGAGGGGCTCATGGGTGACTCACTCAGTTAAGAGTCTGACTCTCGATTTCAGGTGAGGTAATGATCTCAGGGTGGTGAGAGTGAGCCCCATGTGTCGAACTCCATGCTGAGCACGGAACCTGCTTAAGATTCTCTCTCTCCCTTTCCCCTTTGCCTTGTACTCTCTCTCTCTCCGGAAAAAAAAAATGAGGAATGAAAAATGAAAAGAGTAAAAGGGAGAAGAAAAATATAGTGAAGCAAAGATGGCAGAGGTATGATCCTAACTGAGACACAAATGGAATCACATTTAGGTTTGCGTTTTATCTTCCCTTTCTTTAGGAAAGCCATGACTTAATAAGAGCTAAGTGTGTATTTCCATGCATTGTCTTTAGATTTCATACCTGTGTTGACATAAGAATTAGTATTTCCAAACTGACTATTTGAATTGGCTTTTTTTAAAAACTACTTTTTATTTTGAAAAAATTTAGACTTGCAGAAAATGTATACAAGTACAGAGAGTTGCCGTATTCCCTTCCCTTAGCTGCTCCTAATGTTAACATGTTGTAGAACTATAATACAATTACTAAAACAAAAAATTTAACATTGGTACAATAAATATTAGTAACTCAACTATAGACTTTATATTTTACTAGTTTATCTGCTAATGAAATGCTTCTATCCCAGCATCCAATCCAGGATTCAACACTGCATCAAGTTGCCATATCTCCTTAGACCTCTAATTTGTGACAATCTCTGTCTTTGGTTTACTTTCATGACTTGGGCTCAATTGAAAAATCCTGGCCAATTACTTTGTAGAATGTCCCACGATTTGGCTTACCTGAGATTTTCTCATGGTTATATATTTTTGACTAGAATGTCACATAAGAAATCTGCCCTCTTAATTATGGTATCAGGAGATCCATGTCAATGTGCCTTATTATTGGTGATGTTAACCTTGATCACTTAGATGAGATGATGCCCTTCTAATTCTTTCTACTTTATTAATTGGAATTCTTCTGTAAGAAAAGTTGTTCTTTCTTTTTCTCTTTCTTTCTTTCTTTCTTTCTTTCTTTCTTTCTTTCTTTCTTTCTTTCTTTGCTTTCGCTTTCACTCTTTCTTTTGTTCTTTCTCTCTCTCTCTTTCCCTCCCTCCCTGCCTTCTTTCCTTCCATCAGTATAGACTCACAAGTATTTATTTTATTATTTGTGTTATAATTCAGTAGTATCATTGTTTATGTTCTTGCTTAAATTGTTCTACTTTTGGCCATTGGGAAGTCTTTCAGATTGGCTACTATGCCCTTTCGAGATACACCTATCCTTTTTTGAGCATTTTCTTTCTTTCTAACCCAGTCAGATAATTCAAGCTCATCTTGATTCTCCCTCTTTTTGCCCTGGAATCAACTGCTACTCCAGAGAATTTCATGGGGTATTGGAACTTCAGACAGTTTTAGGTGGATGTGCTCTCTTCAGTGTCATAAGGTTATCTTAAGGATGGTAAACAATTGCAAGAATAATTCCTTTACTGATATGTTTTGATGTTCCAAAAGAAATCATTTTGCTGAGTTTTTTAATGTAACTTTATTTATTTATTATTTTTTATTTTAAATCTTTCATTTATTTGAGAGAGAGAGTGCATGTGAGAGAGAGCACGAACACGGGGAGGGGCTAAGGGAGAGGGAGAGGGAGAAGCAGACTCCCCACTGAGCAGGGAGCTTGATGCGGGGCTCCATCCCAAGACCCCAGGATCATGACCTGAGTTTCAGGCAGCTGCTTAACTGACTGAGCCACCCAGGTGCCCCTCATTTCCTCAGTTGTTTAATTTTAATACAGTAATCCCTGGAGTGATTGATTATCTGCTGACTTGTGTGATTATGGGTGATGATGCTTTTTAAGGCATTCAAAATATCACTGTCTCCAAAGTTTCTTTAAAAAGTGAATAAATTTTATCAAATCAATTAATATTTATTGATCTTTTCTCAGAAAACCTGTTAGGTACTTTTTTTTTTTTTTTTTAAGGAATCTCTGCCCTCAGGAGTTGATGGTCTAATTCAGATAATTCGTAAATCTTATGACTTATAATTCATAGGTCATATAAGGGATGATTGCAAAGGTTTTGATCAGACCTGGCAGGTGAGGCCATGGACCTATAGTGATTTTGTATCTTGTCTTTTGGATGAGCAGTGAATAGAAATGCATATGCCAGAGACGGTGAATGGGTTTGATCTTTTGGACAAATCTTGACTGATTGGTAATTATTCAGATTGCTGTATTGAAAGAGATTTTATAGGTGAGTCTGGGTTCTTTAGTAAAGGGGACAGTGATGAGTTGGTGATATTTCCAGTGATCAAATCAGAAGACATGTAGGGGTGTTAGTATCTGGCCTACTTACCATTTCTGGTTTAGGTAGCACAATAGGGAGCATAGTATGAGTCTCTTGTGATTAAAAAAGGTAGTTCCTGCCCATGACTCGTGGGTAAGATGAACCAATGAACCAATGGATAAAATTCCAACTAATGAAAAATAGCTTTGTATAAAAACAAGTGTCTAGAATCTTTTCAAAAGGCCCAGGATCTCCACTTTTTCAATGTATGCAGTTTTTAATTTTCTTCCTTTATGGTGCCACCATGAACATCACATTGCTGGAGTTTGTGTTTGTTTGTTTGTTTGTTTTTAAGCCTTTCTGATGGTTGTTGAGGCCTTGTTTTTCCTGATCATTTTCAGTTTCTCCTAACTTTGAGCTGCAGTTTTTTTTTTTTTTTTTTCCTCTCACTGTAGGATCCTCCCCCACCTGCTAAAAGAGCCAAACACAACTTCACTCTCCAAAGAGTCTGATTCATCTTAGGTGCTTGGATATATCCAGTTTTAATGACATATTGTCTAAAAAAATATAGATGTGAGATTATTGATCCAACCATCAGTTTAGCTTCTGATAATAGCTCTAGGAAGGTAGTGAGAAACAGAACTAGTTGGAAAGCAATGCAACACCCATATTGAATTTTTAACAACTTAATACATTTTGGGAAATGATCCATCTGAAAGGCATTATGGCTTGCTGAGAAAAGCTGTACACTGGGAACCGGGAGAAGTGGGCTCAATTCCCAGCTCTGCATCTGACTCACTCTTTGTCCTTGGGCAAGTCACTTAGCCTCTCTCTGTGTCTACTTCCTGCCTGGTAAAATAAGGAGAATAATGCATAAAGACTCCCACCTTACCAAGATGTGTCGAAGCTGTATTCTGTAACCACTGAAGGATCTTTCTTCCCCCTACTGTCTAATGGCTAACTTATTTTTATTAGCATCTAATTTGATTGAATTTTGCGAAAAGAGCATGGAGCTACGACTAACTTGAAAGAATCCTTTAATCCTGTAATTTACACTGGAGTTTTATTGCAGTACATATTGATTTGTGTTAACATACGCAATGCTAGGAGGAGGACTTGTAGATCCTGTATCTACAAAAATATCCGTTACCTCAATCTACTTGAGTGTCAGCTATGTAGTCTTGTACTGAGCATTGCAGAGCCCATTAGAAGAATAGAAGATGAAATCCTGGAGAGAAGAGGTTTACATATAAGAAACAATTAGAGAATATTACCTAGCTATATTTATTTAAAAATGCTGTTGTTAAGGTTAGAATTTAAGACAATGAGGAAATCAATATAGGCTAAAAAATCACAGAGCAATGTCTTGGAATACATTGAATAAATTCCTCTCATCCCATGACATCTTCCCTGATTCCTCCAGCAAAAATGATTATTTCCTTCATTTACCATCCTCTTTGTTTGATTTTTCTGGCTCGTTTTACATTTCTCCAGTTTTCCCTAAATGTATTTTATAGTTTTTTTTTTTTTTGATCTTTTTTTTTTCTTTTTAAATACTAGGTAATAATAGATCATACTTTTTCTTTGTTATTTTGTCTCTTAATTCATTTATATTGAACAGCACCCCATCACATTTGTTTCATGATCTTTATCTTTTGAAATGATTCTGCCAATTATTCTGAATTTGTTTTATTTCCTCATTATTTTATTTATCTTGGTCCTGTATCACTAATGTTTTCTATAAATTGGATATTAGATCTATAGGCTAGACTAGATTCCAATAGAATATTTCTGGACCGATATTTCCTAGATGACATTAGGTATATGTATACATAGTAGAATTAATAATGCGAACACTAAGAGAGACAGAGTGTTCTATAGCTTCGGCCTTGCTGAAATGCTCGGCAGTAATGTTGTGTACTGTTGTAGAAGAAAAGACTGCACTTATTAGCTGTATTATCTTTGATAGCTACTTTATCTCTTCAAATCTCAGTTTCTTTATAGATGAAATGCAGTGATATCTACCATAAAGTCTTGAGGTTTTGAGAAAATACCTATAAAGTGTCCTTTTATAGTAGGCACTCAATTTAAAAAAGTCTGTTAGTGTGGATAGTAGTAATAATGGTTGCTTTTGTAATGTATTCTGTTATATGGTCTTGTATGATGAAAATGTTTGAAAATGGCATTCATTCTATGAACAGAAAGTAATACTGTCCATCCTAAGATTCCCATTGTAACAGATGACTGTTTCCTTTTGGTTGGTTGTTTTAACATGCCCATATGGTATGATATAAATGGAAGATACCATTCTTAAATCTTTCTAGTAGGTTATAAATATTCCAATAAACGAAGTGAAGACATTATCTACAGGCAAAAAATCTCTCTTTCTTTAAAAACTCTCCAAATTCTTTGTCCCAAGCTCATCTTGTGCTTTCTACTACTCCAGTATAAGGAGAGAAAAATACATACAAGATCCAGGAACTTGTGTTATTCCCAGTAATTAAAAAATAAAACAAAACAAAAACACAAAAACTAAAACAAAACAAAACACGTTAGGGTTGAGATTAATAGATTAAGTTTTGAAGTCAGTCAGTTTGGGTTCTAATCCAAGCTTTATCACTTATTAGCTGTGTTACATTGGGATACATAATCTCTTTGAAACTCTATGCTTATTTGCAAAAAAGCTCAAAGAGCTTTAAGTATAGAATAGAGATATATAAATCACCAACTCACAGTCACTGCTAGTTATTATATTTTATTGTATATATTACATTTACTGCCTATAGTGGCAGTTAATAACTCTTAGAAGCCAGTGAAATTATATTAGGAGGACCAGGACTGTTGCAGAGTCTGCAAAAGGACTAGTCAGAAAAATGGTAGGGAGGAATGATGTCCACATCTCACTCTGCTTACCAAGTTTTGTGCCCTAGTCTGGGGTTACATTGGACCAGAGGGGGTTCCTTTTTCTAATTAGCATAAATATATCATGTAGGCTATTGCTGTCCTAGATGGAAACCTTCTAAACATAGGGAATTGCTGGTACAAAGTTAGTGAGGAGCAAAAGAATTGACCTAAAATAAGTAGTTCTCTAGTTCACTATGGTTAATTCAAGAACTTTTGAACAGTAAGATGTGCAGAAAATGTTCTTTATAATTCAATGGACCTAAGGTGGGCTTTTAAAAGTCATCTCTAAAAGAAATCATCTAAAGTCTATATAGGGACACCAAAGTGGTGTAGTTGGTTAAGCATCAGACTCTTAGTTTTGGCTCAGGTCATGATCTCAAGGTCATGAGATCAAGCTCCAAGTTGGGCTCCGTGCTCAGCAGGGAGTCGGCTTCAGTTTCATTCTCCCTCTCCCTCTGCCTCCCCTATGCACTCACTCTCTCAAATAAATAAATAAATCTTTAAAAAAATAAAATCTCTAAACATAATTAATGAACTACTTTATAATATGAGAAAAGAAACTTGTCAAGGAATAAATTTCAATATAAATTCTCATACTCTCTTCCGACGTTAGTCTCTAGAAATATAATTTATCTCTTCTTCAGATAGTTTAAAATGACATTTTGACTATATTAAAACAGAGTTACTCCCACAACTTGCTAACTTAATGGTACTGCTTCAAGTCATGACTTTGTGTTCATGTATTGAATGTCCTGTGGGGATACGCTGCTATGTTGTATCTGAAAGTAGAAAGAATAACTTATTGGTAATCTAGAATACTTTCCTATCTTGGCGGTAATAATAAAATGGCATATTTTTTTTTTTTGCTTTTATGGGTAAAAACAAAAGTTTTCAAGTTTTTATTATTTATTTTTACCCAAATAAGGCTTTTGCATTTACCTTAAAAAATAAACAGGTGGAGGCAGGAAGAACATCTGTTGTCTCTTTTATTCTCTACAGGTATTACTGTACTTATTAAAAATACGAATTTTTTTTCCAGTAAGAATGATGTGATTGTATAATACCAAGTAAATGTTTAATGCCTCTAAGCGATAAATTTACATAAAGGGTAGTTTGCTTTCTTATCAGAGTATGTGTGCTAAAGATGTACTGTCAGAAAATCAGAACGAAGAGAAAATCAAGGCTTAGCTTTGTGTCTTTTAATATGACGCGTGTCATTCTATACAGCTTTTGAAAACGACTGAACCAGATATCATTTTTGAATGTTAACATTACCACTTTGCTAATGCTATTATTTTCTCTTCCTGTAGGGGACAATGAGGAATGCTTCTTACTTCTCAGTAGGAAGAGCTACTCTTTAGATAAAATAATCTGAAAATTTAAAAGTATGTTTTTTCATTATTTTTGCATTTTAAAACCAAAACTACTAAAATTTTGTTTTCCTGCAAAGCAATAAAACCAAATAGTTCTAGGCAAAATATGCACAGTGTTAATCTTGGGTTTCCTTTACTAAAGGAACATAATATGTTAGAGTAAGCCAATAGTCGAAGATTTTTTATATCTGATCAGTTTATAGATACTACAAAAATTGTTTTTTGAAGATGGAAGAAGATGCCTTCTTAAAATAAGCATTACTTACATGTTGCTGCTGTAAGTAATACAGAACTGCTATAGAGACTGTCCAAGTTATACTATTTTAATCTTGCTTTTGTATTTTCTACACGGTGGATTCAAGCCTTGCTCTAATATTTTAGAAATAGGAGAAAAAGACATTAAAATATTTCTATGGTGTTAAAGTGAGTTAACATCATAACCACCAACTGTCAGCAAGCTTTGGGGAGCCAGCAGGGAGCCATGTTTATCCCACATAATGGATGTGTGGTCACAGATCTCATTAAGCAATAACAATCTTTGGGAAATGGTTGTTTCCTCCCAAAGTCCACTCTAAATGTACTCTTTCATAGTCCACAGAGGTTCATGCTGCTTATAAGGTCATCATGCTCTTTTATTTATTTATTTATTTATTTATTTATTTATTTATTTATTTTGTTATTTTAAGCTTGTTTCGTTTTGTAACGGAAGAATACTGTCACATAAAAATTGAGATATTTGTCTCTCAAAAATCCATTGAAAAGGAAACCAGTGCTTGAGACTCATTAGGAAAGTTCTTGGGTAAGCATAGTTTCTGTGATAAATTGTTCTGAGGTAATGAATGAGATAGCCACCACTTGACATACTCAGTAGTTTTCACCTGGAGTCAGTTGGGGGAAATACGCAAATGATCTAACTCCAGTGACGTTGGCAAATAAATTCTACAAGCCAGTTTTAACCAAAGTTTGTAAATGAAAATATAGTCACTAGATCTCAGGTCTATGGAGCAATGTGGGCATCCATAGAGTGTTTTTGTCCCTAAAAAAAATTTCATTCATCTTGTTAACTGATACAAAAGTGCACTAATGATAAATTAAAGGGGTATTTGAAAAAGGAAAAAATCTGTATATATCCCAATCACTTGGTAGTCAGTGAGAAAGTGTTGGATGTCCAAGTGTCCTCATTCAGCCTTGTTTGATTTTAGTACTTTAATACTTTAGTCCTTTAGATTCTAATATACCCTTGTGTTTCAAATGAAAGCAGTTACAGGAAATGAGAACAATGGTGCCATGAAGTAATCATTAAAATGGGAAGGATTCTAAAAATGCGAATTCTACTTTCATTCATTGATGGATTTTTTTCTCCCAAGAGGAGCATAGTAGTCAGTGGCATTTGCAACCCATGCTTTAGTGAATTTATTTTTCTTTTTAATTATTAAATATCTATTGATAAATTACTTGCAAATTACACTCTTAGCAGAGAATATGAAGAGACTGACCATATTGCTTTTTGTTTCCCAGATAACCTTACATCTAGGATTGCTCTTTTACATGAAATTGAAGATGAATAATAGCCTATTTGAGAAAAAATAATTTAGGATAATGATAGAGGCTCTAAAATCATAGGAAATATGCACTTCAGAGAACATATCATTTTATATTTGTCTATAGAGAGTTCCCTGTCAATTAATTTTTATATTGGAGCCATCTTATGCATCTTTTTTTTTTAAGGGTAGTTATATTTGATTTTCAGAAAAACAATATATTAGAAAACTCTTTGGAACCATTAAGATATATTTGTGGACTTAAATTCTTGGGATGTAATACTTTTGTCTAAGAATTACGATAGTAGAATAAAGCACAGTGTTTAGGAACGTAATCTAATATGTTTTTATTAAAATATATATCTTTATTTAATTATTATTTATGCATCCTTTTACAAACCTTATTGAGTGGTATTATTTTATTTTATCCCATAAAATATTGTAAAATAACAGTAAATACTTAAAAATATATCAAAATTTCTTTCTTTCTCCCTTTTTCTTTCCTGCTCATCTTTGCACAGAATTAATCAACTATGTGAATAATCAGAAAAAGACATTTGTTTACATTTAAGACATCTGTCTATTGTAATTAAGGCAATATAACAGTTTAAATATAAAGTTTTATATTAACTTTGTAATATATTTTTTTATACTGACTTGTATATGTTCCATTAATTCACTATTTCAGCTAAATGAGAGTTAACATATATATGCAATCAATTTTTAAAGAAGAATGCAGTAAAACTGCTTAGTACATATCAGACATAATATAATTTTTACCTTTGAAATTATTTTATTGCTACTACATTTTCAAGGGCTTCTTTATTAAAACTAATTATTAAACTCTAGAATTTGTCTTAGCATGCTATGAAAAATGATCCAGGATTTGAAAATGAGGTGCAGGGAGGTGAAAGGCTGCTTACGCTGGACAATGGCATATTCCAAGTGACAAAAATAGAAGATATTAAATTCTGATATATTTTGTGTATTAATGGCATAAAAGTTGCAATGGAATATAGCGTAGCCCTGAAGTCAAAGACTTTGCTTTGTATCTAGGCTCCAGCTTCTGCTACTTCCTAGCAGAGTAACCATGAATAAATCACATATTTTCTCCAAAACTGAATTTTTGTATCTATAAAATGTAATTCATGACAACTTATATGGGGTTGTTATAAAACTGAACAAGAAGGGACACCTGGGTGGTATAGCCAACTAAGTGTCTCACTCTTGGTTTTGGCTTAGGTCTGATCTCCAAGTTCTGGGATTGAGCTCCCTGTTGGGCTTGGCACTCAGCGTGGAGTCTGCTTGAGATTCTCTCTCCCTCTTCCTCTACTCCTCCCTGCTCATGTGCTTGCATGCTCTCTCTCTCTTTCTCGCAGATTAATCAATCAGTCAATCAATTACAACTGAATAAGGAAACCAAAGTGCTTTATAAATTCTATAGCACTTTAGAGAATTAAAACTTAATTATTCCACAACAGTATTAATGAAAGTCAGTTCACTTTTGTGATTTTTTTTCAGTTTCCTATTTTGGAATCTTTATTTCTTTTGTTTAATTCTCATTTCTTTAACTTACTTGTATGGATGGCAGGAAAATACAGCTTACTAATAATTTACTATTTCAAAAATATTTATTGTGAACATGGTAGATAAAATTAGACTTACAAAAAAAAAAGTGTGAGAGACACAGTAATGAAAAACCATCATTTAAGTGTTAGAAAGAAAAAAAAAATCAGGCTCAAGTGTGGCAAACAGGATTTCAGAGGGGTGGCAAATATGTGTACAGGCAACATAGCACCTCATTTTTTGTGGTGACAAGTGCTTTAAGTGAAGTTAAATGAGATACTGTAGAAGTTCAGCTTTCGTGTTGTATAAATCTAAGTACTGTAAGAAAATAAGGTTAAGTAATATTTTATCTAATTTAACCTTTAGTTATCAGAACAGTATACAACTCCAAGGAACACATGAAATTAGACACTATTATTTAAAGTGTTTCATGAAGAGAAATTTATTAATAATTGAAATTCAAACATAAAATAACATAAAATATGAACCATTGCTAGGCAGTAGATTTAATCTTAATTCTAGACCCTGAAGAAGTTTTTGAAATATGAACAGTTATTTTGGTTTACAAAAAAACACATCTTCAGTATTAATGAATTATTTCTGGAAATTTGTAAGCTTGTACCAATTATAACATTTTGGTTGATCACTTTTCAAACCAAATGTTTAACAACTTAAGATTTGTCTCTTACACTTAAGTGGCTATGAAATCACTCACTCTGTAGCACATTCCACAGAAAATATTTTAATTCTTTACTGAATTTTTTCAAAACTCTACATTTTGGAAACTATATAACCCTATATAAAAGTTAGCAATGAAAAGTATCATCCCACCCATACTGGTCCTACTTAATGGAGTGTATCAAAGAAGAAATGACATCTTCATTATTGTCAATGCTGGAAATAGGTATTTATACAATTTTATTCATTGAGAAGAAGTAGGAAGTTCAAGCCATTTACCATTCTGCTACCAGAATGACCTTTTAACTAACCCAAACGGATCTTCTGTCTAAACCTCTTCAGTGGGTGGTCTTTTTTTAGAATAAAGGTTTGCCTTTAGGATAACATGTGATCTTCTTGCCAAGGCATGGGGGATAGAGGTGACCTGGAGTTTGCTCTCCGCTCTGGGCTCATCTCCAGTCATGTGGGCTTGGTGTCCTTTCCCATCTTTACAAATCAGTGTATGATGTCCCTTAAAACACTTGCCAGGAGCTGTTGTGATTGTTACCCACTGTTAATATCTTTTCTCTTAGACTGTGGGCTCCCTAAGGGTAGGGAATACATTTCTATTTCTATCACTCACGTGTAACATCTAGAATTGGTAGGACGTTTAAGACAGATAAGTAATTAAAACTAGTTATTTCCCCAACTGGTCTTGAAAAAGCCTAATCTGAGAGTGTTTCATAGGCATAGGCACTAACTGTATGAAGCTCTCCAGATGTTTAAGTAATGAAGACATGAGATGTATTCGTTGCTTGCTTGTTTAAAGACTGGTTGAATATAAGGCTGAGAAAATAACTGAGAAGTTATGTAGCCACTGTTTCCTGAGGTGAGACCCAAGGAGCCTGGGTGAGCTGAGAAGAGACAGATTTTGAATACATTGCAGCCTAACATGGGCTCCAGTGCAAATGCAGCACTAATGATTTAAGTGTAAAGCAGAATATCTTTAAAAACCTTTATGACCCCGTGTTGTATCAAACTCATCTCTGACCCATATAGACACCCACAAGACTCAATCCAATATTTGGAAAATGGGTAGCTTTAAAGAAACTCTTTGGAGTACTGATTTCAGGCCAGACTTAGCTAAATCAAAGAATGCCTGTTTCCTTTATGCCAAACATTACAATAAACCCCTCTGCAAAAGGAATAAAGACTGCTGAGAAATAACTGATGAGGCTTTTAATGTCAATAAATGTCATTTTGTGCATCAGTATGTGAGTTTCTTTTTCACAAATGGAAGAGGGATTTTATAAACTCTCCTGTGAAAGGATGGGGATTTAGAGTTGGCATTAGTAGGCCCTGTAATAAAACAAATACCTCCTTCAAGGCCCCCTTGAAGTGAAGAATGGCACTTGAACTTTTCATTTGGTAATATGTGGATTAGAGATATCCCTCCTCTTACCACTAAGGTGTGTGTCATCTTCTTTGCTATCTTCGTAAATATCCTACTGGGAGAAAGAGGAAGTGGAGAAGAATAGAGAAATAGCCTTTTGGCTTCATTAGACGTTGCTTGATTAAAGATTTGGAAGGTGCTGTGAAAATACATTTAGTTTTCTGACAATCTTGTAAATGAAGCTCAACAAGTATGCACCAGAGTACTGATCACATACTTGGGAGGAAGCTTTTACACAGCTGACAGATCCTACTAATGAATCCTGGATTGGCACAATATTTAATTTGGCTTTTCCTTATATACAGCAGGTATATAAGAATCAGCCAATAGCATGATGTCGGAGATGTCATTTATTTGGCATATTGTGTTCATTAGAGTTTGTGACATATTCGAGCTTAAAATATTGTGCTATTCAATGTATATGTATTTATAAAAAATCATTGGGCCATCTCTTGCAGGATTAGAATGTTAAATTTGTGAAAGAAAAAATTATGCTTGTAACTTCATTAATTATTTGGCTAAGGCTTCTTCCTTTATTATTTATTTTAACTGTAAAATTTGTACACTGCAAATGACTTTAGTTAGCTTCCTAGGTGGCTGCCAAAACCAAATAATCACATTAAACTCAAAGTGAGTTATTTTATATATTCAAAGAACATAAAGAACACAAAGAACACAGAGCTGGGTTTCTTTATTAATGAAACTATCACTATAATAAAGACTATATTGATACTAGGTTTCTCACCAATAGGAAAGAAAGATAAATAGTAATGTCTATATTTAAGGAACAGTTTATACATTTGTGTATACATTAATTTAACAGTGTGATCTTCTGGGTTTCCAGGGACTAAAGCTATACATAGCAACAAAACAATTTTATGAAAATAATTTCCCCAATTAATTTACATAATTTAATTAATGTGCATAATTTACATAATTATTTTCATCTACATGAAAATTAAGGCTTAAAAATTACAACTTGAATAATTTGTTAGTAAAGTCATTCAAATATTAAAATATATGATGTTTAAAATAGCAAATGCATTAGTTAACCCCTGACTCTCAACAGATCTTTAAGTCTGTGAGATTTTGGAGGAAGAGTTTAACTCCCCAAAGTACAGGATCTACTACATACCAGAGAATCATATGTATCCTTTCCTCATGACTGAGAAAGAAAAAATGATATTTACACACTTACACCTAGGAGACATAAGCCCTGGAATTCAAGGAGTGATTATAATAGTGATTAACTACCAAATTATTCTTAGTTCTTTTTTATTTCCACATTAATTAAATTTCAAATGTAAGAGCTTTAGCTTTTAAAACATGCATATTTCAGTGTTTGCTAATATTTTTCATTTTGGTATGATTATCAGGTTTTCCATTATACCTAATTAAAAATACATCAAATAAATTTAGGGGGTCTTCTTTTCTACTTATGTTAAATATCTTTCTCTGTTTTCTATGTCTTTCATGGTCCAATTTTGTGGCATGAGTTTCATTAAAAAAGATTTGCTTTTTAAATTTTATTATCAGTAGGCAATTTATAAACCAGCATTTTCTTTAAGTAACTATAAGTATGCAATGAATATGATTAATTTTGGATGCTTTCAAAATATTTATATCAACGGTAGCATTCTTTCTACCTAGAAGGTGATAGGAACCTCATCCTGATTTTTGGCTCCTTAGGCATGGCTACTAGATCTTGTTAAATGACTTTGTCTGGAGTAAACTTGAGCTTAATGAGAATGAAGTATCCTGGAGTACCATTTGTGTTTTCCTTTTGATGCCATTTTTTTTTTTTAAGATTTTATTTATTTATTTGACAGAGAGAGACAGCCAGAGAGACAGGGAACACAAGCAGGGGGAGTGGGAGAGGAAGAAGCAGGCTCCCAGTGGAGGAGCCTGATGTGGGGCTCGATCCCGAAACGCCGGGATCACGCCCTGAGCCGAAGGCAGATGCTTAACGACTGAGCCACCCAGGCGCCCCACCTTTGATGCCATTTTTAGACAATTGGGGGAAATTGGAAGATATTGGGGTGCAGAATGGTTCACAATGCCATGTCTGTAGCATACACATGGCTGCTGTCTTGAGACCACCGCTGTAGGCTTTCAAACGCATTTCCACACACTTTAAATCATTCTAAACAACAATCATGTAAAACAAATATCAGCTCTTATTTCATATAGGAGGAAATTTAGACTCACAGAAAGTCCAACAGTGAGTGTCAAAGTTCCATAAAATCTAGTACTCAAATCTTTCAATCTCCAAGGCCTTCGTTTTTTTAACTATAACATCATAATGTAGCTTTCTACCAAAACTATATTATTATTTAATAAAATATAATGTTATGACAATAGAGCATTATCAGCGTTTTGTTTTTTAACAAACATCTCAAAAGTAAAAGAAACATGTAAGTGTTTTTCTGTATATATACTAGCTAGAACCCCATGGGAGGCTAAAGACTTGTTCTAATAATGGCTTATGCACTCAAAACATTTTGGGAATTCTTATTTTGGAATTGCCGTAAAAGCCTACAGCATTTTCTTTTAAGCTCCATGCTTTCAAATCTTGTTTTCTAAAGTGTAAATTTGATTTTTTTTTCCTTACTTAATCAGAAGACTTATAGAGGTAAGATTTGTGAATGAAGTGAGAGATTTGACTTGTTATTTTGGTTTTGACTTTCAAATTTTGAAACAGATTTTAAGTGGTAGGTTGTATCTAAAGTTAACTATAAGAGAAATATTTAAAAATGGTTTTCTTAATAGCACCAATAGAACATTAAGCATGCTATCTATTTCTGCCTTAAAGGATAGCTTCATTTGGATTTTTTAGGAGTGGAGGAATCATCCACAATTCTGTTTTCTCAGTGTATGTGTGCATGTATATATTTTATACATGCACACATACATATTATATATATAAAACAGGTTTTATATTTGAATATGTTAAGATACGCAGACTATGTCTAACATATGCTTTATATCAAAATGTGTATTACATATGCAGAGAGACACACTAACATGTCTTGTATTTCAGTTTTATGAAATACAAATGTGGCCAATTTCAATCTAAATCATGCAGATCATGTATGTAATTTGGATGTTACCTAGACTCCTCCCAAAGGAATGACTTATGTTCCTTAGTGAATGAATATGAAGTGACATTTGAGAGGGTCCAGCTGTCAGTCTGCATTGCTGAGGAGGTCTAGCCTGTCTGTGGTCCACATCACCAGAGCAGTCACCACTGTTTGAGAATGAATCAGACTACATTGTCCTTTATTTCTTTAAATACAAATTCTGCAACCCATTAATTCACCTATCCCCACTTCCCTTCCCAAGTGCACAAGCTAAATGCGCCCCCCTCCAAAAAAAAACCAATTTGGGGTAATAGTTCAATTAAAATAAGAATAATTTAAAAATAAATTTGCCTGTGGAAATTTCTTTTTCCAAGTTCACATCAGATGGGTAATGGGACAAGGTCGTAACAACTTTTGAGGGAGGCACATGTGACACAACGGTGTGAACACCCAGTCATGTTTATGAGCTACAAAATGATCCTAGAAATTCCTTCTTAAATTTTTTTAAAGATTTTATTTATATATTTGAGAAAGAGGCAGCATGAATGGGGGGAGGAGCAGAGAAAGAGGGAGAAGCAGGCTGCCCTCTGAGCAGGAAGCCCATTGTGGGCCTCCATGCTCCAGGCTCCGTCCCAGGACTCTGAGATCATGACCTAGGCCAAAGTCTGTCCGCTTAAACGCTGAGCCATTCAGGTGCCCCCTGGAAATTACTGCCCCCTTCCCTCCCTTTCTCCTTTCATCCTTGAGTCCCACTGCCCTCAAAGCAAAATAAAGAAGAAATATATGGGTGGTGGGACAGTGAGTCCTTATAAGAGGAAGGCTAAATTGGAAATAGCTTACGAAAAACCAAAATCAATCTGAAACTATCAGTTTAATTTTATAATCATGTTGTAGAATCATTAAAGAAGCTTGGTTATTATCATTAAGATTTCTTTTCTGGTTTAAAAGGTGAGAGGTTAATGGCTCATTTACTGAGGTATGCAGTTTTCTTTCATTTTTCACTTACAATTATCTTCACTTGTTTTAAAATGCAATGCAGTCTCCAAAATGTATTGTAGTTATTCATTATTTCTGTCAATTAAACTTTCTAAATCATAGATTTAAATAAATCACAAATAAGCATTAATAGATTTCAATCACTGAATGCCCACTTCCTGGAAGAAATGAATGGGGCAGATTTACTTTGGAAAATCTGCTTTCCGTGGCAGCTGGAGCACTGGGGCTCAGCAGATGTTAGTTTCTAAAAAGCTGGTATTCACTTTGGAAATGGACTCTGGATGTCGGTGTTGTCTTTCTCCATGGAACAAAATGTTTGTTGACAGAGCAATGTCAATGCTAATATATTTTTGACTGAAACTGTGGTAGCTTCTCAAAAGCATCTGTGTTTTGTAAGCACTTCAGTGTGATGCCTAGGTTGCCTGATATATTAAGGCAAAGTCATGATTTCTAAACAACAGACCCTAAACTTCCTTCGAGATCCAATTTTATATAGGTAACATAAAACCAACTCTCCTTAAATTTAGTCTAAAAAATTATAGTGGTCTCATCAAGGAGACATAATGTTTACAAATGTAGAAAATCTCCATTGTAATCTCTGTGGTAACATTGTACACTTTTGCATTGTTTATGAAAATAAAATCAACAACTTTTTTGTATAGACTGCCTTAGTTTTCTCGTTCACCAGGCTCCATGATAATTGACGTCTCTCTAACACTTAGAATCCAGGTTACTATCCCGGGAGTGGTGTTATAATGAGGTTGTTGCCATAGAAACTTTGCAATCATTGACGCACTTTTACTATTGGAACTTAAATGCTATGGCAAATTTAGAATTTTAAATCATTTAGAAACAGAACAAATTCTGTGGGGATGGTGTATTATTCTTTTATCTGAAATAAACCACTTGGGGGAACTAATTATTTTGAAAATCGAGGAAATGTGCTTATTAGCACAATGGTACCATTTGAGATCTATGGCTAAGAGAAGAATTTGGTCTGGCAAATGCAGTTTACCAATAGAAATCCAATGTCAGAAAATCCCAATGAATGTCAGTTTGATTTGGGATCGTTAATACTTAAAATAGCGTGGAAAATGTTTTACACACATGAATGAATAAGCTTGCTAAGGAAATAAAGAAATAATAGGTTGCCTGTCTTTAAATTATCAATTAACTATTAAATTTCTGTTTGAGATTTAAGTAGAAAATATTTTATCCTCCAAATCATGTTACTATTATAATCATATTATCTGCCTCTAATGTTAAATATAGGCTTTAGAATAAAATGGGTTTATTGCTTTATGGAACTGTACTGCCTTACAGTCATCATTTTAAACTACTGCTGCCAATTACCCTTTGAAGGTAAAGCCCACTGGGATGGTGGCCATCAAAGGAAAATATGGATTGGAATATCTCAATAAGATCAAGAAACCATGTTGAATCTGGTTTTGCACATACATTACTGTTGGATAATGAGTTTTCCACCATTATGTGTTGTGGCATATGATGAAGACTGCAGTGACTATACATTATGTACTGGATATCAACTTGTGTTATTCTTATTTTTACTCTATATGAATTATGTTTCCAAGCAGAAATGCACTAAGTTATTGCCTGAGAGCTGGTTGTCTGTTCATTTATTAAAGAATCATCCTTCATGGCAAGAGTCAACACTATGTTTAGAGGAAAGAAGTGAGTTCTAATTAAGGGAGATCTACTTGATTTAACAAAAGTGAATTCCAACTTTTGGAATTATGTGTCTTTTGAAAATTATCAGTAGTGCTGTTTAGAGTGCATTTCTCCTTTGTTTTCTCATTTAGCTATGACTTAGTCCCTTTAGATTGTTCCGAATAATATGAGGCCCCAATTAAATTAAGGTTGACTTAACTTTAAGGTTGACTATAATTTCTCTCAATATATTATTCATCTATTTACTATAGCTCAATTTCTATGACTGATAATAACAAAAAGAGCAATTTTATTTATTTTACTAACTTTGTCCCTGTTAAAGACAATTTTAAACTATAGAGTTCAAATAGATTTTGTTTGTTCTGTATTTAATCTTAAAATGGGGTCTTAAAACTGAGAATGAATACACATTTGAGTGTTTTTATGATAAGAGTAAAATATGTTCTGTAAGCTGAAAAAAGTTAAAGAACCATTTTAAGCATCCTCAAATGGCCCAGTTTCCTGTAATATCTACTTCTAAGTAATTCTTAACACTGTGGAATAGTTTTGGTAATTCAAACATTCTTTAAAATTCATTAGTGCGCTTTGAACTATTGTAAGCATTTTCCTAAATATTTATAAATGCAATTGTTCTATTACAGAGCATCATAGAAGATTTAAGATTCAATGAGGTCTAAATGTATGTGGCACTCTTGATGAGGTCCTTGATACTATTGAAAATATTTATTGAGAGCACACTTGCTACATCTGACCCCAAGCAAATTTCCTTCTTTCTTTATCTTTGTCAGTTTAGAGTTAATGTGGTGGGATAGAGGAATATGAGCAGGAGGAGAATATCTATGTACTCTTGATTTGCTGATGTTGTTAGAGGACCGTGCAAGAGAGTAAGGTTTTTTATCACTTATCCTTGTTCTTCCAGAGCATTAAAAAGTACAGAATTTAGACGGGGAAAATTATTAGACTTTCATGCTTCATTTTCAGGGACTTGTAAGAAGAAAAATGACACCATGTGATTTATTCTCATGACAAGATTGTAAGGAGAACAAGAAGTACAAAAACTCAATCTGTTGTTGTTCCGTTATTTACATTTGTACATGATGTCTTCTTTATCCTGAATGCCATATTTGAGTGCTTCAAAATGGTAATATAGAATCTTCATAAAGATTTACAGAGCCAACTTCAAACAACTAACTTCTTAATTTAATGGTAATTATATGGTTTAAAAAATGTACTTTCTTTCTGCAGCATATTTTTTCAATAGATAGCTCTGTGTATGCTGACATTAAATCATTTTGATGTCCTTCAAAATACATACTAGCTTACTTAAGTTTTGAAATGTAGAGATCTATTTAGCTCTACATTCAGCAACTTCAAAATTGAAAAGTACCAGATATGATTTTCCAAGTAATTTTTCAAATCAGTAATCTAACTTTAAAATGTTAATTGCTAATCCCCAAATCCAAATAGTACATGAAATTAAACTGTTGCTTTCCTTTTTGTACATGTGGTACAATGCAGAATAAAATCTGATGCTTTCTTTATAAATACTAATCAACTCAAATGCCTTGCTCATGTTTGAAATGGGTCAAAAGCATTTGACTGAAGCATCATGGAGCCACATCATTTTAAAGAGAATGAAGACCTTTAAAATGAAGTTTGCACTGATTATTTTTTTCAAATAGATGTTTGAAAGTTTTCTTACAGGGTAGGTCCTGTTTGACACTCTGAACAAGAGATCATCCCTTCTCTCAAAGTGTTATATTCTAGTAGACTGCTAGCATGAGAAATTCCAGCTTTGTACTAGGCAAAATAGATACAGCAGGATTCTTGGGAAAACAGATTTTTTTTTTTTTGTAGCAACAATCACAGCAGACTGTGGACTAAGATAGTCTAGTGGTCTGTCTAAACATGCACATAAAAATTATAATGATCAATAATTGCATGGTCACTCCGCCAGATTTTTTAGAAAGACTTTACATCTGCTGTCTTATGTGACTTCGTAAGGGCTCTATGGAATAGTAACATAGAGCTGGTGCATTTTAAGAGTAAATGAGTTAATACAAACATTTAGTTTCATAGCCAGGAATCAGGGGCTGAATTCTGTGATCAGGGACTTTTTCCCCCATCACAGTATGAGAATTATGGTTCATTTATTGGAACAAATGGATTATAACATATGGTAAATGGTTACAGGCATAGTTAATATCACATTGGAAGATCAGAATTGATACAAAAGGACCTTTGTACAGTATACATTATTTGGGGGTCATGTGAATAATGGAAATGTTTGCTTTCCTTGCTTGTCCGATTATGACTCAGGATATTCTACTTTCCCTGTGCCTTATTTAAAACTCCTCAGTGAGATTATTTTCTGGGTAAACATTCTCTGGTATCTAGTCCTAGTGTGATATAGAACAAGATTGTGTTCTTTTATTAGCCCGTTGCTATCCCATCAAATTGGTAAATTTCTCCCTTAATATCTTTTGCATAATGTATTATTGATAATTTCCCTGCCCTCTCATACAGGGCAGTGTGGCTAGAACTTAAATAAAGCAAGTCTATAGAGTTCTGTCAACTTTTCCAAAAGAGAATGTGAGTATAATACAAGTGTTCTCTATTTGGGTTCATAAGAAATAACTCTAGGGACACCTGAGTGACTCAGTTGGTTAAGCGTCTGCCTTAGGCTTAGGTTATGATCCCAGGGTCCTGGGATTGCCCAGGGATCATTGGGCTTCCTGCTCAGTGTGGAGTCTGCTTCTTTCTCTCCCTCTGCTTTCTCAACCTCTCTTTTGCTCTCTCTCTCAAATAAACACAATAAAATCTTACAAAAAAATAAGTCTAGCACAGAAAGGATAGTTAAGTAGACTAAGATCTGGCACCTACAATGAATTCCAGTTAATATCACCTTGGTTTTCACAATTGCTGATACATAGGACTATTTTCCAGGTATTGAATGGACTACAAAGTAATTTCATACTGGATCCCAAGTGATGACATGGTAGTGTCTTCTGGTTTCTTGGGGTTGGATTCTAATCCAGAGATGCTACATGTAACAATTTAGCAACAAACATCTATTTTGTAATCTGCTTATAAAAATGATCAAATTTACAAAGTTCAAGATGTAGCATTATATATATTAAATACTAATGTTAGCATTTGCTAAGCTCCTTTCCAATTCAAAGAAAACATACACATTGAAGGAGCTTTTTTCTGATTTTAGGAGAGGTTAATTTGGAAACTGAATAAACCTAAAAGCTACTGGAGTATGGTTTAATGCCTGGAGATTGTAATTAACCAAGACCTGTAATACCCTATGAGAACTTACAGAATGTTTAAGTCATTGGTTACATCTGACTCATTTGTATGGTCACCTTAGTTGATTGCTTTCTTCTTAAATATAATGAAACAAAAATTTTAATTAAAGGATACACACATACACATGCTGCAACTAAATGATTGTATAAAGTATACTAGATATTTTAAGTACTTAATGAATATTAGGGAACTATAAACTATGGAGTCTATTGAACTACTTACTCCCTTGAAATCAATTTACCCTACAGTAATGGCGTATCACAGGTACTTATTAAGGAATTTTTTTTTTTTTTAACTGTGAGGTGCTAAAGAGGATGCTGTAGCATAATATACATTTGGTAACTTATACTCTTGTGCATTGCTTCACATCTTGCTAAAAACATATACACATCCCATTGCGAGTAGGTTCTAAAATATAGGGGTCCATCTGCTGATTTTAAAAAAGACTTTTTATATATGCATATTGCATCCATTTTTTTCGTTGTTGTTGTTGTTGTTCTCTCTCGACAGAAGATTCTCTTACCATTTTAGTCAACATTTTGCAGTTTGAAATTAACACATTGCTTACCTAACCATAGTTCCTAAAGTGTGGCTAATTGGGTCAATTCACATAAATGCTACAAATATCCATTGCAGTGTAGAAGCATTTAGCTATATGTAAGGTAGAAGAAACATGGCATCCAATGAAATCTTTATTAAATTCCTTCCTGAATTATTTTTCTCCTGTTTTTAAGTATCTATTTATTTATAGAATCCCAAAATCTTAGTATGGGAAGGCAACTTACTTTAAATTACAGTGTATTTCTATCACTTTATTTTAAACTAATAATTAATATAATATTCACTAGTTATAGTATAGCCTAAAATAAGCATGTTGAATGAACTATTTTGAATTTACTTTCTATGCCTACTGGACTGATGATTCTTTTTGCTAACATAAGTACAATTTAATATTTAAGGATTTTACAATGGCATAAGTTTAAGTGGTCCCTCATAATGTCAATCTTGCATATTCTGTGACCACCTTAAACTTTCGTTTGTCTTTGTGGGTTCCAGAAAAGCTGGACTGAACACTGAAGCCAAGTTCAAACATAAAGTCATAATCAAGGAAATACAAGCCCAACAGCCAAAAATTATGGAACAGGAGTTTAAATCATTGCCTGTCTCCTAAAAAATTATAAAACAGTTGCCTTGCCTGTACTATATCTTACTGAGAGTCACTTTCAAATTCTTCCTGCTTCCCATTGTAGAAATTAATCACTTGTACCTGCTCTGTAACTCTCTCTCCTTTCTTGTGCTAAGTCTCCAAACACGTTCTGTCTTTCATCTGGTTAAAATACAGGTTTAGTTTTCCAAACACCCTTGTGCTCCCAGAATGCATCACAAAGCACACACCTTTCTGGATATCTGCTCTGCTCACCCCATTAGCTCCTTTCTATGTCCACTATCTTGCCTTTCTGACTTTTCTAGTTCAGTGGTTCACACATTCAATGAATACGTGATATGGACAGTGGGAAGAGGGGCAAATTTGCAACACTATATTTTGTTTTACCTGTTACATTTATTCTCTTGGCTTTTTCCAGAGCTTCTTGCTCTTAAAAAGGGAATGAGGTACACTAACTATCCATTCATTGTATCCAATTTGTTATACTGAAGTGGGATGAAGGGTGATTTTATGTAATGGCCTACATAAGGTGTTATTTCATACATTTTGGGGTCAAAAAAAAAGTGATTCTGCTCTCAAAGAACTTAATAAATAGCTGACTAGGGACTGGAGAAAGAAAGAAAGCAAAGTTGCTCGTTTTCGTGGAACTCATAGTCTACTAGGAAAGATAATGTTTATATTTCAATTACCAATAATGAGTTTTAGTTACTGCAGAAGAAATGTAGAGTTAGTAACAAAATGAAGAGGGCATTCAGAGAAGTTCTGATTTGGATGAGGAAAAATTTTGAGTTATGACTGATGGAATATGAAAATGTAAGACAGAGTATTTGGAGATGGTGAGAAAAGTGCAGTAGATTTGTAGATGGAAGAGCACACCCGGTCCACGTAAATGGCCTCTGCTCTTTTATGTGCTTTTAGTATTATTAGAGTATAGATAATTTACAACTGTGTTTTCTTATATATGTTTTCAAAATAAATGTAGAAAAATTATTATGATAGTTTTAGTAGGAAAATAATGTATGTCTGGAAATTCACAAGAAAAACTGAACATATAATTATTCAGATTACAAATTGCTATTGGGGCACCTGGATGACCCAATTGATTAAGCGACCGACTCTTGATTTTGTCTCCGGACATGATCTCAGTGTCCTGGGATGGAGCCAGACATAGAGCCCTGTACTCAGCAGGAAGTCTGCTTGAGATTCTCTCTCCTTCTGCCCCTCCCCTGCTCTCTTTCTCTTTCTCTCTCTCTCTCTCATAAATAAATCTTCTAAAAAAAAATGCCGTTGATACTTGTTTGTTAATACCTGTTGGAAAACTTAACTGTATTTACCATCTCATATATCCATAACTATGTGTATATAGAGTGTTTTTTTCACTGAACTGTTATAGCTACACCTTTGAAAGCTATAGAATTTATAAAAATTCTATACAAAAAAGATATAGGACCTTATAAATTTATACCAATTCTCAAAGGAGTCAGATTGCATTTTTTAATCCACTTTATGATTTTTAATGCTTCCTTACCTGAAGGTCATTGGACTTTACTTCTTGTACTTATGTCCCCCCTATCTGTTATTTTCTAAATGTAGTTTTTATAAGATACCTTCTCACAAAGTTATGAACCTTAAGGACAACATTGAGAAAAGTACCTAAGTATGTGTGGTGAAATATCAGGGTGAGCAAATAGATACTATGTATAATTTATATGAGAATACTAAAATGTCAAAAAAAAAAAAAGTCAAAGCCTGAATTTGTAGAAACCAACATTTTTTTTTTCAATATTCAGGGTTAGTTACCAGCCAGCAAGTATTTATTTTTAAACAATTACTAAGAATTTATTAAGTAACAACTAATATATTGGGCACTTTCTCAAAAGATAAGGGAGCCAAAGATCAGCTGCACAAAACAGAAAATCTTACAATGCCATATGCAGAGGACATTTAATTACACATAAAATAAGACACCTGGAGGAAATCAATCTAGAGATGGTACTGGGGCTCAGTGTTGACCCACATTCTTTTTATTCAATTTCCCTTCCATCCTCAGTGTTGACTTTTATTTCCCCGCGTTTTAACCTACTGGAGGAAAGGGGAAAGGGAGAAGAAAGGACAGCTGAAGGGAATTTCTCAGAGTGGCTCTGACATTTATCACTGAAGGCAAATTTTTCTAGAATCGCTCCAAAAGTCTTCTAACATTTCATTGGTCAAAACTGGGTCACATGTTCATTCCTAGCTGTGAGAGAGGCTGGGAAGAGAGTTTCTAGAAAGGGGTTATGTACTAGTCATACCTTGCTTAGACCAATTGCAGTGCATCCTTTTGGGCTGAATGTATTTTCTTCCTAAATAAAGACAGAGTTCTAATTTGAAAGAAAAGGTATTGAAGGTGGACATTGTTGGCATGTAGTAGGGACAGTGAATTGGCTAATGGCCAGGGTCTTTCATATAGAGATAGAAAGCCACCTTCTCATAGCTAAATTGCAGAATTGAGTCCTGAATTCAGATCTTTAGATGCAAGTCAAATGCTCTTCTCATAATACCTGAGAGGTTTTGAAGGAAAGCTTGGCTTTTTTTTTTTTTTTTTTTTCCTTCAGGACATTATTTTCAGAGGACTTACCTATACTTTTAAAAAGCATCATTTTCAGCTTTTACTTACCTTCCAAAGTTCAAATCAAATAAAACCAACTTTATTCTTTATTGTATGAGACATATAGAGAACAGGATCCAAATGGATCACTAATAGCGCCTATCACATTACAAAATGGTAAGTGTGTTTTTCAATTTCATAGTGTTCTTTAAACACTTTAGTGTAACATGTAAATACTTTTGCCAAAGTCTAAAAAATGAGCTTCCCTCTGAAAATAGAAGTGTTAGATAAATACAAAATTTATACTTCATTTTAAAATTGAACAGTCTTCTTATTTAGTTCTTTGCTTAAAGAGGAGATAATTACAGAAGATAATCTAGGTAGTGAAGGCAGGTTTTACCTACTTATTGGTTAATCAAAAAATAAAACATAACCAATGAGAGAAATTTCAAAGAAATCCATATAGAGTTTTTGGCCTTATCTATGAAGTTATTGTAATTATATCTTTTCTTTAAGGGCAACTTGTTGGAGTAAAACTAAATTTATTTTTAAATTAAATAAGGTATTTTTATGTTAGTTAACATTTAGCATATCCAGATATTTCTCTAGTTTCTAATATTAATGCATTTTTCACATAACTGTAGTAATAGCCTAAAAACCATACATCCACTTAAAGTCTTGAAAGGTAAAATTTTTATATGATGAAATTCCCCTAGAGGCTAAGAGTAAGTTAGGAACAAGAATACCAAGTGGATAGTACTTTGTATTGCTAGTTCATTTTTCATTAAGTCAACTTGCATATTCTGGTTTTACAGTTCCATATGATTCATATAAATAATTCACACACTTGGTTCAAAATGTGGAAATAATTAGTGGGAGATTATTTTAAGTATTTTTGTTTCCAATGGTGAATACCTTTCCTATAAAATAAAATTTTGAGTATTTTTTAAAACAGAAGATTCTCCTTATCTTTCTTATATGTATTATTTTCATCTCTGTGCCCAGAGTATTTATATGATGGACATGATAGAGAGGAGAGAGTATAGGGTTTGAGAAGGAAACGGCGTTGTTATTGGACACAAATCTGAGCCTGTTTTGTCACCTTTTAAAATGGTGGTGATCACAGCTCAATTACAAGGCTGTTTTGAGGATTAGCGATAACACAGGTAAAGAGTATCTGATCCTCATAACTTGAAATTGAGCTGTTATCATTACTATTTACAGGTTAGGAAACCAAGTCTTAGAACTATGTGTATAGTTGTTATGTGTAAATGAAAATTTGGTTTAAAGCATTTATAAATATGATTTTCAACTTTGCCTTGTTTTTGACAAAGATCAATTTTTGAATAAGTGATTAATGAAATTATGCTTTACTTTTATTTTATTTATTTCTTTTGGAGAGAGAGAGCGCCAGTGCACTCAAGCAGGGCAACGGGGAAGGGGAGAGGGAGAGAATCTTAAGCAGGCTCCCAGCTCAGCACAGAGCCTGATGGAGGACTCATTTTCACCACCCTGAGATCATGACCTGAGCAGATATCAAGAGTCACATGCTTAACTGACTGAGGCACCCATGTGCCTCTACTTTTAATAAAATACAAAAAGAGTAGTTTTTCATATTTACATATTTTCTCCTTATCCATATAGATGGAAAAATACATCTAACATTTTGGTTTTTTTGTGACAGTAACTCATAGATAAAATTTTTCGATATATGATGAAGCCAGTCATGTGATATGCAATGATATCAGCCAGCATGCCTGACTATGAAAAATATAAGAATAAAATGAACAAAACCAAAAAAGCAAAAAACAAACACACCAAAAACCGAATCATAAAACAAAATCCTCTTTTCTGAAAATAGAAGTGTGGTAGTCCCCCTTTATCCATGGTTTAGCTTTCAGGAGCTTCAGTTATCTGTGGACAACCATGGTCCGGCAGCAGACGATACTCCTGACATATGGCCAGAAGGTCAGTAGTAGCTTATGTCATATCATGGCTCATCCATCATTCACTCACTTCATCTCATGACGTGGCCATTTTATCATCACAAGAAGAAGAGTGAGTACAGTACAGTAAGATATTTTGAGAGAGACCACATTCACGTAACTTCTATTGCAGTATAATTGTTCTATTTTATTATCAGTTATTGTTAATCTTCTGTGCCTATTTTACTGTGCCTAATTTATAAACTAGACTTTATCATAGGTATGTAGGCATAGGAAAAAGCATAGTATATATAGGGTTCACTACTATCTACAATTTCAGGCATCCACTGGGGGTCTTGGAACATGTCCTCTGTGGATAAGGGAGGACTACTTTATTAGATAAATATGAACCTTAATGTATAATACTGACAATTCATTTGATAACTGCCTTAAAAATATATTGTAGGGGCACCTGGGCGGCTTAGTTGGTTAAACGTCTATCTTCAGCTCAGGTCATGATCTCAGGGTCCTGGGATTGAGCCCCACATGGGGCTTTCTGCTCAGTGGGGAGCCTGCTTCTGCCCATCCCCCCTGCTCATGCTCTCTCTCTCCTCTCAAATAAATAAATAAAATCTTAAATATATATATGCATATATGTATATATGTATATATATATATATATATATATATATATATATATATATGTTGTCAAACATAAGTGCCTGAACAGACTTAAATTTTGCTTCTTTTATTATGCCAGTTAAACTTAAATTTATGTTTTCTTATTCAGATTCATACGTCACTCTTCCAAGGTAGTTATTGGTTCTCTGCTGCCTATAGAGTGATAATTAAACTTCTGTTACATTTGAGGTGCATTATAATCTCCCCTCAACTCACTATTTTTTCTCCTTTCTCGGACCCTATTTGTCCATGAGTCATATGCTCCTGTCATATGGTTGGTTCCCTCCCTCTCTCCAAAGTATTTAAAATATAAGGTCTGACCTGTTTGTCCTCTTTCTGTTCCTGAACCATCAAAGCATAGAATGCCCTTTCTTCACATACCAATCCTTCAAAATTCATTAAAGCTTCAAATATTTTCACAAAACTTTTCTCAGTCCTTTTAAATTTTTATAATTTTTTGTTTCTTTTCAGTTGCAAGACATTTTGAATCTATGCATTTCACCACTCCTTATGTTTTATATCTGTCTTACACATGAATATACAAATACCTTTAGGGAAGCCATATTTTATGATTTCCTATGTGTTTCACAGTATCTATCAAAAGCTATTGTAGATCCTCCATAAATAATTGCAGAAAGAGCTAAAAATTAATGTAATATTGATTGCATGACTAATGCTTTTATCTTCCTGGCACAGTTTTCCCCTTTAAAAGAATGTAAGCTCCATGCTTTGAGGGTTTTGTCTGTTGTGTTCGCTAATATATTCCCGGTGCCTAAAAAAGTGTCTGGAGCATAGAAGGCACTAAACATTTCTTGACTATAACAATGCATTTATCTGTGTAAGTCAGATAATCATTAAAGAAATATGCTATTAGGACTACTTCACTGAAAATTGATGTTTTAAAAATGCTAATACAGTATTGATAGACCGATTATCTGTGACTGATTTTTTATGGGGTTAGAGGGAGTCCTAATTTGAAAGAATATTAAAAGAACTAATGGCTGAAGTACTATCTAAATCTAAGCATCAGCGGGTGTTATCGAATTATACTTTACTACACCTCAATGAGTAGAGTTTTCACTCACATCTATGGCTTATATTAGCTATTATAGTTATTCTAATTCCTCATATACCGTTTACAGTGCAACACTCATCACAAGTTAGACAATGTAATGAAATCAGCTAATAGTTTATATACACTATATGCAGTTGGGAAGATTTATTTAGAGCTGATTGCTGAAACAGAAATAGGTATTTAGCTTAATTATGTTTTTTTTGTGTATTATAGCTAATGTAGGTGTCCTACCCTTAACTTTTAAATATCAAGCACAATTAACTGTTATCCTTGAGGCAAAATTTGAAAATGGACACGGATGAATTTTGTTCTATGGAACATTTATTTATATATATATATATATATATATATATATATATATATATTCATTGAATCCATATATATCCATATATATGTATATATGTGTGTGTATATAGCCTTAAAATGTTAAAATTAAATATATATAACCTTAAATTAAAATGTTAAAATTAAATTAAAAAATATATATAGCCGTAAATTAAATGTTAAGGCACTGTGAGTGTCAGAACTGCAAGGAAAGCTATAGAAAATCCTTTAGCGAATTACTTTTGATATATGAAAAATTACTAATTTGCATGTTCTGCACAATTTGATTTTTGTGTATATGAACATATTTCATACGCATATGTATTCTTCAGACAGAATGAGAGAAAAATAAATTAATATCTGAGTACTTAATTTTGAAACTACTCTAGTTTGTAAAAGGTCATTTCAGGCAGGAAGAGATAGTGTTCCTATAAAGTACAGCTTGCTATCTGTGTGCTAATTGAACTTATCTCTTGCCTGAAACAGAATTATCTGTTCTTAGGCTTAAGAAAAGCTACTATATTCAGTACAGTGGTATTTACAAAAGATTTAGCTTGGTAGTCATTTTATCTTTCTCTGTGGTTGCTTGTCTTTGTTAGGCAGAAAAGAATTACATGGTATTATTCTTAATTTGCTGAAAAGGTGTGATATTTTACTAATGAAATGAAAATGATTGCTGGAATATGTTTACATGCTAATAAGTGGCAGAGACTCAGAGGGAAAAAAATACCCTCAGAGTTTGGTTCTTGTAATTCCTCTTTGGAGATCTGTGCCGAAATAGCTTGCCCTTTTGTTGTAATTCATGTAAATAATCCTAAATATTGCATTTACATTCTCTCTTTCTTTTTTTTTTTTTAAAGATTATTTATTTGAGAGACAGAGAGAGTGAGGGCAGGGGGTGGGGCAGAGGGAGAGGGAGAGAGAGAATCTTGAGCAGACTCCCTGCTGAGCATGGAGCCCGAGGTGGGGCTTGATCTCGAGAATCTGAGATCATGACTGGAACTGAAATGACAAGTTGGATGCTTAACTTACTGAGCCACCGGGTGCCCCTACATTCTCTTAAAATTCCTACCAAGTAAGACATGTCAAGCCTACAGAATCCTAGGTATATATGAAGCTCAGATCAAATAAAGGGTAGTTTACTGAAAACAACATAAAAAGAAAGATTATTTAAATTGTCTTCTCACTCCTAACCTGCCATTTCTTTTTCCCCACCCCAAGTCCATAAGAATATGTTATCTGAAACAATGTGCCAATTATCATATACTCCTGTACTCACCAGGGAATAAACATTCTGGACAGTAGAAACCTAAAATAGAAAGCTAGAGGTTTCCATATTACTCATTCTTGACTACCCTTATTGAAACAAGATTGCTATTATTACCCAACAAGAGAACTGGCCTTGAGCTTAACCAAGCTAATAAGAGGTCAACACTCTTGATGTGGGGCTGGATGTGAGAAGGGATGGGAAAAATATTTCACAAAGGCAAAAAAAGAAAATGTACAGGGGAGTGAAAGGAAATTGCTTTCTTGATGACAGTGAGATTTTAAACTTTGTTACACAAATATGGGACACCTGGGTGACTCAGTCGGTTAAGCATCTGACTCTTGGTTTTGGCTCAGGTCATGATTGGGATGGAGCTCTGCTTTTCTCTCTGTGCTCAGCAGGGAGTCTGCTTGAGGATTCTCTTTCTCCCTCTCCCTCTGCTCCCCCCCCCACTCTATCCTCTCTAAAACCAATCAATCTTTAAAAAAAAGCCAACTTTGTTACATAAATATGAACTTGTACTCAATCTTGTCTGCACTACCTAAAATGTAGGGTTGACAGATAAAATACAGGGTACCCAGTCAAATTTGAATTTCAAATAAGTGTTTGTTGTTTATATGAAGTTCAAATTTAGCTGAGAGTCATGTATTTTTATTTGCTAAGTCTGGCAACCCTATCTGAAGACACACTGTTGTTTGTAAAAATGTTTTCCTCCTGATATTTTCTGTATAACACCACAAACAAGGGGAAAGTGTCACTGGCAGATCCATTTCTAAGGACCTTAAGTGCATCTGTTTCTAAGGACTAACATCTCTTTTTGAGATATATTATGTGAAGAGGCTGAATAATAGCAATACATTTTCACCCTTGGAAAATGACACATTCTGGCTCATGCTGAGATACTTCTGAATATACCAAGTACTTTATTAGTTACATAAGCGATTCTGTTTTGATGCAACTTTTTATTTCCTTAGCCTTCAGATCACCTGTAAAAGGTTAAAGGGTAACTAATAGCATAGCCACTAGGTACAGACTGGCAGGATAGACTTGATCAACCAGTGGCTTCTGGACACACATGACCAAAGGTTCAGAAGAAAATAATATAGTTCAGTGGCTTCAGAGCTGTCCTGCATAACTGTCCAATCACAATTTACGCTTAGCATATACATAGTACTATATTTACGTAGCCAGACTATACTCAAAATACAATTTGAGGACTTGAACATATGAGTTAAATCAGTAATAGAAGTCAGATTACTTTGGACATTGCAATAGGCCCACCTACAGCCGTAATGCATGTGGACAAGCTATCACAAACACACAAGAATGGACATCTCTACTAGGTACCCTTATTAACATGAAATAATAAGATGTCCTAAAAAATATAAATATGTAACATAAGACAGAGAAAGTGATTTTTACTTAATATGAGTTTTATGTTTGTATATAATAATTGTATGCATGGAGTAGAAAGCATGCTCTGTTAACATTTTTCTTTAGTGTCTGAGTTCCTGGCTCTTTATAGATACTCAATAAATTATTTATTGAATGCATAGATACATCTCCTACCTTCATCGAGTTCACAGTCCAGTGGAGTAGATGGATGTAGAAAGGTATAAAAATAGTACAATCTTACTGGTGTCATGCTACTATGGGAGAAGTAAGGGGGGACATATAATCCATCCATGTGGGGAACTAGAAAGGCATCCTGAGAAAATTGATCTTTGAATTAAGTGGAGTTATTTAAGGAAAACTAGGTGAAAAGATGGAGAGGAGAGTGAGTTTATGAGCACAGGGCTGGATGTGAGAAGCCCTGTAAATGTTATGAACGTCACTGAAGTAAATACTTCTGAAGTATAAATTTTAATGCAGAGAGGACAAAAAATCGAAGCCGAAAACTTAGAGGGGCTCATTTTATGTCAGACTAAAGAGCTTGGACTTTATTCTGTAAGCCACTGGGAATCATTGACAGATTTTAAGCAGGGCCTAAAAAGGTCAGATGTGCAGTTTAGTTGGAGCATTTTGCCAATTATGTGGCATATGGATCTGAAAGGGGCCAAATTGCAGGCAAGAGGGTTAGGTAAGTAACTATAAGACTAATGCAAGATAAAATGATAAAGTTGGGAAGGTTATTGGTAAAAATGGTTGGTTCAGGGGGGAAGTGCTCAAGTTGAAGAAATATACAGAGTAAAATTAGAAGCGCTTGAGATCAGTTTGATCCATAAACCAGGAATGCAGAACTGTCTAGCACCAGGTTGGGTATATGGCTGTGAAGACATGGGGAGAAGTCTGAGTTGGAAAGTTGGAGCAAATGAATTAAGGTCCATCTACTTAGAGTAAAATCCTGAGTGTGTATGGGATCACCTTGAAGAGTGTGAACACAAGTGGAGAGCTAACAAGAAAATGGAAGGCCAGAGAATGTTCAGGTGAGGGAAGATGAGGAGGACAAGGAGGGAGGAGAGGAAGAGGGGGAGGTAATGACCAGAGGAGAGGGAAAGCAGAATAGTGTGAATCATGAAAACAAGAACATAAAAAAAGTTGACCCAAGAATAATGCTGCCAAGTAGAGCACAGAGGTTCTGCAAGACATATCTTCATCCAGCTCTTTTCCAGAATATCTTTATAACACAAAACTCAACATAGATTCATTTAATTTTCTCACCCCTGTTTGGAGAACAGGTGCTTATCCCAGACTAGTCATGACATTTGATAAAGATTTTTTGCCTTGTTTAATGTACAGTCTAGGAAAATTTCATAATGAACTGACTAGAATTTAAATGATACCTGTTTTAAAACATCTTTTCATACTGCATTTATTTATAGGACGGATTATTCAAGTTCCTAAGTCTATCAGAAATTAATTTACAGTTTAAAATGAACTAAATATATACTGTGTCTTCATCTAAATTCCTCAAGAGAGAAATTATATTCTATCAAGCATAAAATACATATTTAAATATTATCTGTTTACACATGCTTACATGATAAACTCTAAGAGCCTTTTCAGAAGCATTATGGGATATCCATTAAATACAATAAAATATACTGCATTCCTGCAAAAGAAGATACTACTTTCTGATTTCTGACTAACAGTGCTTTGTAGAGACTGTGCATTTAAGGACCAGGAACTGAGCAGGAGAGAAGTTCATTGGAAAGAAACTGAGGAGATCAGGAAAGCTGGGTGTGAGGAAGCGTTAGAAAACCCAACAGTGTTAGTACCACAATTCTCATGGGGTTGGAAGTAGTGAGGCTAAGACAGAAGATTCTACTTGTTTTATTTATTTAGACACATAAACCTCTTGGCCATTGTGTTCTCAGAAATTTCTTGCTGGACATCTCCTTCTTTAAGGCTAGGTTTACTGTCATACTGCATGGGTTTATGAACCTTTCTATCTTGAATCTCTTCATTCTTACCCTTTCTCATCTCTGTATCATTTGCTGTCCCTTCATCAACCCCACAACCTTTTCTATTCTCTCTCTCTCTACACACACACACACACACACACACACACACACACACACACAGAAGGAAATATATCTATGTATACAGACATATAAATAATATATGTATACATTTCCTTCCAACTATGTATAGATAATACATATGGATATTTACATATATATGAGTAGGCATATATGTGTGGGCATGTGTAACAAAGTGATGAGATTTTGATTATTCACATTTTTCATTTTCCGTGATTTGAACATTTCATTTAACAAAAGGGAAAGCTGAGAAAGAAGTGATTTAACTTTGTGTTGCAGGACATATCCTCAGGCTCATCTGACCCGAGAGCAGCTGTTCTAGACCACTAGACTTCAATGATAGGGCTGCTCTGTCAGGATCACCTGTGACACTGGTTAGCAGTGGCCAGTCCTGGCCTCTCCAGCAAGGAATCCCAGCTGGTTGCCGCTGTCTGTCATCTTAGGATTGACTTGGCTCCCCTGAATTTGCATTCATTGAATTGTACTACTAAATGCCCATTGCTTCTTGAGAGTAAGAATTCTCTCCTTGGTGATGGTACTTATTATAATATTTGATGGGTTTTTCTGAAAGTTAACTTCTATGTGAGAACAAAGTCAAAGCAATTTTTTACGAGTTTAGTAGAATGGAGTTTAGTATACATGTGAGAAAATGTATCACGTACTGGCACATGGACAGTAATTCAGGCATTCGTGGTATACTAAATGAATTTCATTACTAATATCCTCATGTATTTGTTTTTCATTATTTTCTTGGAAAGAGATTATTACCCATGGACAATGTGAAAAAAATTAAAACAGAAACAAAAGCAAAAAACAAACCGTAAACTTTCAAACTTTATACTTCCAAAATGTACTTTAAGCAGTCATAAGATTATTTCAGGTGGCAAAAAAGTTTTTATAAACAGCCACGCATTTGATGACTTTTTTGAACAAAGCAACATCACATGGTGGTAAACAGTAAGGACTCCGAAGCCACGTCAGCCTGATTCTGAATCTTAGTTCTACTACTGACTAGCTTCACCATCTTGGGAAAGATACTTAACTTTTCTGGGTGTCAGTTTTTCTCCTCTGTAAAATGGGGTTAATACTACTACCAACTCAATAAAAAAAAATAATACTACCTACTCAGAGAGTTGTAACAAGGATTCCATGGGTTGAGTTCTAAAAATACCGTTTATAAAAATTCATCAAACAAAATAAAAATAGATAATATCCTGTCATTGGTAACCATAAGTTTAAATTGAACTAATTTCTAAGTTTTCCCTATTCTACCTCCCAGGGTTAAGTTTATTGTTCTCTCCTTGTGTTTCATCCATACTTCTTTTTCTTCTTCTCTTCAGTTCCCTATTAACTAACTATAGTGCTTGATTTGCTTACGTGATGGTCTCTACCACAGGACCACAAGATCTTTGAGAGCATAAATTATGTTGTGATTATGTTTTTATCTCTAGGGGCTTGTAACCCTTCTGGTACAACATGGACCCATAATGAAGATTTATATCAGATTAAATAATAATCTCCTTCATTTCTACCCTAATGTGGGAATTTTTGGTTTGTTCCATAAGTAATGACAAATTCATTTTTCTCCCATCCTGGGGCTTCCTGATTATTTTTATACCCTCATTTCTTAGGGCCCATGGAGCATGTATATTTTTTAATAAGGCTTTTATAAGTAATTATATTTGTATTAAAATACAACTTTTCCATCACCTTTTGTATTTATCATTTCTCTCTCTCTTTTTTTTTTAAAGATTTTATTTATTTATTTGTCAGAGATAGAGACAGCCAGCGAGAGAGGGAGCAGGGGGAGTGGGAGAGGAAGCAGGCTTATAGCAGAGGAGCATGATGTGGGGCTCGATCCCATAATGCCAGGATCACTCCCTGAGCCAAAGGCAGATGCTTAACCTCTGTGCCACCCAGGCGCCCCTTATCATTTCTCTTTAATTCTAGACTCTATGAATGTAGACGGTACTGTAAGTGAGAAAACTGAAAGAAGGAGAGGGTGTAAAAGTTATTAAAATATCTCAGAGAGAAAGTCATATTTTCCAACTTTGGATCCGCTGCTCTCCCAGAAATCCTCCTTTCTTTCCTTTTTTCTCTCCTGAAATTCTATTGGAATTAGTGATTTGAGAACTAAATCGGAATTTTAAGCAGGGAAAGTCAATAACAGCTGTCTAAAAAACTCTGGAATTTTAAAGATGGAACACATTAGATTTGAGTCAGAAAGGCATCATTGCTTTTACCCTTGGTCATTATAGTGTCCAGGAATTTCAGGTGAGTGAAGTCCCATCCAGAAGGAACAAGAGAAGAAGAGGAGTCAGTCCCCCACCAGAATTACAGAATTCTGAACAATACATTGTCAGGGCATGTTTCTCATGAATCCGATCGTGCAAAGCTGGAAGGAAGTTGCAGTTGCAGAGTAAACACTGTACTTGAAGCATTAGAAATAGGTGATTCCTTTTACTAAGTTGGGCAGAATCATTTCAACAACCTTAATTTAATTTCAAAACAGATTATTTACAAACTCAACCCTTTTGCTATTTCTATTTTGTAATGTTCGATTGGCAACAAAGTAATCATTTAAAGACAACTGAAATGTGAATAAAAATCCATAAAAACCACAATTTCTACCAGGTTTCCATAGAAACATAGAAAACCATGACCCTTAGGCTCAACCATCTTTTCTTTTCTGTTGGATCATTTACAGTGAACTTACGTGTTCCCAAACACAGTTGAGCACACTCAGAAGAGGCTGTTCATTTAATAGCACCTTTTATTTCCAAAAATGAAAGGGCAGATTTAATACTGTGGTTAAACCATAACTGTAATCTGGAGGACATGTAGCGTCAGTTTTCCCAGACCAAGTCTTTATTTGACACATACGGATCTAATTGTAAATTTTATTTGTTGATGTTCTTCATTTCTGGCTTTTTAGTTCGTGGCAGGGGACACCCTTGATAAAATTAAGCCTAATACAACTCTATCCAAAATGTAGGGAAACCCCAAATCTTCTCATCATATGCAAGTAAACCAAAATTAAAAATGAATAAAAATGAATTCAATTGAACCTAATTTCATAATGTCCTATTACTTCTTAATTCTTACTATCCTGTGTAGAGGAGATAGCTGATTATTTCATATGTTTATTTAAAACATGTTAATTCAGAGCTCTGTTATGAAGCAATGCAAATAAAAACAAATGAAATCTGCTTATAACATGTATTAAGAAAAATGAAAAAAATATTGGACTTGTGAAAAATCACATTTTGAATACTTAACTTTTCTCAAAACTGAGAGCATATTAATTGAAATTTGAAATCCCAGAGTAAGTAAAAGAGGTTTTGTCTGACCAGTATATTACATTTCTAATGTCTATTTGTATCTATATAGATATTTCTATACCATAATGAATTCAGAAAAGCTCAAATTAGGAAAATAGCTAAAACACACAACAGATAATATTTGATGTATGTGCATGTGGAAAAATTAAATGTTGCTCTCCTATAGTTCATGTAAAAAAATGTTTCTCTCAAAAACCTTTAGGAGTAAAGCTGAAGTCTCATAATTAGCTCTCTGTTCATGGCTATATAATCCAGCATCTGGTCACAATTTCTACTTTGCCAAAGTAAATTATTTGGATGTTAATTTAAATGTGATGGCATTTTGAATTTAAATTATGCTAAAATAATGACATGTTTCCTGGAATATGTGGATTAAACTGGAATTAGACACAGGTATTATTGAAAATTATTGTAACTTATTTAGGAGTCAATCTCTTTACTATATAAATTGCAAACCATATAGAATATTATTTATTATGCTATAGCATCTAGATTACAATTACACAGATGCTATATTATACTACTATATAAGTACACCATATGCTATTTATTATACTATTATAGAGATTATGAAAAATTTATCACTAAACCCAAATTATTTATGATACATCACAAATTAATAATAATTATTTCTGATGCTTGATGCTGAAGCTACAACAGAGTAAATTCCTAGAGAAGCTTCTAGATTTCTGAGAAAATAAATAAGATTCTAAAAAGGCTAACGGCAGTAAGCAACAACTCCGCTAGGTATTTCCACAAATGTTTCTCACTTAAAGCAATAGCCTGGTCCTACAGATAATGCTGTGCTCACTTTACAAGGGCAGAAACTGAGGAAAAGAGAAGTTAAGATAATTCAGTAGGACTATACAATTATTAAGTGTGAAACGTGAATCTCAAGTCCTAGTTTTCTGACCTCAAACCTAGTGCAGGTGATAGTAGCAACAACATGTTGTATCACTGATCAATGAAAAGAAAAAAAAGATTATGCTTTCCATGTTAGGAGAGACTTAATTGAAATATATTTGACATGAAATGAGCTTTGAAAAAATGGCTGGGCTTTAAGAAGTAGGCAGGGAGGGTGTCTTGGGCCAGAAGGACAGTGTAACAAAGGCGAAGAAATGTCTAACCATGAAATGATGGCTAAGACATTTTGATTGTCATGGAGTGACATTTACTAAATGAAGGAGGTAGAGAAAGTGTAGGCTTCAATCAGTTTGCAGAGGGCCTCGAGCACCAGGCTAAATCTGTAATGAATCTGATGCATGCATATCATGTGGCAGATGAGCATGGCGATAGATGGGAAGCAAAGTGCAGGGTATATTTTGATTACATGTTGTGAAAATAAAGAATGTGTAGCCTTACTCGTGCAGGTGGAAGCACTGGCAGAGGGGAAAAGGGCCACAGTGAACACTGTGCGTGTCTCTGAGGTGATTTTCCATTCAAAGTATTACACAAAGCAGTGGATAATTATGTTATTTAAATATTCAAGTAATATGATTCTGAACAGGGGCTTTTGGGCAAGCATATTTTAGTTTCATCATTAAACTAATTCAGTTGTTCTAGAATATATGACCTACCACCTGCAATGGAACATTTCTGAGGCCTTCTGGGCAGATGTAATAGACTAGAGATTGCTGAAGACAAATTCCTTGCAGAGAAAGATTTGTGAAATCCTGCAGGGAACCAAGGAAACCATACTCCCAAACACTCTCCCCTGCAGAGAAGGCTTTATCATTGACTGTCTCTTAGCACTTCAAAAAAACTTTGAACTTGTAAGTGGTAACTACTGTTACCTTATATTATAAATCCCCACAGAAAAATTACAGAAATATTGATGGTTATCCTATACTATGAGTAGAGGCTCTAATCTTAATAATAATCTTTATGTTCATAAACCTAACTTCTTTCTCTGGGTATATAAGGGAAATACGTATTTGCGAGTGGAGAAGAATTTTTAAAAATCAATTTATTTGTATACATTTGCTGAAAACATGTTCTGCCTCAAATGGTGCTGGGTTTTGGTTATATGAAGTTAAATCAGATGTGGTCCCTTCCTAAGAATATTCATGATTTGTTTAGCTTCTCTGTTATTTTCAGAAAATATTTGAATTCTAACTCTTAACAAGAGTGTCTGATTGCCTCTAGGTCACTTCCAAATCAAGTTAATTTCAAGGTGCTCTCAGCACTTTGGGCAGCTTCCCGTGTTCTAGATAAACAGGAAGAAGTTGCATGATGAACTTGTTTCTGTTCTTACCTCAGGTGACTCTGGAGTGGAAACATAAACGATGCCATGTATCTTAGATTTTTAACTGTGTAGGTGTGAATGAGATGTGTGATGGGTAAGCGGTTGTAAGAAACTTCTGAAATTTTATCCTGTACCACACAATATTGTGGGGTTTTTTCCTGTTTATAGTATGACACTGCAGAGGATTTTATATGAACATGCTCAAATGCTACATGCACAGATGAATGTTTCAGGGAAATTTATAATGCCCAGAAATGTTGTATGTCCTTTTCACAGACTGATACTTTCCTTAGAATGTACTTTTCCTTAGAGTTTTTGCCTTAAAATGCATTTGGAGAGTATCATTATAAATATTAAGAGAAAAATATTACAGAGACCCTCTAAAGATTCCTCTTTGGGGATTTCCAAGCCTCTTTGATCAGCATTCCTGTGATGAAGTCCAACAAAAATCCTTAACTACTGAATGTTCTCTTGTTCTGCTTTAAAGAAGAAAAAGCTGTTTTAAAACTAGTTCTGTACAGTTTTCCAGGACTCTTTCTCATCTTCCTTTGATTTGGAACTTTGTGTTCTTCTGTGATTTTAATGCACACTTGAATGCCCCATAAAGCAAGAGATGGATGAATTAAAGCAATAGTGTGAAAGTAGATTCTCCTTAAAGGGATTTTCTCTTATGTTGCTTTTTCCTCAAAGCACCCTTAGCAAGTAATATTAAGATTCAAGTATTGTGAATTCATGTATGTTTCTACAGGCATACACATATTCTTTCTAAATAGATAAGTCTAGTGTTCCCTTTGAGGATGCCGTTGGTGTGAATAGTTCTTTTCCTTAAAAAAAAAAGGATAATCTATTATTATTTGTAAATATCGATAGGTATAAAAGTAAATTTCTCTCATTTGGAACATATTGTGGTTCAGATCTTCCACAAAATTAAATTGTTTATGCTATTATAATTCATCAGGTGAATATATATCTTCCTATTAAGAAAACGGTTTGTCAGATGTCGTAAAACATTTTTTAACAGTAAAGGTCACATTTTATTGCAAAAGCCTGTCAGTGCTTTATGTCCAAGCTGTGAAATGTTATTGCTTCAGGGTGATTATATGGGAGGGGGCTGTGGTTAAGAATGCCTGTCTGTGGCCAGCTATGATTTACAGCAGCAAATAGAGAATTAGACCCTTAATTGAAGCCTACAGAGCTGTACCTAGAGGCTACATTCAGCCTGAAATTTGATTCAGACAATTTTCTTAGTCAAGCCCCTATGGGCTTACCAGTTGATTCTCATGAGTTTTGATTGTGATTGAAAAGACAAGCTGTTTTCTGCTTTTCCCTGAACTTCCCTAAGGTAAATCCCCAGTTTTAGTAAGCTTCTTGATTAACGTGAAGGGAGACATAATGGGAGAAAGAGAGTACACACACAGGATTTTAACTATTTCCTCAAGTTTCAAAATGAAAGTATCTTAACATTTCAGATATTTCCTAGAAGAAATCCTCATTTAGTCAACTGGTAAATCTACCTACCCTGAAATTATCATGGGACTGTAGTTGTGCCCTCATGCACTTGCCCCTGTCCCTCTGAGAGAGGGTGAGTGGGTCATTGATTACAGGTACCTTATATTTGTTTGGGCGGCATTGGGGTATCAGCAATGGGTGGCTGACTTAGATGGGACATCAATGTCAGTCCACAGATCACATCGTCCTGAATAAATCTGTTCATCCCTTTCTATCCATAAGCTGTAGCCTTGTTTGTTCCATCATATTTTCTATTTATTCTATTTTTCTTTGGCATCTCTTATAGGTTACTAAAGGATTCACTCTATTAATGAGATATATTAAATTCTGCCTTTGTCTCACTATTTGTTTCTAACTACTGTGCTTAACACATCTTGTGAGATTTTCCCATATCTCTTAAGCTTAATTTATATCAATGCTTAATACTTATGATTATCAACCATCCTTCTGCTTTCTTGTCCTCTATAGCAGAATTGAATATTTGCAAATAATTCAGCAAACTCACATGAAGTATTGAATGCTTAAGATATGCAAGGTAATGTGCTGGGTGTTAATGAAGATAGAAAGATAAAATATAATCCTCAATTTAAGTTTATGGAGTGGTGGAGGAACTATGCAATTTAACTTCAGTTATAATGCCAGGTAGATAGAAATTTCTGTGGAATGGGGTACTGACATGACAAGAATTCTGATTTAGGGAAACAAATCTGGAAGTGGTGTATGACATGGGTCTTGGGAGGAAAGGTTGAATAAATGAGGTCATTTTAGTGGTCTAGGGAAGTATCAATGTTGTCCTAAACCACCTAAGTGGTTATGAGATGACAGAGAAAGGATCAGGCACAAATTATATTTTGGAAGTAGAATTAACATTTGATAACCTACTGTATATGGGTAGTTCAGCGGCAGGAGAAAGAACACCAAGATAACTTTGAGCATGTGAGCTTGGGTGAATGGTAGTAAATAAATTAAATAAAAATAGCAATATAGGGATGGAACCAGTTGAGGCAAAAGATGGCTTTCCAGATGGAAGCATATTGAATGGGGTATTCCCACAAGACATGTACACAGAGATGTAAGGCAAATAGGAAATGCCAAATAAAACGTATGACCAGAAATAAAATTCGGGAATCCTCTAAGTAGAAGAGAATGCTCAACTAAGGCATTTGTTTCTTTCTTTAGAAGAAAGAGTGTAGAGATAAAAGAGAGAAAATGATGGAACTTTGAGAATTAACAATGTTTTGGGTGGGGAGGAAGAAGGAAATACAGAGGAGGAAGCAAGACTACACAGAGAATTGTCAGAGGTTTGGTTTGGGGGAAACCTAAAGTGAGGAATTGGAAAAAGCTTTTTGGGAAAAGCAAGATAATTAGATGATAGTGAGAAGGTAATTATACTTAGCCAATAATAATTTACTGGTAGTTTGGGGAAAGATATTTTAGTAAAATAGTGAGGCAGTAAATTGCATTTTGAGGTATTTATGAGTGAGAAATGATAGCCCAGAAGCAGTGAGAATAAACTGTCTTGGTTGAAAATGCGCTGGTAAAGGAGATGCACAAAGGAGTAGCAAGACTGAAGAAAAGAGTTTGGTTACATTATGAGTCTGTGGGCTGAATGGATTGTTACAGGGAAGATGGAGGGATGGAAGATATAAAGGATGAAAGACATAGCTGATAGAATCTGATGGGAAACAGGAAGGTTGAGGTCAAGGAAGCAGAGTGAAGGGTGTATCTTCATTTGGTGCTAATAGGGAATAAGATTTCCCTAGACCAGCGAGAGGATTTCTACCATTTCTTATCCTGCCTCTCTGTGAATGGACTGCATTCTTGTCAGCCAAATTTAAAGAGACCTGATTTGGATATTCAGATGAACCATTTATTTATACTTCAACCAAAAGTGCTTGAAAATGTCCTCTCCTATCTTGTATGTATATGAATAAATAGCTGAGGCTTTGACCCTCTTTAATGTTAATGAACACGTGAAATAATTTACATAAAAACAGACTGATGTAAAAAATGAATATAAATATGAAAGCACGAGACATGATCTCAAATAAGGAAGCACTTTTCATATAGGCAAGTACATTTGGTGATAGGACATGAAGAAAAAAGTAGAAATTCAGTTTTTGGAGCATCTGGTTTTCAGATAGTAAATATAGACAATAAATGATGCAATTTAATATTTAATTCAGGGACTCCCACTACATGTAAGGTGGTATTAGATAAGATTTTTCTATAAATTCTTTTGTTATTCCTTGCTTCATGCTTAATTTCTGCAGTTTATGCAACATGTTACCACAAGTACACATAGATTTAGACTGAGTGTGAACATCTTACCTCATTCTAGAAAGAGAGATTATACTTCATTTTCTAAGGACCCAGACTGTTGCCTTTTAATATAGAATATTTTATATATGGGAGTACAGTCCTATTATTACTTATTTTATAAAAACAATGATAGATTATATTAGTCTAAGGGTGATGATAGCAAATTTAATTATAAATGGTACTAAGATTGTAGATGTCTCTCATTTTTAGATGACCTCCTAGGGAAATATGATATTTACTGACTGTGACTAAGATTATCCTTATTAGCACTGCTGAATAATCTAGAGAATTTTTACAGACAAAATAAGAGCAAAATAACTTTACCCAAGTTTTCTTCCTGAAAGAAATAAAAACATGGAGATTTTGTTTTGTTTTTATTTTTTATTTATCTAAAAAAATATTTTAATCATTTATTTGAGAGAGACAGAGAGAACAGGGGGAGAGTGAGAGGGAGCAGACTCCCCACTAAGCAGGGATCCCAATGCAGGGCTTGATCCCAGGACCCTGAGATCATGACCTGAGGCGAAGACAGATGCTTAACCTACTGAGCCACGAAGGCACCCCCATTTTGTTTTTAAAGATTTATTTTGACTACAGTTATTTTTGCATATGTGGCAGACTCCACCCAATTCTGTTTAACACATATTCATGTAATACCTATCATCTATGCCAGACCTTGTAGATCTAGGAGTGTTATGATCAAGAACACAGACCAGTGGCCTTTGACGTCACGGGATCATATAACCCAGTGTGGTAAGATTTCAAGGGAGAAGAAGAAATACGTAGAGCACAAAGGATGATCATTTACATTTTGAGGGGTTAGAGAACATTTGTGAGGTTTCCGGATTAGGCATTTCAGCAGGCTGTGGTGTATTTCTTAAAGAAAGTAAGTTTTATAAGAGCATAGCTCATTCAGAATTTCTGAGTATAAATTAAGGAGTGGGGATATATAAAATGGTGAGTGGAATATGGACTTTTTATACTAAGGGGAATAAAGAATCACTGAAGGGTTATAAGCAAAGTGGTGACGTGATTAAAATTGCACTTTTCAAAGATCTGATCAGTGGGGAGAACAAGGTCGATGAAGCAAGTCTGGAGTCAGGAATCTTTATTAGGTGGTAGCTGAATTAATGCAGGCAATACATGATGGTGGCCTAAACTAGTGCTGGTCTGCACAATTAGAGAATAGATTTGAGGGGTACTAAAGAGATGGAGTCTGCAGTTCCTGATACTTACAGGGGGATGCGGAAGGGAGGAGAAAGAATCAATGATGCCCATGTTTCTGGTTTGGGCAACTGAGTAGACTATAGTGCTTTTTCTGAACCTGGAATCACAGGAAGAAGATACAGTTTGGGGGCAGAAGAAATAAGCTCCATTGCGGGCCCATTGGCTTTCACAGTCTCTTGTACCATCCTCATGAAGCTCTCAATTGGCCATCTGTTGTGTGGACCTGAGGGTTCTGGAGACCTGGGGATCATAGCTGTGGTGGAAGTGGTTGCTCCAGGAATATGTAGAGTGAGAAGAGAGCCTCCAACAGGGTCTACAAAGTTTTTGTGTAAGGAGCCATGTAGTTAATATTTTAGGGTTTGTGGGCCATATTGTCACAATTACTCAACTCCGCTCTTGTAGCACTGAGGCAGCCACAGACAGTTCACAAGTTGAGTAGCTGTGGCTGTGACACATTCAAAGTTAATTATGGATGCTGAAATTTTAATTTCATATAATTATCACATATCAATAAATACTATTCTTCCTTTGATTTTTGTTTTGTTTTGTCAACCATTTAAAACTATACAAGTCTGGGGAGCCTGAGTAGCTCAGTCGGTTAAGTGTCTGCCTTCGGCTTAGGTTGTGATCCCATGGTCCTGGGATGGAGCCCCGTGTTGGGCTCCCTACTCAGCGGGGAGTCTGCTTCTCCTTTTCCCTGCTGCTCCCCCCGCTTGTGCCCTCTCTCTCTCTCTGACAAATAGATAAAATCTTTAAAAAAAATAAAACTATGTAAGTCAATTCTTAGTTTGTGGACCAAACAAGAAAATCAGTGGGTTACCTATGGCCTATGGGCCGCAGTTTGTAGACCACTTGTCTAGAACATTACCTTTCAGTTCATGGAAACCAAAGAGGAAGTGACAGGCATTGAGTCAGAAAGGTAGAAGAAAAAATTAAGAGCATAACATAAAAAAATATACATATGATATAATTTTGAGTTTGTTAGCTCTGACATTTGTGGTAGATCACTGCCAAAATGGTAACAATTGCAGCAATGAATGAGATGTACAGATAGTGGAAATGTGAAGTTTTCAATAAATGTACTTAATTTACTATTGTAAATGTAATAAACATAGAGGTGTTGGAAAAGAGAAGTCATCCCTTCCCATCCTCCACCCACCTTTTTGCCACCACTCCCAATCCCCAAAAGCATGAGTTTAGATGTCCTAGAAACCTGAGTTCTATCTATTCTTGGCTATTTCATAATAGCCAGTTAATTAACTTCTCCAGTCTCAATTTATTTTTCTGTAAAATAAGGATAATTTGGTGGAAAAGAGAGAACAAGAGAACAAGACATGTATGCATGTGCTAGAAATTGAGTTCATAGAGTTTGGGGTAAATTAGAGTAGATACTAAGTTAGATAGATGATAGATAGATAGATAGATAGATAGATAGATAGATAGATAGATAGACTATCATATAGATAGTATATATGAAAGTACCTAGCAGAGAGTATACAATATATTTAAATGCTTTTCAAATGTTATTTCTCTCCTTTACAAAATATTTGCAATTTAATGTCCTGTGTGAATTCTAGTCATTCCCAGGGAAATGATTGTTTTTCTGGTTTCAGGTAAGAATAGATGAAGTAATCAGTATTTGTTGAATAAGGGATCAAATGAGTGATCCTTTTCAAAATGTGAGCATATGTGCATGGGCAATACAAAATGCTTGACTGCAATGGGTTCTCAATTATTGCAAGTTTCTTGTGATGATGATACTGCTGGCCACTATAGAATCAAATGAAGGTGCTGGATGGATTTTTGCATTTGTGCACACCAATAAACACAAATGCAAGAAAATCTGAGAAGCAATTTGGGGGGGAGGGAAATGAATGCTTCCTGTTAGAATCCAACTTAGACATTTATTTGACAAAGACAACCTAGGACAAGTTATTTAACCTCATCACTAAGCCTCAATTTCATTATCTATAAAATGTGGATAAACTGTCTCTTTTGTGGGTTATGGTGTGACTTAAATGGGAGGACATAAGATATTGAGCACAGTGGCTGACATGTAGTAGGTGCTCAATAAATATTAGTTCCTCCTTTTCCATTCCCTCTTACAAGAAAATCAATTTTGACCTTTATTTCTACTTGCTGTGGGCTGTTTGCCTTAAAGAACAAACCTAAATGAAAAAGAAGAGTTTTATTGATGTGTTTGCAAATGGGTTGTTGGGAATGTGAAATCTGTTATATTTGAAATACATAAATTCCACTGTGATCTGAGCCTCATGCAAAGCTAGGAAGAGGTCTATAATTTGTTTTATTTAAAACATTGAATTATGATGGCTCACTTAATAACTCCAAACTACTAAGCTAAACTACATTTGTGTTCAGAAAACAGTCATAAAAATCCCTGCTAGACATTTAATTACTGCACAAATTGTTTTATAAAACACTGTAAAACAAACATGTTGATTAGCAAAAAAGAAATAGAGATGTGATTGCAAAAACACTAATCTTTTTTAAATGTATAAATTTAGCTGCAAACAAGTATTCTATCATATGGAACACTTTAGCCCTTAAGGCTTGTCATTCTTTTGTAACCCTGTCCACTTTTAAAGATAAAACTTCACATGTAGAATCTTTTCATATGTACAAATTGAAAAGGGATTTACTGTATCCTCATGAAAAATGCTTTGTTGTATTTTTTTCTTAATGGAGACTTATATTAACATTTATGAACATGAATTTACAGAATCAAATTTGCAAAGACAGGCCAAAATCAATGCTTGAGTAAATCATGAAGTAATTGAGTGAGTGTCAGACTAAGGAGAAAGCAACAGCCGTTAAGATTCAGGGTGGGGGTGGGGAAGGTGAATTAGTTATTGGTTCTCTTCAGAGGAACCATTTCTGAAGTCATCACTCAAAGTCCCTCATATCTAAGGCTGAGGAACTCTCTTCCCAAGAGCATTAATGTGATCTTCATCAATGCCTTTTCTGTGTCATTTTATTTTTTTATGAAGATGCTATTTCTAAATTCAAATCAGGAGGGCTGCATTGTGACTTCTGCCAGAGGAGCATTTATAGTGGTTAATCCTTTTTAAGCTTCTTGGCCTAATCATCTTTGAAACTATAGCATAATTTTGGCAAGATCATTTAGAGTTATAACTGGTAGTTATATAAGAGATTAAACGCATGTATGAAGACAGCCACCTACCTACTCCTACATACGTACATATATACATACTCTCTCTCACACACAAAAACCCCAATAAATTTCACAAGAGTGACACACATCAGACAGTCTTATGATTTTGACTTAACCAAAATGCAAGAGAGAGAGAGAGAGAGAGAGAGAGAGAGAGGCGGAGGGATGGAAGGAGGTAGAGAGAATGGAAAGGAGGGAGAGAGAGGTGTGGGGCCATTTTTCACTAGTGTACATTCAACAAATATTTCTTTAGTAACATGTTATTTATCAGTCATTACAATTGCAAGGATGAATTAGAATTCTTATTTATATAAATCTTATAGTTTTTTTAATCTTACAGTTTTTTTGGGAGAGAAAGTTATATAAGCAATTTAAATAATCAGAGAAAAATATAGCCATTAATAGGCCACTGACTCATTTTGGAAAATAGAAAGAGGCTTTCAGAATGAGGTGACATCATTTAATGTTATTTCGGTACTTTGAGGGCCTAATATAACAATGGGCACAACTCCATTCTGGGCTATGTCATAACAAGGGAGAGTGGAGTATGGTCCTTGTGCTCCAGGAGCTTGCCTATAACATCATAATAAGAAGCCTTTTAACTGATGCAAAGGACAGGAATAAGTCAAGCAAAGTTGTGAAAAATTGTATTGAGGAAATGTACAAGACAATATACAAATATAGATGAGCAGCAAATACACACATAGGTTATCACTATCAATGTAATCCCATGGATCTTGAAGGAACCCTGACCTATAAAAAGGATCTCCTTTAAAGATGAAAGAACTTCTTCCAACTTCTCCTGGTCCTGTTCCAGACTCCATAACTCTGCTATTTGTTGCTCTATGTTGGCAAAAATATTGACTACTAATGGAACATCAAATCCTCCTCATTCTATTAAATTCACAAAATTCAGATAAAAAGTGAAGTTAATCTAAAAGCATATGTGGTATCTCCAATATGAGTGGCCGTTTCACCAGTTTTGAAGTGAATACCATCATAAAATAAGCAATTAGATTTTATTAGATTTCATATAGTATTACTTAAAGGGGGCCAAACCTTGGCGATTTTCTTTCATTAATTCTAGGGAAAAGACTGGAAACTAAATTTTTAAAAATCTTCACATGAGAGATTAATGATCAATCAAGAGTAGAAACCATTATACTAAACATAATCTTTGAGAAACCAGCTTCTAGGCTGCTAATAAGCAGAATGGTTCCATTTCAATTGATTTTGTGTTTTTCCTTTTCTCTGCAGGAGATAGTTAATAAATAATACAATGTATACTTATTTCTAAATAGTGTTTTAGAGTTACTAGAATAATATATTACTAAACTGATCTGTGATACATCTAAGTTTTAAGTAGGCACAATGACCTTTCAAACCTATATACTTATAAGACATTCTATGGTCTGATGACTTTTTCTTGTGAAACATTTCAGGTGCCAGTATCATGCAAGTACAAAAAAGGTGATAAATCAAAGATGCCCTGTTTTTTCACTTCTAGAATTGAATATTTCAGCCTCCGTAAAGTAAATATAGGCCAACAAAGGGGAAAATACTATTTAAATTTCAACAGAGAAACAAAAATAATATTTAAATCTCAACAAAGTAAAATAACAGCTTATAGTCCTTGGTGCCTTTGTGATATGATGGACAGAGAATAGGGTATGATTTCCACTTTACTTTTTCAGATCTGAGCTGAAGCACATAGCATTTTTCAGTCTACGTTTTACTCCTTTTTTTTTTTTTTCAAAGAACCCACTTCACTCAAAGCAAAGGTAAGTATATAAAGTAGAAAAAATACTGAGTTTGGATAACCTAGCTTTTGAATAAATCCCAACCTGTGTAACACTGAATACATTACATTATTTATTAAAACACTTTCTGTCTGTGCTTATGGTAGGCAGAACAAAGGGCTTGCCCAAAGATATCCAGGTCCCAGAACCAGAAAAATGTGAATTACATTTTTTATGCATCAAAAAGGACTTTGTAGATGTGATTAAACTAAGGACTTTAAGATCTTCCTAAATTATCTGGTGGGTCAATGTAATCACAAAGATCCTTAAAAGTAGAAGAGGGAGGCAGAAGAAGAGTCAGAAGTGAGGACCGAAGCAGAGTTTAGATGACGTGATGTGAGAAAGACTTAAACTACCATTGCTGTCATGGGATATATAGAAGGGGTCCATGAGTCAAGAAATGTAGGCAGCCTCTAGAAGCTGGAAAAGTAAGAGGAGGGAATTTCCCCTTGAGACTCCCAAAAGGAACAAGCTCTGCCGATACCTTGATCTTAGCCAAGTGAGACCCGTGCCAGACTTCTGATCCACCAAACTCTAAAATAATAAATTTGTGATGAACAAATTTAAATTTTAAAAGGATAAGTTTCTAAGTCAATGATCTGTGATAATCTGTTACAGTCACAATAGGAGTCCAATACAAATTTTAGTACCTGGAGGTGGTATGTTACTATAACAAATACCTAAAAAGTGTAGAAGTGGCTTTGGAATTGAGCAAAGGACAGAGGCTGGGAAATTAAAAAAAAAAAAAAAGACTAGGTTGTCTTCAAAAGACAGTAGCAACAGAGATGTTAATGACTCTTCTAGGGAGGACTTAAGGAAGTGAAGAGCATGGTAGAGAAAACATATATCAGCTTAGAGAATATCTAAATCATCATAAGTAGGCTGTGAGGAGAAATATAGAGATTAAAGGTACTGCTTGTGAAAGAACAGAAGGAGATGAAATACATGTTATTGGAAATTGGAGGAAAGGGAATCCTTATTATAAAATGGCAAAAACTTAGCAGAATTATGTTCTGTAGTTAGGTGGGAAGCAAAATTCGTAAGTGATGAACTTGGATATTTAGATGAGATTTCCAAGTAAAGTATTGAATGTGTGGCCTGATTTCCTTCTAACTGCTTATAGTAAAATGTGAGAGGAAACAATGATTTTGCTAATCCTTAGCCTACCTAAGTGGCAAAGGATGCTAAAGTTTAGATTCATTGGAAAGAAACCATAGTCTGGAGAAAAAGCCAATGGTGTGTCTGGACAACCTTATTTAATGCATCAGAAAAATGGAAAGGTCAGGATATTCAGTTGCACAAAAGTCTCCTTGAAGAGATTAAGTATGTGACCCCTAGTATCCCTCTGCTATCCCAGGAAAAGCCAAAAACAGAGATGGGATTATTTAGGAAAAATATATGTGAAGTGGTTTACTGTTTAATATATTGAATCCCATGACCTAAATGAGAGACCCACAAAGTTCTTGAGAATTTTGTTTCAGTATTAAAAAATGCCAGCTTGGACTAGAAAAGACAGAGTACAAAATAAAAGAAGACTTTTGGACCACCAAACTGAAACAGGTAGGAAATAGATAAAAATACTCAGCTGCAAACATGTGCTACCTTTCATGAAAAAAAAAAAAAAAAGATTCTGAAGGTGAGGACCAGAGGATGGAGCTATGAGCCACAGAAGATTATTCTTTAACTTTAAAAGAATGGAGAGAGCCTGGATGGATTTTGAAATTGCTTTAAACCAGTAATTTTTTTCCCTTTCATTTTTACACTTTCCCCCCTTGTTATTATTATTTTAAAATTTTAATTCAGGTATAATTAACATACAGTGTTATATTAGTTTCAGGTGTGCAATATAGTGATTCTCCAATTCTATACATTACTCAGTGCTCACCACGATAAGTATACTCTTAATCCCTTTCATCTATTTTACCCATTCCCCCACCAACCTCCTCTCTGACATTTTATCCTTTTTGAACCAAAAGATCTATAATTATTATCCTGTTGTATGTACGACCACTAGAGTCTGGGAACAAAGGACTTGCTTTTTGCATTCCATAGGCTCGAAGATGGAGAGAAATTTTGCCCTAGGATGAATCATACCCAGAGTCTTACCCATACCTAATTAAGATACTTCTGATAGGATTTTTGCTAATGAGTTAGATAACAGTTTGTACTTGAGTTAATGCTGTGTTGGGTTGAAAATTCGGTGACTTTGAATGGATGAGAATATTTTGCATTTGGAATGAATGTGAATCTTTGGAGACCAAAAGGTAGACTGTGGTAGGCAGAATAATTCCCCCTCTACAAGGTTGTCTGCATTCTAATCCCTGGAACCTGTAAATATGTTGTTATATAGCAAAGGGGAATTAAAGTGGAAGATGGTATTAGAGTTGCTAATCAGTTGACCTTAAAATAGAGACTTTTCTTTTGGATTATCAGGGTAGGCCCCGTGTAACCATATGTGTATTTAAAAGTAAAAGGGTGGGGTGCAGAAGGTCAGGGAAATGTGACTATATAAGAGGTCAGCATGCTGCTAAATGAGAAGGAGTCAACTAGCCATTTTTGCCTGTGAAGCTGGAGAAACAGGACCTTAAATTCCCCTTGGGTAAAGGAAAGGAAAGGGAACGTGAGCAACCTTTAAACCTGGAGAAGTCAACGAAACATATTGTCCTCTAGAGTCTCTGAAAAGAAATATACCCTTTTGACACCTTGATTTTAGCCCAGTAAGACTCATGTCAGATTTCTGATGTACAGAACTAAAGATAATAAATTTGTGTTTTAAGCCACCGAGTTTGTGGTATTTGACATAGCAATGATAGGAAACTAATACGATGCCATTATATGATAACTCATTTAAAGGCATCAAATTTGTAGTGAATCTCTATCACAGACTTATAGTCTTCAACAAATATTTTATTGTATAAATGTTTCAGGATTGTCTTTTCTACTGGTGCTGTGATATATATGCATTATCTTTGGCTTACTTTTTCTCTCTTCTCTGTATTAAGACACAACTTAAAGTTCTTCTATTGCTTCTGTCACTGGTTGGAGTTTCTAGGTACATGGAGATATATATGTATATATGCAGATTATAATAACTGAAAAATAAGTTAGTAGTGCCCCATGTCAATTTTTCTGTCTTTATATACATACTTTTGAATAAATACTTCTTTTTATTTAATCAGTCAGCTCGAGTCATTACTTGATCTGAAAACAAGAAGGTAGATAGAAATAGTCTTTTGGCGTGTGTGTGTATGTGTGTGTGTGCATATGGCATGTTTGTTTGCATATGTTAAGAAGACAGATATAATTTGTAATGTTGAGTCTCAACTATAAAAGTCAAATGTTGCACAATGCTGTATCAGTCAAGGTAGGACAGAAAGAAATATATGTGGTAGTCATAGTTCTTGGAGTCATTATATTACACAGTTCCCCTTTCTGGCAGTCCTGAAGATTGGAATTAGAGAGTCAAAACACAGATTCACTGCCATGCCTTCCTATTAAACAGCTAATGAGCTAGAATAGTGACCTTTTCTCCTAACCGGTTGTAAGAATAATTAGATTTAAAAATACTTCATACATGGATGAAATCACAGTGTCGCCAGTCAGAAAGTGAAGACAGAGCACCATATGTAATTTTCCTCAGTCTGATACAAGCCATTTTGGTGTATGGGTGACAAACAGAATTGCAATATTAATCTGTCCAATACCACTAAATTATTGAAAAACAGAATACAGAAAGCTGGATCATTAGTAGGACTATGTGAAATGTAAAAAAACAAAACAAAACAAAAAAACCTAAATATTACAAGGTGTTTTGTGCTAGAATAGAATTGCGATTAACTAAATTATTCAAATTTCATGTTCTAGTAGTTTGGGTACACTGAGACCTAGGAAGAAAACATATTTATTTAAAGAATTCTTGCCAAAATCTTTCTAAAATATGCTAGAAGTACATTATTCAGTGATAATTCAGAATCTTGGAGTGCTTCCAGAGTCATCATCCTGGATATAAATCTTAATCATGTACTATTGGCCATATAAAATTTATTATAGGTATGTATGTGCATTGATTCTAGGAAATGCTTATAGGATGGAGAACAGGATTCAAGACTGCATCTTGTGTTTTATTCCAAAGCCCATATACTTTCCTGTGATGATTCCTACATTTATATTATTATTAAATCAAATCCTGGAAATTTTAGTAGTATTTCTCTAATTTTAGAGGATTACAATAGTAATGTTTATTTCATCTTATCTATAAATGCTGATTTCCTCAAAGGTTAGGTTTTGAATTAATATTTATCATGAAGTGTTTTAAAGAGATTCAAGGTTGAGGGAATACATTTTTGTTGCATGTTTTAGTTTAGCTTAATTCACAATTATTTGTGGACATGACAACAGTCTATTATAATTTAGAAGTCTCTGGTACAGACACTGTTAACACAAGGTAGAGGAAAATATGTTTTTGATTAAACAGAACTTCTTTTGTTATTTCTTAAAAACAAAACCAAGCAAACAGAAGGTCAAGACTTGATACTAATTATGCACGTCAGTTTCAATGTCACTCTTAATACCCTCAGTGTTGAGAATTTAACTTTCTAAGAGCATCTTCTTTGTAAAAGCTCTTACTCAAAATTTTTTGTTTTTGATAGTCCTTGCCTTATAGCTTTATTGGCTTTCAGACCACTTCCATCTGTCTAAAAGACAATTGTAAATTCATGGCAATTAATTACTTTAAACAAAGTTTATACTGAGAAATGGGGAAAATAACTTCATATTCAATTCTTGATCTGTTATCATCAAGGAATTGAAAACAATAATAACACCCGATACATAAATACCTATAAATAGCGGATAAATGGAATTTGTGAGAGGCATATTTATTGTTACTCTTATTTCTTTTTCAAACCAAACTTTTTTTTTTTTAATTTTTCAGGTGGTACTTCTATATATTAGATAAAGCTAATATTTTCTAATATTGAACATAATGCTTTCAGGTCCCCCAAAAGATCAACAAACGTAATTTGAAAATATTAAATATTCTCATACTTATCTGAAAACGAAAGTGTTATATTGAAAATATCTGGGTACATAATACTTTTAAATCATAATTGTTTTTCATACCTTTGTAAAGATTGACAAAGCACAGAGATAGTATTGACAAATGATGTCTTACTCTCGTTAAAGGCCCGGTTGTCTGATTATTGTAAATCAAGAAGTTTGTTTTATTCAGTACATGCCTTAGGTTGCTTCAAATTTAGTTGTCAAAATTTCGGTGTAGTAATTGTCATCCCTTAATTCATAGGAGCCCAAGTGCTGTGTCATCCCTGATAAATTGTCCTGCCATAATGTAACATTAATTATTTCTAGTCCATCTAGTAGACATCAACATCAAAATTTTCCCTCAGCTTTCATCTTATGGCTGAAGTATCCCATTCATCATCTTTTTGGAAATGAATGGGATTGGATCATGAAATATTTTTATGATTGGGAGGCTTCATGGTGGATGCGAATAGGCAGTGGTCAGCAAAGACCTTGCAGATTTATTTTCCTGGTCATGCTGCTGCCTCTAATAACTCACTACTCCTTCATGCTGGCAACTTTTAGAGGTCAGAAAGGTGACAGTATGTGAGTAGGAACAAACACGATTTCTAGATCATGTTCTCCATAGTCCTTTGATTTTTTTTTTTTTTTGAGCATACAGAGGGCACCTTCAGACATAAAAACAATAGCAACCACTTTACCATCCAAGTCCTCTGGGTCCAAGTCTGAAGATTGTCCAAGGTCATAGCTGGTGTGTAATGGAACTTGTTAAAATTTTACGTGTGAAGAGCTAGTTTCTGGAGTATAAACTATCTGTGGGAATTGTTCCAGCAGATTCTTAAGTAATCTTTAATGAGCAACTCATGGGCAGTAGAAGCACCCCCCCTTCCCCATCATGGGTTTTTCTCAATGACAATCTCCTATGCAAGAGGCATCCATCAAGGTAAAAGTTGATCAAAGTAGAAAGTAATTCCAATGTGTCCTCCACAAATTTATTAACTTGACATTCCCTGTTCTGAGCCTAGAAGAATGAATATTTGTGAGGGTTGTGGATATTAACCTAAATGAAATTCAGTGTTCTAGGAGCTTCTGTTTTGAACTTGACTTACCATTAAACTCATACGACTCATTATCTCTGGTCTTCAAAATTTAAGTAAATATTGAAGAAGATAATATTGTCAGCACTGAATTTTTGGCTTGATTAAACTTTGATGTCTATCCTAAAGTCATTTAATTTGATTATGTTAATGCAAAATATATCACAGAGGGAAAGCTAAAATATTTTGCATGAATTGAATGTTTTCCCATGAATTTTACTAATATTTCACAGATATTTTAGACCTATAGGCTTGTCCATGTTCTTTTCCCTGATTGCTGGAGAATACCTTGTGTTAAATTCTTTGGTCTACATTAATGAAGTTTATGCTTTATTATAGGCATAGTACTTTATCATATTACCTAGAAAGAATTTTTCACCTCAGTCCTGATAAATTCTTTGTCATAATAGTGATTTCAAGAAGAGACCTGCAAGGTTTCCTATTGAGTGTCCACATTTCTTGGGTAAGAATCAAAATCAGGTGAGTTTGGTTCAACTCCTCACCTGATGGCATTCTTTTATTCCAAGATTTAAATGAAAATATTGTCATCACAAGTTCTCCAAACACTTTCGATATACATTTACCCACACAAGCACTCTGAGCATGGTAGAACTCTGAGCTACTCATTCTGAGCTGTTCTTCAACTCTTTTTTTTTTTCCCCAAAATAAAGTGTAAAAAATAAAGGATTTCTTAGAAAATATACATTGAATGTATACGAGATATTAATAATGATTCCTGCCCAATGGAATCTCATTTCTCTCCATATCTGTGTCATGCTATTATTGTCCTTGGTATAGTGCTCTTTTCATTCATCTGAATCCTTTCATATCTCTGATCCTAACTTCGCTCCTGTTCCTTTAAAAGCTCACTCTAGGGCAACACCTCCCTATTCATCTATGAACTCTAATTCTAGTTTCATTAGGACCATACCCTACCTTTCCTTTATGTCTTATATTTCTCAAAATGCTCATCTGAGTAGGTATTCAGTAAATATTTATTGACAAATTAATTTCTCTATTAACCCACTTACCTTATTTTATTTTATTTTATTTTATTTTATTTTATTTTATTTTATTTTATTTTATTTAAGATTTTATTTATCTATGTGTCAGAGAAAGAACACAAGCAGGGAGAGCAGTAGGCAGAGCAGGTACAGCAAGCAGAGGGAGAAGCAGGCTCTGCGCTGAGCAGGGAGTCCGAAATGGGGCTCCATCCCAGGACCCTGGGATCGTGACCCGAGCTGAAGGCAGATGTTTAACCGACTGAGCCACCCAGGCATCCTCCCAGTTACCTTATTTTAAACTAATTTTGCATATTGGCGATACTGTACATGTGATTGTGTAATTGAAGACTGCCAGAGGGACAATGATGACCTCTAAATGTCTTCTCTTAAAATGAAGAGGCTTTTTCTTGGAGTAAAAACACAAATACAAATTTTTCAAAGGATAACTTTCATTGCAGTATTTTGTCTAGCCAAAGCTATATTACTACCCTCCAGGAGATATAATATAGCAGCGTTACTATTTTTCCTTTGTTAAACAATGAAAAATAAGCCAGAATAATCCAAAAATAAACCCACCCTATACCAGGTTTTAAAATCTTTGACATACCCATCCGCCTCTTATGGATTTTCTAACTTTCAAAGTAAGAGGGAGGATCAGAGAGACAAACTCTGCCGATCTGGGAGATATAATACTCCTTGACAACAGATTTTCTGCAGTCTCCTCTTTAAAAGCCTTTGAGGTTCTTGCATTTAACCTTTTCAGAGGCAACACATCCCTGATGGAGCCCCTCTGACACCCAGCAACTCATAAAAGCATGCAGTCTTAAAAACTCCCAGGTCTGGCACTGCAAGCCACAACTTAGTATATGGAATGGAATCTCCTATCATTTTGAGGTAAGAAACTAGATTCATCTCAAACGTATGCAGCTGAAACATTTCTCTTTCCTTAATCTCTTTGTAGAAAATGTCTTCTTCAGGAATTTGATTTAGATATTGAATAGAAAAAGTTAGAAGGATTTTAAAGACATTCAGAAATTTTATTCTGGCAAGAGCTCCTGAGATTTTCATCTTCTGTTTAAATTACCTTTAAAAAAAAAAGTCTCTAAGAAAAGGTAAAATGTTTTCAAAAGCGTGATATAGAAGAGTGAATACCTTTTTGTAAGTGTGGGTAAGGCATTCAACACTCTGTAAATAAGATCTCATTCAACTGTATACTTCACATAAAGACATATTTTGATGATTTCATGAAAAAGGTAAAATGATTCCAATACTTTTATTTCGAGGGTCTGTCCTTTTAGCTCATAAGTGATATGCTCCTTCTAAAATGTTGTCTATGAATTATGGAGATAATTGATTTCCAATATCTGTAATCAGCCTCTCTGACTCAGAAAAAGAAACCAATGAGCAGTCATATGGAAAGAAGAGAAGGAAGGAAAGAAGGAGGGAGAGAATGAAGGAAGAGGGGTTGAGGGAGGGAGGGAACCTTATTTCTTGGCAAGAAGAAAAATGTATTTCTAATTTATATATAATTCGATAATGACTTCTTTTAATGCATAGGTAGAAAACAATTGTTAAATCAAATTATGACTAAGAACTTTTAAAATTTTTGTGTACTATCTCATAAACAACTGTTCCCATGATTAGATTAGATAACTTCATAGTTATTTCCATATTATCTATATTAAGTGCCTTCCTAGAGGGTAACTCTATCATTTAGCATGATCAATTTAAACATAAACTTCTCATTTTTGTATAGGGAGGTGGCAAGGATAGAATAAACGACTTGTACTTTGAGCTCAGACAGACCTGAATTGATTCCTGGTATTATTATTATTATTATTATTATTATTATTATTATTATTGTTATTCTTTTAATTAACAGCTATATTGAAGTATAATTCACCCATTTTTAGAGTACGATTATAAGACTTTCAGTATATTTACAGAGTAGTGCGTCTATTACCACAATCTAATTTTAGAATATGTCCATCATCCCCAAAAGAAACCTTGTGCCATTTATAGGCACTCTCCATTCCTACCGTGATCCTAGTAACCAGTAATCTACTTTATGTCCTATGAATTCTAGTATTGATAACCCTCTCTCAAAGACATGTACATTGTCAGAGAAGTGAGGCAGTCTTCTTGAGAGCAAATAGGTAATGAATTCCATATTGTAGATGTAGAGAATGTTTGTGGCAGCCCCTATAAATCATTCCCTGCTATTTGCCCTATTTTACAAATGTGGAAATTGTAGTATAGAAAGGTAAAGTAACTTTCCCAAAGTTATACATTTAGGGAAGAATGAGGGAGCAAGATTAGATAGACAGATTTCCTGTAGTCCTAATCATTGTGCTGTTTGTTAAAGCTGATCAGCATAAAAGAGGATATGAAGATGAGAGAGATTTAAAGCTGTAGGAGTTTATCTTCTAATAATTTATTTTTTAAATAAAGATAGACTGAACACCAATTGTATGCAGAGCATTATGCTAGGCACTGGAGAGAAATAGAAGCGAAATGTTCTAAGGTATTTCTCAATAGAGAAGGAACAGTAGGGTAACTACTAAAGCAATGGAATGGGTGAGGATGGAGTCAAGAACAGGGTATGTCCTGCTGTGTGGGATGAGTGCAGAGGTGGTCAGGCTGGAAACACAGAGGCAGTTTTACTATTGTTAAGTAACACTTTAAGATCAAATCCCAGTAGCACATATTATTAACAAAGCTTATCTTCATCTGTGAGGCAGGGCAGCTAACCACCTGGGGTTGCTGAGGGTAGAGAAGGCAGTTCTAAATATTTTAAACATCTTAACTAAGTGATGGAAGCATCATCTTTTTACTAAAACTAAAAAGGGGCATAGGAGTGTGATGTGAAAGCAAAAGTACATTTTAATCCCCATTTCTGCATTTTAAACACCCTGAATTCTCTTATTGGTCAATTGGGCAAACCACCTTTCATTTCACAAACATGCACTGAAAATCTGCTTTGAGTATAAAGAGGTTAAGATGCATACCTTGCCCTGTAGCAAGGGTTCAACTGTAAGTAACCATAACACTCGCTGTGGGAAGCCGAGTAGACACAGGGGTATTTTAAGGAAGGTTTCTTTGATTCTGTTGTAGCGAATAGGTAAAGATTCTCAGAAAAGCAGTTATTTAAGCTGGATCTTAAAAGATCAAGAAAACAAAAATTCAGGCAAAGGGTTTAAGGTGAGCCACAAATTCAATCCATGTCATAACCTTATGATTCACTTTCTAATTCCACCTGTTTATGAGATAATTTCCTACAATCTGAAAAGTGTTATACCCTTTTAAGTATTCTTTTTATTAAAAACAATGGAAAAAGCAGTTAGGAGTGTAGCAGGGGCAAAGCAAAGATAGATTATTAAACCACAAAATCCCAGTTGTTTTTATTTTCCTAAAATTAATCAACAGTTTTGAAATCAGTAGTTTTCCATATTCCCCAGCAGCATTCGATATCATTAGACTTCAACGTGAATGTGAACATTTGGAAGAAATATTGGGCCGTCTGTTCTCTCCTTCACTCCCCTTTATCACACATTAGAGAATTTGAATTTCCATTGCCATAGAACTTGGATTTTTCAGGTCACTGAAACACACTCTACTGATTTCATGGCCCTGATCTCTGATTGCTTGGGCACAGGCACTGCCTTTTTACATAAGTGAAACAAGAAATGGTTATTCCCATTCAGGCTTTCTAAATCAGGCCTAGAAATAGGGACTGGGGTAATTAAGGTGTAATGTTCACAGTAGAGAAGTATATGAGGCAATAAATAGTGGTTGAGGTTGGTTAAACGCCAAAATGAAGCGGCGATGTTTGATAACCACTAAAGCTATTTATGGTAAATATACTCCTAAACCATGAACATTAGTCCCATTAGATGACAGAATTTAAAAAGCAATAAGAAACCATAAAAAGTAAAACATGCAATTTTCTTTCTTTGTGAGGGTTATGAAAATGCTGAGTTGTCTTTTTTTTCCATTGAGAGTGCATTTAGCACATAATTTAGGTGAAAAGGTAACATAGTATAAACAAAAGTATTTATTGGCAATAAAAGGCTATTAAATATAAAATAGATTGCTGGGGCTGAAATTATCATAGCCGAGGAAGAGAGGTATGTTGGGAGAAAAGAAGGCAAATATGCAAGAGATCTAAATTTTGTTCATATTAAACTTTATAAAATTGAATAACTCCTGACTATGATAATCTCATGCATTTTGCCAGTGAAGGGGCCATAAAGTCTTAGCAAGGGCAAGAATACAGATTTTAGCAATTCCTGAAATTTATTTTATCAGTGTTTTCTGATAAATAGAGGACCTTAAGACAGTATTTTTGTTTGTCTGTTGGTTTTGTTTGTGTTTGTTTTCTACTGAACCACTTCCCTACCCAGAATAAAGCTTAAATGCCTTTGTATTACATTCAGTCACCTCCAGAGGCTACCTAACTTTTTCTACTAGATTTATATACATTCATATTGTATAAACCATACTCAAAATTTTAATGATAAAAGGTTTTACAAATTAGTATGATGGTTGTGGTTCATTGTATGATTAGTGCAGAATTATTTTCTTCATCTGTAGTGTCTAGGGAAGTTTGGTTTACCTTTCAAACTCCTGCCCACCATGTCCTGTCTTTCAGTTCTGTTACATGAGGCAGAAGAGAGTTGGTTCCTATAACATTTACAATGACAAAAAGTCCAAATAGTGTTTTCTTGTCAGAAACGAGAGTACAAAAAAATCTATTTTCATTTATTGTGAACATTTCTGAAAAAAAAAATAGTAAATGTTCTACCATGAAAGTCACTCAAGTAAAATCTTTTAGTAACGTCTTGCAGAATTAGGAGCCATTGTTTTTCAGCAAACTGTGGGTGAGTAATAAGATGTGAGGTGAGCTTCTGGACTCCAGGAAACAAAGTGAGGGCTACAGAAGGGAAGGGTGGGGGGATGAAGTGACCGGGTGATGGGTATTAAGGAGGGCACATGTTGTGATGAGCACTGGGTGTTAAATGCAGCTAATGAACTAATGAACACTACGTCAAAAACTAATGATGTACTATATGTTGGCTAATTGAACATAGTAGTAATATTTAAAAAAAAAAGATGTGAGGTGAGCAGAGTCAGTGCTTCATGGACATTTTGGAAAATGATGTGAGTATTGTGTCTTTAGGATCCACTGTTGGTAAATGGTAACAATTGTTCTTAGGTTCTGATGCAACGGTGTAAACATGGAAAGTTCTTGAAGGTGCCTGAAGTATGAAGCTAATCTCATGTAATAGGGTGAACAAGGTGGAAAAATAATGTATTTAGCAGGGTTATGTATTAGACTCAAATACCTATATGGATTAATTAAACAATCAAGCTTCAATTATAGCTCCAGGAGCTCTCATACCTTTGCCAATTTTTTTTTCTTATTTCTTTCCATTACAGGTTTTTATTTTTCCTTAATATTTATCTTTTTCTCCACAAATAGTCTTCTAAAGTCTGTAAACAATATGATGAGCTCTTCATTATGTCATTAGATTCTCCTGCTATCCTCAAGTTATGACATTAGTCAGGTCTCAGTTTAAATTTTCCACCACGGAGGGTGTTTCCTAACCTTCCATCCAAAATTCTCCCTGCCTGCTAGTCTCTATGTCAACACCCTATTTGTTTTTTTCATAAACTTATGACTGTTTGTAAATATGTCTATTTACTATGTCTCCAGTTTGCCTCTAGACTCTAAGCTTCGTAATGGAAGCTCTTCTGTCTCCTTCACTGTTATATCCCTAGCACTTAGGATGGTTACTTACACATGCGAGTGGCATAATGTATATTTGGTGAGGGAAAGACGGAATGAATGATGTTTTCTCCCACACAATGAGCTTTTCTCCATGGCTCACTAACTCTAGAGACAAGATTTGAACTACTTGTAAAATTCACTGATGTGAAACATGGTATTTCTTAAATAAGATTTTGTAAAATATTCCCAATTTTAAGGTGAGCTGAGTTTAAAAAAATCATACAACTTTTTTGTGTAAGTGGTTTTGGAGTGAAAAACAGGCCACAAAATCTCAAATTTGAATTAGACTAAGGAGCTGTTTTACAGGCTGCATACTAATTCAGTTCAATTCCATTTAATACATTTTTGCTTTAAATATTAAATAAAATTCACACAGTGTTGCATAGAAAGATGAAGACAAAATTCACTTGCTTTGGGAGCTTCCAGTCAGGTGGGGGACTCTGATGATTACATATATAAAATAATATAACACAAGCCAGAATTTGACTTATGTGTCATCAAAAATGTGTATAGAAAGAACTGTAATCATCTGACTGAGGATATGGAAGTCCCTGAGGAGATGGTCTTTATGGAATAAGAAAAGCACAGGCAGATGGAAGCCCAGAGCACATGTAAGGATGGAAGAGTCTGAGGTATTCGGGGGAATGGATGTAGAAGAGTTTGCCTAGAATTTATAGCGTACGTAGGGAACTGTTGAGAAATAAGACTAGAAGTAGGTTGGGGCAATCTAGGGAGTATCTTAAATTCCCACTACTCTAGGGTTCCTCTGCAGGTTTAAAGCTAGCACTCCATTCACTCTGTATAACACCCACTATTTTATTTTTATATTGTTTTATATTTTATAAAACATATATATTTATTTATATTTATATTTTCTTTGCAGGGGGAGAGGACAAATTAATTTAAACATTGTGTTTAAAATGGATTTTAAACTGGCATCCACCAATGTCATTTTTTGGTAAAACTTATTTCTCATGTGATAATGACCTGAATTTCAGTATCTTCTCATACATTCAAAGACATATTTGTCTTTATTTAAAAAAATCTGTAATGAAATAGAATCAAGAGTATCTAATGCTCCAACCATTAGTTTAAACTGTGATCCAGTGTTTCTTCCCTGAGCTCTTGGTCATCCTTCAGTTGTCAGCTCAAACTTAGTTTCCCTGGGTGCCCTTCCCTGATGTGCCTACTGTCCAACAGAGCTCCCAATGATCTGTGCTCTTATCTCTGGTGTTTTAGAACACTTTGAAGCATCGATAATTGCAATCCTGACTTATTCACTGAATGATAAGTGTTATGAGGGTGGACCCTCTTGGTCAGTGAAATTTATTTATTTATTTTTGATCAGTGCAATTTATCCAGCAACTAATACAGACTGTATTACCAAAGACAAGTTAGTACTTGCAGAATTAATGGATGACCAGTGACTTTTTATTAATAATTTTAGAGATATTACTTCTCAAAATTATGAATATCCCATGTTATATCATTAATATAGATATGTTTTCATGCGTCAAGGGATCTTAGCATGCAGATCTGCAGTTGTACTCATTCAGTGTTCCAGCTTGAATAGGTAAAATAATTGTTGTGCCTGCAAATCTTTGGGTTTCCACTATATATACATACATATGCATGCATATATATATATATATATATATATATGCATGCATATGTATCTATACCTATATCTGCCTGCAAATCTTTGGTTTTCCACTATATATATATATATATACATGTATATGTATCTATACCTATATCTGCCTGCAAATCTTTGGTTTTCCACTATATATACATACATATACATGCATATATATATACATATATGCATGTATATGTATCTATACCTATATCTTATATATCAGATATAAATATACATATTTATTATCATATATAAAATCTTCATTTGTCTATTAAAATAAGAATAGTGAAAAGTATCCCCTTTTTAACACTGGAGTCTAGGAGTGGTATCTTATAGAAGTGATCCTTTGAATTAATTTCTGTTATGCTCTTTTATTTCTAAAGACTATCTGCATGAGATAGTTATGTATGCTTCTAGAATAATGAGCCAAATGAGATGAACACATTTTTTAAAGGAAATTGCTAATTGCCACAGTAATGTTGTCTTTAACTATTTTTTTTTATATTTAATAACCTCAGTTTGGCTAAATAAATATCAGAGTCCTGTTTGAAAATAATGTTATATTTTAGTTTCTGATATATGTTCATTGAGATATTGCAACCAATGTAACTCTATTTTCAGTTTCTCAGTGAAACAAACAAGGGATCCTGTTTTGTTGGTCTTTATCCTGCAGACTAGAACACTTTCCCTTTTTGACTTATGACACATCTAAGCAACTTTCTAAGCAGTTGAATTTAAGATTTGATTCCTTTTGTGTATTCATTAACTTCATGCAGACAAAGAAGATGGTCACTTGTATAATTGCTTATGTGTTTATAAAGAAAATCAATTAGCACTACCTCTGTGCAGTTCTTACCTTTTTCCTCCTTAAATTCTCATCAACAAATGTATTGATAGAGTCAGCTTTTGGCACGTGCAAATTCCCATACTTGTGTGTAGGCTGAGAGTTCTTTACACATGTTAAGGAGCCTTGAAGAGAATCAAGAAAAGCTCAGGGGAGACGTGAGAGAGGGGAAAGGAAAGAATGATAGTGACAGAAAAAAACAGTGAGTGACCGGAGCAGCACCCTGGGAGCACACTTAGAAATCTGCCATTAATCATAAGGAGGAGCACTTTTTCAGCAGTCCCTAAGAAGGCTTACGAAACGGGTTATTGGCTAGATTGTACCTGAAGCATTTTTAAAAAATAGGAAAGTAATGTACACAAAATACTGAAACTCTGTGAGGCTAACTGAGGTGCATGCAGAGAATTGTTCCTGGAAGTTGATCACTCATCAAGCTGTCTGAAGTCAAGGATAATGGGAGCAGCTTCTCTTTTCAGCTTTTCCTGTGCTGTTCATCCTTGACACAAACCAGCCTGCTACTAAACAGAGCTTGCCAGGCTCTTTCAAATGTGGCCTGGCTGTGGGACTTGGGGAAAATGTTTATAGGCAACTAAAAGTTGAGTTTCCAGGGGGGGTGTCATTACTCAAAAATTTAAATTAAAAAAAAAAAAACAAAACTAGTACCTCAAGAGATTTTTTGTTTATTTTTAGTTGCTTAATTTTTTTATCTTGCCAAAATTTAAATATGAAAGAAAGGACTGATTCTGTTTTTGTTTATTCATTTTTTTGTTTTGTTTTGTTTTTTAGATTCCACATATAAGTATAATCAAAGGGTATTTGTCTTTATTCGTCTCGCTTAGCATAATACTCTCTAGGTTCATCCATGTTTTTGCAAATGGTATGATCTCCTCTTTTTTATGGCTGTGTAATATCCCATTGTGTGTATATGTGTGTGTGTGTTTACCACATCTTCCTTGTCCATTTATCTACTGATGGACACTTAGGTTGGTTTCATGTCTTGGCTATTGTAAATAAAGCTACAATAAGCATAGAAGTGCACATATCTTTTTGAGTTAGGTAGCTGCCAGAGTGACGGGAGTAGGGGGATGGGCAACATGGGTGAAGGGGAGTGGAAGATACAGGCATGAATAAGTCTCAGGAATAGAAGGGTACAACATAAGGAATGTAGCCAATGATATTGTGGTAGCACTGTATGGTGACAGGCGGTAGCTTGTGGTGAGCATAGTATAATGTATAAACTTGTCAAATCATTATATTGTACAACTGAAACTAATGTAACATTGTATGTCAACTATACTCAAACAAAAAGAAAACAAAATGAAGGAAAGTAGTTCTCACATAACATAAGATTCCCGATCATTTCCACAGGTCCAATATTTAACTACCCTGAGAGAAGGGATGAGAACTTTATCACAATTGGTGGTCCTTGCACTAAAAGGATGTAACGATCACTGATGCTTATTGTCACAGTTCCATCATTATTGAACTGTTTGCCAGTGTATTTGAGATGTCGTCATGGTTTTAACAGGCACTTCTATTTCCATAACTTTAAAGTCTTCTGAGCAAAATAACATTACCTAGAACATGCAACCACTACCCATGTGATTTTAAAATATTTCTAGATGTGTAAATTCTGCAAAAGTGGTGAATTTGCTCTTCACAACTCCTCAGGTTGAAATTGGGTGAATCTCCAAAAAATCTCTCATTCTGCCCTATCTTGTTTATGAAGGTAATTATTTTTCCCCAATGTTATTATCTTAACAATGAAGCAGAATTAATTTTTTTTAATTAAAAAGTTCCTCCAACAAAATGTATCACTACTAAGTAAACAGTATTAGTTTTGCATGTGTCCCTTTGTTTACGCACAAACTAATGTACACTTGCATATTTCAATATAATCTACTACATACTACACATGTTATTCTGCAACTTAAGTTTTTTACTCAACAATATGCTTGGATAGTCTTTTATGGTTCTAAATCCAGAGACTTTAAATGCATTTTTGAAGGCTATGTGGTATTCTAAAGTATGAATATATCTTTAATTATTTCTGTATTTATTGTCAATTAATTTTTTTCCATTATTGCACATGTTGAATGAAACAAGTTTGTAGTGAATGTAATGAAAAACTATGTGTTATATATCTTTGATTATTTGTGTATTTTTGCACTTGAGTTTCCTGAAGGTAAAACTGCCAGGTTATAGAGATTCCATATTTAAAAATTTGGTAAGTCTTCGGGCACCTGGGTGGCTCAGTCGTTTAAGTGTCTGCTTTCAGCTCAGGTCATGATCCCAGGGTCGTGGGATCAAGCCCCACATAAGGCTCTCTGCTTGGCAGGGAGCCTGTTTCTCCCTCTCCCTCTGCCTGCCACTCTTTCTGTCTCCCTCTCTGTCAAATAAATAATAAAATCTTTAAAATAAGTAAGTAAATATATATATATATATATATTTGGTAAGCCTAGTAATATAAAAATATAAATATAAATATAAATATAAATATATATATGTATGTATGTATGTATTTGGTAAGTCTAATAATGAAAAATAAATAAATAAAAACTTTGTAAGTCTTACTAAATTGTTCTCCAAAAATATTGTATCAGTTTATAAATCCACCAAAATTATAGATGATTATCTTTTCTTCACAGTCTCACCAACTGTGCCCATCTTAGAAAGGAGTCTTCATACTTGAACCTCTTGGTAATCACTACCTTACACTCTCCTACTTTACTGACCATGCTGTCTTTACATGTTCATATTATCCTCATTCATGGTCTTAGTACCAGAAGCCGAACTTCACATCTGCCTCCAATGTTAAGTGTTATTTTCTGCCTCCTGCATACCCCAACAATGTGTTTGCTGAAACTTTCCTCACCTAACTTTTCATAGGGCCATAACTTTTATATTAGAATTTCTTTTATTCCTGAGGAGCTTGACTTGAGAATAAATTTTCTTGGCACATATTTATTTGTTTGGTAGACTCCCACATCATGGTGAAAAAGTATTTAATATAAATGAGGTAAAATTTAGGTGTCTCCTAATTTCCTACATAAAAATTTATCTGAGAAGAGAGTTCATGGGACAAAGGCTGCCTCAAAGCAAGAGATAAACACTCTTTACAGTAGTATCCTCAAAATATTCTGTGTGTTATGTTTGGGGGGTAGAGGGATCCTTTACTACATATGGACTAATTTCTTGAATAATTTTTTTCTGTCCTATTGATAAAAATTGGAATCAAATAAGCTAATTGAGTCATTTTAGATACTCTCTTCAATTCAAGATACATTTCTAAAAGACATAAGTAGCCAATAATTTTATCCTGACACTGAGATTTTTTTTATAGCAAAAATAGAACTGTAGGGGATTTGATGTCCTGATACTTTCCCCTCATCACTCATTCAGACTGGCAATTTTTATCTTCTGTACGAAAATAGAAGAACATTTATTGCATTATGGCAGCTGTCAAAATAATGTTTTCCTATTGTTTTCAGTAACTTTTATGACCTACATGCAAACTAGAAGGTAAGATTGTATACGTGGGTTGAAATGGGTAAGGTTTTGAGTGGTGATATACTTGTTACAGCACTAGGAATTATTTTTGTTACTTGAAGCAGGTGAGAAGTATAAGATTTAAAACTGTTTTATGGACAATTGCACATGAATATATAAGAGATATGTGTTGTACTCACACACACATGCACGTACATACACATAGAAAATAATTATATAGTTCAGTAGAAAAGAACTATTAGGACCGAGATAAGCATGAGAAGTGCAATCAAACAACTACATATTTTGAAAGCTGTGGAGTCCAAACTGAAAAGGAAGGTAAATGCTCCTCTTACAGGTTTACACTTTTGTAGTTTCAATTTCTTCAAACATAAATCTTAGTAACAAAGCTGGCATTGGCAGCCATGCATTAGGTGGGCTTAATGACTTTTGCCATATAAAGTATTTTATTCATGACAAGAAGAATCCGTAATAGCAATCCTTAATCTTTATTTTTATTTCTGTGCTAATAAAGTAAAAAGAAAGTTGCCATAAATATTACTTAGTCTTACCTTATTGAGGATAGAATGGATTTTAGGCCATCTTAAACGAATTGGTGTTTCAATAATAGCCCATTTGCTTGTCCTTCTGTCTTTCTTTCAAATATTTGATGTAAATTGAATGGGTAGGGATAGAGAGCTCTTTCAGAGCAGTGGATGAAATCTTTTCAAGGTAATTTGTCAATCATGAGAATTTTGAAGTGTTGTAATTGAATGAAAGAAGAGAGAAATTATCAGCAGAAAGGGCCACCAAACACTGATATAATCAGACAGTGTAAGACCCCTAAGAGATGGAATATCTGGGTGGTTTGGTTGGTTGAATGTCTGACTCTTGGTTTTGGCTCTGGTCACAATCTCAGGGTTGTGAGACTGAGCCCTGCATTGGGCTCCATGCTCAATGGGGAGCCTGCTTCAGATTTTCTCTCTCTCCTTCTCTCTCTCTCTAAAAAAATTAAAAAAAAATATATATATATATATTAAAAGACCCCTAGGAGAACCTGGTATTGGCAGATACTTTCATGTTGACTAAATCTGATAGTGCATAGTTCATATAATGTTTGCCACCCTTACTGCCATCATATTTTGTCTTGAATCTGAATCCTGTCCTGAGGGGATATATATTGTTGTTCCTTGATACCTTTATAAAAGTTGGAACAAAGCTGTGGTAGGACATATGGATGAAATCTCTTCCTAAGAATGGTGTAAGGAAGAGAAAGAACAAACCTCTAGAGGAAAATATGATGTGTGTTTTCCATTTTTAAAAAAATCTCTGTGCTAGTAGAAAAGCTTACTAATTGCCTATAATAACATAAGGAGGGGTACCCAGGTGGCTCAGTTGGATAGGTGTCTGACTCTTGATTTGGGCTCAGGTCATGATCTCAGGGTTGAGAGGTCCAGCCCCAGGTAGGCTCTGCGCTGAGGCTGGAGCCTGCTTAAGATTTTCTCTCTCCCCCACCCCCCACCCCCTCCCCTGCTCACATGTGTACACACACATGCTCTCTCTCTCAAGAAAAAATAATAACATGGAAAAGTGTGAGATTTACTTATAACCGTTTTGATGTTTTTCAGTCTTTTCCCGATTATTCATGTACTTAGTACAAAGACTTTTCTTAGAAAAAAAATGGGTCATTTCTTTTAAAAATCAACCCTCTTTCTGAATTTCTTAAATATAGTAGCTCCATAAATTTAATAAAAAAATCTTTGGTCAAGTACATACTATTAGAATTGGACTGAAGCTTTGAGATATTTGGAAACCCTTGATTTAAACAAATTATTCCTACCTTAAAATATTTCCACATTTTAGTAGAATGGAGAATTAATCACCTAAATTAAACATTTTTTTAAGCAGGTACATCTCAGGTCTGATAATTTATAGTTTTAGGTTTTTCGATAAAGGCAGTGAATCTTCTCTTTACAGGTCCGTTGCAAAAATACTAGTCTTTGGAGTATGCTGTTCTCATTGCCCAGTATTGATGCTGCTTCATCTACTTCAGCACATCTACTTCTCACATCATCTGCTTGGCAATGGAGAATATTGGAGGAACTTTCATAATAGCAATCTTTAGTATGAAATACAATTTTTAAATGCAGTACAAATAACAAGGGCATGTGCTTCAGGCTGGTAGCAAATGTAAATAAACAGTTTGAAATTCTGTCATACCTTCGTGACAGACTGTTTTGCAAATGGTCAAAAATACTGGCTATATTCAGGGATATTTAAGGTGTTTAAAAGCATGTACATAGTGGAAAGAGTTTCATCCTTTCTTTTAAGAAGAAAGCTCAGAAAAGAACCTTTTTTGGCAGTTGCTGAAAGTGCAGAAGTAGGCTAAGTAAAAATCAGTTATTTGCAATTTAGTGGTTGTGAGTGTAATCTAGGTGCTGCAGCAGGTCTGGAAAGCCCTAGGAAATACTTTTACAACAGTAAGTAACAATGTACAAAATGGTCATTCATGACAGTAAAATATTTGCACAGTGGAAAGTCTGGGTTTGGGCTACTATGTTAACAATAATAGAGACAAATCACATTTGCATAGGGCTTAGATTATTCAGAGTTTGAAAATTGCTATAACAAAGAACCCCAGGATGTCAGTTGCTTGGTATAACAAACATTTATATGTCTATTGTCTAACTAGTCTAGTGTAGACCCTGGGGGTGCCAGGGGCTTCAATTAGTTCTCTTCTCCCCTAGGACCTTGGCATTGTCCTGGATTCTCTGCAGTAGATGAGAGAATGAGGAAAACAGAGCTTTTCACAGTATGTTTTTATGGGCCCGTTTTAGGGATATCCTCAATCACCTCTATCCACAATCTATAGGCCAGAACTCATTCAGATTGCCACACCTAAACAGGAAAATTGAGGAGATATACTGTAGCTTTCTGCCTAGAGAGTGAGGGGAAATAGTTTGTGAACATCTAGCCAGTCTCTGTCAAAGCACTTTATGGTATATGTGTTCATTTCATGCCATTTGATCCTGAAAACCACCATATAATGTTCTTTTTTTTTTTCCCAAAGATTTTATTTATTTGTTTGACAGAGAGATACAGCAGTGAGAGAGGGAACACAGGCAGGGGAGTGGGAGAGGAAGGAGCAGGGTCCCAGTGGAGGACCCTGATGTGGGGCTCTATCCCAGAGCGCCGGGATCACGCCCTGAGCCGAAGGCAGATGCTTAACGACTGAGCCACCCAGGTGCCCCCACCACATAACATTCTTAAGGTGGTCATTTTACTCCAAAGAATTGATGACAGTTAAACACATAACAGAATTACCAACAACTCAAGCTAGACATCACTACAGATCTTTTGATGAGTCTTTTTTTTCTATCAAGAAACCCAGCATTTTTTCCACTGAGGTATGTGAACTGCTACCTTTTATAGGAGAGTTTTAGTTTTATTTTATGTGGCAACATATAAACCAAGAATAGAGAGTTAGTCAATATACTGGTGATCTTAAAGTCAGAGCCTCCGTGTGCAACTCTGGGGAGCAGATTTCCATAGACTACAATTAAATGTCACCTCCGAAGTGTTGGGCCTACATGACCTCTATAACCATGTAAGGCAGCTCTGACTTAAGTATAGCAATTTGCACAATTAAGATTTTGACTAAAAAGGATCAATCTCCATACCAAACTTAATATTTGAGGTTTTATATAAAGTGAAAAGAGCCTTTTGTTTAGTGTAAGATGCTTGGGTTTGAATCCCTACTCTGCTAATTACAACTGTGATATTGAGCATGTTAGTTAATCCATAAGAGCTTCACTTTTTCCATCTGAAATATGGGGATGTATAAAACGGCATATTCTCAATGTCTGGAAATGAGTTGATGTTCAATAATTGCTAGATCTTTTATTCAACAAGCCAAAAAAAAATATAGACAAGACTTTAGAGATAGTGCCTACTTTTATAATATGAATGCAAAGGAGAATTTATATGAATTCTGGTAGGACATCAGGGATCTTTAAGCTAATGGAAACTGACAGAAGGGGAACACTACATTATGTTGATTAATCTTTTAATTCAGTGGTCAAAGAGTGTTGAGCGCCCATAATTTGCCAGGGGTTTTTTAGGGCAAGTTTATAATATTTTCTATTTTTGTTTACTCAGAAAATTAAATACAATTACTGTGTTGTTGTCCTCCCTCACCTCAAACTTTCATTTAGGATGGAGAGAAAGTTAGTCTGTGTAGGTGAACAAATTCCACTCCCACCAGTGGGCATGGTACCCCTAAAAATAAGAGCCTAATGGGCCGTGTCAATTGCCAGTTTAAACCAATTTTAGTGGTAATGTGTTATAGTCCTGGCACTATAATGTTTTGTTCAGAATGCTGAAATCATCCACGGTAGTCCAAATGTTGACTCTGGAATGGCCCAGAGTCCAGAAGTTCTTTTATTTTTCTGTTTGTCATTACTTGGATAAATCTGATCACACACTTTAATTTGTCTGTCTTACAGAAACTGCCCCCAGCCCAAAAAAGCGAAAGAAATTTTGTCAATGTCTACACATGTGAACTTTGATAACCATGGCTATAAGAGCCAGGAAAGGAAAATTTTGTAATATCAAGACTCTACGAACCATGAACAAACACCATGCACACTTCTTTCTGTCCTTTCTTGACTGATGTAATGTCCTAGAAATATTCAGTGCAATGTTTGACTTCTGTAGTTGAGGCTCCACATTACAAATTACATGTCTTATTTTCTTAACACAATGCAGGAGAAAGTGAGAGCAGAAGTCTTGAGGTATTAGTCTTGTTTTTGTTTCTCCTTTTATTCTATCAGTTATGACCCTGCTTTACAACTGTCCAATTAAGAAGTACTTTGTGAAATTGAAGCAAATCATTCTATCACTACCCTGAATAGTGGCCTTCTGTTTTATCCATACTTCACTTTGAATAATTTCAAAGCAGAAGATGGATTCCATTAGTATTCATATAATAAATGTCAACATGTGTTCCATACTTTTAATTTCCTTTTCTCAAGTGTGGACTTTGTTGCCAAAGAGATGAAGGCTCAAATCCCAGGCTTGACATTTGCTGACTATGTGGCCTTGGGCAAGTGACAGAATGTCTCTGAAAACCTGCTAACTCTTTTGAAGAATGAAAACAATTAGATCATACTTGGGGGTTGTTTAGAAGTTAGAGAAGACATATAGCAAGCAAGATATATGTTAAGCATGATCTCTTAGATTATTAAATATTATTCTTATCAGAAGTTATTATAATAGTTTCAAAATAATTAAGTTTATTTACAGTGACTAAATAAACATAAGCAGAATCCCCGTGATCACTAATTGCATACCTAATCTTTTTCTTTTAACAATGTATATCAAATAAAGGAGAATTTTGACTTTAAATGCTAGTTAATGCTAGTTAAGGGAAAAAATACAATCAAAATTGATAAAAAACAAATACATCGTTTTATCATATTACAATTGGAATGAGACTCTTTCCTTGAAAAGCAAGCATGGTAATGATGGGGGAAGTGAATTTTTCAAATGAAAAATTAAGACTGAAATTCTCACCCAATTTTATGAAATGTGATAGGAATAGAAGCAATTTAAAAGTAGAAATTTGAAAGACAATCCTGAAGCACTGTGGGAATGGTACAATCCTGGAGCTGTTCTATTCCTACCTACTCCTACACAGGCACTTCCTTTTTTGTTGTTTTTTCTTGGGTAATATTGTAATGTAGGAAGTGTATATTTGCATTTACAGGATGTCAGTAATCTTGAAAACTAAATACAAAGTGTTATATGCAGAGTTTCCAAAAGGAAATTACACTTAAAGAGAACTCATTTAACTTTTCCTTACTTTTTATATAAATCAATGCATACAGAGATGGAGAAACTGATAGGTTTCCTATTGAAAATTGGCTCCATCCAGCTGCTCTCAGGTATTTTTATATTTAGCACGGTATAAATATTAGCATGTGTCTGTATGGCCAAGAAAGAAGTAAAATGGGTCAAACCTTAGAGAGATTTTATCAATTTGAAATCTTTCTGTTAAGTGTTACATTTTCACAATAATTATGACTGTTTCTATACCAGGATGCCCCTTAATGTCTTTTTATGACTTAGGGTACAGGAAGAAATAGTCATGAAGAGAAAAAATAGAATTGATGAATGTCCCTGGGGCTTTAGATTTTGTAGTCTGGAATAAAATTTGCTTGTTGAAAAATTTCTCTGTTAAAGTTGGGTTTGTGTTATATAAAATAATTGAAATGGCTGGCATGCATGTATTTATCAAATAACTTAGTACATACAAGTGTTTTATCATTCTCAGACCTTTTTCAGAAGCTCACTGTGTGCACATCTCTCTGCTCTGAAGGAGGATCATGCAAAGCTCAGCTCAAACTCTGAAGGGGATCATTGTACTAAATTATATGGGTGGATTGCCTGCCTAAAGAAGCAGGTACTAGCCAGTTTATTTCTAGGCTGTGCAACATGGACCAACTCATATTTTGCTTTGCTATGTGAACTAATTATATTTCCTGGTTCCCTGACCTATAACTATGTGAAAATTCACCCATAGATGGAAGAATATAACCTTTTTTTTCATGTACATACCAAGGATGGGGTTGTAGTGTCTTGTATTAGCAAAAAGGGACTGTTTGTTAGTTTCTAAATAATGGACCCAAGTTTAAAATCATGATAAAATTATGTTAAAATTATGATAGATTGTGTTTAACATTCGTTCTCTAATAGTGAAAAAGCAATATTGTGATAGACATATGTGTATATATATATATATATATATATATATATATATATATTTAAATGTGTATGTGTAGCTCAGATGATCATGCATATTTGGGAACTAGAATACCCCCAAATAGGGATACCAGTGAGCTAGTTAAATTACAACTTTTCCAGATTAGAGAAGTCTATAAATACTATAATTTATTTATTCAAAATATTTCTGAAGTATTTGTTGTATGGCAGGCCCTTTAGGTCTAAATTGCATTCTTTCTTTTCCATATGTCTGAATGATAAAGTATGACACTGCAAAATTACTCCTCCTTGTCATTTGAAAGTCAGTAGTAAGGAGGAGTTAAAAGAATGAGAGGCTAATTATTTTTAAAAAAAGATCTTAGTGAGTGAATAACTGTATACCTCAGTAGTAAGGAGGACTTAAAAGAATGAGAGGCTAATTATTTTAACAAAAAGATCTTAGTGAGTGAATAACTGTATAGTGAGTGAATAACTGTATACTATTTCATACCTTCTGCAGAAAAGACTTAAAGTCATTGAGCTATTGAGAAATGTACTGAGAGCTGATTTTTAAAGAAAAAAACAGAAGCGGTCAATGAAACCGTTAGTAATTTTTGGTTGATATGGTGCCAAATAAAGTGACAATATATGCTCTCTCTTTTTTACTTATTTGGTGTCTCGTAACTGTCCAGCTGACATCCAGTATATAAATCAGTTAGTGTTTCTGTTTTAAATTCTTCAAATCTATCTATCCTCCTGTCCTAAAGATAGGGAAGTCTTGTTGTTGTTGTTGTTTTCTGTATAAAATCATATGTCAGCTTTGATTAAAGGTTCAAATTGTCATTTAGTTCTAAAAGATGTTCAAAGACCATCTATGGCCATTGCTGTCACACCATAAGAAATCTAAGGAAGTGACTTTAATAATGGTGGACTTGAAAAAGTGGGCATTATACTGTGCATTAAGAATTTGAGTACAGTGCATTCATTATAACAATAATGAATAGAAATAATGAATTAAGACATTTCCTATTGATTGTTTTTCAGTGTATGGTATGTCTGGCTCTTGAAAGATATTTTTTTTTCCATCAGTTTTATCAGTTGCTCAGCTAAGGAATGCCACTCCACTTAAACACAGTTAACCCAGATTAGTGAGCATCTGGGAGTATTTATGATGAAGTTTTCCAGTAGATTAAGAGTAGGCAGAGATAAATAAAAATTGTGTTATCACTTGTCCAATGTTTCCCAAATTGGATTCCATGGAATAATAGGGTCCCTAGAGACACTAAAAGTGGTAGGTGATCACATTTTTTGATATGTGCATTGAATTATATCAACTCCCCCTTGACAGGACACAATACATAGAGAAATGAATGAGGAATCCTGGAATGAAGGCACTTGCTTAATTTGGTTAATGCACCATTCAACCAAAACAATAAAAGACACAACAACCCCTTTCTGTGTGTGTACATAAAAAAGAAAAAGGGGGTGCCTGGGTGGCTCAGTAGGTTAAGCTTCTGACTCTTGATTTGGCTGTGGGACCCAGTCCTCCATATCAGGCTCTGCCCTCAGCAGGGAGTCTGCTTGAGATTCTCTCTCTCCCTCTCTCTCTGCCCCTCCCCTCTCTCTCTCTCTCTCTCTCTCTCTCTCAAATAGATAAATAAATCTTAAAAAAAAAGAAAAGGAAAGAAAAAGGAACTAGAGTCTTTCTTCCCTCGATGAACTTTCACGTGACTAATTCCAAGTCACAGGGTTTGGGTAGGATTCAGGTGGTTAGGCCAACATATTCCAATATTTTTACTAAGGGAGACACATTATAGATATAGACTGACAAAGGCTGTTCTGGAACTAGTATATATAGCTAAGGTAATCCTTGCCAGGACAGTTGAAGAAACATTGCCCAATTTTTATTATTGGTAATAATAGACTCTTAAATAAGAAAAGGGCTTAATTAAGAACCACCTAGGACAGTAGAGGTCAAAAGGTATACAGATGTAAATATGGAATTATTGTGTATATTATTGCTTTAAGAAGACACAGCTTCTGAATTTGCTTGTTTATTCCAGGCCATTCTATTAGGAACATTCAGAAAAAAAAGAAATGTATTTCAACTTCCTGTCCTAATTAGCTCAGCCTTCACCAATGAACAAAAACATTTTAGAGGTCATTATTATTCTTACCTACATTTTTACAGCACACTGACCTATGTGCTACTTAAATTCTGGGGTTTTAATTTCATCATCATTATTGCAGTTTTCCAAATGCCACTGGATGTAGATTACTGCCAAGTAAGGCTTATTATCAGCAGGCTGGGGTTATGATGTACTGCAGACAGTAGCATTCAGTTAAGGCCAAAGTCATTTATTTCATGTGGCTAGCTTACAGCACACAATATGCAGAAGAAAATATTGACAAAACTACAGGAAAAAAAAATGCTTAAGTACAATATTCTTTTTACCATTTACTTGGAAGTTACACCCCAAATTTAATACTTCTCCATTTATTTTACCATAATGAAAAAAAAAATTACCATCTTTCCCCCCCACAATGAGGAGCAATGTAATTGTGTAGACTAATTTTAATTTATGTTCATGTTTTCCATTAAGTTGAAATATGTGTAGAATGTAAGTTTTAAATTTAAAAATTGTACTGAGAAATTTTAGAGAGTATATCATTTAAAACCCGCATAGTATCTTTGGGCAAGAGTAAACTCTTGAATTTTGTATCCTCTTGCACTGAATTTCAGGACTTATTTTCCCCACTCCCCAGTGGGCTGTGTTACTGAAAATTAGAATATTCACAGTACAAGCCAACACAACAAAAGTTCATCCTGAAATTCTTAAGAGTCCGTCAGTTCCTATAGAGTTTAGCCCATATCAAGATACAAAATATTTGTTTAAAAAATCATTTCTTTGGGTTTCAAAGATAACCAAATGAAAAGATAAACTCAAAAGTGAGATTTTGCTTTCTTGTGTTTTGCATACTTGGGGTTTGCTTTTCATTCAGAGATACAATTTTCAAAAATTATTGTCTCAACCAGTATCATTGCCCTTTCCTTTTTTTCATGTGATAGACTTACACTTTCTACCTAATAGCTTTTCTTTCCACCTCTTCTCTATGTTTATTCCGGTAGGAAAAAGTTGTTTTGGTAACATAAGTCGATTCAGCTTCCACACAGGTAATTGGTCAGATATGGCTGTGCCTTGGAGTGACCAACTACTTCTCTGAGCTGTTATGTAATGTCTGTAATGTCATGGAATCCCGATGGATCTCTGGGACATTCCACCAGAAGCAAGTCACAACTCAGCTCTTTCAAAGATACAGTCTTATAGGAAAGCATGCAAATTCAACTACAAAAGTAAATATAGGTCCAGGAAGAAAGTAAATCAGGAAAACAAAAGTTGGCATTCGTTCTATGACATTTACAAATACATTTTCACAAGCTAAGGAAGTATCTCAGAGGAAGTGCTAATCTAATTGTTGAAATATTGAAGTTTGTAGATGTCTCTTACTGAGCACTACATAAATGATGGTATCAGATTAACTAAGGATGCTTAAGGTTGTAGGTACTCACTAAAATCTTTGGGTTTAAGTCTTTTCAGTTAAAGAACTAAAAATTCCTCTACCTCTGTCATATATGTCTTGACTGTCAATCAGCTAAAATGGAAGTCAATTCATTTGGAAGAGAAAGAAAAAGAAAAATAGGTCTAACTCATTTGACTCCAGGCTAAATAGTTCAATCTTCCATTTTCTTTGTAAATGTGATTGGCATTTTCATAGACCATGAATCACTCATAGACAGTGGCTATTTAATGATCATGTTATTGGTTGATTTTTTTGGTCTTGTTTTCAGAACAAACTTACTGGATTATTAAAAAATAATTATCAGCAGAACTTTTAATGTGCATTTTTAATACTAGATTTAAAACTGTGTCCCTTTGATTCCATAGCATAATGCATAACTGTTTTTGGCCTATTTTGTTTTCATCTCTATCAAGGAGAATATGTTTTCAAATGGTAAAGGCAGAACAGATACTCATGAGGAAATTGAACTAAAAGAGAGATAAGGAAATTAAATAAGAACACAGAATTCCTCTAAATGATTTTAAGCCTCTTCTTCAGAATAAATTTACCTCCTAGAACATTTAAATGTTACTTTAGAACCCTTTTTTTCTTTGAAGAATGATAACAAACGGAAGATATAGAAGAAGACTAGAAACAAATTTTCTGATTTTTAAAAAGTAAAAAATATTACAAACTTAATATTTTTTCTGGGCAAACATTTAAAAAGGTTGTTAAGTAGATGGCTGCAGCATTATTTAAAAAAAAAAAGTCAATCACTGGAAACCAAATTGTGTTCACCAAATGTATAAACAAATAAAAATACAATTCTAATCCAATCTTATTTCATTTTTTTATGGTACTAGAGTACTCTGGGGAGAAGAATCGATATTGAGGAAGATACGCTATATCAACTGCATTATCTTCATATTAATGATTAATTTAATGGCTCCCAATAACCCAAAAGGAGGACTATGAAAAATAGAATTAGCTGAGTTTTATAATTGGTTGAATAGCAAGTTTCTTGAAAATGATGCCTCATTGATGAAAGTCTATAGGATCATCCTGTATTCTCTGCTTTAGTCAAGTGTTTTCCAAAAATTTTAGTAATGACTTAAATGAAAATATTTTTGTTATTTCTAGATGATACAAAACAATGAGGAATAATGAATACAATGAATGACAGAAGCAATCAAATATAAAGTAGCTAAATTCAGATTTATAAAAGCATATTTTCACTTACCCACTCACTAAATCTTTTCCCTGGCCCACTTGTCATCACCACATTGAGCTACTCTGATATATGCAATCAGACGCTCTACTATGCGTACACTGCAGTGCCCCCAAAACCCCAGGAATTCTGTTTGGTTTGTGTTTGGGTAAGGGTTCTACTTACTGCCCTTCTTTTAATCTGAGTATTATAAGGCAGTTGGTGTTCCTTAGCACCTATTCTATTCTTTTATTTGGGACCAGAGCCTCTTAACTACTGTTTCCGGTATGCCTGGTCTCTCACTTACACACATACACACATCACAGTACATTCTATGGAGTTCTAAGAAAATATAGGGATGGCAGAGATTAATGTGATTCACAGGATCACAGGATTTAGAGATTTTATTGGTATTATGATGCTAATTTGCACTGTAGAAGAGACATCCATTGTTAACTCCATCTTGTCCCACTGAAGTACATTTTGACCAAGGCTGTTTAGTATGGAAAAACTTCCAATGACTGCACATTTTATAAGCATCCCCAGTTAAAGTTTCTCCTTCCATGACTAAAACCCCCCTTTTCATGATAAGATGTAAGGATAGTACTGAGAGAGGGAAGAAGGTATGCCTACTAATCATTGGCTTCATCAGAAATGTTGCATGGAAGTCTCCAGACATAAATCATTTCTCCTTGTGGGCTCTTGCTATATTGTGACATAAAGTCTACATACATGAGCAAGGAAAAAACAGCAACAAGATACTTGTTATCAAGGCTACATCTTGTTATCAAGACTATACTACACAGTAGTCTTTTCTACTGCCCAGCATGCAAAAGTGGATGAATACCAAACCTGAAAAAAAAAAATGCTACATCTCACCAAGAGAAAATATGTGCAAAGAAGGAGAAATAGGATATTACTGAGTGGTTTTACCCAACTGAAAAGGGCACAAAGGATGACAGATGGTTTTGATAGGTTCAAACCTGTAGATCCTAGAGGAAGGGATGCTGTCCATAGTAAATTTAACCCCAGACTTGCCTTTGTGCAGAGTGGAGGGCTGATTCCCTAAGAACCAGTCCTTCCATAGTAAGTGAGAATGATCTGTTTTGTCCAATTGCCAGTTTCCATTAAATGATGTAAATTATGAGAAGGGCTTGGTATAATGTCTGACCATATAACTATTGAGTATTGCTCTTGATGTTTTTTGTTTTGTTTTGTTTTTGTATAATCACTGTCCATCCTTGAGACTGGCATGCTTCAGATATCAGCAGATGATGTAGTTCAGTCTCATATGCTTTTCTTTGAGTTTGTTAGCAGCTTGGCTTAGAAGCAGAAGTTTCTTGTGTCATTCTTAATACTAATCATATGGGATTATTTAGAACTTGGGGTCCCTGTCTCATTCATTGCATTCAGGGTATCACCATTAAAAACAGATACCAACACCTTAAGCCTGTTTAGAAGTCAGCAGTCCTTTTGCTTTTCAAGCTCTGATATCATGTAAATGAGCAATAACTGAGGGAAGCAAGAACGTTCGTAACCTAGATATGATAAAACTTAAAGAGATCAAAATGCTGTTTTAAATATTTAAAGAGGAAATTTATTTCTTTTATGTTATTGTGAGGCTAGAACTGGATCCAGGAGTAAAAACCACTAGAAGATGAGTAGCTAGATGAGTTAAACACATAAGAGCACTCCAGATGCAGAATATCTGCCTCATTAGGTGGTGACTTCTCTCACTGATGTGGAACAATCTAAGAGTTCACACCAACGCTCAGGGATGCTGCACAAGAAATTGATGTGGCCACTGTGAGATTCTGTTAAAAGCTTATGGTTATTATCTAATAAGTGTCTGCTGTTCTTCTTTGTGTAACTCTTTAAGAATGTTTATATTTAGAATTTATAAACTTTTAGAACTGTAGAATATGCATCATTGAAACTTGTAGTCTGCCACTGTCACTTTAAGGATGGTTCAAAAGAGGGTAAGCAACTTCCTTAAAGTCACATACAAGTCAGTGACTGACTAGAACTGGAAGTTAGATGTGTGCATACAGAGTGCAGTGTCATTTCACCATCTTTTAATTATAAGTCATATTCTACAGATCCTGTTTTTTCCAGATTGGGGATTTCAAAGTAGAATTTAAGTATTGTATCTCTTTTCCAGGCTACAGTTGTCACTCCAGGGTTTCACCTCAGGTGCTGAACTTTTTCTTTCCCTCCAAACTTCTTATCCTGCTACTTTTCATTATTTCTTAAGTGATTTTCTACCTGCTGTGTGCCTGCAGCTGTGCCCCTGTCCTTATTTGGTTCTCAACCAGACTTAACAAATAGCACAATGTGCCTGGTGTTCAGTCTTTGTAACTCATTTCCCAGCATTCCCTGGAGGGTATAATAGTGGCCGAAACCACTACGCTAGATGAGCTTGGAAAGCCAGGCTTTCTGAAAGAGAGAGCAGTATGGAAGTGAATCCAAAATAAATCTCCTCTTTGTCATTTTTCTTCAGGAATAGAGAATTCAAAATAGCCCTGTGGTTTTGTTCCTGTGTTTGTGTTGAGTATTCCTCCATTTCAGGCATTAGTGACCATGAACAAAGAAAAAAAAAAAGTCAGATGACTATCAGGATTAATGAGTCTTTCTTTTTTTCACCTATGTCGCAGATACATATAGTACTCTGTGTGACCCAACATCAGTGCCAGATTAGCAAATCCTTTGTGAGTATGAATATGTCCTTACATTAAAAAAAAAAAAAAAATCTGTTGAACTATGTAGTGTCAATCTGTATTGTAGAACATACAATAGAAGTATCACAATGGGTTAGGAATCTAATCTTTTTTATTAGGAAAACATGACTATATGAAATACTTAGTGAATTCACCACTCTTGAGTCTGTGTGATTAAAACATAATATCAAGGACTTTGCCAAGGTTTTGGATATGCATATTGTTTCTGTGAAAATGTACAAGTTCTACAATTAGCCCATGAAAACAGCTGTGTCCATTTTAAATTTAATTGTTATTACTTTAGTGAAAGAAAATTCAATATATAAAATGTGCAATACATTTTAATTTATAAGAAGATTGTAGGGAAAATGTTACTTCGCTAACATTTTCTTTGTTGATGATAGTTTTGAAAATTTTAAGACAATACAGCCTTTTTTTTTTTTAAATCTTTTAGACTTCATACCATACTACCATTGGGTATAATAATAACAGGAATTAGGCATTCAATATGGTGGATAAAGAAAAATTCATATATCTAGTATTAAGAAATCAAGTGCCAGGGGCGCCTGGGTGGCACAGCGGTTAAGCGTCTGCCTTCGGCTCAGAGCATGATCCCGGCGATCTGGGATCGAGCCCCACATCAGGCTCTTCTGCTATGAGCCTGCTTCTTCCTCTCCCACTCCCCCTGCTTGTGTTCCCTCTCTCGCTGGCTGTCTCTATCTCTGTCGAATAAATAAATAAAATCTTAAAAAAAAAAAAAGAAATCAAGTGCCAAGGAAGATAAAAAAGAAATATGTAATTCTTCAAAAATGTCTTTTTATAAGATTGAGCCTCTGGACTAGATCTATCCTTATTAACTGAGAATTATGTTTTAAAATGTCAATGGTCGACATGACTTTCTTATTCTCAAACTGGCCATAAAAAGCTTGGGTTTCTCCTTATCTGACAGATCACATCAAGCAGCCCCTAAGCAGTAAAAGAATAACTTTTGAAGGCTTGTATGCTCACCATCTTTGCTCCTGATTGGGCAGACTGGAAAGGGAATATTATCAAGGGCTATTCTGGGGCAGTGTTCCCAGGGCGATGTTCTATTAGCTGGGAATTGTTGGGGGAAAGGTGCAATTGGCTTATAGGTTGCAGAGCAAGATGTTAAAGGAAATTGAAAAGACAAAATCCAAAGATGATATTCTCACCAAAACAACTGGAGTGAACTATGAGTTATAGAAACAAAACCCATAAGCAGTGGGGCTTATTCTGACCACATAACTAGCATAAAGGAAGGTGACTTCAAAAGTGGGGTCAGGATGTAAAGGTTAAGTGTTACAGTGGTTATCAGCTCAAGTTACACATTAGAGTGATCTGTAAAGATTTTAAAAATACAAATGAGTGGGCTTCGTTACCCAGGAATACTAAAATCAGCTTCTTTTGATAATTAGGGCCCAGGCAACTGTATTTCTTTAAAGCTCCACCAGTGATTTTGATGAGCAGCCAAATTTTAGAACCACCTGTGCTGGGAAAATTCCTTGAAGTGGCTGGAGTATTGCCATGTGGTTCCCAGTGTAGCACCTGCACCATTACCCACAGGTGAGGGAAGCCATTAAGGGTATCCTGCCATGCTATACAGAGAAACTGACTCCATTCAGCATCAAAGTCCTTGTGACTAAACTGTAACTGGGACTTTTCTTTTTTTCTTGAGAAAATAAATCAAACCAAAGAAAACACGTATAAAAAAATAAATGCTGAATCTTCTCTGTCAACTTGGTTTTGGGTTATAGATGGCATTAATTATATCACTGAAAAGGAGTAGTACAGTGTACCCTACGTGTTTTAAATGATTGGTAAGTGAATGGAGTGGAGTTTAGGTCTTTGCTCATCCATGGGTACTTAATTGCATATCTGTATCAAATATTCTTATTCTACCAATAACTTGTTTATTTTCATTATAATGTTATAGCTTTTCAAAAATGTGATGTGTTTTACATATAAATCTGGAAGAATTCACATAAAAAACAGTCATTGAAGGGCTACTATTTGATAGACTCTGACAAGCTTATAGTTACTGTGATAATATGACATATTCCCTATACTACTATTATTATAGTATGGGTGGCTACACATTATGAATATTATTGATTAATATTATCATAAGTTCACTTATGGTTTCTTAGATTTCTAAATGTCAAGATTTATTTCATCAGTTATTATTTTAATAATGAAGATCCTAATACCTATTTAGGAGTTAGCAAAATTCTTCAGGGCAATTCAAGATACAATAATTTATCACTTAAAAACCAAAATACAAATGATACATAATACACTGGTAGTATGAACTAAAAAGTACTTCCCCAAAGGATGATTAATTATAATTCTAGGGAGTATATGTCCCAAAATGTTTAAAGAGGAGACACCACTGAAAGTGGATTTTGTCAGCTCAAAAAGAAAAGAAAGCATTATGTACAAAGGGAAAAGTACAAATAAAAGCATATCTGTTCCCATGATATATTTGAGAATGAGTAGGAGACAGCTATAACTAGAATAGGTATAGATACGTTTAGAGATTAAGCAAAAGGTAGGCTAAAAGCAAATTGGATATTATAGCATTGGAATTTTATTCCAAAAGGCAACAGGAAAAAAAAAAAACATGTGATCATAATATTCTCTAAATATTTAAAAAAAAAAAAACTGCCAGTGTTTTAGAAGCATAACTATGAAAGCAGTGTGCAGAGTTGATTAGATAAGAAACAACTGGGTGGCAAGGAAGCACAGATATTCCAGGTAAGGAGACTATAGAAAAGAGGGTAGAGCAGTTTTGTGTGTAGAATCATCAGGACTTAGTGGACACTTGGGAAGTGCAAAATAAGGGAGGTAGAGATGATTCCAGGTTCCTGGCCTGGATTTGAGGACATTATATACTGTAATTTCCAAGCAAATACCCAAACCAAACCCAAGCAGAATATCAGGTTGAATTTATGATCAAAATGAATTCTTTTTTGAATAAGTTATATTTGAGGTTCCTATGATCTATCTGGATCAAACTGAAAAATGAGTATTTGAAAATATGAGTCTGAAACTCAGGTGAAAGTACCCTGGATGAATAGCAGTTTTTGGCTACTAGTGACAGATAATTCAGATACAATGGTTTTAATAATAAAAAGAGTAATTATTATAGAACTAGATGTTTTAAGTTGGGACACCTGCCTTAATTCACTACCAGATATTCCAGTAATTTTACTCTGCCATTTAATGTTATTAGTGGGAAGTCTTCTTCAGTGCCTTCAAAGAGGAGATCTCATCTCCTTGACGGTGACTGGGACACTTACCCCTTCCTAAACCAGTTCCTAGAAGGACACTGAAACAACCAGCATTGGTTTAGATTATGCTGCATCAGAGGGGCTGGGATTAAGTCCATTTTTTGTTGTTCTTGTTTTGTTGTTGTTGTTGTTTTTTAACTACTTGGATGAAGAATCTTTGCTTTGACAGAAAAGAGGAAGAGTGTGAGAAGGAATGCACTTTAGGAGGAAAACAATGATTTCTTCCAAAGAAGTTATAGACATAAAAGTAATGATGGATGTTTGGAAGTAGAGAAAGAAAATGAAGAACAATAAAAAAATTAGCATAGAATTAAAAGGGCTGACATTTTAAGATAGAAATTTAGGTTGGGGAAGGCAGGCAAATATTCAATTTCTGAAGCAGAATAGTTTAAACAATCCTATTTAATATTATAATATGTTATATTTCAATACAAAGAATTGTCATACAAATTATGGGAATTAAATTGGGCAACATCTTGGTCTGGAGTATTAATGATTCTCACTAGCCTGATGATGGTGACAGAATCTCATAGTTGGGGGAACTGAGAGATTTTTTATATTCACTTAAGAAAGACTGACAACTGCTGATGTAAGAATGAGGTACAAAATGAATAAATAACTTGAAAAGTGGTGCAGCCATCAGAGGGGATAATCCTGGGTCAGTGGTATTATAAAGCCAGGTAAGAAGATTGTCCTCAAAGAAGGAGAATGGTAGAGTCTATACAGAATAGTGTTAAAATTTTAAAAGCTGTCATCAGTCAGCTGGCAACTGAGAGAATGGGGAAAAGAGTGGATGGCATGAAGCTTTTTATCTCCTAAATCTCTGCAGCCTATGTTTTATCCACTTTGAGCTGAATGGAGAGATGATCCCAGATGGAACAGCTTCAGTGTCCTCCACAAAGGAGAGCCCTAGGCTGTAGTAGCTCTCAAAGTTCTGTATGTCTACATGTAACTGTAAACAGACAAACAAATATATAAAAGAGATACTAGTAGTGATATATTTTGGGGCCCAAAATTAGAAACAGTAAAAAGATGGTTAAGATTGTTTTTTTACTAGACAATTATGTGGCTGCTGATATTTAGGAAAATAATTTCCATAAGTAGGAAGGATGAAGGCCAGATTTCATTCAATGCTAAGAAAGAAGCAGCAGCAGCAATCTTGGCCACTCTCTCCAACTTTTGAATAGGCAAACGCCTCACCATGATTATGAGCTGAGGGACAGGATTTATCAGAGATAAAGAGATTGGTGACAAATCATTCAGAAAGAGGGATATGATCAACAAGAGAAGAATGGGATGAAGAGCAGTGGTGGAGAGAGGTTTGCATGGTGGGTTAGAAGGATTAACACATACATCCAAATAGAAAGGAAAAACAGATGAATCTCCAGATGATGTAATAGCCAGGAGGAAGAAGTGGATGAGTTGGTTCCTGTCTATTGACATGTATGGGTATCTTGGTTAGATGCTCTATTAGTTTGCTAGTGCTACTATCACTGAGTGGCTTAAACAATAGAAATTTATTCTTATAGTTTTGGGGGCTAGAAATCCCCAAGATCAAAGTGTTTGCAGGTCCATGCTTCCTCTGAAGGTGCTAGAGAAGGATCAGAATTAGGTCTCCTCCTAATTTTGGCAGTTCCTTGGCTTGTGGTAGGATAATTTCAGTTTTCAGGAGGCATTCTCCCTATGTGCTTGTCTGTCCTTTCACATTGACATTTTTATAAGGACACCAGTCATATTTAACTAGGGACCCACCCTGGTCCAGTATAACTTCATCTTAATCAATTATACCCACAGTCACTACTTCCAACTAAGTTTATATTCTGAGGTACTGGAGGATTAGGACTTCAACATATGGATTTGGGGACACAAGCCAACTTGTAACAGATGCTGAGTAATGGAAGAAGGGAAATCTGGTAAAGTAGTTTGGGGGAATGGGAAGAGCAGTTGGCAATACACCATTTTTCTTTAGAAAACCAATACATTAAGTGAATCCTGTCCCTGGATATGGAAAATCAGCTTTCTCCAAATATATATGCTTTTACCAATATAGTTAGTTTAACAATAACATAAGAATACAAATTATTGCAATGATTTGATGGTATAAGTCTGTCTATCTAGCATGTGCACATTTATCTCATTATAAACACACAAAAAGAAAGTTATATCACATTGTGGGTAAAGTTAACACAGAAACAGAATAAATAGAAGACTGGTGTGCAGACTTGTAAAAAGCCCCTATGTGACAAACAGTTAAAGTGTATGATTCAGAGTAAAAATATGTGGTGGTGTAAGAAATAACACAAAAAGCTTGAAATTATGCTGCAACCCTAAAAAATTGTCTTTGACAGGTCTATAAGAACAAAATTGCAACATCAGCTGAGATAAAAATAGGTTTGAGCGGGTCTGAGGAACATTTGGATTTCAAATATCTAATAAATTGTGGCTGGGAAAAGCTAAAGTACTTCAATGACACTGCTTGGTACCAAATATTTAGAACAACCAACTCCAATTTCAAGATAACTAACATCGTCAAGGCCTGTCCTTACCATCAAGAGTGATTTCTTTCTAGGTCAGGAGTCCCAGGCATATCAACTCTAATAAAAATCTTACACAAGTAACTTTCTTATACTTGCCCTGTACCCCAGCTCCATCTCTAACACAGATCTATTGTGCCATTATTAGTTGAGTCCCTGGTTTTAATATGTGCTTTGAAGGATAGATTCAGTAATTCAAGATTTAAATTGCCTTGTACTACTAAAGCTTCTGTTTATTTCCAAAATATTCCTTCATAATATCCTAGCCCCCAGATATCTGCCATCTCATTTTCATCATTTTCTTGGTATAAACTTAATTGGGAAAATATTCCAGGGTCATTGATCATTTAAAGTTTCATATAATGAGCAAAGAATGAAAATCATTACTAAATATATAAGCCCTCTGATAGGCTAGTCCATAAATTTACTTAAATTACAGCCATCAATATGTTTAGCAGTAGTTTTTCAATTCACATTTCTTACCTTAATGAACTTGAGAAGTAAATATTGACTGCTTTTTAATGTGACTCATTCTTTTATAGCCATCTTCATAACTTTGATAAGAAGCATAACTGCAACTGGTTTTAGGCGAGATGCCTTAAGGAGCCGCATTCTACCCGGTCACCCCCACCAGGAGCTTACCATTTAAAAAATACACATATGGAAAATACGTGCTCACCATACTGATGCATTCAATTCAAATATTTAACCACAACACACTCAGAACATGTGTTTTTTTTTTTTTCCCCATAAAGGACAGATTATGAGTATTTTTCAAAGTTGGTGGGGGAGAGTGAAAAATGATTCAAAAAGAAAAAAGTTTAAAAAGTCTGTGTTTAGTCATTTGATTAAAGAGGAGGTCTTTGTTTCAAGCTCTAATACATTCAACCCTTTAATCTTCCTGTCACAACAGAAATTAATTGCATCAAGTAGTTTTGAGAAGAGCAAAGGAGAAAACACAAATGGGGCAATCTTCAGAAACCAATAGAAATCTAGAGTTAGAGAAGTATGGATTAGAGTTTTATCAGAAAGATGCTGTGGTTAAAAAAGTATTGAAGAAAAATGGGGTGGACTTTTAGAGGTTCACCTATATTGAACATATGTTGGGGTTGGGGATTTTGAAAATTAGACATTTGTAAAATAACTTTTGAACAACGCTGGACTAAAGGACGGGTGTTCATTCTTGTCCTTCCTCTTTTTTTTTTTTTTTTTTTTAACTAAATGTTTTTTCTCTTATAGCTTTCTCTCCTTCACTTCTCTGGACCCAAGTTTGTTAGTTTGAATATGAAAACGAATTGAGAGTGAATGTCTTTATCTTTTCCATTTCTATCATTATTTGAATAGGTAACTTTAAGGGTAGGATAAAAGAAGCCATCATAAATTGTGAGATTAAAATCAGCAAGTCTTAGACATTTATTTACTTACACCTTTCAACCTCTAAGAAGGCTTCTCCATGTCCTCACCAGAATTGGATATTGTCATTTAATAAATTATTATTTTAGCTGATCTGTTAGGAATATAATGGTATCATATTGTGGTATTAATTTGCATTTCAACATAGAGAGATTTTTTAAATTTGTGAGATTCACCTTCTGAACATTCTGACTCAGTAGCTCTTGGGTAGGGCCAAAAAACTGCATTTAACAAATTCTCTAGGTAATTTTGATATTTGGTCAAGCATAGGGACAGAAGAAGCAGAATCATTCAAGAATTTGGTTATTGCCAATGATGAATGAGGTAGTAAAAAGTGGATGGGCCAATAATATGAAAACAACCCAGTAAAAATTGGCAAAAGATTTGAGCAACACTTCACCAAGATGTAAGGATAGATAACAGCATATGAAAAGATGCTTACCATCATCAGTCATTAAATTAAAACCCTAATGAGATACCACTCACATACACCTATTAGAATGTCTGATACAGGGGGAGCAAAATCTTGTCAATACCAAGTGCTTGTGAAAATGTGGAGAAATTGGAACTCTCATACATAGTTGATGAGAGTGCAAAATGTTAAACCCACTTTGGAAAACAGTTTGATAGTTCCTTATAAAGGTGAAATTATAATTGCCTAATGACCCTGGAATCCCACTTCTAAGTATTTACCTAAGAGAAATTAACCTGAGAGAAATTTGGTGTTAAAATAAAATCTGTATGTGAATGTTTATAGCAATTTTGCACATAATTATCAAAAATGGGAAAGAATCTGAATCTCCTTTATAAATCTCAGTTGTAAATGGATAAAGAATCCGTGATCCATCCATACAATGGAGCGGTACTCAGCAGTACAAAGGGATGAATCATGAACACACATGACAAATCACAAGTACATTAAATTAAGTGAAAGAACCCAGAATCAAAGTACAACATACTCTGTAATTCTATTTATGTAACAGTCTGGAAAGGGCAAAACTGTAGGAATGTAGAGTAGATCAGTTGTTTCTGGGGGTGGAGACAGTGGAAGGATTGACTCAAGGGAGAAGCACAAGGTTAGTAATGGAATTGTTATGTATCCTGATTGTGTTGGGGGTTGCACAGCCCTATGAATTTGTCAAACTCCTAGAACTATACACTAAAAAAGAGTTTTATTGGAGGCAAATTTATTTAAAAAAAATGTAAACCAGGCAAAGCATCCCCTCTGTCCAGCTCGTTAAGGACTGGGGCAATCTTTGTTTTTGCTCATAGATTAGGACTGATGCTTAGACATAATAGGGACTCAGTAAGTAAATAGTGATGGAATGAATGATTAAATGGGATTTTAAAAGTTAATATGAATTTATATTTTTTAAAGTCCCCTGTGTTATAATTGGTGATAAAATGAAGCACAAACCACTTAGTTGGTGCTCACTAACAACGGGTAATGAGCCAAAGGTTGAAACAAGTATTTGTCTGCATAATCTGATCCAGAGTCCTGAAAAAACAGTTACCCTCAGTCAATGTGCAAAAATACAGATTTCAAATGAAAAAAAAAAAATGTTGTCAACTCTTGGTATCTATTTCAAAGTCACGAGGAGAGAACATTACATCTCTGTAAAGTTGAAAACTCTTTTTTTTTCAAATATTTTATTTTTATTTGAGAGAGAGCATGCGCCTGCATACACATGCATGTGTGGTGGGGGAGGGGCATAGAGAGGGGGAAGAAGACTCCCCACTGAGCAGGGAGCCTAATGCGGGGCTCCATCCCAGGACCCAGGGATCATGACCTGAGCTGAAGGCAGACACCAACCGACTGCCACCTAGGCATCCCAAAGTTGCAAACTCTTAAATTTCATCCTGGATATGACTTCAAGCCATGTGGTCCTGGAGAGATTACTAACCCTGTGTGCCCCTCCCTGTTTTGTAATCTAAGAAATGGTAATTACACTACTTACTTCAGTGGGTTATTGCAAGGAATAAATGGATAAATACATGTGAGGAAGTTAGAACAGGTCCTTGCACATAACAAACACTTAATAAAGGTCAGCTACTGTGAGCCTGTTTGACAGTATAGTAGACATCCCATTCATATATCTTTGTTCCGTTCTCTTGACAGAGAAATGTAGATATATGTTCTTCCTATTATATTTACTGTGCAATCTTCATATTTATAGACTATAAATATATGTCATGAATGTGTAATGGAAAGAAAAAAAAAGTTATGCTGGTTTCTAATATTTGGGTTTACACTTATTTCCAGCGTAGTCTTTGAAAAAGGAACAACCTCTACAAATATGAATTTCTTCATTTACAAAATGAAATGATTAGTCTTTTGGATCTCTTAAATTCTGGGATTCTCATATATGCATCAATAATAGATGAATACAGCAGTTTGACCCCGTAGGAAACAGTGTTCACATGGCCTGGTATATGTTACTCATACTCTGCACACAAAGCACATGCCAATTCCCCTCATCTGTATCACCTGAGTAAGGGTGACCTTTCGCAATCTGGTATGAATCACAAAATCTTTTCTAGCTGCAACAAGTGAATAGATCATATTCTTGTAGCACCCATAAAAGTCATACTTGCTGTCAACTTGAGAAATTTTGGCTCCGTGCTCATGTTTCTCTTTCCCTGTCATAGGAGAAAGGCAATTCTTCTTATGAGGAGGATAAGATGTACCATGAGGAAATATCATGAAAAATAACCCACTCCTAGCCCCAGTAGCTCCAGAAGCTACATATTTGAAAACAAAAATATGTTTATTTTTTAAACGTTTATATTTTTATGTAAATAGTCAAGTTATGTGTTTTAATCTTCTCTGCAATGTCGTCATTTCAGATAAGATTGAGCTATACCCTTTAGAAAATAGCACCCTCCCCACTCCTACCAAAATATAACTTTTACTGCCTGAAGGACTTTTTATTTGTTTGGCTGTAACGTAAATGTCAATTCACTTCACCATTTGGGGAAAAGGATTTTAAGTTAGCCTCTCAGTAAATTTACCTAATTGAATGTAGCTTATTAAATATAGTCACTGGAGGTTTGTTGGGATGGAAAAATCGTGTGTGTGTGTGTGTGTGTGTGTGTGTGTATGTATGTATGTATGTATATGTATATGTATATGTATTCCAAGTACATTTCAAGAGAAATGATTTGGAAAAGACCCAAGGTGTTATTTATCACATAGATTTATTCTCTCTGGAATGTGACCATTATGACATGACATGGCAGGCCTCATTGCAGGAACTATCCTTCAAAACAATGAATATAGCATTGGGCTTTTCTTTTCAGCTGTGTCGATATGGTTATGCACATGAGCTGAGAGAGAAAAATGGCGCAACTTGATTGAAGCACAGGCATAAAACTCATATCTTAACAGATGTTTTAAGTTTAAAATGGAAGTAAAAATGTGAATCAGCTTCTATCAAAGTTTATACAGCTGTTGCTGTGTTTTAAAGGTGACAGTGTCTTGACAGTTCCCAAGAAATAGGCAAAAATAAAGCATGAGGGTATTTTTTTTGGACAAGATTTTGAAACGTTGATCTTCTTAAAAAATTTTAATGTGTTTCATGGACCACATAACTATCAGATCTAGTCAGTGTCTCCTTTGACTGTCTCTTTTCTCTTCTCAGCCTTGTGAGAGCTGGGCTTATCCTGTTCACTCTCTGAGTTGGTAAGCAATGCATAGTGGAAATTTATCGGAGATGCCAGCTACTGAGTTAAATCTACTCATTCCTGTTATCACTATAATTCTATGCTTGCTTTAATTTTCTATTTAAAAAAAATGAAATGCATTCCTCATCATAGTATGTAAAGCTTCCTCCTATTTAGATGTTATTGAAAATCAGTTGACCAGTGAACTCATCAATACATTATCATCCACATTGTGTAAAAGTTATTCCTCTGGGAGAAATAAATTTGTCTTTTTAAAGGAATTTTTAACCTAAGACACACTCGAACTACCAAGTGTCACAAAACCCACTCAGGGGACTTCTTCCCAAGTATTCTAGGAGGAGTAGCATCCTGCTCTTTGCTGTCGTACCACTTCATGTTGTCCCCTTCTAATCACAGGTATTATTACACTCCTATTATTAAAATCACAGATATTATTACACTCCTATTATTAAAATCTAGACATATTTCCTGGATTCAAACGTTTATGACTTAGTAAGATACTTTAGCCTCCTCTTTTCTAAATAGGAGCACTAAAAGTCCTTGCCTTATAGAGTTGGTATGCTGATAGAATATCACTATGATCCTAAAGTATTGTTTTGGGCAAGTATATCCTGTAGGAAATTGTGGTGTGATGGTTAGCTATTAAACTGTTCCTACTAAAAGATTACCTCCCACCAAAAAAAAAAAAAAAAACCTAAATAAAACAAAAACAAAAATGGTTGTTGTAAAACTACAGATAGAAAACATTCTGTGGAATTAGAAATTATATTTTGACTGACTGAGTGGGGAACCTGTTTGGAATGGGGAGAAGGTTGTGAAGGAGAAGGAGAGGCAAGATGGCTGACAGAATAATAATGGTACCCAGTAATAGGAAAATTCCTTTTAGGAAAAAAGTGTATAGTTAGAAGCATATCACAAAGAGATCAGTTTCTCTGCTTTATTTTTCTTCCCCACACAAAATACTACCTAGGTTATGTTCCACATTTTTTTTTCTCTTATTCTCTCTTTTCCCAACCAGAATGTAAGTCCTGTTATAGCAGAAACACTATTTGTGTTCTCTTTATCTCCATTTAGGAGGTGTTTAATAAATAGCTGTTGAATAACAGCATGTGAATTCAGAAGGCAAGTGTGGATTTCGTAGTGGAGTCCCAGAAGAAGACTTGTACCTAATCTAACAGAAAAAGAAAAACAGATTATGGAGTAGCAGTGAATACCTGGAAAATTCAATTAATATGAGTTTGTAGAGGGCCACGCAAATAGGTTTTAGTAATTTTTTTCCATAAATTCTGTAGCTCAAGAACAAACAAAGAAACAAACAAAAGAGTTCAGCTGATAATTGATGTGACAAACATACAAGGAAAGTGAAGGAGGTTGGAGAAACTAAGTCTTAAGGCACTTATTCATCAGGTTTGATCCCTGGACCAGCAGCATCAGAGTCACCTGGGGAACCATGGGACCCCATCATTTTCGGGGGATATTACCCTAGATCTACTAAATCAGAAAATCTGAAGTGGAGCCAACAATCTGTGTTTTAACATCTTCTAGGTGTTTCTGATGCAGGCCAAATTTAAGACCCAATATCCTAAATTGTTGAAATTGCTGAAATGTGAAGCTTAGCTAAGAAAGGAGTTAGGACACCAGCAGAATAGAGAGGGTTATTTGACATTCACCATGTTCTTGGAAGCCCTGATTGAGGGGCACATATGATGTTGAGACAGTGATTATAAAGTCTAGAGATTATGGTTGTATTTCTGGATGGTTGTGGGATGAGAGAGGAGAGAATAGGCACTCTTGCTCTGGGAATATGGCCAGTGCCTTTGTGTGCAATGTATCTTAAAGTGGCATATCTAATCAATATGATTGTAATGAAAGTAAAAACCATCTGCAAAACAGATTGTGGAACTATTCTTTGGTTAACAACTCAAATTGCCACCAAGGAAGACCTTGGTTACTGTTGTTTCCCTCTGGCTTTGATGTCAGTCACAGGATTTCCATCCAGTGCTTCCATTTGACAAAAACATAAGTTCCTAAAGAAATAACAAAATGAGTTAAATTCATCCAAAATAAAATCATGTCCCACTATATCTGAAATCAAGAATTGCATCATGCTTAGAAAACAGACTGGATTTTTAGCAAATGCAACAAGGATGACTACCGTTTCTTTCTCATGGCATTACAATCAGTTACTAAGCACATTTCAATGGTTATACCAAAATGATAATCTGATTCTTACAATTAATAACTTCCTAGCACACTGTGACTTGACCCAAGCTCTTCATATGGCTACTTAGCCTAATAGACAAACTGCTTCCATTCACAGCTGGAGTGTGAGGCTAAAGTCATTCACAATTCACATACCTTTTTTTTTTTTTTTTGGTACAGCTGCTTCATAGCATAAAAACCAAAATGGAATTTATATTCATATCTGGCCATATCTGTTTTGTTAAAGGATTGAGAATATATTTCAAAATACATATTACATGAAAGTCATGTTTGAGAGAAGCAATAGGATTATTTAAAAAAATGGAAATCATCCCTTGAGGGGGAAGAGGGTGAAGTTACCTACTCAATAACCACATAAAACCCTCTGGAGAGACAGGGCTAGACTGGCACATGATAGAAGGAAGAAAATACTTACATGAGATGTGAGAATTAACAGGTAACTCTTCATCCCAACTTTAAACTATCTTTTCCTTAGCTTTCCATTGTGCCTGGAATTTTACCACTAGTGATCCTTTCATGGGATCGAGGCATGGCGTATCTAGTTGTCTCATGTTTAAATGTCAGTGATCCCAGGAGAAGTATTATCTTTGTAGTCCCAGTCATTGGCCCCATATCATGAGTTAGCTTATTTTACTTTGAGAGGGGTGAGTACTTTTACAAAACGAACCAAAGAACACGTCTGCCATGTACTAAAGTGCATCTACTCTTGGTAAGCACATGACTTTATTGGAATCTTTACTCCAGACATGAAGTAGGAATCACTTATTAAAAAGAAAGAGTATGTGAGCTTCAGTTATTTACTTCATGACTGGGAGTTGAGTTACACTCACTACAAGGCAACAAAATGAAGAATTAAGCTGAATACCAAGAAATGAGGAATTGAACTGAAAGTAGTTATCAGCCACATTGGGGCACTAATATTGGGGTGGGGAGGAGGTAATAATGTATTTATTGAGTCAATTCATTATGTGTAATAAAGTGTGGGCCAGGGTAAACACACAAATCAGAAGCTGTGAAATATTCCAGCTCAAGGCCGACACGGGGGTGAGAGTGAGTTTGTTGAAAGAGACACAGACAAGGGTAAATTTACAGTAGAATCAGATACGATCCTTCTGACAGTATATGCTCCCTTTTTGCACTATTGTAGCGCCTGGCCTCCAGGGATCTCTAGCCATGGTCTTCCAGTCACAGCATCATAAAATTATGAGATTTGGTTACTAAGTAGTCTTAACATGATTTAATGAGAGCCCATTCCATAGAATTAGCTATAGCCTGCAGTAATAGAAAGTTCAACTAAGGAGTATACCTAGAATGTCATCACTTAAATTAGTTTAGACCTATAAAGTTCCTTTTAGTATGTGCTATTAACAAAAAAATGCACCTCTTATAGACACTACTCACCTTTTAAAACAAAGCAAGAAATAATACTAAAATGTAATGTTTCACATTCGTATAATTACTTTTCAAGGGTAAACACAGCAGAGATTATGCTCTCCATTCTTAACTGAAAAATATTTCATTGTTGTTTTTTTTTACATTATGTTTCAAAGAGTTCACTGTAGAGTCTGTTTTTCCATTCTTTTTTTCTTGCTCATGTTGGAAAAACAAAGCGAGATGACTTAATTGGTCCAGGATTGGCTCCAATCTAGTGAACTTTCATTATATTCCTATAAAAATAATAATCAAAATATATACTTTTGATCTGACATTCACAAGTCCTAATATAATAAGAAGAATCTTAGTTTCATGCTTCTCGTGTTCTAAGAGTGTAAATCACTTTATGCAAATTTACATTTTTATGAAGTAGAAATTCTGAATATTTTTAGCCTTGAAATGGCTTTAAAATGCAATAATCTTTTGGCACCAGAGCTTAACAAGGACAAATATCTTGCAATGAAACAAAAGGTCAACTGATTGAGAATATTTAAATATGTTCTTCATCTTTATGCAAAAATAGTATATTTTGTTCTATCTTGTAAAAGTGAAACATATGACCCTTGTTAATTTTTATTATATTCTATTTTTCCTGTTAAATATCATTGCAACATTCCATAGGGCTGCTAATTTTTTATGAGTAAATTATATATCACCAGAAGTTCTTTATAGGAAGTTATACCCTAATTAAGGCTAGCACCAAATCATGAGTATCAGATTCAAATACATAAAAACTCTCCTTGGAGCAGGAGGTTAAACTTGTATCTATTTTCCTTAAAGATATCATTTGCTACAGTGATATTTACAAAATAGCTAATATATGGTCTATTAGCATCAGTATTTAAAACACTAAAGTGCATTTAAAAAAAATAGATGTCTTCAAGTGCTGTTCTTCTCATTAATGAAATTCTGGTTTGCTCTATGAATTTTAGGCTCAAAAAGTCAAGTAATACTATTTTGGGTCCTTTCATTTTCTGGTGTGACATAAAAAAAATACCAAAATAGTCTCAAAAAGCTATGCAAGACAATTTACATAAAGTACATAAACTTGAGTATTCGATAGTACCACTAATAACATTGCTTGTTTAATTGATCCTTTATTGTGAATCATTGTATTTTTAGAATGGAAGGTGCATATAAGAATGCCAAGTAAAGAAGAACATGTATTTTCTGCATTGTCAAAGGTTTGTTTTTTTCACTTAAGTTAATATGAAGCTAGCATTTATTATGATATTGATATTCAATCACTTTTTATAGGAATGAAATGAGAAAGCTTTATTTTGTGAGGCCAGATGTACTTACCGTCACTCATGGAAGTAGATTTTGCAACTTTGCACTTAGTGTCTGGAGTGAACATTTACTAGCTGCTTTGCTTTTCTAGCAAGAATCAAGAGAGCGAGAAAGTAAAATTGACCTGAACTTGCAGAAGAGCTCAGATGCTAAATCCTGAAATTAATTAGAAGATGTATGACCACCCTTGATCTTGATTCTAATCCAATTCTAATTAAACCTACACCATAAACCAAGAATTCACACACTGGGAAGGCTTATTTTTTATTTATTTATTTATTTATTTATTTATTTATTTATTTATTTATTTATTTTTGGTTTTTCTATTTCAAGCAAAGGCTCAAAATAGGTTCTAATTAGCTAAGTTACTCACTGAACATTCTCTGTGGATAGAAGCACAAAATAAAGTTGAGCCAGCAAATAACAGAAAACATGCAATGATTCAGGAAATGGTACGATTTGATAGAAAATCCTTTTGTAGCCCCCACTTTTATTCTGAAGTTTTACCCACTTAGTAACCCGAACATATAAGTATGCTGTCTTATAGATTATCACAAGGGAAAGAATAAAACAAAAAAAAATAGATATGAATTATAAGCTCTCATCCTTGGCATTCAAGACCTTGCACCAAATGCTTTCAATATGTCTGTCATCTTCCAAAACTCCCCTAAGCGTACTCCAGTTCTGGGTGAACGAGACACTTCTGAGCATGCTTTGGGTCTTCCCTACTTCTTATAATTTTCTGTTATCCTCCAGGATTTATGTCAAATGTCACATGCTTTCTGACACTTTTTTTTTTAAACTGCTTATGACCATTTTCTCCTGTGAATCACTGTAGCCCTTTGACCAAACCTGCCTTACTTCTTGATGGCCTATATGCGCGGCAATTGTGTAGATACTGGGGATACATCAGTGAGCAAAACAAACAAAAGTATTTGCTCTCTTAGAGATTGTTTTCTAATATGGTGAGACAGACAATAAACATATTACATAGTAAATTACATATTTTAGAAAGGTATAATGGCTGTGGAAAATATAAAGCAGGGAAAGGAAGTGGAGATTTTGGCAACAAGGGCATATACAATTTTAAATCCAATGTTTAAGCAAAACCTCAATGAAAAGGTAACATTTGAGCAAGGATCTGGAGAGTTGTGGATATTTGGAGAGGTGCTCTGGAGGTAGGAGTAGCCATAGAAAGAAGTGTCCTGAGGTGGGACTTAAACTGGGGCAGAGTGATCCAGGAGGTGGAATTGGGGAGTTATCCTGGGTCAGATGTTAGAGGGCTTTGTTGGCAATGTAAGGACTCTGCTTTTACTCTAGCATGGTGGAAACTATTGGAGATTTTGAACAGAGGAGCACCAAGACCTGAAGTAGGTTTATGAAGTATTACTCTGGACCTTGTGTGGGAACAAGTCCCCACTCTGGACTGTAGTGGGGAGGGATAGAAATAGGAATCTAGTTGGAGTTTACTGTAATAAGGAGGGAAGTGACAATAATGACTTGGACTGAGTAGTAACACTGGAGGTGACAAGAAGTGGTCATTTGGTATATAAAAATGGAAGATAAGGCAGTACAGTTTTCTGACAGATTGGATATACTCTATGAGTGAAAATGAGGAGTCAAAGAACTCCTCAACGAATCCCTCATTGTAATTAGTGAATTTAACTTATTTTTCCTTCCACAACTAAACTATTGAACTAACACATCTAGTCACACACATAATCACACACTTGCATTTCTCTTCAATAATTTAGACTAACTGTTAGTATACACAGTATGGTAAATTTCTCTGTAGAGTGTGGAAGTTAAAAATGAAATAAGGGTTAGTGCCAGTTAAAAGATTTGAGAGGGCTAAAATCTTTTATTTTAATTTTGAATTAGATGTAATTTTGCTTCAGGCTAACTGGAAGACTTCTGTAAGTGACAATTTAAACTTAAATTAATCTCACTTTAAAGCCTTTTTAATAAAGCTTTTCTGCAAAACACTGAAAAGCCAGCAGTATGAGGGTTGTAACATTCCCAGGAATATGTAATCTAAAACTATAACTTAATTTGAATTTTACTGTGCTTTTTAATTAAATTCCAAATTTTTACAATTGGTATACATGTATAAGACGTATATATCTGGAAAGTGATGTGGAGTGGAGAATTTAGGCATTTATCTTGATAGTGAAAGCTCCAAATCTGGCTTCTGAGGCAAAATGTGTGAGTGAGGCTTAGAGTTTCATTAGATAGAAATACTAATTCAGCAATTATTCAGTTCTATATTTGACTTAATCTTTCTGGACATGGGCACATTTTTGAGATGGATAAAAGTCTAATTCATGTAGACTTTGTGGCTTAAAAAAGAAGAAGTATTTCGTGCCAGATAGATGCATTTTTTTTTCAACTTGAATTAGATAAACCTAGGCAAAAACAGCTACATTAAATGTGGGTTGGATTTCATTCTTGGATAAGCAGTCTATAGATAAAAAATGTATACAATATAAGAAAAATAAAAGTTATAAAATGAACCACAGAAAAATTCTACAATAAGTTTTTTTTTATTATTTGAATAACTTTATATTGTGTAAAGGGGGTTATTACAAATAGATTAACTTCAATTCACACTTCAATCATATGTTATTGAGTCTGAGTGTCTATATCCTAATATGGCTGACATTGGTTATTCATTTCCACCTGAAGGGAGATATTTATTTAGAAAATGGCATGGCTATTCCAGGAAAAGGAGACAGCATGATTTAAATATCAACAGCAACTTAAGAAGAATGATGACAATAATGTTATTATAGGCACATTTAATCAGAAAAAGTGACAAACAATTTGTTGTAAAACACATAAATACTAGTTGATAACTCATTCTAGCCACATAAAGGGCATTAACTTTTTCACACCAAGACCCAGGAAATCTTATGTATAGCATATAATTATTTAGACTACAAATGATAGAGCATTGAAATGCAAGACCCCGCTATCTTGTGTTCATGCTCTGAAGTTAAAATAGGATAACTCTGAAAACACTAAAAAAAAATGACAAAAGCAAATAAAGAGATGAGCACAAGTGGAAAAATTGTTGCTTCACACCAAACAATTTACATATATTTTTCTATAATTCAAACATAATATTTACTGAGCACCTACATTTGCCAGGCTGTTACAAAATGTGGGAACTTGAAGAATGAAAAATAAGAAAAAGCTAGGAATTCCCTAATTTAAAAGCACATAAATTTGAAATGTAGTATGTATTATACTACTGGGAAAGAATGGCTTATTATTTAATACATCTTTGATTATCATTATATATTTGTTGTATAAATATGTTAATAAAGATAGGCTTAATTTTCACTTTAAGTAATATTCGCAATTCATGTTCTAATATTTCTGTGTGAATATTAAGTAAAGGGAAAATACCTTGGGGAAAGACAAGGATATACACTAAATTACGGCATCAATTTCATCAAATTCTGGACTCAGGAATAAGTGCCAAATTTTATAAGGCTAGTATTTCTATCTTTTGTTGTTATATCACTACTTGTTAACTCTTTTAAATATCTATTAACTAGTTTTCCTATTTTTAATATGTAATATTCTTCTCTTCTTTTTTTTTCCATTTCACAAAAATTAGAGTAACCAGTCACCTCCTCTAGATACTGTCTTCTTGCATTCAAATCCACAATTATTTTTTCATAAAGGTAAACTCTCTTTGAGTCCATGTAACTTTAGAATTCCATTGACAGTAATATTTATAAAAGAAACTTTATGGTTCGCTATTTATGGTTGTTACCATTTTTATCATAAGACAATAATTAAAAATAATTAAATCTCAAAAAACAAAACAAAAAAATTATCTCTCTCATTACTATAATTTTGTTTAGGAAAATATTTAGCCCCCCAAAAATAGGCAGTAATAGGCTCACTGCAACCAGACTGAGACCGGGAGCTCCAAGAGCGAGCGGGGGCGGAAGGCAGCTGGCGGTGTTAGAAACACAAAGGACAGAGACGCACCGGCCCTGGAAGTGAGGCCTGGGACTCCGGGTGTGGGGCACACATCCCGGGACGCTGCAGGGTTGAGCAGCACCAACAGAAACAGAGTTAAAGTGGTCAGAACACCACTGGAGAACAGTCCGTGATCCCTCTGTTCTGAGACAGAGGCTGAGATTCGGCCTGACTCTCAGAAGAGGCACAGCAAACCGCCAGGGAAAGCCACCAGAGAACAAAAGCCTGGAAATATCGGCTCACGGTGTGCCCATCCCCATCGCCCCTCGCAGGTGACACGGAGACTCTACCCAAACAGGGTTGCCTGAGTATCGGTGCGGCAGGCCCCTCCCCCAGAAGGCAGGCTGAAAAATCAAGAAGCCCACATCCCTAAGATCCCTATAAAACAAGGGGCACGGCCTGGGACCCAGTCAATAATTTGGGCTGTGGACAACCCCGCAACCTCTCCTCATCAGAATGACGAGAAGGAGAAATCCCCCCCCCAGCAACGAAAAGACAATGAGTCTGTGACCTCTGCCACAGAACTAATGGATATGGATATAACCAAATTATCAGAAATGGAATTCAGAGTAACAATGGTCAAGATGATGTGTAGACTTGAAAAAAGTATTAACAAAAATGTTAATGAGAATATAGAATCTCTAAGGATGGAAATGAAAGCAAATCTAGCAGAAATTAAAAATTCTATGAGCCAAATGCAGTCAAAACTAGAGGCTCTGATGGCCAGGGTGAATGAGGCAGAAGAACGTATCAGCAAATTGAAGGATGGGTTAGTAGAAGAAAAAGCTAAAATAGAATCTGGATTCAAAAAAATCCACGCTCAGGAATGTAGGTTACGGGAGATTACTGACTCAATGAAACATTCCAATGTCAGAATCATCAGCATCCCCGAGGGGGTGGAGAAAAACAGAGGTCTAGAAGAGATATTTGAACAAATTGTACCTGAAAACTTCCCTGATCTAGCAAGGGAAACAAACATTAGTGTCCAAGAGGCAGAGAGGACCCCTCCCAAGCTCAACCACGACAAACCTACACCACGTCACGTCATAGTGCATTTTGCAAATATTAGATCCAAGTATACAGTATTGAAAGCAGCCAGGGTGAAGAAATTTCTCACATACCAAGGTAAAGGTATCAGAATTACGTCAGACCTGTCTACACAGACCTGGAATGAGAGAAAGGGTTGGGGGGGCATTTTTAAAGCTCTTTCAGAGAAAAACATGAAGCCAAGGATCCTTTATCCAGCAAGGCTGTCATTCAGAATGGATGGAGAAATAAAGACCTTCCAGAATCGCCAGTCATTGCCCAATTTTTTAACCACAAAACCAGCCCTACAGGAGATATTAAGGGGAGGTTCTATAAAAGTAAAAAGGCCTCAAGAGTGATACAGAACAGAAAGTCACAATCCATAGAAAGAAAGACTTTACTGGCAACATGGCATCATTAAAATCATATCTCTCAATAATCAGTCTCAATGTAAATGGCCTAAATGCTCCCATAATGCCACAGGGTTGCAGGTTGGATAAAAAGAAATGACCCATCCATTTGCTGTCTACAAGAGACTCATTTTGAACCTAAAGATACATTCAGACTGTAAGTAAAGGGATGGAATACCATCTTTCATGCCAAGGGACCTCAAAAGAAAGCTGGGGTATCAATTCTCATATCAGACAGATTGGATTTTAAACTAAAGTCTATAGTTAGAGACACAGAAGGGCACTATATTATTCTTAAAGGATGTATCCAACAAGTGGATATGGCAATTATAAATATATATGCCCCCAACAGGGGAGCAGCAAGATACACAAGCCAACTCTTAACCACAATAAAGAGACATATAGATAAAAATACACTAATAGTAGGAGACCTTAACACTCCACTATCAGCAATAGACAGATCACCTAAGCAAGAAATCAGCAAAGAAACAAGAGCTTTGAATGCCATACTCGACGAGTTGGACCTCATAGATATATATATAGAACACTACACCCCAGAACCAAAGAATACTATTTCTATTCTAATGCCCATAGAACATTCTCAAGAATAGACCATGTTCTGGGACACAAAACAGGTCTCAACTGATACCAAAAGATTGAAATTATCCCCTGCATATTCTCAGACCACAACGCTCTGAAATTGGAACTCAACCACAAGGAAAAATTTGGAAGAAACTCAAACACTTGGAGACTAAGAACCATCCTGCTCAGGAATGACTCAATAAACCAGGAAATCAAAAATCAATTTAAACAATTTATGGAGACCAATAAGAATGAAAACACAATGGTCCAAAACCTATGGGATACTGCAAAGGCAGTCCTAAGGGGGAAATACATAGCCATCCAAGCCTCACTCAAAAGAATAGAAAAATCTAAAATGCAGTTTTTATATTCTCACCTCAGGAAGCTGGAACAGCAACAAGGGACAGGCCTAATCCATGCACGAGGAAGCAGTTGACCAAGATTAGAGCAGAAATCAATGAATTAGAAACCAGGAGTACAGTAGAGCAGATCAACAGAACTAGAAGCTGTTCTTTGAGAGAATCAATAAAATTGACAGTCCGTGGCAAGACTTAATCAAAAGAATAGACAAAGGGCCCAAATTAATAAAATTATGAATGAAAAAGGAGAGGTCACGACCAACACCAATGAAATTGGAAGGATTATTAGAAACGTTTATCGACAGGTATATGCCAATAAATAAAGCAATCTGGAAGAGATGGAGGCCTTCCTGGAAACCTATAAATTACCAAGACTGAAACAGGAAGAAATTGATTTTTTTAAACAGGCCAATTAATTATGAAGAGATTGAGTCAGTGATAAACAACCTTCCAAATAACAAAACTCTAGGCCTGGATGGTTTTCCTGGGGAATTCTACTAAACATTCGAAGAAGAAATAATACCTATTCTCCAAAAGCTATTTCAAAAAAGAGAAACAGAAGGAAAGCTACCAAACTCATTCTATGAGGCCAATATTACCTTGATCCCCAAACCAGGCAAAGACCCCATCAAAAAGGAGAATTACAGACCGATTTCCCTAATGAATATGGTCACCAAAATCCTCAACAAGATCCTGGCTAATAGAATCCAACAGTACATTAAAAGGATTATCCATCATGACCAAGTGGGATTCATCCCTGGGATGCAAGCGTGGTTCAACATTCGCAAATCGATCAGCGTGATACATCATATCAACAAGAAAAGACTCAGGGGGCACCTGGGTGGCACAGCGGTTAAACGTCTGCCTTCGGCTCAGGGCGTGATCCCGGCATTATGGGATCGAGCCCCACATCAGGCTCCTCTGCTATGAGCCTGCTTCTCCCTCTCCCACTCCCCCTACTTGTGTTCCCTCTCTTGCTGGCTGTCTCTATCTCTGTCGAATAAATAAATAAAATCTTAAAAAAAAAAAAAGAAAGAAAGAAAAGGCTCAGGAACCATATGATCCTCTCAATTGATGCAGAAAAAGCATTTGACAAACTACAGCATCCTTTCCTGATTAAAACCCTTCAGAGTGTAGGGATAGAGGGTACATTCCTCAATCTCATAAAAACCATCTATGAAAAGCCTACAGCAAATATCATTCTCAATGGGGAAAAGCTGGAAGCCTTTCCCTTAAGATCAGGAACACGACAAGGATGCCCACTCTCGCCACTATTATTCAACATAGTACTAGAAGTCCTTGCAACAGCAATCAGACAACAAAAAGGGATCAAAGGTATCCAAATCGGCAAAGAAGAAGTCAAAATGTCTCTCTTCGCAAATGACATGATACTCTATATGGAAAACCCAAAAGAATCCACGCCCAAACTATTAGAAGTTATAGAGCAATTCAGTAATGTGGCGGGATACAAAATCAATGCTCAGAAATCAGTTGCATTTCTATACACGAATAATGAGACTAAAGAAAGAGAAATTAGGGAATCCATCCCATTTACAATAGCACCAAAAACCATACGTTACCTTGGAATTAACTTAACCAGAGACGTAAAAGATCTATATTCTAGAAACTATAAATCACTCTTGAAAGACATTGAGGAAGACACAAAAAGATGCAAAAATATTCCATGCTCATGGATCGGAAGAATTAATATAGTTAAAATGTCCATGCTACCCAGAGCAATCTACACTTTCAATGCCATCCCGATTAAAATACTGATGACATTTTTCAAGGAACTGGAACAAATAGTCCTTAAATTTGTATGGAACTGGAAAAGGCCCTGAATTGCCAAGGAACTGTTGAAAAGGAAAAACAAAGCTGGGGGCATCACAATGCCGGATTTTGAGCTGTACTACAAAGCTGTGATCACAAAGACAGCATGGTACTGGCACAAAAACAGGCACATAGACCAATGGAACAGAATAGAGAACCCAGAAATGGACCCTTGGCTCTTTGGGCAACTAGTCTTTGATAAAGCAGGAAAAAACATCTGGTGAAAAAAAGACAGTCTCTTCAATAAATGGTGCTGGGAAAATTGGACAGCTACATGCAAAAGAATGAAACTTGACCACTCTCTCACACCATACACAAAAATAAACTCCAAATGGACAAAAGACCTCAATGTGAGACAGGAATCCATCAAAATCCTAGAGGAGAACATAGGCAGCAACCTCTATGACATCGGCCAAAGCAACCTTTTTCATGATACATCCCCAAAGGCAAGAGAAACAAAAGAAAAAATGAACTTGTGGGACTTCATCAAGATAAAGACTTCTGCACAGCCAAGGAAACAGTCAAAAAAAACTAAGAGGTAACCCACGAAATGGGAGAATATATTTGCAAATGATGCTACAGATAAAAGACTGGTATCCAAGATCTACAAAGAACTTCTCAAACTCAATACGCGAGAAACAAATAAACAAATCATAAAATGGGCAGAAGATATGAACAGACACTTTTCCAATGAAGACATACAAATGGCTAACAGACACATGAAAAAATGTTCAAAATCATTAGCTATCAGGGAAATTCAAATCAAAACCACACTAAGATACCACCTTACGCCAGTTAGAATGGCAAAAATAGACAAGGCAAGAAACAACAATTGCTGGAGAGTATGTGGAGAAAGGGGATTCCTCCTACATTGTTGGTGGGAATGCAAGTTGGTACAGCCACTCTGGAAAACAGTGTGGAGGTCCCTTAAAAAGTTAAAAATGGAGCTACCCTATGACCCAGCCATTGCACTACTGGGTATTTACCCCAAGGATACAGACGTAGTGAAGAGAAGGGCCATATGCACCCCAATGTTCATAGCAGCATTGTCCACAATAGCTAAATCGTGGAAGGAACCGAGATGCCCTTCAACAGATGACTGGATTAAGAAGTTGTGTTCCATATATACAATGGAATATTACTCAGCTTATCAGAAAGAACGATTTCTCAACATTTGCTGCAACATGGACAGCACTGGAGGAGATAATGTTAAGTGAAATTAAGTCAAGCAGAGATAGACAATTATCATATGATTTCTCTCATCTATGGAACATAAGAACTAGGAAGATCGGTAGGGGAAGAAAGCGATAAAGAAAGGGGGGGGTAATCAGAAGGGGGAATGAAGCATGAGAGACTATGGACTCTGAGAAATACACTGAGGGCTTCAGAGGGGAGGGGGGTGGGGGAATGGGATAGATTGGTGATGGGTAGTAAGGAGGGCATGTATTGCATGGTGCACTGGGTGTTATACGCAACTAATAAATCATTGAACTTTACTTCAGAAACCAGGGATGTACTGTATGGTGACTAACATAATAAAAAAAACATTAGAAAAATAAATAAATAAAATTAAATTAAAAAAAAAAAGAGTTGGACCCTTAACTGACTGAGCCACCTTGGTGCTCTGTAAAGTAACAATTGTATCATCATACTATGTGAAATAAAGTTAAATTTTACAATGCAAGTTAATAAAAAAAATTCAGTTTTGTAAACACTCAAAAAAAAAAGCAAATATATTTCATCATCTTTTCTCTCCCAACTTCTACCCACTATGGAATCCAGATCTTCCTATTCATGTTTTTTTTTTTTAAATTGCAGTTAATATTCTTAACCCATTCACATGATAAATAATAATTTCTGAGACAGTTCCTCCTTATTTGCCAATTATCAAGCTTTTTTTCCTCAAAAGTTCTCATAACTCTCTCTTTTATTTCACTTTCAAGCTATGTGTTGTAATACAGGGTAAGGGATTTATTATTTCTGTAAAATGGGTATGATACTGCATGTCTAAGAAAGTTTCTGTAAATTTTTTACCCATTGTTGTATACGAAATGCCTATAAACTCGATGTGTATTAGTTCCTTCTCTGTCCTAATTTATAAAGTTCTATTACATTTATTCCTGTTATCAGTAAAGTGATTTTTTTTCTAAAATAGATACCATCCTTCATAAGAATCTTCCTATACTAGTCTGCCTATCAGAACTCTTTTCTTTTTTCTTAAACATCTTTAATGGTTTCCCATTTCTACTTGTATGGACTCCACACTACACCTTTCCCAGCTCTCTAGTCTTATTCCAGTCTTACCTCACCGAAAAGAAAAAATAATAACAATGAATTTGAATCCTGTAACTTAAATCAAATGAACAAGTTATTTTCATAGCCAAAACCTTAGTATTTTATCCTCAGCATGAGCATGGTGATTGGCACATAGTAGGTACTTAATAAAAATATGTATATTATGCATTCATTCTGTTTCCTTCTATTTAAATCTCTATGCCTTTTCTAATGCCCCCCCATGCCACAAACATGCTAAAACCACATTGTAGATAACATAATCCTTCCCAAACTTAGCTCCATTTTACTAGTGAAAGGTTGAAGCCTGGAGAAATTAAAGACCTGACAGATTAAGGATCTTGTTGAATGTTACACAGAATAGTGTTTTATTCACTATTGTAGACACTCTACTGATTTTACCTGTCTTTGTAAAATCTGAAAATTCTGTTGATTTTATCCTTTTGATTTCTAAAAGTGGACTGTAAATGCCGTGAACCATATAGGAAAGGTAAATGAATAATAGTTTTATGAATTTGAGTGGTATAGTAGAATATTAAAACTAAGCCAGATAGCACACCTCACTAAGTTTTGTCACTAAATAACTGTGATCTTGAACATGCCATTTGATATCTTGTGGTATCATTTTTCTTTTCTGTTAAAAGATGGTGCTGAAACAGGTAGTCTCCCTAAGTGCAAAATATTATGACTGTTATTATCATAGTCTGATGTGGACTGGGATGCAATTCAGTTTCTTTATAAAAACCACAAAGAATATATATCTGATCTATCAGGTCATAATTTGACCCTGAGTGAAGACTCGGGTGCTAAGAATAGAATTTATGAAATGAAGAATATAATCTTCTTGACAAAATGAGAATCCAAAGTAAAAATTAGTTTGATTTAATATAGTCAAACATCTTGAAATGTGACTAAAATTTTCAGTTTCTATGTGGATGTTTGACTTTGTGCAAGTAATATCAACCTAAAAAAATTGAACTAAATTTATGTCAAAATAATCCAGGCTTACCTAATTTGAAAAAAAATAACTTTTAAAAATTTGATTAATACATTCTGCTCTAGGATTTTGATAGTTTTCTGTCTCACATTCAGGTCTTTCACCCACTTTGAATTTATTTTTGTGTATGGCGTAAAAAACTGGTCCAGTTTCATTCTTTTGCATGTAGCTGTCCAGTTTTCCCAACACCATTTGTTGAAGAGATTGTCTTTTTTCCATCGGATAGTCCTTCCTTCTTTGTCGAAGATTAACTGACCATATAGTTGTGGGTCCATTTCTGGGTTTTCTCTTCTGTTCCATTGGTCCAAGTGTCAGTTTTTATGCTAGCACTGTACCGTCTTGATCACTATAGCTTTGTGATATATCTTGAAGTCCAAAATTGTGATGCCTCCAGCTTTGCTTTACTTTTATTTATTTATTTATTTTTTATTTTAATGTTTTTTAATTATATTATGTTAGTCACCATACAGTACATCCCTGGTTTCTGATGTAAAGTTCGATGATTCATTAGTTGTGTATAACACCCAGTGCACCATGCAATACGTGTCCTCCTTACTACCCATCACCAGTCTATCCCATTCCCTCACCCTCCTCCCCTCTGAAGCCCTCAGCTTTTCTTTTTCAAGATTGCTTTCGCTATTCAGGATCTTTTGTGCTTCCATACAAATTTTAGGATTGTTTGTTCTAGCTCTCCGAAAAATCCTGATGGTATTTCGATAGGGATTGCATTAAATGTGTAGAGGAGAACACAGGCAGTGATCTCTTTGACAAAGGCCTGCAGCAGATTCTTACTGGTATGTCTCCTGGGGCAAGGGAAACAAAAGCAAAAATAAACTATTGGAACTTCATCAAAATAAAAAGCTTCTGCACAGCAAAAGAAACAGTCAACAAAAGTAAAAGGCAACCTTTGAAATGGGAGAACATATTTGCAAATGAAGTATCTAATATAGGTTCGCATCCAAAATCTATAAAGAATTATCAGGCTAAACACCCAAAAAACAAATAATCCAGTTAAGAAATGAGCAAAAGACACGGATAGACTTTTTTTCCAAAGAAGGTATAAGATGGCTAACAGACACATGAAAAGATGCTCAACATAAGTCATCATCAGGGAAATATAAATCAAAACTATAATGAGATACCACCTTCTACCTGTCAGAATGGCCAAAATTAACAATTCAGGAAATGACTACTGTTGGAGAGGTTGCAGAGAAAGGGGAACCCTCTTACACTGTTGGTGGGAAGGCAAACTGGTGCAGACACTGTGTAAAACAGTATGAAGATTCCTCAAAAAGTTAAAAAAAGAACTAGCCTACGATCCAGCAATTGCACTACTAGGTATATACCCAAAGAATATAAACAAACTGATTTGAAGAGATACATGTACCCCAATGTTTATAGCAACATTATCAACAATAGCCAAATTATGGAAAGAGCCCAAATGTCCATTGAGTGGTGAATGGATAAAGAAGAGGTGGGGTATATATAGGATATCTATCTATCTATCTATCTATCTATCTATCTATCTATCTATCTATTCTGGACTATTACTCAGCCATCAAAAGGAATGAAATCTTGGCATTTGCAACAACATGGATGGAACTAGAGAGTATTATGCTAAGCACAATAAGTTAGAGAAAGGCAAATACCATATGATTTCACTCATATGTGAAATTTAAGAAACAAAATAGATGAACATGGTGATGGGAAAAAAAAAGAGAGGGAAGCAAATCATAAGAGACTCTTAACTATAGGGAAAACTGAGGGTCAGTGGGGAGAGGTGGTCAGGGGATGGGCTAAATGGGTGGTGAGTATTAAGGAAGGCACTTGTAACGAGCAATGGGTGTTATACGTAACTGATGAATCACTAAATTCTATGCCTGAAACTAATATTACACTGCATGTTAACTAACTGGAACTTGAAACTTGACGAAAAAAAAATGATTAATTTGAACTTAAAGACAATAATAAATTTGTTGAGTTTTTTTCAGATTTTTCCTATTATTTAATAGTTAAATATGTTTTAGAAAAATGTGTAGGTATTTGAAGAAGCATAAGTACTTCTGCATAAAATGCTTTTCTTTGTTGTTGTTTTTTTGTTTGTTTTCATTCCATTTTACTTAATTCTAGACTGTTCATCTTTTCTTGGATTCTGACCTTCTGCACTGAAACTTTCACTTAAACCAAACCAAAACAAAACAAAAATACCTGAAATTTAGAAATTGTTAAATGTCACAAAATATCAAGTGAGTAAAGAAGACAAAGAGAGTCAAAAATATTTATGTATTTTTGGTTGATACTCTTTTAAATTTCATGGATGAGGAAAATTAGTAACCCTGAGTCTCACTTTGTTTCAGGAGTTGTAGAATGGTGGGGTGATTTCAGGCACCTAGAGTATCAGCTTAAAAAAATATTGATTACAATGGGTATTAATTTTAAAGACACAACGGGCAGGCCTTTAAACTATTTAGCAGAAGGCATACAGTCTCTTACGGTGGAAAGAAGTATAATTAAAAACCTATCAATAGTCTGGGATTGTCAAAACTACTTTGTCACCTGAAGCACATTCCTTGTAATTATCTTTTAGGCTTTAAGCTAGATCACCATTAACCTCAGAAAAAAAAAGGGTTACTATGCTTTCTGGTGTGAGAAATTGTATCATGATGTAAATTAAACCCCATTCGACAGTCAAATTAGATTTGGGAAATGATTGAGTATTAAACCTACTCATGTATATTATCAAATGACACAAAGTCTGAGAGCACTAAGGGGAAAAGAGGAAGAGTTTTCCCCCTTTCGAAAGATTCTGAGATTCCTAATGTGCATAGAATACAATTTTGATCATACATTAGAGAAATAAAATTGAAGCAACACAAAGAAAACTCAAAGGTATTTTTAGCCTTTCCCCAATGATTTCTTTTCAGCTCTCAGACAGTACAAAATGAGTCAACACTTAAGTAAGCCAGAAATAATATAACGAGTCTGCAAAATTATAGCTACCTACAGCTTAGATCTTCAATCAAGTAATTATTAAATGCTCACTAGAAGGAAGAACAAATATGTTCTCAAGTGAACTTGCTTAATATTTTTAACCTTATTGTTAAAAGAAAGGAGTCATAATTAAGATAGCACAATGCACGAGGCAGAGAGCAGCATGATTGCATTTGATGATTAATGTTTATCCCTGAGGTGGTCTCTTCAGTTACGGATCAAGAAAAACCATGTAGTCTTCTATTCCTGCATAAGTCATTGGTGCCTCATTCCCAGGTGATGCTGGCCTGAGTACAAGTTGTGAAAAGTTATGTTAGTTGATGTAAGTAATTATCAACTGCATGAGAATATAGCCTACAACCAAATGTGTATTATCATTCTAACCTAACCTTGGTGATGCAGGGGACACTGAAGTATTCCACTGTGTCTGCTATTGGCAAAGAAACCTGTAAGGCGAAGTTTCTCAACCTCTACATGGTTGACGTTTTAGCCAGAGAACTCTTTGCTGTGGAGTCATCCTGTACATAATAACTAGTTTAGAAGAATCCCTGGCCTCTACACAGTAGATACCAGTAACAACCCCTCACTCTCATTTGCAACAAACATAAATGTCTTGACATTGCCAAAATGCCCGCTGGAACATTACATCAAGAACTGGGGATGTACTGTATGGTGACTAATATAACAAAATAAAAATTATTAAAAAAAAAATGTCCGCTGGGAGGCAAAATTGCCCCCAGTTGTAAACTATTGGCTCAAGAGCCTGGGAAATGCTCTGCAGCATAGATTGTATCTCTATCTATTTATCTATGTGAATAGGCACAGACACACACTGCCCCCCCCATACATATACCTACTCACACGTTTCTATATATACCATTATGTACATCTACATATAGTCAATAATACACATACATCTATATACACATATGTGCATGTATATACATACACATATACCCACATGTTTACATATATATCCAATTACATATATTTAAAAGACATTTATATATACTATTTTATATGTACAGATGCATATATACATGTATACAAACAATATATGAATGTGAATGTGTAATACACATGTGTATATACACATATATCTGTATGCATATGAATGTCCTAAACCATACATAATATTATTTTAATGTTTTCACAGATTGAAGATGCCTTTGACAGCATTCAGTATATTTGCATATGCTTTCAATTTCATTGTGAACACCCTTTAGTTTGAAGTTTTGGAGGAACAACAGAATTGAGTGAGAGGATTCCATGTAACACATAAAAAATTATGAAGGCCTCCAATCTTGTAGAAAAAAATAGACTATATGTAGGTCTGTGTGTCAGGAGATTGGGATACATGTGTAGGAACAGTGCAAGATGATATCCAGAGATTGACAAGAGCCAATTCATGTTATCAAGTAAACCTCAGCACAGGTTGGAGAGAGGGATAAAACAGCGTTCTTGGTTGCTCATGGAAACAATAAGCAACAAGTCAGAAAAAAAGCTCTAAATGATCAGCTAAATATTACTTGCCATTTTGATTTTGTCATCTACTTTGTCCTTATTTCTATGTTTCAGCCATTAGATACCTTCTTATTCAGAAGCTTTATTTTTAGGTAGAGAACATAGTTTCTTGTGTGCCATGATGTGAGAGACACGAGGATGTCTTTTTGCAAACAAATCTCAAAAACATGTAGCCTGAAACAGTTTCTGAAATTCTTCCTTTTGAGTGAGTATTCTTATGAGTTAAAGAATTTAGTGTTCCGGAATGGGAATATGTCTTGCCTGAACATCTCTTAATTTTTTTAGTGCACTCTTTTCCTGATCTTCAGCAGCCTAACAGAGTTTCAAGTAGTTGGTTTTGGGGTAGCTAAATTGCAATGGAGAGTAGGATGGGCAGATTTAGTATGTGGAGTTTTATACATCGGTGCCTGGAGAACAAGAAAACAAAGTATATTAAATAATACATTAAATACTTACTGTGTTCCAAGAACTTTACATATAAAATGTGGGGCAGGCTCTGTTGAATAAAAACTGAAATTCCAGTAGACCAGGATATGGACCTTCCCTACTTTCTGCCCCTCCCCACCAATTCTTTAGAGCACTGTGGGAAAAAAAGAAAAAATCGTCACAGTGATAGTCACATACTTGGTCAGAAATGCATAGCCGGCAACAATTTCTGATTCTTCTTGTTCACTGAAAGCAACTTAAAACTCTTAATAATTGGAGTTTTAGGGTAAAGATAATGGAAGCCAGGTGGCAAAAAGAGAAAAGGCCCCCCGAAATAAAGTCAAAACAATGTCACTATATCTAAATACAACAGCTGGCAGAATGGGCTAGACTGTACCTTGACCCATGAATCTAGAGAAATCAGTAGAGGATCCAATATGAGACTACATTTGAATCTACAATATATTTGAATCTAGTCCACCCTATTCAGTGGGAAGGAGAGGTCTGGGCCATGAGGCAAAGCTGACAGACTATGTCACCAGGGCCCTAGAAGTTGGTGGGGGAACACAGGGCATCAAGCTATAGAAGACAAAGGATCTTGGTTCAGTAGTGAAACAGGGCTCCAAGTCTAAAGTCAAGTTTATGCCACTACTTGGATAGCCTAACAAGGACCATTCCTGTGACATTAAAGCTCTAGTCATGAATGAATCCTTCTCCTTGTTTCCTTTTAGGATGTCTGGCAGGGATACAGAAATGGGAGAAAGCCACAAGATGTCCAACTGGCTCTTAAAGGAAAATGACCTCATGAATTGTGGTCAAACTGTATAGTGACCCTATTAGGGTTTAGGCAACTAGATTTATACAAATACCATTTTGTTTAATTATCCCCACAGCCCACTGATGTAGGGATAATTATTCTCATTTGTAGATTTGAAGTAGAAATCAGGCTGAGTGAGGTTAAATAACTTAATTATGTTTACAGAGCCAGTAAAGGGTAATGCTGGGAATCATACCATTGTCTGTTTGATAGCAAAGCTATTACATTTTTCTGACTCACAACAGACTCATACCAGCTCTTTAATGAAGAGCAAGGTGCCAACATTGGTATTCAGGTTGGATTATGAAAAGAAAGAGTTAGGAGTTAATTAAAGACCATTTTATCTTGTTCTAGCCCTACCTGGGACCCTTTCCTTCATGAAAGTAAACAGGCCAAATTTTGGTTGTCAGTTGTCAGAGGTAGAGAAATTAAATAGTATGTTTCTCTTCTGGCTGGTGTCAAGAGTTGATAGGTAAGGTTCTCCCTGGAACAGCTCGTATATTGTGGCTGAATGTATACTATTTGTACTTTTGTTTGGCAATTATTAATGCCTGTACATGCAAGCCCTTCTTCTATCAAGATCCATGTATCTTTACAAATACTCATTAACATAGAATCCTTGTTATTTTATCATCAGTTGGGCACCTCTAGAACTTTGACACTAAATTTTAACAAAAAGCATGATATCCTTTTAAATTATATTGCTAATGATTTGATCCCTACCAGAAGAAGCTTTCTTACAAGAAAGTTACAGCATTTTGCTTCTCATTATAAGATGAACAGAGACCTAATTAGATGTTTTAAAACCCAAAGGAAAGAAGATTCCATAACTTTTATCCTAAATTTAAAATCATCTGAGTTTAAAAGACCTGATCTTAATTATTTAGGGCCTGATTTCTTGAGTCAAGATGTTACTATTTTTATTAGAGACAGAAAAGTCAAATCTGAAGGCAAATGTGTTGTCTTATAGACATGGTCTAGGCCTTTTTTTTTTTTTTTTATCTTTGACAGGATAAGTTAATTACTAAAAAATCCAGAAAATTCGGGTCATTAGATTCCAGTTCTAAACATTTTTTATAAATACGTTTTGAAACAATTTTGGAAACACTTTGTAAAGTGATTCTCTACCTTCATTTGCAATGAGAAGAGAAAATACATTAAAAATAGTCTAAAATCCCATGTTTTCAACTTTAGAACTCAATCAGAAACATCAGCACTACAGGAAGACAAGTTGTCTTCCTTGGAAAGCATACCAGTACACAACAAAAGGCCTAGTCTTTCTATGTTTTTAAACAGGAAATTAAAAAAAAAAAAAAATCTAACCCTCTCTAAAATCTTTCAGGCAATTATAGAAACCATAATTTAAACATTTTAGCTTTCTGCCAAATTACTCCAAGTTGATGGCAGTTGGCTGCCAGGAGCTCCAGTCTTCCACTTTATTCAGGTTACAGAATGGATAATCAAAGCTGTGAATGGATAAAAGGAGAAGGTGCGAGAAGTTTCACATAAACTTTTAAAAGCATCAAAATGCAAAGTAAGTCACAGGGATGTGAATTGCATATGAATGCAATTAATTTATACATGAAGAGAAGATTTTTAGTATGCTATTAGTTTTATAACGGCCTAATATACCAGAAGCTAATCATTAGTTAGCTTGCCAGCGTATGACAAACTGCTTTTTACGTTTCTGTAAAGATTGAATGGATAGATGTTGTTGTCCAGAATGTTTTGATTAACCCTTCTATTGCATATTTTTAATTAGTACAAAAAGTAATGTTAATTGATAAACTTTATTGGATTACAAATGACATAGCAAGAAGGCAAGTCATCTTCATTCATATGCAACAAGAAATTTATGAAATGCAAAGATCAAAAACAATGTATGCTTTTTTTCTAATGATGGTACTTTTTCTTTACTGATGTCCTCAATTTTTTTGTTTTTGTTTTTGATCATTGATAGAAGTATTTAGAAAGGAGGGTAGAAAGGAAGGGAAATGAAAAAAAAATACTTTGAACAATTTTTACAATGAAAATTTCTCCCCAAGTTTCAGAAGATAATGTTAGCAATGCTAATTTTAGGTATTTCTTTTGTTCCTGTTTTTCCTATTCAGTTATTTAAGCAAACTCTTATTTATTGCAATACTCATTCTTTTCATGAAGAGAAAAAGAAAGAGAAGAAGAAAAAGAGAGAGAGAGAGAGAGAGAGAGATGGAGAGAGAGATATAGTTCTTTCCAAAATCCTAAAATGTCTTTTCTACTTTAGTGATTTGAATATGGGATATATTTTGTCAAGTAAGTGCTAACACCAGACGGAGGAAGATGGATAACTATAGAATAGAATTGGGCTTCACATGTTGAAATGAGTTTGCAAATTTGATACATTATTTTTAATAAATTCTTTATGAAAAAACAAAGGAATTTTAGCATTACACTCATCCTAACTTAATAATGCTAGGATTCACATTTATTCATGGTTTTCTTTCATTTATCACTATATGAATAAAATAATTAGTAGTGACTTCTTGGCCTACATTTAACATTGTAAAACCAGGCAAGCAGGTCATTGAAAACGAGAGTGCCTGCTGCATCATTTATATATTAAGTAAACTGTCAATGAAAGGAGAGTAACTTGAAAGTATCAACTGGTAATAGAACATAGTCCATAGGGTTTAAGAGAAAATTGTCTGCCATTTAATAACCCAGTTTTCTCCACCCTGAAAATGCCCAGATTGATATAAAACTGTTGCTAGTCAATTCTCCGTGAGTGGCTTATTGCTAGCTTCCTATGTTATTTGAAAACTTAATTGTGCCAATTCCTTTTATAGCATTGTGTCCTTTTGCAGCTAATTTTGAATCCTGGAGCCCAGTCATCTTCACTAAATATTATATGGTGTGTATGTATATTTGTGTGTTTTCTTCTCCATCATTCCACATCAACGTTCTCCTCTACTCTAACCTTCTTAAAAATCAGCAATAGAGATATATTCTCTGCTGCTTCAAAACTTTCACTCAAAGACCTTAAAGGATTCACCTGATTAAGTGTAGCCCACCTAGGATAATACCCTCTTTGGTTAACATTAGCTTAGAGTCAACTGATTAGGGACTTTAATTACATGTGCAAAGTCCCTTCACATTTGCCATATTCCTTTTTTTAGAAGTAAGTTACAGATCTTATCCACATTCAAGGAAAGTAGATTATATAGGAACATGGCTCATGTGGGACATCTTATAACTCTGGCTAGCATGACTCTTTCTTTACCCTTGCCCAGATATTGATTTTCTGTCCTTGGAATTCCTACATCTGTATTATGTTTCTTCACAATTACCATGTGGTACATGTTGGATGATTATTTAATATTTACTATTGGAACTGTCTCTAGCCTTCCTTCTCCTGCTGTCCTGTTTTTTTCTATAGCACACATCACATGCTGTATAATTGATTCACTTATTTTGTTTAGTGTGTATGGTCTATCTGCCCCAAATTAAAGTTCTTCAAGGCAGCTGTTTTGTTCACTAATGTATCCCTGTGCTTAGAAAAGTACCTGATATATTGTAGATTCTCAATAAATGTTAAATAGATGCTGCAACAATGCTAATATTCTCTAATAACTGGAGTGAAATTTTCTTTTAAACAAAATGCCATTTCTTATAGACTAGTTCAACTGTATCAAAACCTTTTTTATTGTGTGCCATCATTAAAGTAGTAATGATTATGAGTATGCACCTCAGTGTAGGTATATTCATTTCTAAATAAGACAAGTGGATGCTGTACTGATACATTATGAGGACTATAAAACCAGAAAATATGAATGCTAAAAAGATAGAATTATTTTATTCTAATATTTTCTCATACTCCAACTTGTCATTTCCTGCACAATTTCCCGCATATACAGTGGTAGTGTAGATGTTCAATAAAACAATTTTTTGATCACTGGTTTTAGATTATTACTCTATTGAAACTATATGAAGGTACCAGATAAGAATTTAAAAAAAAAAATTGGACCAAAAAATCCACTTAAAAACTTTCAGTTTTATCATTATATTTTGCAAGTAAATGATTGACTGGTTGCCTTGGGGTTGTTGAGTTATTGGTTGGAACTAAAAGGAATAAGAGAGATGCAGCATAGATAAGTATGTGGTCTTTGGAAGCCCATGACTGGAATTCAGATTCTCATCCCAGCACTTGTTCACTATGTGCACATAGACATGTAACTTTATTTCTGTATTTGAATCACTTTTTTGTAAATGACCATAACAATAACGCCTTCCATGTAGTATCACTGGAAAGATTTAAATGAATTTAAGCTCCTGTACCCTGGCACTGAGGAAGCTCTGATCGGCCTTCATACCTTTGGTTTCCTCGTTTTTTAATGCATACATAACACCTACTCATAAGATAGTTATACGCTTACTGCGGTCTCTTGTACATATGAACCAGAATTGGAAAATTCATCACAAATATAAAATAGTGAAATGAGTAGGCAGGATAAAATCTACAAAATGAGAGAAGTTGTATTGCATTGGCTACTGACTTACTTATTTTGTGAAGTAAATATAAAGATAAAAATTCAGATTATCATTTGGAAAAAAGAAAATGAACCAACATAAGGAATTGCTGTTTGAAGCACTGGCAGGGTTTGTTGCTGTGGCAAAGAGTTTAAACAAGTAATTTGTGAATCTTGTGACTGTATTATAAGTATAAGGTAATCAGCTAATTAATAAGGAGTTAATATCCAAAACATATAAAGAACTTATACAACTCAACACCAAAAAGAAAAAAACCCCAAACCCCAAAAAAACAAGCCAATTAAAAAATGGTCAGAGGGCCTGGATAGACACTTTTCCAAAATAGACATGCATATAGCCCACAGACACATGAAAAGATGTTCAGCATCACTCATCAAGATTGCAATGAGATAGTACCTCACACCTGCCAGGATGGCTACTATCAAACAGACAAGAAATAACAAGCGTTTGTGAGGATATAGAGAAAAGGGAACCCTACTGTACTGTTGGTAGGAATCTAGATTGGTCCAGGCACTATGGAAAACAGTATGGAGTTTTCTCAAAAACTTAAATATACAGTAATTCCACTACTGGGTATTTACTCAAAGAAAACAAAAACACCAGTTTGTAAAGATATATGAACCTTGTGTTTATTGCAGCATTATTTATGATAACCAACATATGGAAGCAATCCAGGAGTCCACTGATAAATGAATGGATAAAGAAGGTATGGTGTGTGCATGTGTGTGTACGTGTGTGTGTGTGTGTGTGTGTGTGTGTGTGTGTGCCTGTGTGTGTCTGTAGAATATATACAAAATAGAATGTTACACAGCTATTAAAAAATGAGATCTTGCCATTTGCAACAACAAGGACAGACCTAGAGGGTATTATGCTGAGTGAAATAGGTCAGACAGTAAAAGAGAAAGACCATTTAATTTTACTTATATGTGGTATCTAAAAAAATAACAAATGAACAAATAAAAAACACTCTCAGATACAGAGAGAAACTGGTGGCTGCCAGAGGGGAAGGGGTAGGGGAATGGGAAAATAGGTGAAGGAGATTAAGAGTTGCAAACTTCCAGTTTTAAAATAAATAAGTCACAGAGGTGAAAAGTGTAGCATAGTGAATATAGTCCATAATATTCTAATAATTTTGTATGGTGAAAAAAATAATTCTAGATACTTGTTTCATTAGGATATATTTTAAGCAATTAAGAAATGGTAAAGAGGAAAGAAAGACTGTTGATTACTATAACAACTGATCAGATTATTGTTATGTGTCACAGAGCCATCATGGTTGAAGAGACTATTTGGTAAAGTGACCCTCAATCTTAATTGAAGGCCTATGTTTGAGTGCTGTAAGGTTGCAAGGGTTAAGTCTCAATTCCTCAATGAGGAATCCAAGCTCCAGAAAAGGAAGACACAAACCTGAAATAAACCTGTCCTCCCAAACCCTTAATGCTACTTGGGAAATTGATGCAAAGAAATTGCAGGTGGAGGCTGGGTCCATATTGCAACTGTCCTAAATACATCCCCCCTTGTTTCATTGTTATTTATTCTAGAATGGAGAAAGGAAACAGCATTATGACAGGTGTTTCATATGAAACACTTGAGATCTTAATATCATAAAACCCAGCTAGCACAGAGATCATCGTTTTCAATATTTCCCAGAATGTCTTTGGAATAAGTTTCTTCCTACACAGTGTTTTCTGAAATGAGGATTTTGTGGTCAAATAATCCTGGGGTAGCACTACATTGCTGTATTTCTCCCTGGGGGATTTACAGTGCATATTAGCTTATTAAAAGCTCTTGGATCCAAGTTCTGAGGGGAAAAATACTTGATTTTAAAATGTTATATTTCAAAGTTTTTTGAACATAGAACTATTTATTTAGCTTTAGAAATAAATGTATTCTGAGAGAGTGGAACTTAAATATTCTCATCAAACAAAAAAGATAAATATGTGAGGTTATAGAACTAGATGGGGGAAATCCTTTCACAATATATATCAGTATTTCTCTATATATCTCTCTATATTTCTCTCTGTAAAATCATCATGATGGACACTTTGAATATCTTAAAATTTTGTTCGTTATACCTCAATAAAGCTGAAAAAAGAAATAAATATATTTATTTACTTTATGTGGCAAAACATCTTCAACAAACTTAGCGTTTCTTGGAGCACACAGATATGATGGTGATAATAATTGCTGCAGGTGGATTTCTAGGCACCAGGTCCTTTGTGTATAAAATAACTCAGTTAGTTCTTACAGCAATCTGATGATGTGGGAATAATTATTACCATCCCTATTTCCCACCATAGGTAGGAAACTGCAGTTCGGTGGGCTTGATAACTCACCAAAGGCCATAACCTAGTAATTCATTGTATTGCTTTGCAGATTTGGTAATACTGATATGTTTAAAGTCTAAGCAAACTGAGACACAGAAAAATATTAATAACTTGTTGCCCATATTTATGTTGTTATTTTGAGGCAGAGCAGGGATTACCTAGATATGTTTATTACCAGTTATCTGCATTTCTGGCAACATATCATGTTGATTCATTTGTTTTATTTTTTTTCCAATTATTTTTCTTCTAAATTACATGATCCTTGCATCACCCATGTACACTTCTATCTGGCTTCTAGGAGCACAGGGTTAGGATGTATTTTGATAAGTATTATGCATTTGGTATTTGATATGTTGTATTAAACAATTTATAGTGACACTTTGTAGAGGGCCTTGAAAGTATTCAATAAATTTCTGGAGAGTCACATTGATTCATACTGCCCAGTGTCCAAGACCTAGTACCCTTAAATGACATGTTAGATGTACATGGAGAGTGGTAAAGCCCAATTGTATTTTTATTGCCATAAATATGCATGATAGCCTTTGATATGCTCTATAATCAACTGAATTTTTAATAACTAAAAGATGTTTATCACTTCCTTTCAAAAGAAAGGTGTTGTAAGGACTTGTGAATTAAAATCTGTAAGCATGTCACATCCTCATTAGAGAGTGCAACAAGGGTACAAAACCATGATCATTTCTCTAAGTGTCAAGATAAAATTCAGACAGAGAGATTGTATTGCCTCCTGACAGAGTGGCTGGAAGAACATCTGTTTCTGCTGCCCACAGCATCTCTCTCTCTCTCTCTCTTTTTCTGCTTGGTCTGGGTATGGCCCTGTGCACACATCTCTTGAAAGAGACTTCACAGAGGTTGTATAATAAAATGGAACTCTTACTACTATGGTAAACACTGACTTTTAAAGAATTCATGATTGGTCTCAGATAGTTAAAAGGGGTTTCAGAGAATTCCTGCCTGAATGTTATTTCATATTGTGACGCTTGTACATGGCAATGCAAATTTTAAAAACTTGACAGGCCTCGGTGAATTATGTGACATATATAAATCTCCCATGTAAGATAGACTTTAAATTGATGGTATCACACCAAGCAGTGAAAGAAAAGAACTACTGGCACTTATCCTTACAGGCTAATAGCTGCAAATGATTTTATGAATCATTAATTTAGACATGCGGTCCTACCCATTTTTAAAACCTAATATGAAATTAACATATTTTTTCTACAATATGATGTTAGTAGTTTTTGAGAAAAGAGGCCATCTGATGAAGTAAAAATTCTCCCAATTTTGTGCCACAGATTTTTGATACTGTAACTAATACAGCTGTAACTAATTAGAACCTTTGTTAAAGAACAAAGATTGATTGATTATTAGATCAATATTGCTTACGGAATGTCCCAAGATGCAATGCTTTTTGGATCATGATGCATGAAATATATAGCTAAATTTAAAAAAAATCTTTTTATGGTGGTTCCTATTTGTGATATTTTACTAAAGCATAGAAATGTTGAGATTAAGCAAAACTAGACAACCTCCTTTTGGCTAAGGTTAAGCAATGATTTTCCTTTTTTAGTTCAATTATATTGCTTTTCCTTTGGTAGACACAGTTGGGCAAGTGTTCAAAGTGTTTCGTAGTGATTTCACTGTGCAACTACCATTAAAATAAACATGAGCTGCATACTTAAATTAGAGCATGCTGCTTTGAAAACGTACCCCACTATTTTCAGCATATTAACCTGTCAAAACCTGATAAAATTGGGCTCACATTCCTAATTGAGAGTATGTTTGTAATGCGTATATATCCTTTTCATACAAAGTTGGTATGCAATATAAATGGTAGCATAACACAGTAATGGGCTCATCTATAGTACATGATGCCAATGTACATCTTAGAAATATTCCTGAAAAAGTCAAGGTTTAATGCATCTAAACTGTTGAATAAATTGCAAAATGTGTCCAGTGGTCTTTGCTGTATTTCAAGAAGAATAATCTGAACTTGTTTCACCATTTTTTGCCTTTGTTTAATGTGCATGGCAGCATATCTTTACCTTTCTCTGAGCTCGCGAGAGTATTTTTGCAATCAGTCCATTGAGTAGCTTGCTCACTAATCAATTAACAAATAATTACTAAGCAGGGACTGTGAAGCAAAGCGATGTGCTGGCCTTCTCCCTACACTTCACAGAACTCTCTATTTGACACTCTGATGCTCAGTAAATATTTACAACTTTGCATTTTTCTTTTAAATTGAAGAACAGAATTGCTAACAAGCAGACAACAGCCCTAATGCACAATGAGGATATGGAAATAAGTCCAGGCAGACATACCTACCAGAGAAGATAGGTACAATTAAAACCACAGCCTTTGGAACTAAGTCACATTTAACTCCAGTTCTAGTTTTGTCACTTAATATTTGGGTGATCTTGGGGTACTTGTTTAACCTTTCTCTACTTCAGTTTCTTCAGTGTAAAATAGGAATAATAATAATAGAATTACTACCAAGAGGTCTTTTGATGGTGGCATGAATGTATGTAATGTACAGAGCTTAAAACTATTTCTGGCAAAATGGAAACACAATGAATATGTTTTAACAATCATTTGTTGTTATTGACACCACCACAGAGCTGGTTGTGGATACAGACCCTGATTTCAATTTTCTTCTCCCATTTATTAGCTTTATGCTATTGGGTATAATACTGCAAGGCCCCAGTATGATCCATATTCATCTTATTCTTAGTGCATTGATTTTATCATTCTTATTCTTTTCTTATAGTTCTTTGAAGTTTGCTGTTACTTGTAGAAATAAATACCTTGTTGTTTTGAGGAATAAATGGAACATATGTAGTAAATCACTTAGGGCCACATTGGCCTGGTGTAGCTTGATTACACAAGATCGGAGACTAGGGTTCCCCCAGGCCACTTAATAGGCACCTCATATCAATACCCATAGTGTAAAGGTGATAGTCACACTGTTAAGGAACACTCAATGGTGAGTCAATAGGGCTAACAGTGCCTTCGGGTCATTATTGCTACCATTTATTTTCACCTTCATTACACAGATGTTCTCTTCATGGAACCATGTTATTGTATAAAATCCGTGTCCTTGAGTCCTTAAATTAACCCATGGCTTTAATGGTAAGTATATTTATTATTATCACTTTATATTTTAAAATTCTTGCGGGTTGTGTAGACTAGTAAGTATACACAAATACTTGTGTGCAGGTCTGCGTGTGTGGACTTCTAAAGTTTGGGAACGTCTGTAACTTTAATCTAGAATTTCTCACCAATTTAAAGTGAACACAAGACTGATTGTTTAAATTACTGAATTAAGGAAACATTGTGTAGTTGACCTTAAACAGTAGGTAATTTTAAGTGAAATTTGAAAAAATAAATACTAGAAATAGTGTATGTGTATAAAGCATAGAATTGGTTCTCATATATGATTGCTCTTAGCTAAGAATTCTACATTAAATCAGGAAGTTTTTGCTTTAATTTAATGAGGAAAAAATAAATTCATAATCCACATAAGGTTTCATTACATAGTTAAAAAAGTATTCAGTGAAATTAAATAAAAGCATATGACAAACTATTAACAATCTATCCTTTTAATTTTATATGGGTTTATCTTTAAAGCCACATATAATATCACCAGAGCACATGACTCTAGGTCAGGTTTTGTCTGGTAATTGCAGCTAGTCATCGCAAACTTTTAAAATTTAATTTGATTTCAGCAAGTACTCCTGTGGTGAGCCTGAGGTCTCTAAGCCCACCCAAATGGATGGCCTTGGTCTGGCTCCATGGCATTGTCATATTTGCAGAGTAAGGCTATGGGTATCATCATCTCCAAATCGTATAGATGACAAACTCTAAAATGCTTGTACAATTTGATGCATTGAATGAAATTTTGCTTATCTTTGCAAGAGAAGAAATTGTTTATAAGCCAATATAAGCAGGAGTTTAAGGGTTGGATCCACTTGTGAGTCGTGTTTGTTTCTTCATACAATTCATTAAATAGTAATTGATCTTTTAAAAACTGATATTTCAGAGTACTAAATGCATTCACTGTTTGAGAGAATCCTTGCAGTGAGTTGTTTTTCTTATTTTGTTCCATTAATTTGTAGGGAAGAAAATAAATTTCAAATACAAGAAATATTTTAAAAATTTAAATATACATATATTACACATGGTTTGAGTTGAAAATTGAGGACTGTTATGTCATGTCCCTCCTTGTCTTTATTGGCCAGATAATTCAGCATTAGATCCTGTGTAAATGGAAATAATACAAGTGATAATAAATATTAGCAATTGCTACAGTTTATTAAGCACCTGTTAGGTCCCAGGTTATTTCCTCATCTTATTTCATTTAACTTAACTATCACCTTGCAAAGTAAAAAGTATTAATTTATTTTATTGATGTGGAAACTTAGACCTGAAGAGGTTATGTAATGTTAAGGGAGGTCTGGGGACATAGTTTATAGATGTAGGTAATTCATTCACTCACAACTATCTCATTCAACCACTTTGAGGTTTCATAGATTTTCTTTTAAATTGAAGTATAATTGACACACAAGGTCTTGAATTCTGAATAGGAAATTTCTTTTTTAAATATGCCCATACAGTTGTTTTAAAGTAATATTCATTTATAACTTTTTAATGGCTCTAAGATCTTTAGTATCCTTTTTCTTTCTCTTGTGCACAAAACTGGAGCTTTTTTAAACCCATACGTTAGACATTTTATGGTTTCCCCAAAAGAAAATACTAGAGTTTCTTTTTAATTTTAATTAATTATCTTTTATAGAATAAAAACATTAAATAATTCTAAGGTTTTATATTTATAATTCCAAAAAAAAATATGTACTAATCAAAGCTAAAAGCCGTAGGATATTATTTCCTCCCTTACAAAATGAAACAACAATGTCCTTTTTGATAGGGATTTTAAGATAAATAAATGAAGTGATGGGAGCATTTATATGTATTATTACCTTTATTGATTATGGCAGGCAGAATAATAGCCTCCCCAAAATGTCCATGATCTAATCTAAAGATCCTGTGAATATGTCAGTTAAAGGTCAAAGGGGAATTAAGATTGCAGATGGAATTAAGTTTTTCAGTCAGCTGACCTTATAGCAGGGAAATTACTCTAGATTATCCAGGTAGGTCCACTGTGATCATAAGGGTCTCAAAAATAGAAGAGAGGAAGAAGTCAGAGTTGGGGGAAATATAACAAAGACCAGAGTGATACTAATGAGGACTCAACTAGCCATTCCTGGCTTTGAAGATGGAGAATGGGGCCATTAGCAAAGGAAAATGGGACGCCTAGAGAAGTTGAAGAAGGCAAGCCAACAGATTTTGCCCTAGAGCCTCCAGAGGAATGAGCCCTGCAGACCACCTTGATTTTAATCCACTGAGGCCCATGTCAGACTTTTGATCCTACTGCAGTGTAAGGAAATAAATTTGTGTTGTTTTAAGCTATGATGTGGCAGTTTTTTTACAGCAGCAATAGAAAACTAGTTCAGTCTTATTATTATACAAATTATTATTTTCTATGCTTCTCCCAGTTATAAAATTCCAGAGAATTTCAAACATACGGATTCCTAGGGATTTGGGCTTTCTCTCAACTATGTGACTAATTAGCTATGTCATTGTGGCCTAAATGACTCTGCCTGAGTGCTGTATATGTACAATAATGCCCTTTCAGCTGCCACTACCACTCGGAAAGAAGAGTATGATAAAGGCAACTTTGAGATGTTGATAAAGCTTAAGTTCAGTCATTATGCATGGGAGGTAATTATTTTCAGTACTAGGAGTAAGATCATAAATGTAAGAAGATCTAAAATGTAAGACTGAAAGAATTATAGAAGCAAGAGATAAAAGTAATCTGTTATTCTGGATTGTGGACAATTAATTGTACTAGGTCACGATGTCCTACTGTAGGGCAATAGAGGGGTGTGCCAAAGTTTCCTTGAGGATATCATTAGATTAGGGTCATTAAAAATATTTTCTTCCCCAATTTTCTTTTGCTCAGTTTCTGATACTTCTTATTCCCCTGTCAGCATGTAAAATATGATATACGACATATATGTGTGTGTATATGTCACATGTATAGCTGTATACTTACATACACATACATAGACTCATACACATATACTTCATATAACATCTAGATACAAGGTATAAAATATTTCTGTGATACCTGACTCTATAAGCTCCTTTTTTGTAATCTGCAAAGCACAATAGAGTTTTGAAAATTTGCAAAAGAGGCCATGATTATGTTCATAAAGAGAAAGGATTTATTTCTCTCGATTATGGAATTTTTTTTATGAGATGAATCATTCAGAATACACCTCAGGCCATTCACAAATTAGCCTGTTGTTGTTAGCTGGCCAATATTACATTAACATCTCAACTACCTGGAGGGTACTTAGCAAACAACCATACTCTGGAAAATAGAGGAAAACACAGAATTGACAAAAATGGTCTCTGAACAGGTGCACTTATTCATAGAAAACCCTCTGCACAGGGATTCATTTAGATTTCCTCTTGTAAAATTTGACTTTAGAAAATTTGGTTATCTTGGTACCTGACACATAACAAGTCATTGTAAAAAAATTTTTTAAAAATAGGAGCAGTAAGGATATTACTAAATGGGTATACACTGAATAGTGCACAAAGTTATCATTGATAACTTACTGACTGATTGTCAGTAAGACACAGAGAAAAAAAACCAGATAACACAGACCTTAAAATAATAGCAGTGTGGAATAATTAACACTGGGGCAAGAATCATGCTGCATCTCAAAATCAATTGATATTCTAAAGTTAACCTTGAGTCATCAAGAAAAAGTTAAATTATATTTAGTCTCCTTTGTTTCAGAAGGCAAGAAGTATAAATTGATTTTAGAAAGACCTTTACCTATGGTACTGACATTTCTTGTATGTCTATATAATGGGCAAAACACTGCCAAAGGCACTTTGTGGATATCATCTCAATGAATCAATGGTAAGAATAAAATAGAATTATAAGACAAAATAAAATAAATTGTGCTGAGTTGTTTCTTTCACCTCTTCACTCCATGTTTCTCCTCAAAGCTGGCAACTACATTCTCCAACCTACTTTCCCTAGCTTCCTGATAGGCACTGCCAGTTGGAGTCACCGCCAGGAGATTGGAACATGGAAGGAAGAGGACAACTTTATTTATTTATTTGTTTGTTTGTTTGTTTATTTATTTATTTATTTATTTATTTATTTATTTATTTATTTATTTTTCTATCTATCTATCTTTCTATTTTCTTCTCCAGATAGAGCCTCCAACAGAAGCAGTGAATAAAGAGCAACTGGGTGTATTTGTAGGCTTCAGTGAGGTCTAAAGTTGTCTCAGCACTCTCAGAGGGAATGCAGGCTCCAAGATTCCTGCTCAGAGGTCACTGTGGGTTTCAGTAGTCACAAGGCAATGGAGCTCCTGTTAACTTTAGCAGGCCAGCAGCAAACACTGGCTTGTGGCCCAGGAGCAGTAGCAGATTCTTCATCTTTATGGAACCAATCCTTATTTTACTATTGCTGTTGCTACCCTGGGCCCCCTCCATTTCTTCTTTTTACCCTTTAAGCCTTTTAAACACTTTTTAAAGCAATTCCCTATTAAAACTCTGCTTGAATTTCTAGCACAGTTTCTATTTTGTGATGGAACACCAATAAGTTAAAAAATTATTATTTAAAATGTAGCTTTTTATTAAAATAATATGATTTAAAAATAAGTAAAATTGAAATATGATTTCTATTATTAAAAAAGTTTAATGTGTCCAGGAAATTCGGCCATCTGGCAGGACTCACCAAGCAAAACCTACGGTTCAATCTTAGCATTGGGACTTCCTGAAATTAAAAGAATGTTTGCAAAATTGTCAACAAATTTCTTCTTAGCAAAGTGACAAAACAAAAAGTTTTCTAGGGACTGTAATGCCCTGAGCATTGACTCCAGTCATTTTATAGTACGGCTTTGAGGAAAAAGAAGAGAAGGTAGATAGAGCTACGACATCATGCCAGAATCCTCTGACACCATTAGCAAGTGACAGTGGATAAATAGCTTCCACCCAATTATGTCAACTTCCACACACAATGTTCATTCCCCAGGTCAAATAGCGTGCAGGTTTTCAGTAAGTGGGATCCATGGACGTAAGACTACAAGGGCCTATGTGGAGTGCTCAGATGTTTCATAGTGCTTTTTTTCCCTCTCCTTCTTTATGTATTTTTCTCTTCAACAAACTGAAATGTTGGATCCCAGAAATGTTAAATAAAAATCACTTAAGAAGCCACTGTATTCATTTTTGCAAAGAATAGTTTTTTTGCTGAGTGGTGGGGAGGTGGAAAAAGGCTGTTGGGAAAATGATCCATTCGTATTAACAGGGCAAGGTGAGGCATTAATGTGCTGAAATGATGCTTGTATAATTGCCTCTATTGGAGGTTTCATCTTTTCCATCTGCTTAGACTATAGTTTTCATTGAAAATATTCCCTTGAGAAGATTTGAAATCATCCATTTTAAGAGGCTGAAATTATTAAAATAATGGCAAAGATATATACTGTCACTCGTCTATTGCATTTGCAAAAGAATTTTTCTTAGTTTTTCTAGAAGCCATCCCTGAAGTTTGGAGTGAGCAGTACGAAAAATCAAATAATAGGGAGAAAGTGTTGAATGACTATCATGTACAGAGAAGTATGGTGAAGTGGAAAGCCATAGGCTTTATTGTCAGTCAACCCAAGTTCAAATCTTCCTTCTTATTCCTCCTACCTATATGAGTTAAGTCAAGTAATATAAATGTTCTAAGTTTGTTTCCTCAATTCTAAAAGAGGAACAGAATATTTATCGAAGCAAATGATTAAAGCTGATGTATACAGACTGCTTAACATTGTGTTCTCAACTCCATAAATAAGCAGTGTGATTTTATATTATAAATATAACAGTTATATAGTGTATATGTGGATGTACATATAAATGTGTGTGTGTGTGTGTGTGTGTGTGTGTGTGTGTGTGTGTGTGTGTAGTGGGTTGAAATATTTGAACTTAATTATACTTAACAGTTTTTGATGTACAAAAATATATATCTTCCATTAAGGAAAATGTAATCCCCTATAAAAAGACTTGCACAGGGCATAGAATTTTTGCCAGATATTTGATAATAAACTGGACATTGTTTTTCTTATGTTAAGAGTGATAACAACATGGGGCGCCTGGGTGGCTCAGTTGGTTACACGTCTGCCTTCTTCTCAGGTCATGATCCTAGGTCCTGGGATCCAGCCTCATGTCAGGCTCCTTCTTCAGCGGGGATCCTTCTTCTCCGGAGACTCTCTCTCTCTCTGTCTCTCTCTCTCTCTCTCTCTCTTCTTCTGTCTGCTGCTCCCCCTGCTTGTGCATGTGCACTCTCTCTCTCTATGTCAAATAAATAAAATCTTAAAAAAAAAAAAAAGAGTGGTAACAACACACTGGCCACAAGTGTGAGTGGCATTAGATGTTTGAGGATTTTAGAGATTTTTCCATTAAAGCACCAGTAAAGGTCTGGGTTTTTCTCAATCATGGTTGATTTAGAAATGTTAAAAATAAGTAATTGTTTTACAAATAACATTTAGATAGTGACAAAAGGTCTAAACACTGTGTGAGAATAAAAGATTCCACTTGTAACTAAGTGTTAAATGGAAGATGAATTTAACTCCCTTGAGTACTCAAACACAAATGAACGAATAATTTGCGGTCTTCATAATGATGTCATGGAAAATTTATAACATTGACCCTGAAAACTAAAATCGTAAAGTAAAAGATAGGTAGGGACCAATGTGCCAAGTACCCAAAGACCGCTAAATCTGCAGGTATCATTGGAAAGGTAGCTCTGAAAGACCATATTGACTGACTTAACTTTAAGTAGAGTTGCACTGATTATGGAAAATTGCCACCTATCCTGGTCTTAAATGTACTGTTAATTAAGTGGATTTTCAGTAAAGTGTTATATTAGTAAGTCCAAAGGAATGACAGCCAGTTTAGTACAACAGCCAGTAAGCTGCCACACACACACATACACATCACTCTTAGTTGTTGTAATGTATGTATTTAAAAAAACATTGCTTTTTAATTTGTTAGCTTAATTGCTGTTGTCTTAACCATGAACATGTAACTTCTACATTGTTGGGAATATTCTAGCTCTGCATGTGTGAGACTACAAGGATCATCTAACAGTAAAGTTCAGCTTAGTAGGTTTAAACACTAAGATGATTACTTTCTTTATAAAGAAGACCTGTCAATTTCAATGTGTTAAAAATAAGGACTGTTGCAACAAGTAAGAAATAGCAAGTGAAATTTAATATTTAATTTGAGCAAAGATGACTGCTACAAATTAAATTTTTAAAATCATAAGGAGCTGTTTTAACTCCATTGTATAGAAATACTCCATGTATGATTAATATTTTTATATTTTAAATTCTTAGATATTATTTAGGTTACATAAAGTACATATTCTTTCATAGTGCTTTAACTTCTGGTCAGATTATTGTCTTGAACCACTTTTTTACAAATATGCTGTATTTTTAGTTTACCTGATTATAAACTTTATGTAGCTTTTTAATTGCTATAATGTAGCTGGGAAATTTGTTTCACTTGAGAGGATAAAAAATGTCTGTTGATACTGATATTTTAGGATAAAACTTGAAAACATGTATTGTAATTGAAAACACTGGATAGTCACAGTTATTATTATTATTATTTTAATTTTTTTCTTTCTTTTTTATTGAGAGTGAGAGAGAAAAAGAGAGAACAAGTGGGGGAGGGGCAGAGGGGGAGGAAGGGTGAGAATATCAAGTAGGCTCCATGCTTAGCAGTGGGGAGCCCGATGCAGGGCTGGCTCTCATGACCCTGAGATCATGACCTGAGCTGAAATTAAGAGTTGGATGCTTAACCAAGTGAATCACCTACGTGCCCTGAATATTCACAATTTTTAAATAATTATAGAATTTCAGCATCTAAGGGAAAATGTAAGCATCTGATCAATAGATTTAATTCCATACATAAATCCAAAGAAGAGAAAATGTGTTATGATCTACAAATTGATTATTACCATGATATATCTGCTAAAAGTAGTGTGATTGCTAGAAGAAAATCAAATAACTTAAAATAATATGAAATACAGAAGCTAGCATGTATTTATATATCAAAAATAAATTTTCCTCAAAAATATGTACCTTAGTGATTTCAGTGTTTAGTTTAATTTTCTTGTGAATGGTGACACTTGACTTTCTTCTTTCTCTGATATTGAATTATTTCATGACTCCAGCTTTTGAAGTCATCAGAGGAGAAAAACATGGAGCTCATTAAAATAAGAATAGGAGTAAAGTTATTGCCTTTGTAACAAAAAAATTACTAAACTAGTGTCTATTATGCAAATCGTTACCATTCGTAAGTTATTCATTATATGGCCAGTGGCAGCAAAACTGATATAAAATGAAAGAGCCAAGTAATCTGTTGTTTTATTTGTTTTTTAACCGAATGCAGAGAATGTTCAGGAGGGTTTCAGAAAGAAGGAGGATGTTGAAAATGTTTCGTCATACTGAAGTGGAGAAACAGTTTTGCAAATCGTTATTATGAAAATTTATCATTTTGAAGAAAATTTTAGTTTGTTAATATAGGTATTAAAACATAATGACTGCGGTTGGGTGAAATTCTTATCAAATAGTTTTTATACATACCCATTCAAGGATTCTAATAGAAATATGCATATAATATATAGGCCGTTATTAATATTGGATAATTATAAAGCTGTTATATTAATAATGAAATGTGAAAATGCCCCAAAGTGGGAGAACGGACTAGAGGGAAATGAGGAGAGTCTCAGAATTTAAAAGAGTTCTTTTGTGATTGAATAATTTTAAGAAGCAATCTTATGCTAATATAGCTCAGTGAAATTATGATTATAATCAAGGGAAAACGGGCCGCTCTAACCATGGAGCACCAACTGAGGAACAGCAGAGCCCGTTGCAGATACTATCACATCTATGTGAGACTACAAGAGTCTTCCTGGGAGATAAGTGAAGGCAATTTTGAAGTAAAGGATCTCTTACACCAAGAGATGAAGTGATTCATCAGGGCACATAGGGAATCTGTCATAATGGAAACATAAATCGAGGCCGGTTATATACATCAAAAACTAGAATTACTTTGACCATTTCTACAAACTCCAGTATCACAAGGTAATGTTAATAAGGATGCTTAATAAATATCACTCATATATAAATAGCTTTTTTTATATGTAGATTTTAACATTTTAGAAACCAACAGTCTCTGCTAAATGTAAGTGCCAATTACTGCTTTAATCTATTCCATAACCAGAGTCCTCAATGATTAAATAAAGAGAATAAGGGAAACACACAAGGAACCAATAATACATTAACCAGCAGAGCAACACTTGTTAGATATGGTCTGTTTTATTTTTGTAATTCACCTTACATTTAAATAATAACAATATTGTTCTTCTTGATACTATTAGAGTTTGGCAGAGCTAATCTTTCCTCTCAGGTCTCTATTTTGTTTAGTTAAATTTCAAGGGCAGGGTTTGTAATTTGATTTCCAGAGTGGGATATTGATTCTACACCCTTAAGCTTTTTTTAGATATAGTACTAATTGATCAGTGACATTTAACTGATTTACTCTGGGGCAGATAATCAGCAAAGCAATAAGAAAGTTAAGGAATGAAAACTAAAAGTAATTCCTGTTCGTAGACCACTTAAATAACATACATATTTGATTAACTATAAAATCATTGCTTTGCATGCATATCATTTCTTTCCTGTTCATTTAGACAGTCTAAAAGAAAATTATTATATTTACTTTGCCTGAAAATAGTGGTAGTCTTAATGACACACTAACAGTGACGTAAGAAATCTTATGCATCAATTACATAAAGTACCCAATTCAGAAAGCAGGGATATGATAAGTATTATTTTTATCAAAGCTTTATGAAATTATAGGGAAAATAAATCTTACATAAAACATCCATTGGAATTGCAGTAAGTGTATATTAAAACAAAAATCCCTGCTGGTTGAAGTTTTTCCCAAATCCTAAGCTCTACAGATACAAAGAGAGAGAGAGAGAGAAGAAAAAAAAAAAAAAAAAAGAAATTAAAAAAAAGAAAAAGAGGAGGTTAAATCAGCCTTGGACCAGTTTTTTAATAAGGTTAATTAATTGTTGCTAATTACAACATGCCACAACAAGAGACAAAAGCTTTGTCAGAGATAATTCAGCAGAGAAGAATAGGGAGAAAAGAGAAGTGTTTGTAAATTTGAACTTTTAGAAGTTACCCTCTACCTTCTTGTGTTTAAGATACAAACAAACAAACAAACAAAAATGCAAAAACAAAAAACAATATTAGGAGAAGCACACATCCTGAAAAAAAAATGCAAGTAAGTAGTTTTTTAGTTACTCAGTAATTACATACATATCAGCCATTAAAATTTTGACAATTTGTTTATTTGATCAATATAGTAGTCAAATTCTTTAATTCAGTCTCCTGAATTTATGTGGAGCATGATAGACAGTTATAACCTAAGTATGTTATCACTCAACTCTTTTTCACACTGTAGATAAGAGTAATGGTGAAAAATAAGATTTATGAAAGCTAATGATGTGTCTGGCATTGCTCTAAGAGAGCTTTAACTCATTTAATCTCCTCCAAAACTAATGAAGTAATTAATACTATTATCCCTATTTTACAGGTGAAGCAACAGAGACACAGAAGGGTTAGATAGTGACCCAGGGTCATGAATAATAAGTAGTAGAGCAGAGATTTGAATCACTCTATCCTACTATGACAACAACTTCATTACATGCATCTCAAAAACAGATATTGAAAGAGATGCTTTTATTTTCATGAAGATTGACTACAATTGAAAAACTATTGCTAGTTTTCTAGTTTGGCCAATATGATCATTCAGGACAATTTTAGAGAAGTAGATTCAGAAAGGAACTCACTTTTTGAGTCCATACCTATTTATATATTCATAACTTAAATGATATGTTGTTCTGAAAAGGGTCAGTGTATGTCTCTATTTAGAAATATCCATAGCTCTTACAAGGCAAGGCAACAACTCATGTTTCCATTCCCATGTATAGTCTAACCCTAAAGATTAGATTATATGTTAGAAGTCAACATTTATTAATGTATTATATTTCTGAGAAAAAATCTAATGGGGATAATTATAAACTTAAGAAAAGGGGGTTAAACCTAAAGAAAAAAATAATAGTATCCAACCCGGCAGACTGTTAACTATTCTTATCTCTGTTGGGTGGAGGAGACTCTTGAAATACATACTTTAGAATAAATGGCAAAACAACAGATGAATATAATTGCAGTGCTTATTTCTATATGATTAGATAGATATTTATTAGGTATTTATATGAAAGTATAAATGTAAAGAAAGCAACATATACTTTTTTAAAAATGTAGTGAAATATACATAACAAGATTATTTATCTATTTTTGGTAAATTTTCAGTGGCATTAGGTACATTCACATTGTACAACCATCACCACTATCATCTGCAGACATTTTTCATTAACGTTTATTTTAGAGGTGAAAGAATGTACTAAGAATTTAAGGCTTCAGGTGGTTAGCACCAAATTGTATATCTAAACATTTATTTTCGTTTCCCTGAGGAAGAGGAAGCCCAAATTACTTAGTCTACATGATCTTCACTGTTTCCTAATATATCTGCTATTTGGTCATTTATCCTTTTCAAACAAGAAATGAAGTTTCTACTTAGAGTTTTTCTATTTTCATAATTGTAAAATGCTCCCAGAACTTTGTATCAAAGTTATAGTCATTTTAATTCAGAAGACGCAGTTCTAATTCATTAGAGTCACAGGTCATTTGGGGATTCATTGAGGTGAAACATTTTCTGTACACAGGAAATTATCATTTTTTACCATGAATCATAATATGATACAGAAGAAAGCTCCTTAAAATATTATGCTTTTTAAAAAGTGTGTTCTGTATTTTAGACGACCCGAACTCTGCTGTTTGTACTTGAACAGATTAAAGTCGTTGGCAGTAATAATGAAATGAGTGATAATGGTAGCATGTTATATAGGTAAATAAGTCAAGATAAAAGAACCTGAAATTCTCACTGAATTTTCACCTGTCTGATCTAATTTACCATAAAGAAAATAAATTCGAAGAATCCTACTAGGAAAAACACTGTGTTTTTTGTTTCGTTTTTTGTGACTAACATATCTCTGAATTGAATATTTTTTTATAATTTTTATTTTGTTATATTAGTCACCATACAGTACATCCCCAGTTTTTGATGCAATGTTCCATGATTCATTATTTGTGTATAACACCCAGTGCACCATGCAATATGTGCCCTCCTTAATACCCATCACCAGGCTATCCCAATCCCCCACGCCCCTCCCCTCTGAAGCCCTCAGTTTGTTTCCCAGAGTCCACAGTCTCTCATGTTTCCCAGAGTCCACATTCTTCCCTTCCTTCTCCTACTGATATTCCTATTTCTTATGTTCCATAAATGAGTGAAACCATATGATAATTGTCTTTCTCTGCTTGACTTATTTCACATAGCATAATCTCCTCCAGTCCCATCCATGTTGCTGCAAGTGTTGTGCAATCGTTCTTTCTGATGGCTGAGTAATATTCCATTGTATATATGGACCACAGCTTCTTAATCCAGTCATCTGTTGAAGGGCATCTCGGCTCCTTCCACATATTAACCTATTTGCTATTTGTCTAAATGTTAAAGCCTGTTCAAAATCATTCAGCCACATGACATCTTGGTATTTTTAACTAAAGAAAAGCATTTTATTCTTCCATCATGGTCCTCAACTGCCTTCTAGGTATTGCCAATTCCTTTAGTTCAGATTTGTGTCATATTTGGGCTTCACAGTAGATTTATATTTGTTCTTCTTCTTTGTTAATGTATGAATGGAAACCAAAATATTCATTCACATTTAAATTAGTAATTTGCTTTAATAGTAAATTCTTGTTTTCAAATATTTTCCCAAAGAGAACCTCGTACTATATCTCAGCAAAACATCAGTATGTGTCCAGGAATCCAAGAGTCTTTTAGTAAGTTATTGTGCCATATAAGGTAATAAAGCCAGTGTTTTTAGACCTCAACAGGTAGCCTGCTTTAGGTTTATAGCAAACATTCCCAGATAATGTATTTATAAATCCATTAATTAGGTAACCGCCTCTGCTTTCTTGTGTAGAATGTATACTGAAGTGAATATTTTGGATTAATGCTTTAGAAATTACATTCTGTTGAGCTTTTACTTTAAGATTTGTGCTTTTATCAATAACAAAACCTTGATAAAAGCATTAAAAGAAAATACCACCCTAGCAAAATTCCTCACATAGGCACCGTATGAATGGGCATTCAGCTTTCTAAAGACTTAACAGTGGCAGAGTGGAAAGAGAGGGTTAAAAGGCCACTTTGTTGTGGTGGTTGTTAATGATTTTTTTTCTTGGATATACTCTCTTCACATATCTACTATATACCATCATTACAATACTCATTTGCCAACATAATCTAATTAACTGTTCTTTCTTGAACCAGTCCTTTCAAAATATCTTACTCCTTCAAAACTGTCAAGACTTATCTATAAGAGATATTTCCTTGTACTCTCAAACCATATTCCTTTTTTTTCCCTCTTCTGACATTCCTTCTGTGCTGTTGTTGATCTAGATAACTCCTAGTAATAATTCAAAACTCATTTCAGATGTTTCTCTTTCCACAAGCCCTTCTTTGCCCATCTTCCACCCACCAGTTTGGCAGGCTAGGCTAAATGGGCATGTGTATCTTTTTATTGTCATTGCCACATTGTGTATGTTTAGAAGCTGTTTTCTGCCTGCTTTCCCCATATCTCACAGTGAATACCATCAAGAATATTTTGAACTTCTATAATCTGTTTTCACAGTTTTAAAATATACTATTTTTAAAAAGAGAAGTACCTCGGAAGGATTATTTGTTTCATTAATTTGTTTATTGAAGTAACTTTGTTACCTTATGACACTAAGTTACTAATTCTAACAATAGGTAGTGGCTGCCTACAGTATATGGTATTATGATAAATTGAGTCAGTTCCTGGGGGCTCAATAGGAAATTGTTATAACCAAGTATTATGTCTGCCATTGAAATGGAAAAGAGGAGAGGTAGAGTACATGGTATCCCTGACCTGATGGAACAGTCAGATTAGATCGTGTATTGGGGATAAAAAGAATAATGATAATGGGGGAACAATTTATGTTAGAGACTGGGAATCTATAGAACAGAAGAGTGAAACCCAGTGAAGAACCCTGGGCATCCAAGAAATACGAGTGGGGTGTGTGTGTGTGTGTGTGTGTGTGTGTGTGTGTGTGTGTGTAACACAGTTGGGGAAAGGAAAATAGCAAAATATCTATAGGAAGACTAGCTATTTACTAATTTTGTCTTCAATTTTTTCAACCTCTGTCTACTTATTTGCACTGTACCATGCCTCAAATACTGTCTTATCCAAAAATGTCTCCCACAATCATCCTGTGATTTAAAAATCCTTCTGTATTAGATTGCCGCAGAAAATCACTGACTTTTCTATTCCCTATTCTAGCACACAACGTAGTGTTTTCATTTTTTCCCCTCTCAAACTGGCTACATTTATTCTTAAATGTGAATGAAATTAGTCATAACATCAGCTCTCTGAACATATAATCTTGCTGGAATGTGGCAGAAATGCAAATGAAACGTAAAGCTTGTTTAGCATAAAAGAAAATGGATGCTCCTTTTCAAATACTGTATTGTTCTAAATAAAAACCTTATTGTTCATAAATCTTCTCAAACTAAGTTTTGAAGTCAAACCGTCTTGTCCATAGAATTGGCTTTATTTTCAGGCAAACAGGATTCTGCTATGTGAATAACTAAGGTGAAAGACTGTGAGACAGTGCAGGTTCTGATGATTGTTCAAGCAATTCAATGCAAATTTGGGGTTCAAGTACAAGTGTTTGTTCCCTGAGATTACAAATGCATAATACTTGAATATTACCTACTGCAGTCTTCCTATAAGAAGATCATGATAACAGAGTTGTTCCCATAGATAAAGAAAAATTAGCTGTGCCTTTATTGTTCAAAGATAATTAAGAATGGAAATATTTTAAGTAGCTAGTGATATTTGCACCTGTACAGTTTACGTGGTCTGAAGCTACCTGAAGTATTGCCTAAAGACTTCCTCCTCGATAGATAGATAGATAGATAGATAGATAGATAGATAGATAGATACAAAGCATCTCTAATGCTTTGGTTTTACCGTGAAACAGACAATCTCTATATTATGTGTTTTTGGTGGCTTCATATAGATCTGCATAATAAATTTTTCAAAGTCTACTTTTTGACAATTAAAAATGTCCTCTTCGGGGCGCCTGGGTGGCACAGCGGTTAGGCGCCTGCCTTCGGCTCAGGGCGTGATCCCAGCGTTGTGGGATCGAGCCCCACATCAGGCTCTTTCGCTATGAGCCTGCTTCTTCCTCTCCCACTCCCCCTGCTTGTGTTCCCTCTCTCACTGGCTGTCTCTATCTCTGTCAAATAAATAAATAAAATCTTTAAAAAAAAAAAATAAAAAAATAAAAATAAAAATGTCCTCTTCTTTGGTGTCTTCTTCTAAACTAGATCTCCAAAGAATTTGGACCATGGATTTAGATTTCAGTCAGCCATTAGCCCAGTAGAGTCTTCAGATTAATTTCCACTTGCACACATATGGAGAATTATACTGATTGAAACATATCTATAACCTGTTGCTTCCATGGAGGGGTTCTAGGTTAACTAGGGAAAGGCTATCTACTATAAAAGAAAACCAGATGCTTAATACAAAAAAATAATTCGCTTAGCCAAATAACATTCTAACATGAGTATTTCTGGTTGTTGGATCTGTGGGAGGCTCTGCTTTGTGCAGTCATTCAAAGACCCAGGAGAATGGAGGTTCTGCCATTTTCAAAGATGAATTCCAACATCTCCCTGTTGGAGGAGGGAGACATCCAGCAAACAAGGGAAAGGGGAAAAAGCATGAAGGTGCACCCGTATCTTAATCACGTTGACCCAGAAGAGACGGTCATCACTTACGCTCATATTCTTTTCATGAAAACTACTCATGTGGCTGTGCCTAGATACAAAGGAAGCTTGGAGATACAGTCTTTGGCAGAGCAGCCACTTCCCAGCATTAATTCTGCATCATGAAAGGAGAATAAAAAATTTTTGTCACACTCCCTTATTTGAATAAATCTATGTGATCTCTTTGGGAAACCTGAATAATATCCTGGCAATACTAGTTACCCAACTAGATAATATATTCAGCATCATTAAATATTGCAACAGCATTCTATGAGATTTCCATGCTTCCATACTTGTTCTTTCTACTGTCCATTCACCAAATAGCAATTAGAATGGTATTTGAAAAAATACAAACCAGTTCATTAAATCCCTGGTTTTGATCATCATTGGTCTCCTTGGATATAGAATAAGATGCAGACTTCTAATCAAAGTTATCATGGAGTATCTGGTCTTGCTTAACTCTCTACTCTGATATCCTATCCCTGTCTCCTTTGTTCTCTATATTCTAACTACACTTCTTTCTGACTGATGCCCATTTCAGAAATTACGCACTTATTGTGACTTTTGCCTTAACTGCTCTTTCTCCGGATCATCACATGTTAGACTTCTCGTTCAGGTTACAGCTCCAAAGTCTGATCCTCAGAGAGGTCCATCCTGACCATGCTAGCTAAAGGAGTAAGCTCACTATCAGTTACTTTATAGCATGACCTTGCTAGATTCTCCTTCTTACACCCATCAGTTCTATGATGCATCGTATTATAATGATTATTTTATAACTGACTTTGGCCTTAGATGGCCTATTCTGACCTCTCATTTTATGATGAGAAAACGAAGACTCAAATCACTACTGACTTTCTTAAGGTCATATAGATATTAATGGCACAGCTGAGGCCCAGGAGCCATTAAATATTTCCAACATTTACTTTATAAAATAACTTGGAGAATGTAAGATGTAATAACCTTATATTGGCTTGAATGGATTAGCATTTCTTTTTCAGAAGAAGGAAGCTTGCTGCTTGTTAATAAATTATAGGTAAGGATATAGCTTTCAAATAAATACCAGGTTGAGAGACAAGTGGAATGTAAAAGTGGACATATTATATAGCTGTGCCTTCCAATATAGTAGTCTCTACCTATAGGAAGCCATTTAAATTTAAATCTATGCTAGCCAGTCATACTAGCCAGATTTCAATTCTCTATAGCCACATGTGGCAAATGTCTACCAGATCAGACAGTTCAGAGAACATTTGAAACATCCAGGAAGTTCCATCTGATGATCTTGACCTATAGGCTTATCTTATGCTCCCATCTGGTTTATTTTTCTTGATTCTGAATTCCATAATTCACTTGTTCTTCCTAATAATTTGTTCTTTGAACCAAAGTTCCATTTTCTCTACTGAATGTCAGAGGTTGACTTTCAACAAAGTAGTTGAGGTGAGGTGGGGAGGGCATAAATCTGTGTGAGAGATGGTACTCATAATTTGTTTTAATTTCTATTTTGATGACAGTTGTAGATACACTGTTGTGTATCTAGATGGTACTCATAATTTGTTTTAATTTCTATTTTGATGACAGTTATAGACACACTGTTGTAGAAAAAATGGGACTGTAAGAACTTAAACTCACATGATTGTACAAACCCTTCCCAGGACATTATATTCTAACACTGGGGAGCTGCCTAATAAAGTTGCCCACTTGACATGGGAAGGGATTTTTCATGCTATCCCCTTTTACCTTTGTTCTACTTGCTGGGTGTCAAGGGCACAATTACCAATTTATTACCTGTTTCTAAGGTAATGAATATCATCCCTGACCTCTCAAGGGCACTTGCTAGTAAAAAAAGGGTAATGTAAATGGTGATGCTCCTGTTTGTCTCACAAACTAGAAAGGCATAATTTAGGGTAGTCAATGATTTGGACTATTGTTTCAATTATGCAAGGTGACCTCAAATATAAAATGGTTTTGTTTATTATTCTTCTTGAGCAAAATAGATTAATGAGGTCATATGGGAGAGCATAGATGACAGAGTAAAAACCAATTACAAGAACTGGAAAATCATGTCAGACTTAATATTCTTCTGATAATGGGCATGATGATCACTGTCATTTTCTAAGCTTGGATTTGCATGGCTTGCACTCCAGATGCAGTTTTTTCTGATGCAAGATAGTAAATAGTTCTGAGGCAGTTTCTGAACTCTAGCATTTCTATCCCAATATTTAGGCTTTGCCTAAGTATGTTAAAATGATTCAAATCAAAGATTCCCTGGTATGTCACTCACAAACAAATGAATGTTATATTTCCCAATATGTAATTTAAAGAGGAGCATTGACTAATTCCAGAGGAAATACCCAAGATAGTGAGAAAACTAATAAGGGGATTGAATATGAATATGAAGACAAATAGAAGGAAACAAGGGTGCTTATCCTGGATAGGCGAAATCTGAGAAGGGACATAATAAGGTTTTTAACATGTTTGTGAATCCATCATGAAAGGTGGTTCTACTTATCTTTATAATTTCAAACATCTGAAATGTGATAAATGGATGGAACTCACATGGAGGTAGATTTTACATTAATACAAGTGTTCAGTGTTGGTGGGGTCATCTTCCTACGAAACTTGCTTTTGAAAGCTGTTTTTTCATCTAAGCAGAAGTTAAGTTCCTACTTATTAGGAAATTTTGAAGTATTCATTTTTTGGGAAGTGGTTTTCTTTCTTTCTTTCTTTCTTTCTTTCTTTCTTTCTTTCTTTCTTTCTTCTTTCTTTCTTTCTTTTTTTCTTTCTTTCCTTTTTTTAAAAAGAATTTATTTATTTATTTGAGAGAGAGAGAATGAGGGGGGGCACATGAGAGGGGAGAGGGTCAGAGGGAGAAGCAGATTCCCTGCTGAGCAGGGAGCCTGATGGAGGACTCAATCCTGGGACTCCAGGATCATGACCTGAGCCGAAGGCAGTTGCTTAAACAACTGAGCCACCCAGGTGCCCTGGGAAGTGGTTTTCTTTTAGAAATTCCTACCTCTCTACTTTCTTCAAATTGCAAGATAATATAATTAATCAACAATTGTGAGTTGATGGAAAATTAAGGGCAAGATTTAAGGAAATATAAATACCTCGGTGGAATTTATTATTGATATGTAATTTTATCCATTAAAGTATCATCTATCCTTAATATTTCATAGTGGGTAGTCTCAAGAATAACTACTTCATAGAAATAATTGTTTGCCACTTTATGTGACTCTCTTAGACCTTTCCTTATCATTTCCAGGAATCATAAAGTTTAGTTCATTAGTTTGCTAGAGTTTCCTGTTGTTTTAATCTTCATTCAGTTAAGAAAATTGGCCTTTTATGACTTACCAGGAAAAAAATACTTTATTTTGTCTTCATATTTCCTCTAATATCAGAAGAAAAGTAGACACAAAAATCACACATGCGTTCACACACACTCCCACGCCACATACACAAAAGAAAGGATGTAAAACAAAATAAGCAATGTATAATTTTGGAGCAAATAAGCTATTATTAATGAAAAATGGTAAAGATCCTTCATGAGGCACAAAATAGTTTTACAATCGTTCTACCCCTTTAGATTCCACACAAGTTCATCTCATTGGGTATTTTGAGATACGTTATACTGATTGTCTTTATCAAAAGCTCTGAAGGCTTCCAACATCTATGACTAACCTGTCCTGTATTTTCATACTTTGAGTAATACTTTCCTTTTAAAAACACATTAGAAGACAATAAGATTTTGAAATTATTCATAAAGTGATTTCTCTCAATTTAATCTCTCTACTTTTCTTTTATTTGAAGTATTATATAAGTTTATTTTTTAGACAATTGTTAAACTCTTATAGTTACTCATCCCACCCATACCTCCTTGGGACTTTGAGAAAAATGTAAATTTCCAACGACTTATATTGAGAAGTTTACTGAAAAATACTGTTTTAATGTGAATGAAGTTCATGGATTGCTTGGTTTTCTTTATACATTCCAACATAATACACTGAAAATTGATGAGCAAAATCACATTGGATTTTTTAGTAATTTTCAACCGTCCCCAGTGACCCAATTAAGCATAGAAGGTATGGTTTTCAGAAATGTAATTTTAGAGAAGAGATAAGGAGATAAGTTCATTTAAGTACTATTTATATTATAATTGTAAATTTTTATCTTATTAATATTGAAAAGAATGTACTGAGGTGAAAATAAATAAAGTAACAACATAGTAATATACCAAATCCTCATTTAAAAATGCTATTTAGTTTTAAAGTTGTTCAAATGACTTTTTCAATATATAAAATATATATTGCATTTCTACTAAAATATAGAAAATGCATAATGCACATATAATTAATCCTCTTACATAATGTAGTTTGTGATTGATATTGCATTAATATATTAGGAATAACAAATACTAAATTAGGCCTGCATGAAACAAAGATACAATAGAAATAAGGCATTCTGGTATGGAGAATATTAAGGTTGAAAAAGACTATTCTTCACTTCACTATATAAAAGATTCTATGATTTGATGGTGTGTTGATCTTTCTTGCTACTTGTGCAGCTAACTTATAGTTATTTTTTGAAACCTATTTAGTTATTAAATCCAAAATGATATTTGATATTGATTGTTTGAGTGTCCAAAATATTCAACAAAAAATATCAGAATATATGTAGAATAGCAATAATTAAAACATAATATTTGAAAGGTAGGAGCCACTTTCAATATAATGATTTAATAATATGGGTTATAGAGTTTGATAGGCCTAAATGAATATCATAGCTTATTGGATAATTTTAGTATGATAGGAATGTGATTTTAAATTCAAGTGTAGTTAATTCCTCTCCAAGAGATTAAAAATTAATTCTTAAGGTTGATTTATTTCTGAATACGTTAAATTAATTATATTAAATAAATAATAAAACTCTTGGAAAATTTGTGTAGCTTTTTACCACCAACCCACTTGGTGGCCCCATCTCAGCATCATGAAACATTAAAATAATTAAGTCAAAATATTCCAATATTCAACAATGTTTTGAAAAATAGTATTATCTTAGGGGATTTCATTCATAATGCACAGCTTGCCTTCTTTAAATTGTCTCTCCTCATCTTAGCTCCTGTTCTCTGTTTTCAACTGTTGTCACAACATCTTTATCTTCTCACTTTATGAAATCCCTAAAAAATTCTGCCTAGCTAGTCCCTGAAGGTTCTTGAGTTTCTCTTCCTGCTCTTTCATAAACACACTCCTTCCCACCATTAATTATATACTCCTCCCACTGTACATCAGTCCCATTCATTGAGATGACTCGGTTCTTCCACCCATCCTTAGATCTGTACAGTAAAGTGCTAGGCACAGAATACTTCCTCTGTATCTGGTCAGGACACAGAAAATAGCAGTGCATACATGCAAATCATTATTTGTTACTTTACACACATGTCCAATATATACCCTTTGTCAAGGGGAATTTTTTATTCCAAGGCAGTCTTCATTGTCCAGACCAGATTCAGAGGGTTACGAGCCTCACTGTAGCAGAGAGCTCCTTGCAGGTGACTTATTTATCCTTTGGCATAGAAGAGTTCTTGAGTTTGCAAAAATGTGTGATTTGAAGATTGAGTAAGTGAATGAAAGACTAATAATAAAATTAATACATGTCCTAAAACAGGAAACGAAAAACTCTGCAATAAAGAAATAATTCAATTTAGTGTCTTCCAACCTTTTTTTTAACCACACATTTACCTTTTTCCCCCCTAAAACCTATTAACATTTTGCAAAAAATTAGTGTATATTTTACATTTTGTACAAAAATGGTTAAAAAGTTTTGTAAAAGGTGTCTTAGGTGATGAAGTTGACAGTCAAAAAAATGTCTACACATAGTTCAATCTTCTTCATTTATTTGACTCAAAGCAGATGCGGGAGAAATAAGAATTAGTGGGCAAAAAAACAATAAGTCATATTTTATTTCTAATTTAATAAATGAGACATTCCAGAGCCTAAAAATAATAGGAATAAATTAAAATGAAACTATACTTTCTTAGGCCACGATGTCAGATTTTAGCATTCCTCAAAAATTAATATAATAAGTATTTTAGGATTTTAAAAAGCCCTGCACGTAACACAGAACAATGAGTGGATTTTATATGAAATAGTGATTGTATTATATTCTAACTCAATGAAAAGAGAATAAAAATCTTTCAAAAACATTGACCTACAGAAACTAGTTTCTCTTGACTAAGGTCTTAACAGTTGAATGCTTCACAGATTGTCTAATGCCTTCAAGAGGCCTAATAGATATGGCTTCATTTCTTTCATTGCTGAATACGCTTAGGATAATCCCGACTCACCACAGTTTAATGGCTGGTCACTCTCAGGCATCAAACACAAGTGGTGTAGATGAAGAGAAAAAGACAAAATAGCCACCTACTCCACAGTTTTGAAAGTGGGTCAACGAACTGTGTTAATGCATTAGAGCTGCAGTGTCCCTAAGACACTAAAAGGAGAGAAAGGAATAAAAAGAATTAGAGCATGCTATCCTATGGTCTCTCTTCCTTCATACATTTATATGGTCTATTCTGTTGCTTTGCTTGGGCTGGGACCTACTAAAAATTGAAACCGGCTGCAGAGTTTTAAAAGGTAAGGATTGTCTTCAGCTTTCCATAGAGGAAAATGTTCATGTTACGTGACCAACAAGCAGACAAGGGAAATTTTTGAACTCTCAAATAAATCTATGTAAACAAACAAAAAAATAAAAAGGACATACACTCAAACAAAACTAGTTCCTTTAAAAAGCACATGAAATTCTACTAGATGTGAATATCAGAGAAAAATGTCATTCTGGTCAAAAATTTCACAGCAAGTGACCAGTATCATATAGAGCAGTCTGCGTATTAGTCAGATTCAATCAGTGATATAAAACATGACTAGATATATGCCAAACTTCTCTAATTTAATTCTGATACGTGGACAAGTGTAGCACCTGTGAAGATGCCAAGCACATGATGCAATGTCACAATATATTAGCTTGAATCACATTATAATGAGATGTGATGAAATAGAATGCATCACGTTAACATAGAATGAAAAAAGTAGATATGTAGTATAACTTTCAATACTGAGTATGCATAAAGGAGGGAAACAAACTGTGAAAACAAGAAATTTGAATTTATTTACAAATCAAATCTTCACTCTAGTAACACTCAGCAGAGCTGCCATCATTAATAGTCAAGGCTTAATATTACTGCCATTTCAAATTGCATTGGTTGGAGAATTGGAACATTAGTTGCCAGGCCTCGATGTCACTGTTTTTCCTTTGAAAATTATTGATATTGGTTCAGGTTTATTATTCATAGAACCAGAAGGCTAGTTTTTCAAGTAAATTTTTTTTAATTTTATTCTTTCTATATTTTTCCATGTAACATGTTTACATTTAAATATATTATCTTAATAATGCATTAATATCCATACTCAGACCCCAGCCTAGCATCTTCCTCTTACTACAATGCTTATTATGGTCTTAGCAATCAGAAGCTGTAGTGTTTAACTTATCATGGGGTCTCTGAAAACCTGAAGGGGTAGAAGCATATTTTGTATACTGTATTTCAAATAGTTTAGTAGAAACACTAAATCCTCATGAATCAAATTCTTAGATTATTCCTTAATCACTGACCCTAGGTGAAAACAATATGGGGTAGAAGAGGAATAAACAGTTGGTATTCCCTATTTTTCTATCATGGAATTCTGGGTATCTTACTAGTGGAAGGTCTCAAATCTGTGACATGATAAAGAGTCTTGTAATGACAGCCAAAAAAGTAGTATAACACTTATCTCTTCTGGTATAGAGTTCCTCAACCAGCTCTTTCTAATTTCAGAAGAAAGTTCCTGAGTGTACAGGGTAGAGTAGCTTGTTCCAGAGATTTTGTTTAGCAGGATATGTTGATTGTTGGGCAACTTCTTAAGCAGTAACTGGGGGAATGATCAATTTATATCTCTCAATGAAAGTTTACCTATCAAAGCATATTTAGTACATTCTAGAAAGGGGGTGGAAAGGCAAAATAGATCACATTTTTGAGGGGCAAGAATGACAAGGTGAGAAGTTTCAGTTTTATACATTTGCCTTTGGAGTCATTCAAGGCGTCTGTGTAATAGACTGACATGTAAATAGAGTTTTATGAAGAACAATCTGATAATCTTAATATATTAGTAAAAGGTAAGTACATGTTTAGAACAAGTATATCATTGAATGATTTATTAAAATATTATCTATAATTTATAATGTTTCAATAATTAGAAACTATACAACAGTATTTACCTAAAAACTTTATAAAACATTATTCTATCCATAATCTTGGGAGATCGTTCAAACATTTATATAATACATATTCAGCTGTCTTTTAATTTTCTGATGACAAGAGTCAAGCAACAATATGTACACCTTGAAGGGATCGTCAATGTCCTGATCACTTTTGTACCACCAGTGCCTAGCATTGTGCCTGGAATGACTTAGAGTATTAACAACCATAGATTAGATGTGAATAAATGCAAAATAAATGAATATAAAAATTGTTTTGCTTTTCTTTCTAATCTGGTATATGAGAATGTTTTATTCTTATTTGATTTACACATACACACACACACATAATATGTACGTCTGGACAAAAATCAAGTCCTGCATGTTATTCTCAAAGGTACTGCTACTGAATTCCTATCATTCTGAATTGTAAATCAATACAAGGTAGCCAAAAACACTGTTTTCTTGAGGCTAAAATTTCCTTATTTTTCATTTGACAGTGATGTTGATTTTAATCAATAGAAAGTTATTAAAACACATTTTATTAGCTTTGCTAGTAGGATTTAAAAGGAAAAAGATATTAAATAAGTATAATATTAGATTAGATTCTATTAACACTTGCTCTTTTCATATGTAAATTGCCACTACAGTTAGAAATGAATTTGTTGTTTATTTCAGTGATTTGTAAGTCAATGAAATATATTGATAGAGCACTACATAGAAGATACAATATGAAGTTTAAAACCGTATAAATAATTTGAGATGAGAAATATCTTTAGCATAATGATACATCCGAAATGTGTAAATTATAGAACTAATCATTTAAATACTGCTTTGACTAAAAAATTCAATTAAATTATTAGGCTATGAGGATTCATCTACCTGGAGGTAGAAAAATAGAGCTTATTAAAATTATAAAAGGCATACTTTTTATCAGATCTCAATGTTGATACTCTAGTGGATTCAAGTTAAATTCAAGAACTAAACTCCTTATAAACTATAATATTAAAGTAGAAACAAGCAAGATTCAATTTCCCATTGAAATGTTGAAGTATGAATTTCTTAAAAGGATAAATCTAGAAACATTTTGTTTCAAGATAGCTCAGAATCAACATTTTAAAAGCCCAGTTTTTTCTCGTAGACTAAATATTTTACAGGTGTGATTAATTTCAGGCACAATTTTCTGCCCCTGAACTCACCTGCTGATGGATTTAATTAGTCATTGGTGCCTAACTTTGAGAATACAGAACTTGAAAATAACACCTGGAAATTTCCACTTCATTTGACATAAAATTGCAAGAACGTGTCCTTAGTAAAATACTTAGAAACTTCTGTAATAGATGTTATTTTACAAAACGGAATGGGGAGAATGTATAATGTAAAGAGGTAGTTTGGAAAATGTTTCTACTAAGATAAATACCATATGATTCCACTCATATGTGGAATTTAAGAAACAAAACAGATGAACATAGGGGAAATTAAAGAAGAGAGAGAGAGAGAGAGAAGCAAACCGTAAAATAGACTCTTAACTATAGAGAACAAACTGAGGGTTGCTGGAGAGGAGGTGGGTGGGGGGATGGGCTAAATGGGTTATGGGTATTAAGGAGGGCACTTGTCCTGATGACCCCTGGGTGTTGTATGTAAGTGACGAATCACTAAATTCTACTCCTGAAACTAATATTACACTATATGTTAGCCAACTAGAACTTAAACAAAAACTTGAAACATTAAAAAAAAAAAAAAAGAAGAATGGTTTGTATTTGGAAAATTATTCGCATTTGTTTGTTCACATATTTGCAACTATCAGGTTCTATACATACTACATGGCTAAGTTTAGGCATTAAAACACAAGCCACATATATCCACGAGCTTAATCTTATCATTTTAATAAATGCATCTCAATTATGGTAATGGTACAAATGAAGAGAAAAAGAGATAAAGTTTTAAAGAAAGAAAGAACGACATTGAGAATGGAAAAGTGATTGGTGCCTTCGTTTTCTATCTGGGAAAATGAATGGCACTGACAGATTGTCAGTTCCCAAAAAAAAAAAACAAACAAACCTGTATGGGGTTCAATAAAGATAAGAAAGAGTTTGGGGAGAGAAGGAAGAAGTAGAGGCTAAAGAAAGAATAGGAAAAAAGTAAACATTTATATTTAAGGTAATAACTAAGTCTCTATGTTACACCATTTTTACTGGTAACCTGATGCTAGGTTCTAACAACATCTTTTACTGATGCCTTATGGGCTTTCTTTGTAATATAAATCATCATACCAACTCATTCACTTATTAATTTTTAATGTTACCATTGACAAAATCCCTCTGGGTTCCTGTACATAATTACCAAAATGGAGTACGATCATAAAATGGATAGAAGCTAAATTCAAAATTAAATAAAAGCAGGTCACCTCCACATTAGGAAAGGCCCTGATATTGAACAAGCTAAGCCATTATCAAACTGGGAACAGATGGCCTAAAACAAAGGGTGTATGAAGACAAGGATGTCCTCAGGACAAGGTGTCTTTTATTTAGAAGAGAGGGAGCTTTCGTAATATAAGAAACTTTTCATCTGGGGAACCTTAAGGGGAATACTATTTTCAAAGATATTTTATTCATTTTAAATTTACCACTGAGCATACCATTCTCATTCATCCTACGATTCATATGTGGAATATCAGTAAGAACAACAAAGATGTTTGGGATGTTGATGTTGTGACATGTTGTCAGTTTATTGGGCAGCTTTTGATTTTTCTAGAACCTTGCTTTAAATCAGTCCATGCTCAAAAGGATTTTGGCACTTTAACATTTCTTTTTATTTATTTATTTATTTGTTTGTTTGTTTGTTTATTTATTTATTTGACAAAGAGATAGCCAGCGAGAGAGGGAACACAAGCAGGGGGAGTGGGAGAGGAAGAAGCAGGTTCATAGCAGAGGAGCCTGATGTGGGGCTCGATCCGAGAACGCCGGGATCACGCCCTGAGCCGAAGGCAGATGCTTAACGACTGCACTACCCAGGCGCCCCTAACATTTCTGAATTGTCTGCAGTAATCTAAGGCTATTCTTCCCTGATTTTGCAATGCATTGCTTAGGTAGACACTGGATTTAGTCAATCAGATAACCAAATCACAGAGAAGAATTTTTTTTTAATTTTTTGTTTCATCTTTTAATAGTTGGTAGCTTTTGGATTTTAGTTCAGGTTCTCAGAAACTTTGACTTTTCTATGAGACTCTATGATTCTAGTGCAAATACTGATATAGACATTTTTGCCTAGCATGAATTTTCATAGACTGAGTCATTATAATGTGATTTTCCTTATTATTTATTTGTTTTTAAACATCATCCAAATCTGGAGCTAAATCTTTAAGAGCAGAGGAAGACTGTAGTCACCAGATAAACAGTAATTTGCACTTGCTCTAAGGGGCTAAGTTGCTCAGCTGACTGAGAGCTCTTTGATTGAGTTGCACTTTCTCTTCTTTCTTTACCCTTTGGAGATAGAAACTATACTGCAGACAAGATTGCAAAAAAAGGCTAAAGGTGAAAAAGGAGAAGGAGAGGACCTTGTAAATGTAGAATGAAGGAATCACATTCATGGTGTTTTGCTAAATTTGATCAGCCTATTTATTGCTTTGAGCTAGAAATATGTAATGGACTTATAACAATAAATGCATTTATCAGTGTCATTTATTTAGAAACAAATAACTTTCTTATTGTGGACACAAAAGTCTCTAGTACCAAACTATTTTTCACTCATTAAATGTATTGTTTTCATAACTAGACATAAAGTCTCTCCAGAACAGAATGATACTTAGGCTTCTGGCATAATAGGCAATATGGTGTCTATTAGAGATAAGTCTGTGGATGTCCCACATCCTCAACCATCAGTGTCATTGGGCTTTTGCTTTTCCAAATGTACATGTTGATATCTCTAGATTATTCAATAAATTGTTGATAATAAAATAATGGGTATATTAGTAAAACAAAATACATTTTTTCATTTTACATTTACTTGTATATTGGTATGTACAATATTCCCTTCAGTATCAATCTGAGGGAAATTTTTTTTTTTTACTCTGCAATTTTGAAGTATAGGGATGTAAATGCTTTCTGCCCTTAAGGATTTAATAATCTTGGGTAATGAAACTAAAACTCTTGAAATGGGGGATAACATAACACAGTGAGTGCTAAATTGAATTGCTACCCAAGAAATTAAAACTAGAAGGAGATCAATGATTGCTGGTAGGGCCACAGAAGGATGGGAGACTCCAGTGTGCTATTGAGATAGTTAATTTTGAATAGATACAGGAAAAAAGAGGTATTATTTCAAAAAGGAAATATGCATGACATATCTGTGGTTGAGCTGAACCAACCTTTGTCAACTATATATTCTACCAGATCTGTGAGGGCTAAGAACATGAACAAGTTATCTTCCTTACCCTTAATGAGTTTATAATTTCATGGTTGGACTGCACATACAAAAGTATGGAATGGGATAGCTGTGATAGAGGCGTTAAAAAATACATTATTTTAATGTGCTAAGGGATAAAAATATATATATATATATATATATATATAAATAATAATTAAAATTTTTTTGAATTGAGAAAACTTCAAGAATGAAGTGACTTGAATGAGTAAGAGCTTACAAAAGGTACAGATAGGGAGAATTATCCCAGGCAGAAGGGACTGCAGTGAAAGAAAGGACACAAAAATGTCCCAAAAGGGTTATGGTAGTGATTGGGACCAGAGAATAACAGCCCAGCATGCCTGGAATTTAAAATTCATGAGAGGCTATTGTGGGGAGAGAAGCCGGCATTGGAGTAGAGAAGATGCAGGAAGTTTGTAGATTCCTTAGGTACCTTGTGTAATTGTCTGGATGTGAACTGGGGTGTGGCCATTATAAGGTTTATTCATTTATTTTAGAGAGAGAGTGTGTGGGGGCTAGGGAGGGAGAGACAGAGCGAGAGGGAGAGAGAGGACTTCAAACACATTCCCTGCTGAGTGCAGAGCCTGACTTCAGGACCCCGAGGTCATTACCTGAGCCAAAATTACCAGAGTCAGAACTTAACCTACTAAGCCATGCAGGCACCCCGTGGGGAGTGGCCATTATAATAGAGAAGATGGTGGAAGTGCAAGACCCACTGCGAACGAACCTGGGTGACTTGTCCCTAGTGGTAGAAGACAGGGGGAGCTGAATATCACCCCGTAATTATAGGAGTTGGTTTGGGTCAGTTGTAAAGTCATTTTCAAGGTGAGGAAGTAAACCAGAGATGGATTTAGTGAAAAGATAATGATCTTAATTTTAGTCAGTTGGCCAGGGTGTCATGAAAATAAAAAATAATTGTATTTCTGTAAGAACTGTTTAAAATAACATAATCCTTCATTATTTTTTTTTTTTCCTAAATACCTCAAGGCCACTTGGACTGCAAATGAACACAGAGTTAGTAGAGTGGTGAAACATAAAACAAACAAGAATAGGTAGCCATGTAGAGACAGTGTCCACAGACTGTAATTTAAACAAATTTTAGAAGGAATGGGATGAAGGTGTGTAGCCTGAATATCTGTGGGACAGAGAAAGGAATTGAAAAAGAAAACTGACAGTGATAATTCTGGAGGAGTGGGAAATCATGATTGATTGAAACATTGAGGTCCCATTTTTGAGAGCCTATTAATAATTCAGGAGAGATTAAGCAATTCTGGAAGTTGTTCAGGTAATGGTGCTGAAAGGAATATAGTGAACAATTAAGGGTGAACTTGTACAGCATAGCACCAGACCAGAGCAAGACTGCACATATATAGTGACTGATGTGGAACATATTTGGAAAACAGAAAAAGTAAAGGCATTTACATCAAAGTACAGTCTTATGTTATGTAATCTCATTTCTATGTGACTGTATCATTTACTTTCACTCAGAATATTTCTGTATTTTGGGAACTCACTTTTTATTCATGTGTACTCTGCACCTGGAATAGAAATACAAGTCAAGATAAATGAGTCGTCTAAAGCAGTCATAAAATCATGTCATAGGGAAGTACCTCATTTTACTTTTTTTTTTTTTTTTCATGTGGCATAAAGTCTATAGGTGCTGGAAGGGCAAGTTGGCCAGGATTGGGGATCATGAGCAAAAAGAATAGGGAAATTCAGGAACAATATACAAAAGATCTCACTTCATGTTGAATTGGAGCCTGCATTTCCAAAGCAGTGAGATTAAAATTATAAAGTAGTAAAAGGGCACAGTTAATTTCTCCCACTGATTCATCATGAAAATTACAAAATATATTTATCATCAAGGAAAAGACATTTGTGTAAAAAATGGACAAAGGCTTTTTGCCGGGATGTTGTTAGATCATCTACCAAGTCAAAACAGTTGTACATTTTGTTAATATGTTACTGGAATAAAATAATGCTGCACATTTAGCACTGGATTATGTGGCCTGCTGCCAAAATTTGTAGCTCTGATTACAAGGGGCAAGTTTAAGTAGTTCCTCTTTGATTTATGCCTGGTGCATTATAACTCACTGACTGACAGGGTAAGCAACTAATTTGTTAATTAGAGACTAAAATACATTTTTGTCCTGTTTTAGTACTTTTTACGTTTTGAGGCTAAGGTAAAAAAAAATACATAGTATGATAAAATCCACCACATTCAAAAATTCATGGCAGCTTAAAATACTGGATATGGGACCTAGTGTAATTTATTTCTTAACTCTTGTTGCCAAACAACCATAATTAAAGGGATGTAAACTCACTTGTGTAATTTAGAGCTTATAAAAAATGTTGTTTCCATATGTAGCAAATCAGTTTATATTAAATAAATAAATAATATGTACTCATCTGTCTTAACAAGTATTATAAATCACTACAAAAACTCTGCTGACACTGCATTTTTAATTTTATTTTTTAAATTTTTATTTACTTTATTTTTAAAGATTTTATTTATTTGAGAGAGAGAGAGATAGCAAGAGAGAGCATAAGCAGGGGGGAGAAGGAGAAACAGGCTTCCCACTGAGCAGGGAGCCCAATGCAGGACTCGATCTCAGGACCGTGGGATCAGGACCCCCGCTGAAGGCAGACGCTTAACTGAATGAGCCACCCAGGTGCCCTGACACTGCATTTTAAAATAAGCTCAGACTCACTATTTACAATACTTTGTAGGGGTTTTCATCTCCTATCAATAGTTTAAATACCCCCATTCAACCTGGATAATTTTAATAGTTCTTTTACTATCTTATCTATAATCATCTAAATTATATTTCTTAAAAGATAAATATGGAAATATCTATATATTTAATTAGATTAAAATGAAGAATTTAGCACTTGAATAAGAAATATGTTGAGAATTTTTGTTTTAAATATTACTCATATTCTACATGTCATTCAATAACTCTTAATTATACTCCTAAAATGAATTAAGCAGAACAGTTTTTAGAGATGAAATTTTACATTGCCACTGATATTTTTATTTCAGATGCTTCCATTAATCCATGTTATTATGACATTAGAAGATATCCCCATTTTTAATAAAGCACTTATGATTTATTGAGTTGACCAATAGCAACTAACAGCTTGACTTTGGGGAATTTGCTTAACCTTCTGGAGAGTTAAATCATATACTTCCATGTGCAGCCATCTATTCTGAGTACCCAGAATGTAGAGAAAAGAAGAAGCAGTAAAGGAAGAAGCAAGAGCCCCAAAACAGATAATGAGAAAAATGAAATTCATGTGGAACAACTTGTGGCCAATTCCAAGCAGCTTCATATGTTAAGGAGGGATTGGGAATGGGAGGCAAGGCAGTCATCTTCCAGGAGCAGGACAGGAACAATATAATAAGTGGAAGTGGAACAATTGTCCATGGGACATTATGGATGTAAGTGGAATTTGCCTGCCCTGTGGAAACTGATTTAGCAAGAATAAGGAGGCTAGCATCTTTCTGTCTAGTGGCTGAAATACAAAAAAAAAAAAAAAAAAAATCTCCTTGCTTTCTACATACTGGAGACCTGGAGGACATAGAAAGTGAATGAATTCAAGAGTTTTGGAAATAAGTGTGTTAGAATGGCTCTCTCACTGAATGACCTATGGGGTGCGGCTATCTGACAGTGTTAAAAAATATGGAGACACTTAATCAACTGAGCCACCCAGGTGCTCAGATATATCTGAATATATTTTTTGCTGTAAAATATGTTTTTTAATCATTGAAAATTAAGTTAGATAGACTCTTAAGACCTTCAGCCTTCTTTATGGAAGACTGTTTCAGAATCTTACTGGTAGGAAAAGGGTACCAGAGGCCTCCTAGGATAGATTCCAGGGTCAGTCAGGGGCAGATAGGTAGGAAAACTTGTAGATGACTAGGAATTCCTTACAGAAACAACCTCATGATGAAATGTGTCATCAGTAAAAAAACAAACAAAAAAAACAAAACAACAAAAAAAAAAAACAAAAACAAACCAAAAAAACCCAGAAAAAAAAACAAAAAACAAAAACACTAAATTCTAATGTTGATTATTTTCCACTTCACTTCGAATTAAATTGAAATCTGCCCTGGACTACTAGATGGTCTAGGAGCTGGCCCCCCAATCCTTGCTCAACCTCATTACCTAAACCCCCCACCCCTTGGAGCTCTCTGCTCCAGTCACTCTAGCCCTTTGTTTCAAATGTTTGCTCACCATAGGACTTCACTGATCACTCTATCTAAAAATAGGACACAACCCCCTTCCCCATTACTCACCCTGATTTTCTTCATAGCACATAACACTTCCTGGCATGTTATATGTTGTTTTTCTTGCTATCTATTTCTAGTAGATTATAAATTCCATGAAAGAAAAATAATTTAGTCCTGTTTTATGTCATGTTGTATGCTATAGATGCTAAAGTATTCACTGAATGAAATAATGAATACCTCCTTCCACTTACTATCATCCTTCTTTATCTTAATAAAATATATTAAGTGTACTGATATGAAGAAAATAGTTGAAACTTGGTGGGTCGGAGATATGTGTATAAGTACTGATTTAAAACCAGTATTGGGGGGCGCCTGGGTAGCGCAGTCGTTAAGCGTCTGCCTTCGGCTCAGGGCGTGATCCCGGCCTTCTGAGATTGAGTCCCACATCAGGCTCCTCCGCTGGGAGCCTGCTTCTTTCTCTCCCACTCCCCTGCTGTGTTCCCTCTCTCGCTGGCACATAAATAAATAAAATCTTAAAAAAAAAAAAAAGAGTTTAAAAAAAAATAAAAATAAATAAATAAAACCAGTATTGGGTGAGAAGGATGCTACTTGGTAGAATTACTCAGAGTGATTACACAGTATATTCATTCCTCTCTACTCAATAGGTTAGCACTTAAATATTCCAGCACTTAGCTTATAACGTAAAATTTGTCTCGGTAAATTAAATAATATCATCTGCAAGTTGGCCAAAGCTTTGCATTTTCTAAAAGAAAAGAAAAGAAAAGAATGTTCTTACTTTATCTGACATCTTGTCTTAATATAAGTAGGTCAAAACAGCACCCCCAGAGTGTTGGTTGATTATTCTCAAGCAATATTAAAACATACAATTATAATAGATGTACTTAAGTTTCACCACACTTCCATAAAGATGTAGAAAGAAGAAAATATATTGCCTACATTCCTGTCATCCATGGTAAGATAGAGTTCAAATGTGGGGAAGTATTCTATCTAAAATTGTATTCTATATACCTAATATTTGGAAAAGATTAAACAGTCCTTTGATAATATATAAATATTATCCCATTTCTTTAGCCTATAATCTATTTTTAGATAGAAAAAAAATCCTATATTATCCAAGGTCACTTAGCTTAACATAATTTTCAATGATTAAAAAACATATTTTACATCAAAAAATATATTCATCTTTGTATTTGTGCCGCAATGACTTGCTGGAAAAGCATGACTTATAGGATGCTATTCTAGATCATGAAGGAATATGAAAAATGAATAAATAATGTCCTCTAAAAAATTGTGAAGGAAAATGTATCATATTCTCTTCACCTATCATTGCACAGGAAAGAGGGAGGGATAGATGATAGAGATACATAAGGCTATGTCATTCTTATTCCCAAATAACAATTACATAAAAAAATCATCTTGACCTATTCTTTTAGCTTATAGTTCAGTATTGTATGGTGATAAATTATTAGATACTTTCATAGTTAATCTTTACTCAGACTTTTTTTGTGTGTGTAATTAGGTCTCTTGAAATATAGCTTTTGGACTTTTCAGTTACACTTTTGAGTACTTAGTCTTTATTTAGTATTAGGCAAATCACAGTGTAGGCACCTGTATTCACTCTTACAGTTCTGCTATGGACTGTCCCTTGATACTTTATATAATTTCATCATTGTTGGCCAAAGATAAACATTTCCAGAATTTAATCCTAAAACTTCTTCAGTGTAATGTGGATATGTCTAAATGGACAGCATCATTAATTTTCTAACTAATTATAAAACTATGGTGAGAGAACTTGAATTAACAAAAATAAACTTATCTTTCTAATCTTCAGGAGGAATGTGTTACATCTTTTGCATTCCAAATAAAAGATATATGTGTTGAAATGAAGCTTTGACTTATTTTTTCCCTACATGTGCTTTCTTCAAAATATTTTGGCCTGTGATTATTAGATAATGCTCTCATCTGTGAGGAGGACTGATGAATAGTGAAGGAAGATGGATATCCTTATTACTTCAGCATGAACTGTGAATTGTACTCGACAAATGAGCTGTGCTTCTCTACACAGAGAACTATTAGTCTGAACCATATAAAATTGTCATTTTTGTAGGTTGAAAGTTGTATACCAGTAATTTCATACGGTTCAATGAAATAACTTGTTACCTGCTTTTAAGGAATTTAACCATCCTTTACTAAAGATCTTTGAAATTCCAAAGGCAATATGAATAATCTCTATTGAGATATCTAAATTAAAGCATCTTGAAAGATACCGCATGTTAAGTATAGTTTTTCCTGTTGTAAACACAATGTTAAAGCTGAGTCTAGACATATAAATATCATTATTTGCTTTACCTTCATGTAACATATGGTAACCTTGACCAAATTAATTAACTTTCAAGGGGGCATTGATGACTTCATCTATTAAATAACAAGGGAGATATAAATTATTTTTTTAAGACAGATAAGACAAAGCAACAACATATTGGACTTCTTAAGAATAAATTTTATAGTTACCTAAAAATATTGGTATTGCTTATATTCTTGGAAATCACACTATTTCAAATCTCATTAGGATAAACTAAAAAGAACTGGATAATTTCCAGTTTTACTCAGTCTTTTCTCCTCACCATTTTCCACTACCATCCCCCATACAGTGGAGAGAAGATGTCACTCTCAGGTAAAGGGGGAAAAAAAAGCAAAAACAAAAACAGAAACAAACACAGGTAGTGTGGATCTCACTTTCCTTCTGTTGTAGGAAGCAATTATATGTTTTAATTTTAAAGATGATCGGTTGAGCTATTGACTCAGGTCAGTTGAAGACATCAAGAGCCTGTAAGACATCCTGAAAGTAAATTTGCTTTGAAAAAAGACACCTTATTAGATATTTTAAAATGGAAAAATACTATTATGTATATTTAGAGTTTTGAACCTACCAGTCAACCTTTTGTCCTGTCCTCTGTCTTGCAACAGTCAAATGGAAGAAAAAGAAAAAAAAAAAAAAAAGAAAGAAAAAGAAAGAAAGAAAGAAAAGAAAGAAAGAAAGAAAGAAAGAAAGAAAGAAAGAAAGAAAGAAAGAAAGAAAGAAAAAGAAAAGACAAGACTGCTTGTTAAAGCATGGACTATTTTTTTGTACATTTAAACTGAGTGTCCCAGAGCAGGGTCCAAGACAATGAGTCAAGAGTTCATATTTACACAGAAATTCTTTGTCCTAATGACTCATTGAAAAAAAAGGATTATAAGTTTAGGATATTCATTTAAATTTAATTTGACCACATTACCTCTTAGTTGGCTCATAATTATCTCCAAGTAATTTTATAAATAATTACTTAAAATACTTTATTTTGCTATACATCATGAACTAACTAAATTAAGAATATAAATTATGCTGCTTTAGTATTTATAGTTAATCATATTTTCACTTCATGAACAGCTTTTAATTGGGAATTTGAGCTTAAATTTAATAATAAAAAGCTGAACTGATTCGAGTTATTGTTGAAAGAGCTCTTCAATTTAACTATTAATTAAATAATATTGCTTTAAGTAGTGTCCCTTAAATGATTTTGAGCCCTAATGAGTTTTATGTGATCTATCTATGATCTTTATTTTTTTATTTTATTTTTTTAAAGATTTTATTTATTTATTTGTCAGAGAGAGGGAGAGAGAGAGCAGGCGAGCAGCAGGATGCCTGCTGAGTAAGAAGCCCAACAGGACCCTGGGATCATGACCTGAGCGGAAGGCAGATGCTTAACAGACTGAGCCACCCAGGCGTCCCTATCCATGTTCTTTAGATTATTATTAAGGTTCTTCAGGGTTGTTTTTTTTTTTTTTTTAAGATTTTATTTATTTATTTGACAAAGATAGAGACAGCCAGCAAGAGAGGGAACACAAGCAGGGGGAGTGGGAGAGGAAGAAGCAGGCTCATAGCAGAGGAGCCTGATGTGGGGCTCGATCCCATAATGCCGGGATCACGCCCTGAGCCGAAGGCAGACGCTTAACCGCTGTGCCACCCAGGCGCCCCTTGTTTTTTTTTTAACTTAATGTATAGAAAGATCGTATTTTTAGGTTTTTTTTTCTACATCCACAGAGTGGAAATTAAAATGAATTATAATATTATAATTCCACCTTACAAAATTAGAATTTTACCATATAAATAGGAAGAGAGCTCGAGGATTAAGCATTTCTGGTGTCTTAAAATTTAAGAAGCATTTGGAAGCATTTTAGAAGATGTAAGTGATGGGCAAGTTAGAAAAAAGAAACTTGGAAGAAATCCTCTATGCTCAGAAATACTGAGAAACACCAATATTTACACTGTGCAAATTAATGATAATATATTATTTTAAGAATAGCCTTCCTGAGAATTAAAATATATTTGAGCTTGGAAATGAAGTATGTTGGCATACCAAAGAAATAAAATGGAATAGAAACCTGTATCCTGTCATGGTTTTGACTACCAGTAGGTCTCTACATTGGCGGCAGGGGAGCATGAAGCTTTGGAGGAAATGCGATAGATTCTTGATTTTACTACCAATTAGCTGCAGGACTTTAGAAAACTCAGTTCATGCCTACCAATTCCCAGCATCTCCACCATATCCAAATTACATGCTATCTCTTCCAGTAAGCATTTTTTAACTCCCACAGCTAAACTTTCTCCTGTAAAATCCCACAGCACGTTTCTGTGAATCCCGTTGCACTTGTTTCTTTCAGCTTGTGTTATACTTATTTATGCATGTGTCTAGACACATATGACTCCCCTGGAAAATGAACTTCTTGGGAGGAAGATCTATTTCTTCACAACTTTACGCTCTCTAAAAGACTTAACGGTTTCCTCAGAGAGTAGTCAATGACTATCTACTTTAGAAGTAATTTGTTTACTTATTTAAAATGTAGATTCCAGAGATCTACTCTTCAGTGCTATGCTGTGCAATGCAGTGCCTACTAACCACGTGGATCTACTGAGCACTTGGTATGTGCTTAGTCCGATTGGTGATATTCTCTAGTTGTGAAATGCTCACCAGATTTCAAAGACTTAGTACAAACTATGTAAAATTTCTCATTAGTAACATTTAAATATTGACTGTATGTTGCAATGATAATAATCCATTGAATATATTGGATTAAATTATAAAAAAATAAAATTAATTTCATTTGTTTCTTTGTAGTTTAATGTGGCTTTCAGAAAATTTAAATTGCCTATATGCTTCACATTATATTTCTTTGGACATCACTGTTTTAGATATTTTGATTCAATTAAATTCTGTGTAGGATAGCCACCCATGTGTGTGTGTGTGTGTGTGTGTGTGTGTGTATTTTTTTTAAAGACCCTAAGTGATTGCCTTGCATATAAAAGTTTGAAAATGACCAGGTTGATATGTTAAGTGCACATAGTAGACCTTCAACAAGTGATGGAAGAGGTTGGCATGCCTCATATTCTAATTAGTATGTGATAATACACATATGTGAGAAAATTCTATCAATGACTGAAAGTCCTTGCATTGGGCTGTTCTGGCTTGATATACTTGTAAGGCAAAAAGAAAAGGTTGCCACCCTTCTGAATGGCATACTTAATGAATAACAAAGCTTATTTGAGGTCATTAGAAACAATTAGCACCTTGTCTGCTATAGTAAACAGGAGCTCTGTTTTCAGTAAATGATGTTTCTTGCCAGGTTCAAATGAGGCTAGTATCCCAGGAAAAGACCAGGCAGGGGAACACAAAACTAGAAAAAATGTGCTTGAGAGCTTGGCTGTTAAAGTTAGGTGGTGAGTAAGCCTGATTAATTTACTTATTGATCCATTGTTGTTGTAAATTGAATGAATTTGAATGGATTGTTGGAAGAGCAGAGAATACAGATAAAAGAGACATTAAATTTTTGATTCAAGAAAAATCAAGAATGCATTATTTTCCCTGTATGGAGGGGGTAATAAAATGGAATACTTAAACAACAATACTTTTAGAATTAATTTAATGAAAAGCAGGGTTTTACTCTAGTCTGAATTTATAAAAGCACAGCTGCAATTCATCCTGCCATTCAGATATAACAGAATGCACAATATTATATAGCAGAATGTCGATAATGATGCTTTTAGGGAAGGAAACACATCTATTTTAAAGCTTTCACTTTATTCTGATTTTACCCTACGGACAAAAAAACAAAACTTATGTTCTTGAAAAGCAGCTTGATTAAAAATCACCCACAGGACAGTTATATTCTTCCTGAGATCCTGGCTAAAGCACAGTAGATAGATTTTTAAAAATATAAACAACAATATGTATTCATATCAGTTGATTAGTCAAGCCCATCTTTTTCCCTTTAAACAATCCCTTTAAGAGAAATAAACTACTTTGCCATCTTTGCAAACAAGAGTGGGTGTTGCACTGCAAAGAACCCTTTAGTGTTTTAGATTCTCGACAAGGCATACTGGGAATGACTTAATAGCCTTCTGAGAGAACTGAGGTTGCATTTTGTGCCACTGTGAATTTAAATCCAGGTCACAGAGATGTTAAATAGCAAGTGACACATTTACTGTGCCACCCAGCTGCCTCCTCTAATGCACCAGGACTGCCTTCTGAACAAAGTCAGCATGCCAATGCTAGAATGCGTGCAAGTGGTTTTGTTGATCAGAGTAGTGCTAAAAGAAGAAATTCTGCCCACAATTAAAAAGCTACTTAGCTCAATTGCTAATTCACCCCTGAAGTGTCAAATAAATGACTTGCCTCTCTGAAGGAGCCATAACCCTGCACCTCATGAGTGAAAAATTTTCAAGCTGTTCAATGAGTCAGCCTTGAGATTGAAATACTCGTAGAGAATGTTCCCTATGCTAGAAGGCAGAGGTCACAGGCTATCGTCATCAGACTACCGTAATTAATCTTTTTAAAAGATGTTTTGCCTCAAGGAAAACTTGTTAAAATGAATGTTATAATCATGCTTATTTGTGGTTGTGTATGAAGGATTATCCATGTTGATGAAATCCTAACAGATTACCTCTTTAATCATGCCACAGTTTCACAAATGCTTTCTTCAAAATACTCTCTCTGGTATATCTCCCTCCTGCGAATCAATGCCATATCATTGATTAATTCCAAAGTTAAAATTGAATGGCAGATAATCTGTGAAGGGCAAGAGCTGGAAGCATTCATTCTTGATGTCCTCTGAGAGCCAGCATCATAGGAATCATAGGAAGAGAACATGGAATGTGTCTGTCAAGTGGGAAGAAGACAAAGCACCTTCCTGAGGATATTTTTTACTTGTCAGGCCAGTTAATACACCTCAACTGTGAATGAAATCTCTTGAGTAGGCAGGTATTTGAATCCTAATAAAACTATTCCTTGACGTGAGAATGTGAATAAGCTGGGGGAATGTCATGCCCAGCATACCCAGCACCCATCCTAACTATTTGCTGACCTGTGATTTCTGGGTGTAGGACCTTGTTTATCAAATTTTCAAATGCTGATATTCAGCTAGATTGGGGAAATGCCAGATCTATGCCATATGATTGCTGTTCATTCACAAAGACACATGAGCTGCCTCATTGTTTCAATTAAACCAAGCCCAGATTTCCTGACCCTGTATGACCGAAGTTATATTTCAAGGTAAAGTTAAGGGGCGCCTGGGTGGTGCAGTCGTTAAGCGTCTGCCTTCGGCTCAGGGCGTACGTAATCCCAGCGTTCTGGGATCGAACCCCACATCAGGCTCCTCTGCTAGGAGCCTGCTTCTTCCTCTCCCACTCCCCCTGCTTGTGTTCCCTCTCTTGCTGGCTGTCTCTCTCTGTCAAATAAATAAATAAAATCTTTAAAAAAAAGTTAAAAAAAGGAATATATTTTGAAAAAAATATGCATACATTTATTTATATTCAAAACAATCATCTCTTCAAATATACTGAGGAATATTATACACAAATTTTTATTCCAAATCAAAGAACATCTTCAAAAGTGTCTTCCAGAGTGATCACACTCATTCCTATTAACAATAGTAGAGGAAGAGGGGTGCCTGGGTGGCATAGTTGGTTGAGCACCTGACTCGAGTTTCGCTCAGGTTATGATCTCAGGGTCCTGGGATCGAACCCCACATTGAGCCCCACACCCCTTGGAATCTTTTTGAGCCTCTCTCTCTTCCTCTTCCTCTTTCTCTCTCTCAAATAAATAAATCTTTAAAAAAAATAGAAGAGGAAGATATATTTTTTCATTAGTATATTCTTTTCTCTGTTTCTTCATTATCTCTGGGGATATTTCAGGGTACTAAAGAACTTACTACATTTTGGGAATTTTTCCAAATAGAATCCTGGTATTAATTTTTTACTGAGAACTGGGGAGATATGGTAGAGGGGTGAACTCATTTTCATTCATTCTTTGAACAATATTTTTCTGCCCTCTATGCCTCCCATGTGCAAAGCACAAAGCCACATGCTTTGAGGGACATAAAGTTGAATCAGATATTTACATATTTATTCTGCCCACACAAAATGTGTAGTCTTTTAAGGGAGGTAAACCATATACATAAATATCTATACTACAACAAAAAGTATAAACTATGAAGGAAAAACCTTATCAGTTTGAGTACATTAATATGTAAAAATTCTGGGCATCAAAAGGTACCACTGTATTACAGTGAAAATGTAGGTCACAGACTGTAGGAAAATATTTTCAATGGATATTAGTGACATAGTAATAAAATCTAGAATATGTAAATGATTGTCAAAAATGAGTAAGAAAAAATCCAAACCAACATTAGAAAATGAAGTAAAAATATGATTAGGTAATGAATGGAAACTGAGTTGCCAATAAAACATGAAAAGTTAGTCTAATTCAGTAATCATCAGAGAAATATAAATTGAAACCATGAGATACAATAAAGATTAGTTCTACAATAAAAATCTGCTAATACCAGTATTAGAATGTAATGCTGTGGGAACTCACATATACTTCTGGTAGAAATGTAAATTGGTGCAACTTCTATGGAGAGCAGTTTGGTATTATCTAGACAAGTTGAGGGCATATATATATTTCAAAAAAATCCATTTCTATATTAATTAGTGTTCGAGCTGGAAACTGGCAGTAACTTTAAACTGGATAATTAAAGGAAATTTCATAAAGAGATCATCTACAAGATTTTGATCCGGCTTTAGAAAAATCAACAAAGAATTGTAGTATCCCAGGACAAATGTCAGCAGGGAGTCACTAGTATCTCTGGGGTGGAAGATGCAGGGAGGTAACGAGACAGAAGAGTGTGGTGGCTGTAAGAGAAGGTTGTGCAACAGGAGCTGTGGTTCTCAAAGAAGAACCAAAAAGCAGCCAAATGAAGTGACTCAGGTGGGAAGGAGCCTGAGGTATGAATAACCCAGACTCATTCTCCTATTTTCCTCTTAATAACCTCTCAATGCCTTTCATTGACCTGGCCAACCACCAGTCAGAATGAGGAAGCCTCTTGGTGCAGTCACTAAATATCAGGCTACCAGGGCACACAGCAGAGTGGGGACCTAGAGAGGGTGAATGGGAAAAGTTCAGTATAATTTAGAGGAAAACCTTTGCAAATATATACACAAAACCTTCATCCTAGCACTATTTATAAAGGCAAACAATAGAAGTAACCCAAGTATCCATAAAAATGGCACAATCTCACAAAAAAATTCGGAGAAAAAAAGGAAGCCAGGCGCAGAAAATACATATAATAAATGCCATTTATTATCCAAAACATGTAAAAATATCTTGTGGTGGGTGAAGATACACATAATAAAAGTGTACGAAATGTCAGGAAAATGATGAATGACAAATTTATGAGAGAGGTTACCTAGCGGACTACAGTATTTGGTACATACTTACACTAAAACATAATGTGTTGTTTATCTGAAATTCAAATTTAACTGGGTATCCTGTATTTTATATAGCAACACAAGTCAGGAGGGATATATAGCAGCTTCAGATAACTGTGAGAGTTGCCAATATTTTCTCCCAGTCTGTGGTTTGTCTTTTCCAATGTTCTCTGTTGTTATAGTGTCTCTTGATGGACAGAAGTTATATTTCTTTAGTTGGGCAGTGGGAACACAGGTGTTCATTTTGTTATTCTTTATAGCTTTCAGTATGTCTGAAATATCCCATAAGTAATATTGAAAATTTCTATGCAACAAAATAAGAACTGAAACATGTCATAAGAAAGGTCCTCTGGATAACGTACTTTAGGAGGTTAGAAAAGATAACTCATATCTAGCTGAGAGGCTCACAGAGGCTCAAAACCTTGACCTATGAATAAGATAGTGAAAGAAGGTCAGTATATTCTAAGCAAAGGAACTATATGAAGAAAAGCATGAAGACATGAATGTACAATGTATATTAGGAGAAAATGAAAATAGTAATTATAATCATAATGATTATCTACAATATATACAATATATGTTTTAAATAGTATTTCTTGCATGCTATGTGCCAGACAACATTTTGATTTTTTATGTTTCACTTAACTTAATGCTCTTAACAAATCTTTGAGATAAGTACTGTAATTTTCCCACTTTAAAAATGAGCTTTAAAGATAGTAGGAAATTTATGAGGTTACACGTAGCTAGTAAATGGCAGGGGCAAAGTTTGAACCCCAGTTGTATAGGTTAAAGTCACACTTAAACTGTACCCTTACCCATAATAAATACTATAATCAGCACCGCGGTATATAGTGCGTCTGTCCTGTACTAGCCATTCTTCTTTATGTGTTTCCTTATTTGATCTTGCAACAATCTTATGAATTAGGTACCATACAATTTTATAAGATGAAGCAAAGTAAGTTTTCTAAGAATCACTGGCTACAAATTAGCAGAATTGGTATTTTAAACCAATCCTATAAGACTCCAAAACCAGTTAGCCAAGTAAGCTGTTCAATGTGGGTAATACCAATGGTAAGGTGAAGAAGATGAATAGAAAATAAATGCCTGGAAGTAAGATGCTGGACATGAAATCATGAAATAAAAGTTAGGCTTTCTTCTCTCAGTATTTGCTTGGGGCAAAGGTTGTAGAGGTGATCATTAGGAATTTTTGGATAGGGAAGTTAAATGACCAGATCTATGATTCAAGAAGATTAATATTAAATTAATATGGATTTCAGTAGACATGTTATTACCATACATTTGGGTCAGTGAGGTGTAATTCACTGTGCCCTTAATTCATTGTCCTGCCTGAACACTTACCAGAGTGTTTTACATATGTCAAGTACTCAATATTTACATATGACAGGCAATCAATTATTGCATCTTGTATGAATAAGTAAATGAATGAATGGTTATGTCTGATCCTAACTAATGATTAAGCGAACATGCTATTTTGGGATTTAGAAGATGTTGGGATACAGAACACTAAAATGGGTTCAGAAAGGTCTGCTGCTGCCTTGCTTTCTTAGCAAGCATCTAATTCTAGAATCAGATGACTTCTAAGGTTCCTTGTGATATTATCATTATGAGATTTTAGAAGGAATATTCATTTCCTGAGTGCCCACAAATTAACATCCCCTCCAAAGCAGATAGTTAAAAATATAGGACTTTGGACTTATAATTGCTTTAATATAATTGCTACTTACAATAGCGGTACTGTTCGTTGTCCAGTTTAATGCTCCCGCAATAGAAGGGTAGAAGCAGTCTGCTTTTTTCCAGTCTAACAACTTTGCTTTAGTTGAGTTTTCAATACATGTGGATCTGTAGGCCGTTGGTATTCATTTCAGATCAATGCATTGAATTTGAATCCACTCAATAAAAAAAGTAATTATATGAATAGGGAAGGAAAATGAATTATTGTTTGTGGTTCTATTCTAAGACAGGATTCTGGTGAAGTATAAGTTTTAGAATGATTGATGACATGTATTTCTTTCTACAGTGATACCAAATCTGACTCTCATTTAAGTGTTTTTCACACACTCATAAAGCTTATTCATGAAGAACCATCTAATGATATGTACACAGACACACACTCCCAATCACCCTCAACAAAGTCTAAAACAAAAGTGATACCACCAAAAGTCTCTACTGAATTTCCCCAGTACATTCAAAAATTGAATTTCTTTCCATGAAACTGTCAACGTCTAGAGTTAATGAATTTATATCATTTAAATAATTCCAAGTGAATGGGCTCATCTGAGTACATGGTAAAAAAACAAAAACAAAAAATACTTCTTAGCTCAAGTCTCTGAAGACAGGCTGTTCTCTAAGAATGATTATTTATAGAGAGAATACTTTCATCAAAACTTAAAAACTACCACATATAATGACCTTATTTTTTTTCAGTAGGAAGGCAGATACTGATTCAATTTGAAAGATATATAGCTATATATACATGTATAGATGAGCAAGTGTTTAATTGTTTTAATAGTGGTACTTTTTAAGAGTTCTACTTCTGAGTCCTGCTGTTTTTAAGAAACACATTTCATGAGTTTCTATCCAGAACTTCTACTTATCATCTGTCACTTCAAAGTATTTCTCCTAAAGCCCCTATCTTGAAACTGATGTCTATAGTCCCAGGTGATTCCCACACCACAGTTTCAAAAGCAGTTTCTACACTTAAAATTCTAAGTGACGAAAACAAGAAAAACCATGTTTCTCTACTTACTGTATTAGGACTATACATTAATTTGCAATTCTGTCTCAAGGATCTTGTGGCATATTTCTTTAATAAACATGTTTTCTTCTGTATAATACATTAGTTGTTTCTTTTTTTTATGATTTTTATTTTGTTATATTAGTCACCATATAGTACATCCCCAGTTTTTGATGCAGTGTTCCATGATTCATTATTTGCATATAACACCCAGTGCACCATGCAATATGTGCCCTCCTTAATACCCATCACCGGCTTATCCCAATCCCCCACCCCCCTACCCTCTGAAGCCCTCAGTTTCATCAGTTGTTTCTAATGAAGACTCATCTAGTTTCTAGGTCAGTATACCTATCCCCATGTTTTAGAGATACTTTCATGTTCTGGCTAATAAAAATTTAATGATAGTACAATTGTCTATACATAATCTGAAATAATGCTGATTTAATTAACATATTGCTTTTGTTTTTTACCTTGAACTGCAATGATAACTATCCAAATTATTTAGCAATTATTTGTAAACTCAGGTTTACATCTTCATTTTGTTCAATTCTTAAATATTCTGCTTCACCTATATAAAAACAGAATCAAAATCATCATTTCAGATTTAAAATTTTTTATTTATCATTGTGGCAATATGTGATAAGAAAGTTAATTTTGGTGCTCAAGTTATTGAGTTAAGTAATATAAAGGAATGGCCATAGAAAAAGCATGATCAAGAAGAGAGAAAATACAAAAATCTTGTCGTTTATGTGAGGATTATCACTAAGGAACAAGAACAAACATTTTAAGAGGTGATGACTTTCTGTCTTGGCAATATCTACATTTTAGGCTTTACAGAAATAAGATCTGAATTCTCACGTTTGGCTTTCTGTGCCTCACCTCCCATTTGGCTCTTGTTCAACTCAACTTTCAGACTTCAAGTAGACGGATTTTATGGATGTGGGGAAGGAGACCGATTTGTTCCCTTGCTTATCAAAAAATTAGGCTTTCTGTGCATCTCTGCATAATCAAACTCCAGATATTTGTTGACCGTCATTACTTCCTTAGAATTTTTCTTTTCATCTTCTCTTAAAAATACTGGTTCTATTCTAAGACAGTTTAAATATTTAGTATAATATTTTTAAATTCAAAAGGAGAAGGAACAAAGTGAAAAGAGGGAATGGAAGAAAATATTGTTGAAAGCTGAGACAGAAGAAGGATAAAGTTTCTAAGGAAAACATATATTTAATCTTCATTTTGTTAACCAAAATTCCACCAAGTGCTATGATGTTCATCAAAGTGACATTCTCTTTGCTTATTTGAATTTATTTTATTAAAGATTGAATTAAAATACTCACAAGATGCCTTTTATTTCAGAGGCTATAGCTCACATAATTGAAAATATCTTTAAATTTTTCTTTATTTAAAAAGAAATATCTCATACCTTTCTTAATGAACATAAACTACTCACTTCATTCAGAATTTGTAGCAAATATTCAGTTACCTGACAACCATTTATTTTTAAAAATTCCAAGTGAATTTTTAGTAAGTGAAATTGTCTTTAACATCAATCACTATCTACAAAAAATGTCAACCTAAAAATAGGATGAATTTTCTTGAAACACAATATAGAGCTGGAGTAATATTTTCATTTGGAAAATGAGATAATTTATTTAACATTAAAGGCTACCTAGAAGATATGTTCATTTCCTATAGAATTATAAGCAAATATTATAAAATACTTTCTTTTATAAACATAGGCAAATTGAAAGATTATAATAATACCTAGTATTACCCAAACTTACAGCTACTAGATTTAAGCATAAAAATATACATTTTAATCACATAGTTCCTTAACAGAGTCTATTAGTTCTTTTTTTAAATAATCATATTCTTGTATTTTGCCTAGAGAATTTGAATTTGGTGAGTTCCAACCTTACTGAAATAGTGATTAATTCACAGGAAGGAAAAATATATTATTTATTTTTTTACAGGGTTTGAAATAAACCTCTCTTCTCCACTAAAATGAAGTTAAAGGTGTATCTTTATTATGGATTATGAAAGAGAGAATAGAGGATGAGGTGTAGAATACGGAGAGATCTAGTCCTCTAGTTTTTATGCTTCCATCATAAATCCTGGCAGAATTGGCTTTTCCATGGCATGGATTTGTAAGATATGTTCTGTGTTAAAAGATAAACAGGTGTATTAAACATTTTTAAAGTTTACTTGAGCAAAAATACACTTTTGCCCATTTATAGACTAAAGGGAGCAGAAACAAGAAAATTATACTAGACAAAAAAAGAGGGTTGTTTGCTGCTAGGTCAGTTCCTTTAGCGGTTGGCAAAGTCTATCAGGCAGATTACGTAACTAGTGCTGATCAAGTGATTCCTGACTGACTGGTTTCAGATTCCATTTCTGGGAGGGCTAAAGCTGTAATTGTCAGTGTGGTGATGATGTAGGGCTTAGCATAAGTGACTCCATTTAAGGCTTGTTTCTTTGCTTTTAACACATTCTTTTAGCAACTTCATTTGAGTGAAATGGAGGAGCAGTTTACTTTTTGTTAGTAGCTGATATTCTGAGTAAGTTTTAAATTCATGTCTATATAATGATTTCACATTTAAATTTGGGTAAGTTTCTGAATAACAGAATGGATGGTGACATAAAATGAGCAGGAGTTGGGGGAAGAGAGTAGGTAAGAAGAAGTAGAAGGGCTGTGCCTTACGTATTTGCAACCAGGTCTGTAACTTTCCTCAGTAGTGCTAAGGATATTTAGACACATTTCTATTTCTTTAAGGAAACTTTTTTGTAGGTCTTATTTTCAATGTGCAACAAATCATTTAGCAGAAATTGTATATTATGAGTGGGAATATTGATAACATGAGAATTTAATATATACATATATATATTTGTGTATTTGTGTACGTAAAATTTATGCTTTTATTTCTCTGGTTATCAATATTAAAGTTTAAATTGAATCTTTTAATTTTTTACCATGTACTATGAAAAATTTATGTTAACTTTTCTCCTCCCTATCAAATATCTGTAAATATCATCTAGGTTTTAGTACCTATTATTGTTATCAAATTGTTATTTTTATATTTTAGGTCTTCTCTTTTAAGAATGATTTCGACATAATAAATTTCATTAGACAATTACAATTACAGCAAGTAGTGTATACTTAACATATGGTTAATTGGCTTCAGAACTGCTCCTAACCAGTTCTTCTATTACGTAATTTTTCTATTTTTGTACTCTTAATTTTAATTACTCTTTAGTTCGATGAAATTCTTTTTCATATATAATTCTTCAAGAAGTGTAAATGAATGACATACTCTGCAAACTCTTGAAACTCAGAATGTTATTCCACTGATATGAAAAGCATCTGGGTCTGGCATGATGTTACCTATTGGGTCAAAAAAATCTTTTTATGATATAATGATAACAGATATGTGCCAAGAATTATGCCAATCATTTTTATTTATTATCTATATTACTTATCAACAATGTTACAAGATGGAAAACTTTTATTATCATTATATATTATTATATAGATGAGAAAACTGAGGCTTAGAGGTGTCAGAGGTCTTAATAAAGATCACACGTAAATAAATGAATGAGTCAGGTCTTCCAGTGGCCAGTTCTTTCTACCTCTCCAAAATCACAGTTTAGTAAAATGTGAGTTTCACTGTTTAGGGTCAGGGAACTCTGAAGCCACCCTTTTAAAGCTTTTTTTTTCTTCTAGCTGACTTTTTTTTTTCTGCTTACCTAGATATTTGTAGTATTTTAGAAATACTAAGTATTAAAAGTAGTTATAATAAATACATGTTTTGCCAGATTATTTCTATATGTTGCTCTGTTTTCACTAAATTTTTACCTGGAATGGGAAGGGACTCTAATGATTATAGGAAACTATTTGTTGGATTCAATAGCATCATAAATACAAACATATGCTGAAGGAAACTTACCTTCTCCCTTTCAAATAGCTCTTCTGTTTTAGTATGCTAAACATACTATCTCTGTGGCATTAGTGTTATGTCTACCATTTAAAAAAATTGGTGTTTTGGGCATAGCTCTTTCTCCTTTACTTTTTTTTTTTTAATAAAGTGTTCTCATATTGATTATGTCATCCATTTCCCACTAATCCCACTACCTTTCTCCAGACTCTCAATTTTCCTCTTACTTCATGTCACTCACACCACAAACTTACTTTACAGACTTAGGAAAAAAATTCTTAGCTTTCAATTTCAGCTTTTCTATGTTACTTATTAACCTGAGAAGTGATTTTTGTTATTGTTTTTTGAGATGTTTTCCAGTCTTGATTAATGTGCTTCATATACACACACACACACACACACACACACACACACATTACCATACTACTGATGTGGTTCCTTTAGTTGATTTACTTTTTTAAAACTCTATTTTAGTCTTAGTTTCAGGTATAGTATCAGTAAAATACAGATTAAATACATGGTTATGGGTAGAAGATAATTCTTCATGTACTATCTAACTGATAAATCATCGCTTCATTTTTTTTTTCTTTTTTAAAGTCACATGTGTAACAAGCCTCTCGATTATTGACTGTCACTTATTTCATACAGTCCACATTTTCCTAATTCAGGAGCCCCTTAATCTGGTGCTCACCTTGTCTGCCAAGCTGCAGTTTACTCTACATGGTAGTCAGCATCTTTGGCAGCAGAGACATCTTCGGTTGTTTTCCTTATTATTTTATACCTTTTTTTTTTCCCTGTTGCTGTGACTACCTAGAAATTATTTCTTCTACTTCCCCTTGCCTAATTTCATTCATGGGGAATGCTCCATCCCAAGACCCAGAGCCTTTTGAAGTATTCTCTGAGTACTCCAGACTATAGGGGCATTTTTCACTTTGAATGTGCTACATCTTTTATGACTTAGGTTTTTTTCCTAAAATATTGCATTTAAAAGTCCGTTTGAGTCCTGCAGTAACAGAGGAGAGGGGATTGGACATGGAAAAGAGCTGTAGTGAGGGAAACACTTGGAAGGATAAAGGACAGAGCAGGAGCAGACAGGTAGAGCCTTCAGATCACAGTGCAGATAGAATGCCCATGAAAGGGGAGGGTGAGTAAGTAGCACTGAGCAGAAAGAGGATCAGACTGCCGTGCAGTTGCAAGAAAGTCTCAGTCAGGCCAATGGGCCAGTGCACAGGTACCCCCTACATTCTCAGTCATTGAATAGAAGCTGCTTAGGAGTTTCTCCTCCACTGCTTGAAGGCCGTGGTAGATCCTGTTGAAAGCAATAACATGTCCCATCACCACATTCTCCCTTAGCAGTGATTCAAATTGACTGTGAATGGAAGAAAACAGACTGAAACAACATTTTGGAATTAATCCATTTCTAAAATATAGTTTATGACTCAACGAGGCCAAGTCCTCTGATCTCCTGTTATAAGATTTATGAGACAGATGAAGTTCATTGATTTCTGTATCACTTTGGGACAGAGGAGACAGGGAATGGGAGAAGAGGCCTATAATTGAGTTTGAGATGACTTTTTAGTAATGAGTAAAATTGGGTAGCCATTATTATTAAGAATTGTTAAAATGAATACAGAGGCAACATTTTGAATTGGGTTTATACATTTTTATTTCAAGAAATTTCAATTATTTAGACCAGTTAAGGATATATAATATTATAAGCTGAACTTAAAATATCAATTTTGATGAGATGATAATACTCCATAATAATAATGAAATACAAATGTATAGAAATGATATTATATCCTAAAAAATGTAAAGTTAGAGCGGGGCTATAAAAGGTTAACTCTACCGTTTGAATGGCTAATAAGTCATTCTGTGTGTATACAATATGTTTGCAGAGAAACATCTCTTGAAACCTTTGGGATTCTGTATGACAAACTGCTACTGCAGTGCATTACCCACGAAGACATTAGTATCTTACTCATTAAAATAGAGTAGAAAGCAAGGATGACAGTGAATTATGAAAATAGAGATATTAGCTTTAAGACATAAAGCATAAAGACTGTGGGTAGCTATGAAGGAAGATAATATGGGGCTAAGATAGAAAAAATTGTTGCCTACTCAAAAGGTGACTTAACATTTTGATCTAGTGACAAATGAAATTTGGAGTTAAGGACAACAAAAACAACTGTTACACAGAATATGTAAAAAGCAAAGACTGGATATAGGAATTATCTTCATAAAATCCAATAGAAATTAATTGCATGATTTTAAGAAATAATAAAAACATTTTTCAAAGACTTACACTTATTATTTGGTGACAGAAACCAGTGAAAGCGAATAGGGAAAATTTAAATGAGGATACATGGTATATGCACATGTTTGTGTGTGTGTGTATGTGTTCACGTGTGTGTGTGTGTGTGTGTGTGTGTGTGTGTGTGTGTGTGTGTGTATTAGATGCAGAAATAAGGGTGGGGCACATTTCTCAGAATTCAGAAACAAGAAGATGCCACTAATTCTCTGTCTGTCATTTCATCTTCCTTCCAAACATCTACTCATTTTCTCATTTCTCCAGCTGGGTCACTCCGCTTTACCATGTGGCCACATTGTGGATGGAAGATGAGAACACCTTAGCTCTGAAGTTTAACTTTTCTCTGATTGACTATTTCTCTATATCAGTTCCAAAGTCTGAGGAAAGAGTATCTAATTTGCCAAGTTTTTGTCAAATGTAACATTCTAGAGCTTAATAAATCAATGTTATTCCTTTTCAGTAGCATGTTAAGGGGGGGCATTTTCTGTAGAGTATTAAATTACAATGATAAAGCCCAACTAAAGGTTCCTCTTCTTGTTATCATCATCATGTATGAGAAATTCTAAACAATGCCAGAGGTAAATACTTCTCCCTGCTGGGGTAAAACTCTCCCAACCTCTAACCTCCTTGGTATGCCATTGTCACTGTGAGTGGGACTGGAAATGGGACAAAATACCACTACCATGCTGGGGCAAGAAGGCCGAGATAATGTCTATCAAAGTCTTTTCTATTCTATTTAGAGAAATCTATTAATATTTCAGTAGAAAGAATTGTATCTGTGTTTTAGTAAATGAAAAATGGATCAAGGAACTTTATAACAGATGGTTTTTCCCTAGTGGATTTCATTATTATGGAGTTTTAACGAGCAATAACTGAAGGAGTTAGTGCAGGTTGAAGGAATATGTAACAAACTCACAGAGTGTCACTTGGCTAATGGTAAATCATAGTCACTATTTGGTAATTTAAATATAAAACTATTATTACTATGTAAAGAATAACACTTCAGAAAGCAAACTCTTAAACAGGTCAGAACCCTAATGTGTATCCATTTATTTTACTTAGCAGGAGGCTGAAAGGAGAAATGTAACATTAAAAAGCTTTCAAAACGTGGGATGCAAATTATAACCATTTCATGAAATTGAAACCCAATACCCATTGTTAAAAACACTTTGGGTTGTATACAAATTTTGGAAACTTAAGTATTTGGAATCTGCATAATAAAAATATAGTTTAATTGGAGGTTATATATCTTAAAAAATGCCTATTTAAAAATGATTGCCTCTAAAACAACTGAAGGTAATTGATGAGATTCAAATTTAATGTAACCATTTAGGCTTCTGAACTTTCTTAGCTACTTATTCTCATTACAAATGTACAAAACTTTCTATTTTTAGAATCAAATGGGTATGGAAATTACAGTGAGTCTAGCTTTATTACATGTCATTAGATTCTGGATCTAATTCTAAATACCTTCAGGGGAAAAATTAGATTGTTAAATTCAAATAAAAAATAATGTATTCTTGATTAAGAAAGTGATTCTTAGATATTCTTCAGTGAAACTGTACCAAACCCACCGAATCCCTGAACCTGGTAGTCTGTGTTTCAAAGGCACTCCTCTCATATGGAGGAGCCATAAGGAAGACATTGCCCTGTATTAGGATTGTGGTCTGCTGTTGTGCTTACTGCTCCTATACTCCAGGAAAGCCAGTGCTGTCCACATTAGTTAAAACTTAAAGTCCCCTAAAGAGCTGGTGCTTCATAAATATAGTAAGCAGAAGCACTGTGTTTGAAACTGCTGCTCAGGGGTGCCTGGGTGGCTCAGTCAGTTAAGCGTCAGACTCTTGATTTCAGCTCAGGTCATCATCTCAGGGTCCTGGGATGGAGCCCTACCTGGGGCTGTGTGCTTAGCGCAGAGTCTGCTTGTCCCTCTCCCTCTGCTCCTTCTCCTGCTTATGGGCTCGCTCTCACTCTCTCTCTCTCTCTCTCTCTTCCAAATAAATAAATAAAATCTTAAAAAAAAAAAAGGAAACTGTTACACAAAACCATTGCATAAGGTGGTAAGAGTCTGAAATCTTGTTCAGGAATCTTACTGATAAATGTAGTCCTTGAATGAATTGGGATTGATTGAATTATAATTTTAGGTTTCTTTCCAAAGAGGCAGGGAAAAGAAAAACATGCCCCAGGGTAGGCTCTTTATTTATTTTTTAAGATTTTATTTATTTGAGAAAAAGAGAGGGAGAGAGAGAATGAGCAGGAGAAGGGCAGAGGGGGAGGAAGAAGGAGAGGGAAAGAATCTCAAGCAGACTCTGTACTAAATGTGGAGCCCCATGCAGGGCTAGATCTCAGGACCCTGAGATCATGATGTGAGCTGCAGCCAAGAGCCTGATGCTCAACCAGCTGCACCACTCAGGTGCCCCCAGGGTAGGCTCTTCTAAAAGTCTTGTTCTCTTGTCAGAATAACAGCATGCTTTCAGGGAAATTGAGTCTGCACCAAAGTACTAGAAAGGAAGTAAGATTGTTGGCAACCTGGAACCACCCAGTTTTAGAGAGTTAGAGTAAACACACAATTTTACCAACAAAAAGGTTGACTTCAAGCTGCTACTGTCCTTTGTATGCATTTCAAAGAATTGCCTATATAGCTGTTTACTTCACTGAACAGAACATTGCCTAAAGAACTTGTCAATCCTGTTAAAAAAGAAAAAAAAGAAAGTGTGGGAGGGCAGTGCTGCACATCAAAAACACACCTGTCTGTGTATTTTGATTGAAGAATTTTAACTCAGATGAACTGGTTGTTTGTCTAATAGTCAATTAGTAACATCCTTGGAGTGTTTACCAGAATAGGTTACTGTGCTAGGTGCCTGGGCCAGGTAATACGTAAAGATGGACGGGGGATTAAACACCATGCTTTAATTATCTTCACAATTTCTATTCAGAAATTAAAATTACAGAATAGTCCAGAAGTATTAACACTTACTAATTAAGCATTATGTAATATTCTATATCCTGAATCCTACTGATTGTCACCATTTTATTGGTAAGGAAATAGAAGCAAGTAACTTTTTCAAGGCTGCAGAGGTTGTGATTATTTTTAAATGCACAATTGACGTAGGATCTCATCGTTTTAAACACATTAATGATTGCCTGCTGCCCTTAAGATAAAAACTAAATTCTCAAAAGTCTCCTCATGGTTTACCTCCTACCCTTTTGTAACAACTTCATATTATTTCATTATCTCCCAGGTTCCATGAGATCCAGCCACATTCACCTCCTTATACCTGGGCCTGGAATACTTCTTGCTGCTGTGCTGGACTCCAGCTAATACATTCTTTTCTTTAAAATTCAGTTTACTCTCCATATTCCTGGGAAGCCAGGGTAAGGTCAAAGGCCTCTGCCTCCAGGTTTCCCAGACATTTGGGCCTCTGCTTTAAGCATCTATTACCTCTGATTGACTGTTGTCCCACAGTAGCCTGAGCTCCCTGAGGCCAGTGACTAGGTCTGCATTTGAATTAGCAAAGGCACCATCAAGCATGTCCCATATACACACATGGCAAACAATATTCTGGTTACAACTAGGGTCTGCGAATGCTTTTTATGAATTTTACCTAGTGAGGTTTTCGTTCCTATTTTATGGTTAAATTAATCAGACATACTGTTTTATAGAAGAATAGACTTAATTATTTTTATTTATTTTTACAGAAAATAAAAATTCTGTTTATTTTCCATAGTCCTGAAATAGTGAATCCTTTTATCTGGCTTAACTGGAATAGAAGGTTTACTGTGTCAGGCTACTGCTATCTGTTTTTAAACTGTAGCCACGGTATTACCATTCTAAATCATGTTTACTGAATCAGCTATGGAAAAAATGCATCAGGAAATCAGATTTCAATGTGAATTCATGTTATTTCTTTTTAACTCTAACACGGAAATACACTGATTCTTATCAAAATCTATTACTTTGTTACTGGTTAGTAGGGTGACCTTGGGTAAGTAACTTAATCTTCCAAGATGAGGTTTCTGCCTCTGTAACATGAGGGATTGGAAGACATCATCCCTAAGGTCTTTTTTGTTTTTAAATTCTGTGTCTCTTAGTTCCTCTCTAAGGAATTTTAACTCTGGAAATGGCTGCCATTTCACATCGTACTCTCCTTGCAAATGAGAGATTTTTCAATTCCCCGTGAAGAAATGAATCTGCATACACACTTGTATTTTATTATGCTAGAATAAAAGGATTTAGGGAAAATACATAAATATATATATTTACTATATGTATTTTATATTATATGTATTATATGTATATTCAAACTCTCCTCCTAAGGAAATGAAATTTAGTTGAATTATGGATAGAAGTCAGGATATGTGTATTCAACATTTACCCATAGCTCCTTTTACCCAACAGTCTGGTGTCAATTTTTAAAACATAGTAACATATCAGTAAAAAGCCATAGCAACTCCTCTCTAATTTGTGAGGAGTACATTGTGAGTTGTATGCATGCATAGTTATCAGCATTTCAGCACATTAGATTTCTTCTCCCCTCCTTTAGTGGATGTTTATGAGTCCTTTCGGTTTAAACACTCTTATTCATTAGTTAGTGTGACATTGCGAAATAGACTCATAAAAATACGTTTAATTCCTTAAACCATCATATACCTTTGTACAGTGGAAGAGTCTATAGAGAGTAGTTGAATTTGAACTATTCCAGGTATTTTGGAAAATAAGTCACTTTTGTGACCTTCCCCCATATCATCTTCTGTCATTTTTGTTTACATAGATTTTTGCAGATATCTTCTCTCAGTCCATGATTTGTCTTTACTGCCTTTGTGGTATTGGTAAACAATTCTTAGCTGTAATGCAGTTGAATTTATCAAAGATTTGTATTATGGTTAGTATTTTTTGTGCCTCGTTTAAGAAATTCTTTTTTATACTAAGGGGGTACTTGCTGCTTATCTATAGAAATATAATGTATGAATTTTTTGTATACATATTTTTAAACCCAGTCTTCTTGGTAAACTATTTTTTAAATTCTGAACATTAAGATGTAGTTTCTTTCAGATTTTCTGCCATAATCATACCATTTGTAAGTAATAACAGGCTTGTTTCTTTCTTTCCATTCATATATTCTTAGTTTTCTTTCCTTATGTGATGGGTAAGATATTTTGAATAGAATTCAAATGGATTTGGTATAGAAGTAGAGATCCTTTCTTGTTTCTGATCTTATAGGGAGCATTTTTAACAGATTGTTCATCAACTGTGATGATTATTATAGAAATTTAATTCTAATCCTTCTTTGCTTTTATTAAGATCAAGTATACATGCTGATTTATATCCATTGTTTTCTCTGCATCACTTGAAATGATCATCACTTGTCTCCTTTGGTGTGTTAAGGTAGTAAAATACATCAATTTATTTTTTAATGTCAAGCAACCTTGGGATAAACCAAGTTGGCCATAATTTTATACATTAACAAATTTAGTCAGATAATATTTTATTTAGGATTTGTGTATCATTGTACATGAATCAAGTCACTCTATACTTCATTTTTTGACTTCAGGATAATGTGTATTCTTCAGTTGCTGGGTGCGATGCTTAAGATTCACATTATATCAAGTTTAATATGTGTTATTCAAATCATCCTCTGCATCTTTATTGATATTTTTATCTGCTTCATCTATTAATTATTGAGAAAACTATATTAAATTATACCAATATAATTGTAGATTTTTACTTTTTGCTTATATTTGCAATTTTGATTACATATAAGACTATTATATTGATGCATGCAAATTTTGATTTATATCTTTCTGATGAAATTTTCAGCATTTCGTAGTTATCAACTAACCTTAATATTTTTTTGAACTTTATGTCCATTTTGTTCAGGATTAATATAGAAATACTGCTTTTATTATCTGCCTAGTATACCCTTTTCCAACATTTTCCTTTCAACATTTCTTCATCTTGATTTTTTTTTTTTACTTTTACTTTTACTTTTAATTTTTTTAGGGGGGAAGTGCAGAGGGAGAGGGAGAGAGAGAATCTTAAGCAGGCTCTGCATCCAGCACACACCCCATGAGGGGCTCGATCTGACAACTCTGAGATCATGATCTGAGCTGAAATAAAAAATCAGACACTTAACCTACTCTGCCACCAGGCACCCTAATCCTAATGTTTTAGGTGTATCTCCTGTTAATAGCATATAGCTACTTTTTAAAAAGTCCATTCTGATCATTGTTGTCACCTAATTAGATTCTTTTTTCCATTTCTATTTATTTAAGTATTGAGAATTTTGGATTTATTCTTCTTTCTTATTTTGTGTACATTGCATTTTAATGTTTATATGCTATATTTTATGCTGTTCTATATCTTTTCTTGATTAATTTCTGTTAGATTAAAAAGTATACAATTTCTGTAACTTTACTAGCCATTTTAGAAATTTAAAAATGCCAACCTAATTTACCAATGTCACAATGTAATGTATATTTTTAATTTCTTTTTAAGTAATAAAGAACTTAAAATACTATCATCAACTCTGTTTTATCTTTTGTACATTATTAGTCAAATATTTAAGTTTTATATTATTTTAATAAACTGTACTATGCTGTTTGTTTATGTATAAAATCATGTTCAATGCTTATTGTTCATCACTTTCTTTTAGTGAGGATATACAGATGTTTGGTTTTCTTTGTCCTAAAATGTCTTTGTTTTCTTTTTGTTCATAAAATCTTTCAGTTTGGTAGTTATATTTCCCCATACACTGAACTCCACTGTCTTGGTTTTCATTTTTGTTGGAGAGAACTTACTTGTCTTGTCATCTTTTTATAGGTGGGATCACAATAGATACGTTTTCCTGTGACAGTCTTGACAATACCAGTTGTCTTGAAGTAGCAACTAATATCATTTCTTTCACTCTCAAACTTGCTGGTTTGGACAGTAAATTCTGTGGTCTTTCTACTTAGTTAATCTGGATTTTTTTTCCCTCTGAATTCTTTAAAGAACATTTCAGATAATTTTATTTGGATGGCTCTACAGTTTCAGTGAAGTGCACCTAAGCGTGAAATTCTTTATATTTATTTCCCTCCTTTGTTTGGGCTTCCTAATTATGTGGATTGATATATTTTATCAGATGGAAATTTCTCAGTCATAATCTTTTCTAAGAATGCTTCTGAACCATTCTCTGTTCTTTTCCTGGTAATTCAATTAGCTTTTTCATCATCAGTGTAGCCTTTATTGCTCTTAACATCCTTTCATATTTACCATCTCTTTCTCTTTCTTAGCTATATTTGATGTAATTCCTATAGATGTATTTTCCAGTTCACTAATTCTCTCATCAACAGTAATCTGCCATTAGGTTTGACATATTAATATGAAATTTTTACTTCTAAAAAGTATATATTTTTTCAAATATGCTTTATTATTTTACAGTTGATTGCTTTTTACTCATTTTTATTCCCTTTTATTTGTTTTAGAATGTACAATATTTTTTATTTTGTATCAGATAATTTCACTATAGGAAGTCTATCTTTATAGCTCCAATCCTTCTATTTCTTGTTTCTGCCCGTTCTTACTTAAGGTGGCTTGTTTTGTTGTGAGATTAGTCATTGATTTCTTAACACGAGATCATATTACTCATAAATTTATGTATGGGAATTCTTTGAGGTTGAAGGACTGAAGAAATTATTTCAGAGATCTCTAGAACCTTCACCAAGGCGATTACATCTTAGAAATACTTCAGATTCTTAGCTTGGGTTTTTGTTTGGTTGGTTGTTTTATTTTATCTTATTTTGCACTCTGTTGGTAAACATACAAGCTGAAAACCCATGTCAGAGCAGGATAGTCATTATGAATTTTCACTAGCAATATTCTCCATTCCTTGCAGCTGGGGTTTATTTTGAGTTAATATTTTATACTCATGATGTAGCCCTTTGGTTTAGTCATTCTGTCGGAGGTTATCTCTTGATCTTTATTCCCAGAGTATCTTTAAAACAAAGCTGGCTTCACCTTATTCACCAAATATTCACTTTAAGTGTGCATGAACTAGCACTCCCTTTAGTTTTCTACTTTGCCTGCATTTTTTTAGTCTTTGACCTCAGAGTTTTACTTACAGTCTTACCAGCTCTATATTTTTTCTTCAATTTTAAATGTTTTTTGTGTGTGTGCATGTGTTTTTTTTTAAGTAAGTTGTTTTTTTTTTAATTTTTTCAAAGCTGAAATGCTGAACTTCTCATAGCAAATTAGAAAACAAAACAAAACAAAACAAAACAAAACAAAACAAAAAATGGTTGGGGGCTTCTGACTGGCTCTGTTGATAGAGCATGCTGTGCTTGATCTTGGAGTTGTGAGTTCAAGCCCCACGTTGGGTGTAGAGATTCATAAATAAATAAATAAATAAATAAATAAACTTTAAAGATCTATATTAAAAGAAGAAAATGACTATATTTGTCAAAAAATATATATCTAGTGATTTTACTTCTTTTAAAATTTTTTTCTCCTAAATATTAATGTATGTATTCCTTCATCTTAGATATAGGCATTTGGACCTAGTTAAAAAGACAATGAAATAATTACGTGGGGATTCCCTACAGATATATTATAGATAATATATCTGAAATAGCAGGCAGATTATTTTGATTTTGAAAAGATAAACCAATAAAATTATATTCCTATTGAAAATTCTGATAGAATTTTTTTATACTCAGTGTCATTTTTTAATTCTACTTGCACTGGAAGAATGGAAACATAACAGTGAATTAGCTATTACATAAATAAGCAGGAAATGAAAGGTCAAGTTTGCTAGCCATACATTACAAGTCAAAGCAAAAGGAATTGCATTATCATAAATGATTGAAGACAGTGGTAATTTCAGAAATGAAAAAAAAAACTATCATTTTTGAGACAGTTATCTTTCATTTTATATAGATTTGTTAACCAACAGAAATTAATTCCCATATTTGTTAGTTTTGGTAAGACTGGTATATTCTTTTTAAAAATAGAATTCCCTTCAAGAAACTGACCAAAGATAGCTAAGCATTTATGACTAAGGTATTAGAGCTATATAAATATTCTAAGATGGTCGTGAATTGAAGGTCTGTATCAAAGTGTATCTGAATTTACATCATTTTTGAGTATTGTAGTTAATGCTTTATAACAACCAATACTTAGAATATAATTTGAAATTTCTTTTTTTCCTATGAAATCTACTTACATAAGCATTACATGGCTTTGCTAAGAAATCTTTTATGTATGAGTCTGAATATATTTTATAGGTCTGCGAGAAAATGTAAAATTGAGGGCTTACATGGATTAAGGAGGGAGACTCAAATGTTCAGAGGTCCTAAGTCATCACTTTGCTTCTCATGTTAATAAGAGAATATCCTTTGCTTGTATTATGGTGCTTTACAATTGCAAAGTAATGAACAGCATATTCTGTCATTTCTTAAAATGTCCTTTTTCTAAGGCTAAAATACTTTAATACCTTTAATGTTTAAAGACTAGCTATGGCTTTCTTAAAAAGAAACAGTTTTATTTAGGGAGTTGATGGTTTGATAAACTCATGACATATCAAGTACTGCTGAAATACCTACATCTTAGTTTCAGAATTAAAATTAACTCAGAAAAATTGAAGCTTTCTGTTCAATTTCAGATTTAAATAAATTGTATGAATGTAACTTTCTTCCCCTAACTGGACTGTTCCCAAACCAGTCCCTCTACTTCCTCTTTGCTGGCAGTTACCTTCCTAAGGAGAAAACTGATATCACTTTTCTTCTCAAATACCTGTTAAGTTTCCATTGCTTACAGAAAACAACAAGAAACAAACAAACAAAAATCAAATGCTGTAGATTAGGAAATGATACAATCTGTATCTCTAGATTTTCTTGTTCTTGTTTTGTTTTGTTCACGTCACTGTCCGTCACATACCCTGTGCCATTGCCCTACTAATCTTCTCAAAGATATTTCTCAAAATTTAATTCATTTGAAATCAGGGTGTTTCAGCACCAAATGCATTCCTTTTTGAAATATAACAACATCTGGTATTTTTTTCCTGGCTCTTTGTAATGTGATTATTCAGGTAATTGTCTAATTCCTTTACCCCTTTCCACATGCACACCGTTAGACTGTATACTTCTATATCTTGAGATGTATCTTGGTCATGTTTACATCCTTCCAAGTACCTAGGTCTGCAGTGTACCCATTTTAGAGTCTGTAATAATCATTTCTACTTGGTACATAGGAAAATATGAATTGAATTAGCCATAACAATTATCAGAGTTCTCTAGACTTCTGGGGGAGAAAAAGGGCATATATATATATATATATATATATATATATATATATATATATATATATATTGCCATCCTCACATACGTGAACACATGTGTTCAGGTGTGTTTGTGTATATTGGTCATGTAAGCTCCAGGGAGAAGAAGCCAGTGTGTTTAACAATGCAGAAGTGTGGAAGAACAATTGGCTTCTAGGAAACTGAAAGGAAGTTATCCCTTAATGAAAGCCAGTTGTATAATTAGAAGTAGCTTGAAAATCTATTTGGTAAAAATGCCAAAATATAAGGGAAAGTGAATAGGGACTGTAACTTAATGAGTATGATAACATTTGGTAAATCATTTTCTTTATCTGTAAAATGAGGGTTTGACTTAAAAAGTCTTCAAATTTTTCCACTTTAAAAATGTTATGAGCTTAGGGGCCCCTGGGTGGCTCAGTTGGTTAAGCATCTGACTCTTGGTTTTGACTCAGGTCATGATCTCAGGGTCCCGGGATTGAGCCCCAGGTAGGGCTCCCCGCTCAGCTGGGAGTCATGTTTGTTTCCCTCTCTCTGTGCCCCTCACCCTGCTCATGCTCACGCTCTCCCTCTTGCTCAAATAAATAAATAAATCTTTAAAAAAAGATTCATGAGTTTAAATTCATCACATAAGAAGAAAGGAATACCTTTTCTAAGTTGTAGCCAAATCAATCTAAATCCCAAACCAAGAGGATGAGTTATTCACTGACCAAATTAACCACTTATCCCTTCTTCTGACCCACCATGCTGATTGGTATGCATTTTGGAGGATTATTAATTTTCTCAAATGACTGATATTTGGACTATCATTACATAGCATTCTACTGCATAAATCAGTCAAGCAGTCACTAAATAGTCCCGTGTGTCTTGGAAGGTAATGTACCTCCAAAGTCCCCAAGGAGTAACTTACTTGGCAGAGTCTTGTCCAATAATTATGGCATTTAGGACAGATAAATGTATTCTGGGCTGCAATGAGTCTCCCTTGCTGACTTAAAATGTCAAGTTTTGTTTTTAAAAATGTTAAAATTAAACTAAGGGGAATATAGTCATTATAATGATGCAGCTCAAGTACTTAAAATCATTAATATCTTTTATAGAGGAACTGGTTGTAACTATTAGTTAGATTAATATTTAAAAGTCCCAAGACATTAGCATTGGCCAGAATTTCAGTGTTTTACATTCCTAGAGATTTTTAATTCTAAGATGTGGAGGCTTGAATGTTCCAAAATGTGCCATGTGTTTCTGGAAATGACATGGACACTTTGGAAAGCTCTTTAAGACAATGGGTAGATAAAACGATTAAGTCTCTATTTTCTATTGTCAAATATTTCTGTGAGTTTTGGGTACTTACAATATTTTGAAAGCCATTCCTCTCTGGGCTGTTTGTGCTGTATTTACTATTATTATTATTATTATTATTATTATTATTATTATTATTATTATTTCATCTCTGGGTCACCCTGGCTTGACTGTGAGCTTCTAGAAGGTAAATACTATATTTTACTCATATCTGAAACCCAGATATTAACCCTGTGCTCAGTTCATGCAAAATCAGTATTTGTGAAATAAGTGAAACGAATGCCATTTCCACTTGCTTGTAATATACTATAAATGCCTACTTTGTGTTCTAAGAAAAAATGATTAAAAAAACCAGTGTGTACCTGAGATTTAGGGATTTTTAAAAAATATTTTATTTATGTATTTGTCACAGAGAGAGAGAGGGAGAGCACACACAAGCAGGGGGAGAAGCACGCAGAGGGAGCAGCAGGCTCCCCACTGAGCAGGGAGCCAGATGTGGGGCTCAATCCCAGTACCCTGGGATCATGACCTGAGCGAAGGCAGACGCTTAACTGACTGAGCCACTCAGGCATCCCAGGGATTTTTATTTTATACTCTGTTTCCATTATAAGTAAGAGAATGAAAATTTCAAATTAAAACTCTATATTACAAAAGTTTGTAGGAATTAAAGGAATTATTTTCCCATGAAACAGCAACCATGTAGGCTCATATGTAAGGATGACTAAGAAAATGCATACGTGGAATATCGTGATTCTATCTTTAAAAAATTGCTCAAATAGTTCTGAAAATTACATATATATATATATATATATATATATATATATATATATATAAATACATGATTGATTTTCCACTGTGACATCAAATAAAATTTAATGACATAAACCTTGAAAGGTATGATTACCTATGAGATACGTTGGTGTGATTTTATATGCATGTACTGTATGTGTGTTATTATAGTTATTTTCTCAGGAGTGGTATTGCACCAAAGTCAAGGTCTGTGTAGTTTTTGACATTGAAAGTAACCTCTAATTTAGTCTTAAATTTGAACAGTATTTGTTGATGTATGAGTAAGCTTTTGGGAAAGTATTTGTCTTTACCTCCAACCCTCTTCCTAAATCTATATTTCAAATGCTGGGTAGTTATGCATTCTGGATGATAAGATTCTGTCATCAGATACCAATATATATGACTCAGAAAGTTTGCTTTTAGATATGTACAACATGGTAGCTATATATTAGGTCCATAAGTTATTTTCAAATTTATCTATTAAAGGACAATGTAAGCATTTTAAAACTGTGAAATATACATTATGAAACCAATATACATTATGTAGCCAATTGTTGTTCCAAAGACTTTAGTTGATTATCATTACCTCCTATAAGACCAAGTCATATTTCTTTTCTTCTTTTTTTTTTTTTTTGCCTTAAAGATTTTATTTATTTGTCAGAGAGAGAGAGCATAAGCAGGGGGAGGAGCAGAGGGAGAGGTTCCCCACTGAGCAGGGAACCCCATGTGGGGCTTGATGTCAGGACCCTGGGATCATGACCTGAGCCAAAGGTAGATGCTTAACCCAATGAGCCACCCAGGTACCGGAGACCAAATCATATTCTAAATTTTGTGTTTCTTTATATGTTTCAATGCCATAATATTATTTTAAAATACATGCATACACCCTCTACACACAACGTACAATACAAAGATTCCATAACTAAAAAATGAACTTCTGTGTAAAAACCTCATTTCTAAATGAGGAAAAGGGAATTTATTAGGTTTAAGTCTAAGTATATATGAAAAATTTTGAAAACGGTAGAGTCTTTAAAAATTTTTCAAATATTATTCTTTTCCTGAATTATATGATGGAGACAGGGTCCTCTTCTGGTAAGTCACAGAGCATATCTGGGCTTCTGGATTGGAAGTAACTATTTCCTGTAATACAGATTTGCTCCACTACCGCCTTTGGGGAGAATCAGTGACAACATGGCTCCTCTATAGTGAGCTGAATTTAGGCTTCCTGTGAGCAGAAAGTTAGGGGGCACCTGAAAGATGTTATAAAGCCACGCTGGAATTTCAGTTTGGCTAGTGGAATTAAAGACAAGATGACAATTATCAAGACCATAGCTTGGGAAGGATGAGGAAAAGCAAAAGCCACAAATACTGGTAGTAAGCAAAAGTCAAAAAAGATTTACAATTTTCCCATCAGACTTTTCAGGCAAGTGTAAAAGAGCCTCATTAATTGCATTAGCAGATCACCATATGTATTAGAGATCTTGGTTGTAACAACTGAAAACCACTCCAGTTAATTAAGGCAGAGAAATAATTGTGGAAATGAAAGTTCAGAAAACTGACGAAGTCTGGAAATGCAGATTAAAAAGGAGTCAGGAGAATCATATAACTGATTAGGGTATCTCGACTAGACACTTACTACTTACGTAGCATAATTGGTGAATGTCTACCACACAATAAGAAAAGTATGAGAGCAGCAAAATCTGGGAAGATTTTCCTCGAAAGAATCAAATACTCACTTAAAAGATGAAGAAATGTGTAGAAACAAAACTCTGAAAATATGGTTTACATTTTAGAAATTAAAAACTTTTTTCTTTTTAAATTTAGACTATGAGATAGAGGAAATGGTCCTGAGGATTATTGTTTTAATAGATTCTTGTTCTCAAAATTCAGGACATTTATCCGTGGTTCATATAGTTAGTGACTTTTTACAATAGTTTTTTCTTTTTTTCAGTTTTTTTTGTTTTTTAAATTCCAGTATAGTTATTAACATACAGTGTTATATCATTTTCAGGTATACAACAATCCCATACATCACCTGGTGCCCCTCAAAAGTGCACTCCTTAGTCCCCATCAACTATTTTACCCCTCCCCCACCCAGCTCCCCTCTGGTAACCATCAGTTTGTTCTCTATAGTTAAGTCTTGGTTTGTTTCTTTCTCTCTTTTTTTCCTTTGATGGTTTGTTTTGTTTCTTAAATTCCACATTTGAGTGAAATTATATGGTATTTGGCTTTCTTCAACTGACCTATTTCATTTAGCATTAAACTCTCTAGCTCTATCCATGTCCTTGCAAATGGCAAGATTTCTTTCTTTTTTATGTCTGAATATACAAAGATTTTTCTATCAAACTGATTTATGACTCAGATAGATTATAGAAATAAGTCATAATATTCCTTCTTAATTTATTGTGATCTAAAGGCTTATAGGAATCAATCAATATCTATTTATTGAATACATAGTGCATACTACCTAGTATTTAAGATACTGTATAGAACCCCTACGTCTAAGGGGTTTATAAATTAGTCAAAGAGGCAAAGAGTTATAATTCAAAATCAGGAAATAACAATGAACTACCAAAAACAAATTAATCTTCTCTTTAAAATATAGAGTCATGTTAAAAATGGAAGAATGAAGGGGGGTAAACAGAAGGGGGAGTGAACCATGAGAGACTGGGGACTCTGGGAAACAAACTGAGGGCTTCAGAGGGGAGGGATTGGGGGATTGGGATAGGCCGGTGATGGGTATTAAGGAGGGCACATATTGCATGGTGCCCTGGGTGTTATACACAAATAATGAATCATGGAACATTGCATCAAAAACTGGGGATGTACTCTATGGTAACTAATATAACAAAATAAAAATTATTAAAAAAATGTGACCACTGTTTAGACCTGATTTTGCATCATTCATGTATACATGTATTTCCTTACCATTACAGTAAGAAATTTTGAGGAAAAAAATTAGTTTGTGTTGTTAGGACCATCACTATTTGGACTTAGAAGATTTTTTTTTAAGATTTTCTTTATTTTGGAGAGAAAGAGCGGGGGGGAGAGAGGGAGAGAATGCACACACGAGTGCAGGGAGGAACAGAGGGAGAGGGAGAGGGAAAGAATCCGGAGCATACTCTGCATGGATTGTAGAATCCAGTGTGGGGCCCAATCTCATGACCCCGATAGCACAACTCTGAGTTCACAACCTGAGTCAAAACCAAGAGTTGCACCCTCAACTGACTGAGCCACCCAGGTGCCCCAGAACAAGGTTATTTATGATATAACTCAATGCTTAGGAAGATTGAGCATGAGCATAAGAAATAAGATGAAATTATCTATTTAACAGAAATGCATGTTAATTCCAGTGCACCACTTAGGGGCACCACTTAGGTATTTTCAAATTCTCTGTTGAATAAAGAGCAGTATGTTAATTTTGCTTCAAAACTGAATTCCAATGTGGGTTATCAAATCAAGCCTTAAGACACCGGTTTAAGGATTATATGAGGTACATAGAACATTGGGTGTGTGAAAAATGCTGCCCGTTAAGAAATGAAGGTGGTTTGGGTTTTCGGTTATTATTTGGTTTGTTTTTTTCTTCAGACTTTGTGGGTCTGGAGTCTTGCAAAATAGTTCCACTTGTGTATGTAGTTTGTAAGAATTGTGCTCATGGGTACAACAGCAGGGAAAAAAGTCAAACTTTCTCCCTCAAGGAAACAGAACATAAAAACCAATATATGCACTGAGCAAGTCACGAAACCTAAAACTGTGGAGACACTTGTGAAAGTAACTTCTTCATTTACTTCCATCATATGGGACTTATAGCTATCTAAGCTTCTGAATCACAGGATTGGCAGCAGTTCTTTGATAATTTTCGGAACACTTTACATTTCTTAACACTCCTCATGCATTTGTTTTCTGTTTGTGTTTTGAGATAGCATTCAGTGTAACTGAGAAGAGAAATTATTTCAATGTTGATTATTTTGTATATCAAGATGACATCAGTTATTAAAAAGGAATGAACAAAATACTATATATGGTGATAATAATTTCCACTTAAATGCCTACTGTGCTTGAGACACTCTATTGACTGGTTTCCCTGTGTTTTTTTCATAAATCTTCACTATTTTCCTATCGGATAGAAGCTATTATCCTCCAATTGAGACCCAAAGGTGTTAGGTAATTTGCCAAGGTTACTCTACAAATAAATACAGGGCCAAAATTTATACTCAAGAAGTTCAAAGTCTGTACTCTTTCCACTAGGTTTTGTGGAAGTTACAAATGACCTCATAGATTGCCTTGCCCAGCAGAGCCAGAAATTGCTTCCAGAAGCATGTCTATATTAGCAGCATGAAGTTGATCCCTATGTGATAATTGTGCCATTAATGTAATAGAAATATCGAGCTGCTCAGATTTTTCTGACCCCAGGCTAACGAGTAAAATCGGAGAAAGATAATAGTTTCCTGTTAGATTCAACTGAGGTCATCTTCAGGACATTGTCTAGCCTAAACTTTGAGAACCAGATGCAAGATTGTAGCCATCTTGTATGATCTAGTGTATGACACATGTGGGTTTATGAATTCCTTTCCCTTTAGCTTAGTTAGTGTTTTATGGAATTCAGATGGATTCTTTTTGACTCAATACTTGGTCCAGAGCAATGTTGTAGTAGTGACAGTAGCATGGCCTTCATGTGACCTATCAGCCTCTTATTTTATAATTTTATAATCTTATAATCAAAAGCACAATCTTCTACTCCAAGAACCAAGTCAACTCTTATCCAGAAGAAAATATGTGATTGTCCTTTTTGGAGTGTTTTGGAAAATATTTTCTATTAGTCAATCAAGTTTAGTGAAGTATTTGATATTCAGTAACACACACCATATAGACATTCTCAAATTAGCATATGAACTTAAATAATACCTCCTATTAAGAAGGGAAGGAATTTATCAAATGGTGTAACCTTGATTTATTAATCTGACTAACACATTTGCCATTGTAATATCTATTCCATGTTGAAAAAGCCTGCTTGTCAGACTTGTCATATGCTGTTTGTATAACTGGTAATTATGGAATCAAGATGAATTATCCTCTATTTTTAAAGGCAATAAAATAGACACCAACCAATTAATATAACTATTCTCTCATTCTTTGAAGAAAAAAGAGAAAAATCAATCTCATTTCAAAGTCATTTATCTATTCCCCTCCTTCCTTTCTACCCATCTCATAGGACTGTACATTAAAGCTTGTGATTCCACTTGTTACCATTAAAAGAAGCTTCCTTAACACAAGGTGTCATAGAATTCTCACAAAGCTTTCTTTTCCTATGAATAGCTAATCACAAACTTTTCTGCAACCTGAAAGATATTTGGGAGCAGTGCTCAAATTTACTTTCGTTAACTTGACACTTTACAGATGAAACACTTCTTTTCCTAAATTGGCTCATGCTAGAAATTAGATCAAGGGAAAGAAATGACCATTTAAACACCCAATTGTCTAAACTATATTTTTTGCTTACCTTGAGCAAATGACTAACCACAGGTTAGTTCTGGAGTTCCATGTTTTTTTTTTTTTAATTATTATCTTTTATTAAGGAAGATCTTAACCCATGAATACAAATCATTTAACATACAGTATAATTACTCTAGTATTCGTGCTCTAAAATCACTATAAATTCAGGATTAAATTACCATAGAGGGCAAAAATATTTGCTTTGGTAGAAAACAATCCACATTTTATATGCATATATTTATATGTGTATACATGTGTGTATGTGTGTGTTTGTGTTGTTTACATATATATTTTACATATAGTGGCAATGAACAACAGTTCTCTTAGAAATTCATATTAGCAATTTGTCATTATGACACTTCACCAATTTTTCTATAGAGACCTTTCCCTCTTCTTGACATTAAAAAACTATTTTATAACAAATAAGGTGAATAGAAATAAAGTAGAGATGGTGAGTCATTGTCCCTCTTGAGTTATTTTTTCAGAGCTGTTGTAACAAGTCCCTTCTGTCTTCATTTTTCTGGCTTATCTCCAATTTCTTGACTTTTAAAATGTGTAGAACTCACAATTAGGTAAAATAGGAATAAGCAAAGAGAAATAATACTCTTTGATGGAGTAATAATGCTTTTTAACATCACTAGGGATTCACAGATACTGAGCTTTACTTTCTTTACATGTAACATCTCCTTTAATTCTCACAACTAGAAAAGGTGCAGGTATTTATTATTCATAATTTGCAGCTGCATAAACAGGGGCATGTGAGAGCACCGGGCATCACAGCTAAATCTGAGTAACTCTAGAGTCAATTTCTTGACTTTAATAATGAATGACCATCAATGCCTCTATAGCTGTTGATTTAAAGACATAATTTTTAAATTTTCTTAATGGTCATTTTATTTTAAGATTGTATTTATTTATTTGAGAGAGAGAGAGAGTGAGTGAGAGTGAACATGAGCAGGAGGGCCAGAGGGAGAGGAACAAGCAGACCTCCTCTTATCCCTGTCCCCCACACCGCCTGTGCTGAGCAGGGACCCCAGTGCCAGGATCATGACCTGAGCCCAAGGCAGACGCTCAACTGACTGAGTCACCCAGGTGCCCTAAAAGGTCATTTTATGACATTCAGACAAATGCTTAAATATCATCTACATATAAACATATTAAAGACAGGAATGGATACCTGGCACTGAAAAGGCAAAGGTCAGTCTAAAGGAGAAGGAAAATGAGTAATAGTAAATACTTTTATACAACAATATATGATCTTAATTGTTATAGAAAAGTAATTTGACTGATGTAAACTATACATTAAGTAGGAGGTGTCATTTTAACTGAAAAGTAAACAGTTGTGTATGTTTTTGCCAGGTGGCTGAAGAAAAGGGGGCAGAATGTGCAAAGGCATTAATCCATAGGGTAAATGGTGCACATAGAGAATGAGGAAAAGTTTGTTGTTAGTCATGTGGCTTAGGCAGGTAAGTGGAGCTCAGGTGATGAGTGCTCTAAGACCCTCTCTCTCTCTCTCTCTCTCTCTCGATATAGTTTATAATCTAAAAGTTTATAGGAATTATACAACATGGGGAAACCTGGGTGGTGCAGTTGGTTAAGACTCCAGCTCTTGGTTTCACCTCAGGTCGTGATCTCAGGGTCGTGAGATTGAGCCCGGTGTTGGGTTCCGAGCTCAGTACAGAGTCTGCTTGAGATTCTCTCTCTCTCTAAATTAAATAAATAGAGTTGAGGGTGCATTTCTGGGTTCTCTGTTTTGTTCCATTGATCTATGTGTCTGTCTTTGTGCCAGTACCATATTATCTTGATGATTACAGCTTTGTAATACAGCTTGAAGTCCAGAATTATGGTGCCTCCAGCTTTGGTTTTCTTTTTCAACATTACTTTGGCTATTCAGGATCTTTTTTGATTCCATACAAATTTTAGGATTGTTTATTCCAGCCCTATGAAAAACGCTCATGTTATTTTGATAGGGATTACATTGAATGTATAGATTGCTTTGGGTAGCATAGACACTTTAACATATTTGTTTTTCCAATCCATGAGCATGAAATGTTTTTCCATTTCTTTGCATCTTCCTCAATTTCTTTCATAAGTGTTCTATAGCTTTTAGAGTACAGGTCTTTCTCCTCGTTGGTTAGGTTTATTCCTAGGTATCTTATGGTTTTTTGGTGCATTTATAAATGGGATCAATTCCTTGATTTCTCTTTCTTCTTCATCATTGTTAGTGTATAGAAATGCAACTGACTTCCGAGTATTGATTTTATATCCTGCGACTTTGCTGAATTCCTGTATCAGTTCTAGCAATTTTTGGGTGGAGTCTTTTGGGTTTTCTATGTAGAGTATCATGTCGTCTGCTAAGAGACGCTGAACTCTGGAAAACAAACTGAGGGTTGCTGGAGGGGAGGTGGTGGGGTGGAAGGGGTAATTGGATGATAAGCATTAAGGAGAGCACTTGATGTAATGAGTGCTGGGTGTTATATGCAACTTATAAATTACTAAATTCTACCTCTAAGATGAATAAAAAAGTAAAATAAATAAAATTTATTTAAAATTATTTTAAATTATTTTTAAAAATAATAATAAAAAAGAAATTATGCCACATGTAAAACTTCACATTTGTTCATTTATTGTAGTGTTCTTAGATGAATTAGCCAATTGCCAATGACAAAAACCTAAACTCATCCTTTCTCTTCTTGGCCGAGTGAGTTCACCTTGAAATTCTGACAAGTCTATATCCTCATTATTTCTCATTTTCATTCCCTCTTTCCTATTTTCATTGCTGCTGTCAGTGTTTGGAACTTTATTCTGACTCTAACTTCCAAGATTGTTTTCATTCTATCACGTTACATGTGGTTAAATGGCCAATGACTGACTTTAACAATGTTGTTGTTGTCATTGCCTTTGGTTGTTATGGAAGTTTGAAATAAGAGGGCTTAGAGAGAGAGAGAGAGAGAGAGAGAGAGAGAATGAACTTGAAAAGGATCACCATTCTGGCAATGTTTGGTCCAAAAAATGCACAGCATAGAGGTTTTGATAGAGAGTTTTAGTAGACAAATTGGGGAGAAGCAATTGAAAGATGAACAGTGTCTTGAAGTGTGGTCCTAGCATTGATTCCAAGAAACCACTAAAGTACTGGCAGAAGCAAAGGTGGACAGTAAGTAGATTTTGAACCTTGAACCAGGGTATATTTTCCAGAAGGAAAATTCAGGGCTTTTAGAGTACTTGTTTTAAAACACAAGCTGAGAGGTAAATTAGAGATTAGTGTGAAGGTAGGAAGAGGTTTCTGGGTCTCTCTTTTTCATTTCCTATTGAACTTATTTTATAAAATAGTTATATGATATTCCTGTGATGTATTTCATAGCAAAAATTCACATAGACTAAATAAGTCACTGGGTACTTTCATATCCTAGCAGTAAATAAGCTGGAAGTAAAAGCATTTTATAAACTCTCAAATGGTATTCAAATGTTAGTTATTCAAAAACAAAAACACAACAACCAAAATTTATGGGATGTAGCAAAAGCAGTTCTAGAAAGAAGTTTATAGCAATAAATGCCTACATTAAGAATAAAGAAAGATCCCGTTTAAACAACCTAACTTCACACCTCAAGGAATTAGAAAGAGAAGGAAAACTAAGCCAGAATTTAGCAGAAAGAAGGAAATAAAGATTAAAGTAGAAATAAGTGTAATAGAGACTAGAAAGAAAATAGAAAAAAAAACACACACACACAAGGAAACTGAGTTGTTTTTTTTAAAGATGAGCAAAATTGACAAACCTTTAGCTACACTAACCAAGAAAAAGACAGAGGATTCAAATAAACAAAATTATAAATGAAAGAGGAGGCATTATAACTGACACTGAAGAGATACAAAAGATCAGAAGTGGCTACTATGAACAGTTATATACCAACGAATTGGATAACTTAAAAGAAACTGGTAAATGCCCAGAAACATATGACCTACTGAGACTGAGTCATGAAGAAATAGAAAATGTGAACAGACCAATAATGCCTAAAAAGATTGAAGAAGTAATCATCTTTCTCCCAAAAAAGAAATGCCCAGAGCCAGATGGTATTACTGATGAATTCTATCAAACATTTAAAGAATAATTAATACCAATCCTTCTCAAACTCTTCCAAAAAATTTGAAGTGAAAGGAGCACTCTCAAATTCATTTTACAAGTTTACTCATTACTCTGATACCAAAGTCAATATAGGCACTACAAGGAAAATATAGATGAAAAATTCTCAACGAAATTCAAGTAAACTAAATTCAACAGCACATTAAAACGATTATGATATGATCCTCTAAATGGATGCAGAAAAAACTTTTGATAATATTCAACATATTTGCATTATATAAAAGTCCATAACAAATTGGGTAGAGAAGGAACATACCTTAACACAATTAAAGCCATAGACGGCAAGCCCACAAATAACATCATACTGGGTGGTGAAACACTGAAAGCTTTTCCTCCAAAATTGGGAATAAGGTTGTCCACTCCCCCCACTCATAACTGGCATAATACTAGAAGTCCTAGCCAGAATAATTAGGCAAGAAAAAGAAATTAAAAGCCATCCAGATTAGAAAAGAAAAAGTGAAATTGTTTCTTTTTGAAGAAGGCATGATCTCATAGATAGTAAACTATAAATACTCCACCAAAAACTGTTAGAACTAATAAACAAATTCAGTAGTTTCCAGATACAAACCAACATATAAAACTCAGTTGCATTTCTGTACTCTAACAATGAAATACCTGAAAGAGAAATAGAGAAAACAGTCTGATTTACAATAGCATCTAAAACAATGAAGTACTTAGGAATAAATTTAACTGGGCACCTGGGTGGGATCAGTCACTTAAATGTCTTGCTCGGCTCAGGTCATGATCCCAGGGTTCTGGGATCGAGTCCCACATTGGGCTCCTTACTCAGCAGGAATCTGCTTCTCTCTCTACTCCTACCCCCTGCTCGTGATCTCTCTCTCTCTCTGTCACTCTATCTCTCTCTCAAATAAATAAATAAAATCTTTTAAAAAAGGAATAAATTTAGCCAAGGAGATGAAAGATCTGTGCCCTAAAAACTATAGGATATTGATGAAAGAAAGTGAAGAAAACACAAATAAATGGAAAGATGTTTATGTGTTTTTGATCAGAAGAATTGATATTGTTAAAATGTCCATAATACCCAAAGCTTTTTATAGATTCAGTGCAATCCCTATCAAAATTCCAATGGCTTTTTTTTCACAGAAATAGACAGTAGAATCTTAAAATTTCTGTGAACCCACAAAGGACCCCAAATAACCAAAGCAATCCTGAGATATAAGAACACAATCAGAGATACGATACTTACTGATTTCAAACAATACTACAAAGTTGTAGTAATTAAAGCACTACTGTTACTGGAATAAAAATAAGACACATAGATCAATGAAACAGAACAGACATCTCAGAAATATGGTCGAATAATATTTGACAAGGTTGTCAAGAACACTCAATAGGAAAAGTATAGTCTCTTCAACAGATGGTGCTGGGAAAACAGGATAACCACATGCAGAAAAAGGAAGTTGGACCCCTATCTTATACCACTTACAAAACTTAACTCAAAATAGATTAAAGGCTTAAATGTAATACCTAAATCCATAAAACTCCTAGAAGAATATGTAAGGAAAAATCTCCTTGACATTACTCTTCACAATGCTTTTTTTTTTGGATATGACACCAAAAAGCAAAAACAACAAAAGCAAAAATAAACAAATAGGACTATATCAAACTAAAAATCTTCTGAACAGCAAAAGACACAATCAGCAGAGTAAAGAGGGAATGGAATAATATATTTGCTAACCATATATCAGATAGTAGGCTAATTTGCAAACTATTTAAGGAGCTCATATAATTCAGTAGGAAAAACAAAAAACAAAACAACAAAACCCTGAATGATCTGATTTTAAAATGGGCAGAGGAATTGAATAGACTGTTTTCCAAAAGGAAGTACAAATAGTCTACAGGTACATGAAAAGATGTTCAACACCACTAATCATCAGGGTGATGCAAATTAAAACTACAATTAGATATCACCTCATACCTGTTAGAATGGCTATTATCGGAAAGATAGTAAGATGCAACAGGTGTTTGGTGAAGATGTGGAGAGAAGGGAACCCTTGAGTATTGTTGGTGGGAATGTAAGTTGGTATAACCTCTGTGGAAAACAGTGTGGAGGTCCCTCAAAAAATTAAAAATTAAACTACGGTATGATCTATGAATCCCATTTCTGGGTGTATATATACATATGGGTATATGTATGTATATATATATATATATATATATATATATATATATATATATATATGGAAGAAATGAAATCACTATCTTGAAGAGATATTTGCACTCCCTTGTTCATTGCAGCATTATTGACAATAGCAAAGTTGTGAAAAGAACCTAAGCGTCCACTTACAGAAAAATGGATGAAGAAAATATGGGATACACAATGGAATATTATTTGGCCATAAAAAGGAAGGGGATCCTGTCATTTGTGACCACATGGATGGACCTTGAGGGCATTATGCTAAATGAAATAAGTCAGACAGGAAAAGACATACTGTATGATCTTCTTAAAAAAAAACAGACTCCTAGAGTAGAATAATGGTTGCCAGGAGATTGAAGTGGGGGGAGGTTATGTGGATCAAAGGGTGCAAACTTCCAATTATAAGATAACTAGGTTCTGGAGTCTAATATTCAGCATGATAACTCTAATATACAATACTGTATTCATTACTTGAAAGTTGCTAAGAGAGTAAATCTTAAATTTTCTCACCACAAAAGAATATAATTATGTGAAGTAATGGATGTGTTAACTAACCTTATCATGGTAATCATTTAACAATATATACATGTATCAAATTATCACACTGTACACCTTAAACTTACACAAAATTATATGTCAGTTAGATCTTAACAAAATGAGTTGAAGTAGGCAAGCATAGAACTGCTTTTTAAATTTGTGTCTGTTTATAAGACATTTATAAGACTATTTTACCTAGTTTAGAATAACTTATTGGTCCAACACTGCTTCAAATGTTATGTTAAAGTACAGGAAATATACATATGAAAAATTATTGTTAAAACTAAAACTGAAAGCCTATTTGGCACCAAACATTATATATATTTTAATTCACAAAGTATATGTGAAAAGATAGCGTTCCAATTTTGAAAAAAAGAAAATTCTTTAAGTAATTTCATGCATCTCTCTTTATGTGTGCGTAAATATATACACACACGTATACACACATACAGATGTATTTATATGTATATATATATGTATATATATATATACATATATATATATATTGCATATGCATGCACTAACATATGAGTACTCCAAGATATGAGTGTAGAAGTTTACTCTATTTTACTTATACAGATACACAAATATTCATAGAAGGCATTTATTTCAACTTTTTGATTTATTATCTTTTTAAAGTTCCATAATCAGGATTTTTAAAGAAGGGAAAGAATTGTTTTCTTTTTTTTAAAGATTTTATTTATTCATTTGACAGAGGGAGACAGCCAGCGAGAGAGGGAACACAAGCAGGGGGAGTGGGAGAGGAAGAAGCAGGCTCATAGCGGAGGAGCCCGATGTGGGGCTCGATCCCATAACGCCGGGATCACGCCCTGAGCCGAAGGCAGACGCTTAACTGCTGTGCCACCCAGGCGCCCCTAAAGAAGGGAAAGAATTGTTAACAGTCATCAGATTCAATTCTCCTCGGTCTTAAATAAAACAAGAATGGTGATACCTGGTTTGGATTTCAGAGTCTTTACATGAGAGTACAAGAAAATGCATAACAATCTCAATAGGACTGTTCATCATGATACCCCTAACAAGCCCTTTTTGAAAGAATAGGGGCGGTGGATATGTTTGTCATAGCTAATTCAGTGGTTACTACTTGCATTCACTGAGGCATAGGGAAATTTGAAAAGAAGAGGTTAGGTGATAAGTAACAAGTATTGTGGGGCTATTATCTTGGCTATTTTCTATACTCCTAATATGTGTCTTTTCCTTTTATTGGAAGGCCAACAGTTAAAATGGAACAACCAATTCACGAAAAGAAACTTAATTCACCAATGTAATAGAATAAAATTGATTTGTAAGATAGGAAAACTCTGTGGTTTGTGAAATGGATGTTATTAAACTCCACAAAGAGTGAATTTTTTAAGAGTATGCCCTCATAACAACTCCCAATTTGAAGTTTATCTAGTTTCCTTTTCTCGCCCCTGCCTTTCAAAACAACCAAAAAAATCACACACAAAAAAGATCAAGATGAGAATAGTTTTTCTTCTCAGTAGTGCCAAAATTTGTTATATATTTGAATAGATTTTTAGATATCATAAAACTATGCATATATTTTTATGTCATAAATATCTTTTTTAAAATTTTCTTAAGTAGCATGTGCTCCTTGTAATGTCTCAAGTAAAGCAGAGGTATATAAGGAAATAGTTATAATTCATCCTCTCTCTCTCAGCGTTTCCAACAATATTTTAGTGTATATCCTACCATATCTTTTACTCTGGTCTTGTACTTAAGTTCAAGGCTATGGAGTTTCCTTTCTACTTTTAAAAAAGGAATCATAATGGAATCATACCCTATATGATTTTTCCCCTTACCTTTTTCATTAATAAAATGACATGGACATCCCTTCATAATAATTCATACATAATATAGAATATTTATTATTTCTAATACTTAGGTAGAATCATGATTTTACTCAATTATTCATCTATTGATGCACATATTGGTTGTTTCTTATTTTCTTGCTACTTTGAACAATGTTGCACTAAACATTTTTCTACTAAAAACACATATTTTCAGGTACACTAAATTATGTTCTGGGATTTAAGATGCTAGCTCTGCAAAATTTTATCAGAACACCATATTAATTAATTAATTAATTAATTAATTATTGGCTAAGCAAGTGAATTATGTAATTGCGGCAGTAGGGGGGAGAGTAAATGTGAATGATGAGAAACTTTTCAGCCTCATAAAGCTGTAGAGAGACAGATAGTAGTTAATATACTAACAGGCACAGTCATTATTTTAATTAGGTTTCTGACTAGTTTGCTGTCCATTGTGACAATTGTTAAGGAGAGGAATCCTAAAGAGCTAACAAGTCTCTAACTAGAAGTAAAGACTAGATTCTAAAAGGAAAAGATGCCTCATCTTGTGCCAAGTTTTACATCATTTTAAGAATGATGTTCTAGAAAAACTAATGTCCACATTTTATTGGAAACTATAAAATTTTCTTTACAGTAACTCACTGTGAGTATAATAAGCATGTAAATAAATATAAATAAATAAGCATATAAGTAAAGCAAAAGCAAAGAATACTTGCAGTTCTCTGAAAACGCACCACGTCTTTGTTTCAGGAGATTTCCTTATTTCCAAAAGTGTTCCTTGGATTTAGAAAGAAGATAATGTGTGTTGGCCTCCAGCAACTGAGTATCATCACTTTTATACATTTTGAACTCTACTGCCAATAATCAAGCTCTTTAGTTCATGGCATGTTATCATCATTGTTTAATTCAAGATTTCTCTTATTTAGATTTAATTTTTCTCTTTCAACTCCATTCGGTAATTCCTTTATCTCTCTTCATCGTAAAGTTAAATATGAATATTATATTGTATACATTTGATTTTAGTATAATATACAAAACATTATTTATAGTAAATATGTGCATGCCAACTATTTTTCACCTAAACGTGAATTTAATTCATATAAAGATATCAATTTTCTACATCTTTATCCTTTCCTATCGTCTTCTCTTTTTTAATTAATTAATTAATTTTTTAAAATAATATTTATTTTGTTATATTAGTCACCATACAGTACATCCCAGTTCTTGATGCGATGTTCCATGATTCATTACTTGCATATAACACCCAGGGCACCATGCAATATGTGCCCTCCTTAATACCCATCACCGGCCTATCCTAATTCCCCAACCCCCTCCCCTCTGAAGCCCTCAGTTTGTTTCCCAGAGTCCCCAGTCTCCCATGGTTCATTCCCCCTTCTGTTTACCCCACCTTCATTCCTCCCCTCCCTCTCCCACCTATCATCTTCTCTGACACTTAAGCTCTGCAGTTCATCTGTTGCCTGTGTCCATGGAATCAGTCAGCCTATTTAACACATTTGATTTTCAGTATTTTCATACTCAGTATTTCTAATTGGTTTTTCTTTATGAATACTTGGCATAACTTTTTGTTGCCAATACTTGCCTTTATCTTTTTGAAGATCTATATTATTCTTACTTAGCATTTTTAAAAATCTTCGAGCCATTAATTTCGATGTGCATGTTGTAGGTGTTCTACTCTTTTATCTTTCTTTTATAAGCACAGCCCTATTCAGATATTATTTTGTGATCTCATATTCTTAGGAATGTAATGTGGACCTAGGGATGATGGACAGAAGCCCAGGCTTGCAATCTTACTGGTAAGTTTAGGAGGGAAGGGTTGCTGACTCTAAGCAATATATTTGTTTGGCTTTATAATCACTCACTGTTAGCATTCAGTTCTCATTGGGCATCCCTACTCATATTGGAAACTCCCTTATCTCAACCTCTGCCATTTCCCTTTTGCAAGTGGGTTGTAATTAACAAAGTTTGGCTTCTGCTGGGGTGAGGTAGAACAAAACCCTAGGGGCCAGTTTCTGGACCCATTGTTAAGTGTTCCCTATCAGGGGGTATTGCAGTCTCCATAATTTTAGTTAGCTGACAGTGCCCACCTGGCCAGGCTATTTTTCAGCCTCATGATCTAAGGGGACTGGCAAGGATCCCCACATAGATTTTTAGATTGAGAAAGGAACATATATACATTCATTTTTGTTATTCCACGCCTTTTCCATCCACAAGGATTTTTCTCTGTTTAACTGTCATTTTCTGTCTCCCCGAAACTCAATCAGGGTCTGGTAACCTTCGGTGAGTTTCTTACAGTATATACGTAAGTTTCCGGATCCATCATTCTCCTTCAGGCTTGGGGGTTGTTAGGTAATTAATCCACAGCCTATTTTAGTTGCCATTTTATCAGAAAGGTCTCCCCTTTTGCTGCAATGGTGTTGATCTTTATTGATAAACTCAACTCTATATTTCCTAAACACTAACAGATAATACTGACCAAATGTACATAATGGCTTATTTGCGAGGTGCAGTTAATTTCATAGTATTAGTAGCTTAGTAGCTACTTTAGTGTTGGCATAATGCATAGTGGTTAGTGCAATTATACATAAGAGGTCCCAGTTTTCACCCTCCCAGGACACAAACAGTACAGGTGAATATTCAGTCTTTGGCATCAATTCGAGAGGGATTTTGACAAAGAAATATTTATGCAGACATGACAACCAGAATGATAAAATGCATACAACTCTTAATGTATATGGAAGAGTTGAAGTAATCACTGTGTGTGCTGTGGAAATAAAACTCATAGATACAGGATAGCTGTGTTCTGAAAAATACAAAGGCCCATCACATAAGAAGGAAAGACATTTTAGAAGGCAAATCAGTATAAAGGTGACAGCCATAAGAATGCTAATAATTGTTAAATGAATTTATGTACGTGCTTATCAGGTTTTGAGAGATTTGGCTCCTGATCAAGGAGAAAGATAAGACCACGAGGTGGCAGTAGCACATACAATCATTGACAGGTGTGCGTGGTGTTAAGTCCCTAACAGCGTGAGACTGTCCAGAGATTTAAGACATTAAGTCTTATTCTCCTCAGAGGAGAATAAGGGAATTTCCAGAGAGTGGGTGATCAGAATCGAAGAGGGTGCTTATGTGTCTAGGTGAAGTCACTCAGCAGCACAGTGGGGAGTTTCTGGGTCATGGAGCTCCAAAGGATAACAACAGTTTGGAGACTATATAGTGTCTGGCTTATCTCGTCTATGGCTGGCAGATGTTGGATGTAGTTTCACAGGGTATGCAAAGCAGATAGACTCTAAATGTCTAAAAATCTGCTTTTTTGGACTTTAAACCAATTGGTTCTGTAAAAAAAAAAAAAAAAAAAAAAGGAAGAAAAGAAAAGAGCTTGGTATCCATGGGCTTTTGATCTAGAGTCTCAGCCTACTTGGAAGAAATAAACAACCAAGGGGCCAATATACAGAGGCCATTTTGGCTGGTATGTATAAACTGCTAAAGACTGTATTTTCCTCATACAATTTCATTTAGCTTTACGAAATATAGTTTCAGTCCGCAATTACAGCTAGAGTTTCTTCAGAATGGAATGACCTGCTTTGGAGGTATTAGAGAAGAGGTGAAAAAGAGATTGGATTAAATGTGGCATAAAATACACCCTTGTGACTGTATTTAACACATGTGGTAGCACGAATTGTAAAACATAAACATGATTTCATCACTAAAACATTTCTATCACGAAAAGATCCACTTAATATTGTCTTTTGAGTCAAGTTAGCAATTCTAATTCTATGCAGATACGGGTGTATGTGTGTGTAGTAAATTTTATCAAATTATTAATGTTCAACTCTTTTGACCAAATTTATTGGTACATGTTTGACGTTTGAAATCCATCTTGTTTGGTAAAATACGGAAACATAATTCCTTAACATATAATGTTTATTTAATAGTGGTTTTCCATATTACATATATTATGTTATGGATCCTGACAAAATGACCCTGAAAATCTCCTAGTTTTCTTTTTAAAATAATGTAAAAAATAACATGGAGATCTGTTAGCTTATCTTCCCTAGGTATATTTATGATTAAAATTATACGGAAAACCCAGAGTGTTTTATTTCTCACTTAGTGGCCCCAAAATATAATACATAAGCATATGAACATGTAAAGTATGTGATTATATTTTCAATCATATCATTTCTTATTCATATTGCAAGGCAATTCCAGTGTTGTTTTTTGGCAATTGTAATGCAGTATAATGAGTAGCCGGTAATATCTGACCTTACCAAAGTTTGTCAAATTTGAATAATACTGAAAAATATGTGTTGTAGCACATTACAGAAAAGTATCTGAGATTTCAGGAATACTAGTAGCAATAAACTGCATATCTTCATAGTTCCCATCTTGGTTATAAAAGGTTCAGTCTTACCCATGGATTTGACATAAACATTGTATAGCAGGGTGAATTATCTTAATGGCTGTCAATTTGGCAGTGCATTAGCGAATAATATCTTCTTTCACTTTACCCCACTATGTATTTGAAAGCACCTAGGTTGTTTCTTGGCAAGTAGATTATGGCAATGTTCTAATCTGTTGTTGGAAGCTTAAATTATTAAAAGTGTTGCAGTTGATATTTAGGAATAGATATTGTCTTTAAAAATATACATAGCTTTGACCCAGTCATTCCATTATTAGGAATTATGTGAGAGGATGTAATTAGAAATTTACACATATATTTGTGTAAATAGATGTTTAAACATTTTATATACTTTTTTTTAAATCACAAGAGAACAAAGGCAAAAAAGTGCATACCCCTTCACATTTTTTAGTCACTGTCATATTAGCCAGTTTTACTATGAGCACAGCACTTTTATAAGCCAAGGTTCTTTTATTTACGTGTTTTTCTCCTTGCTGTCTCTTCAATTACAGTGTAAGATCTGTGAGAGAAGGGATCTTATCTATTTCTTGCTATATCCTCAGTGCCCAGAATAAAGATCACCCCTTAGTAAGTTTATAGATTTCGTTATTCATTCAATAAAGGCACAAATACGTAGATATTTATTGAGGTTGTAAATGAGTATTTAACAACATGAGAGAGCCCTGCAATGACAGGTAAAGAGATAGGTTTAATAAATAGCACGTGCTGTGGTATCAAATTTGAAATTTTATTTTGCAAATATTTTGTAAATATTAACAATAGTTACTCCTGTAGATTTTGATGTTCTCTTTTCCATAATGTCTAGATTTGCTGCCGTACATTTTATTAGTTTTCTAAAAGAAAGAATGGGATTAAAATTCAAGTTACAATTTTCATGCTTTTCTTCTATTCCTTTCTCATTTAAACTCTCCATTTTAGCCAGTTAGGCATTTAACGGGCCTCTAAGGAAGAAGTCAAAGTAGTGAGTTTTAATTAGGGATCAGGGCAATATAGAGCTTACCTGGAAGGGCCAGGCTTGGGGGAGGCCTTGGTGAAGCAAAGCCATTTATGGATCTAAGAGGCCAGTAGAGAAAGGAAATCACTGGCTTTCCAGGGGCAAAACTGGAAATGGGATGTGAGTGAAACTAATGAGTAACTCAACATATATTTTCTCCCACCAGGGCTGTTATTTGAACTCATGACAGTATATAATTCAATCTAAGTCCATTATATGATTCAATTGTTTATTGATCCCTGACTCTGGGCAAGACACTGTTATAAGCCTTAGAAATAGCAAGATAAAGAGGAGAGAGTTCTGTCCTAAAAGCTCAGGGTCTGGTTGGGAGGGACAGGTAAAGGAACAACTCAGAGGTTAGGCTGAGTAAGAGAACATACACATGTATGCTAAATAGCACAATGGAGGAAAGAGAAACGCTAAGACAAACCAAGCAAATGTATTTTATGAAATTAGATCTGTCTTAACATATAAACTTGGCTCTCTGAAACCTCCCCTCCAATGCTTTGCGACTGTCATTTATTTTCAGAGGCTTCTGATTGCCAACAGTCAGTACTCAATAAATACACAGGTCAGTTTGAAAGGGACACTTTTTCAGATACCCTCTGTGCCATACCTCCCCATCATCCTGTAGTTTACCATTTTGGAAATGTGCTTCTGAAACCCCCCTGCTCAGTGGGGAGTCTGCTTTTCCCTCTCTCTCTGCCCTTCCCCATGCTCATGCTCTCTTTCTCACTCTTTCTCAAATAAATTTAAAAAAGAAAAGGAAGAGAATTGGAAAAAAAAGATATAAATGAGTAGTATGAATGCATTGCTTTTAAAAATGTGTCAAGGAGGGGTATAGATTTAGAAAGTTCTGAGGAAATCTGATGACTCTAGTGACTTTAAAAATTATTTTCATAATCAGATTTAAAATTGAGTGGTTATTAGAATCTCTAAGTATCAATATGCCAAATTAAAACATGAGTGCTTGAAACTCAATGCCATCGCTGAGAATTGAGTTTTGTGAGAAATTTGAACTTTATATTTAAAACAAGTTATTTGGCATGCATAAATTTGTTAAAATTCATTTTAATATTGCTCTGGATATAATTACTTAGGTTTTATTAAAATGCTGTAAGTGGAGCAGATACACAGGATAGCAGTTGAGCTGATTTCACATCCAAAGTTTTGTGCTAACTGTACTATATATTTGATTGTATTGATTCTGAAATTTGTCTTTTGCACCACCCCTGTTGAATTGCATACATCCCTCTATAAATACAATCTGTTTTGAAGGTGTAAGTCTTTTGTTATTTTCTAAAGTTTGCCAAAGGGGCATGTGCATCTGCCAAAATGAAAAGCATGGGACAATTTTTGTGCCTCTAGGTGGCTCTAAAATGGCATGCCACCATCTGCTACTGGGCATGTTCTAACAATAAACATTTAAAATGCTGTATCGAGTTTTACAAGATTACGAGTATTCTGAATCATCATCTACTTTGGAGCCATAAAGGCAGTCAGCTAAAGCACACATATACACTGACAGACATATACAAATGCAAAACACACAAAATGAAGCTTGTACATCAACTGCTTTACTTACGAAGCTTAAGGAGGAAATTATTTCATCATAGTACATTACTGTAAATCTGTGATGGTAATATCAAAATCAATATGCTATCAACAAGAAGATGTATAAAGTAAAATTTATACCAGCATCTTCTCAGGTAGATGATTTTTATTTAGTCTCTGATGAGAGATATTAAAATTTGCAGTTTCCAAATTTATAAAAATTGAAATAAGATCTATATCACACACAAGCTAATCAAAACTTTTTTGAAAAAAAGTGTCAATATTTGAACCACAATTTATATTAGAAAATTATTTTGTTTCCTTGTATAAATAATCCAATCTAATGAGTTGTATATACGAACAGGAAGAATTAAATGCTTTCTTATCAGGGATGTTCTGTGACTTCAGTGTCTATATATTTCTGGTTTTTGCTTTTAAATGAGAACGTGAGGTAGATTTTTTAAATTAAAGTATAACTGATGTACAGTATCCTATTGGTTTCAGGTATACATCATACTGATATTTTTGCATTATGAAATGATCCCCATTATAAGTCTAATTCCCATCTGTCAGCATACAAATTTATTACAACATTATTGAGTATATTCCCCATGCTGTACATTACATCCTCATAACTTATTTATTTTATAACTGGAAATTTGTATCTAGTCCCTTTCACCTATTTTGCTTGTCCCCTCAAAGCTCCCCACTGTAGTAACCAATAGTCTGTTTCTTGCATAGATGAGTCTGTTTCTGTTTTGTTTGTTCATTTTATCTTTTTTTTTTCAGATTCAACATATAAGGGAAATAATATGGTATTTGTCTTTCTTTGTCTCACTTATTTCACTTAGCATAAAACCCTCTAGTTCTGTCCATGTTGTCACAAATGGCAAGATTCTTTCTTTTTTATAGCTGGGTAATATCCCATTGTCTATATATACACCACATCTTCCTTATCCACTCATCTATTGATGGACACATATTGCTTCTGTATCTTGGGTATTGTGAATAATACTACAGTGAACATAAAGGTGTATGTATCTCTTGAAATTGGTGTTTTCATTTTCTTCAGATAATGCCCAGGAATGGAATTGCTTTATGTAAGGTAGTTCTATTTTTAACCTTATAAGGAAACTTCATGCTATTTTCCATACTGGCTGCACCAATTTAGATTCCCACCAACATTATATTAGGGTTCCCTTTTCTCTATATCCTTGCCAACACTTATTTTTTAATCTTTTTGATAATAGCTAACCTGACTGGTGCAAGGTGATATCTCATGGTGGTTTTGATTTGCATTTCCACAATGATTAATGATGTTAAGCAACTTTTCATGTGCTTGTTGGCCCTCTGTATATCTTTGGAAAAAATGCATACTAAAGTCCTCTGCTCATTTTTTAATTGATTGTTTATGTTTTATGTCAAGTTGTATAACTTCTTTATCTATTTTGGATATTAATCTTTTATTGGATGTATGATTTGCAAGTATCTTCTCCCATTCAGTAGGTTGCCTTTTTATTTTATCTAGATTTCCTTTGCTGTGCAAAAGTTTTTTTAGTTTGATCTAGTCTCCTTTGTTTATTTTAGCTTTTGTTTCCCTAGCTTGAGGGGACTGGTCCAAAAATTATTGCTAAGACTAATATCTAATAGCTTACTGCCTATGTTTTCTCCTTGGAGTTTTATGGGTTAGATCCTACATTCTAGTTTTAATCCATTTTGAATTTATTTTTATATACGTGTAAGATAATGGTCCAGTTTCATTTCTTTTTCTTTTCTTTCTTCCTTTCCCCTTTCTTTTTCTTTCTTTCTTTCTCTTTCTTTCTTTCTTTCTTTCTTTCTTTCTTTCTTTCTTTCTTTCTTTCTCTCTCTCTCTCTCTCTCTCTCTCTCTCTCTCTCTCTTTCTTTCTTTCTTTCTTTCTTTCTTTCTTTCTTTCTTTCTTTCTTTCTTTCTTTCTTTCTTTTTCACATGTTGGTATCCAGTTTTCCAAATAGCACTTATTGAAGAGACTGTCTTTTCTCCATTGTATATTCTTGCCTCCTTTGCCATAGATCAATTGACCATATATGGGTTGGTTTGCTTCTGGGCTCTCTATTCTATTTCTTTGATCTTTGTGCCAATACCATACTCTTTTGATTACTATAGCTTTGTGGCATAGTTTGAAATCAGGGGTCATACCTACAGCTTTGTTCTTCTTTCTCAAGATTGCTTTGGCTATTTGGGGTATTTTTTGATTCCATATAAACTTTAGGGTTCCTTGTTCTAGTTCTGTGATATATATTATCTGTACTTTGATGGGGATTGCATTGATTCTGTAGATTGCTTTGGATAGTATGAACATTTTAACTATTAATTTTTCCAATCCAGAAGCACAGTCTATCTTTTTATTTATTCCTATCATCTTCAATTTCTTTCATCAATGTCTTGTAAGTGAAAGAATGCAGGTCTTTCACCAGCTTAGTTAAATTTATTCATAGATGTTTTATTCTGTTTATGCAATTGTAATTTTATGCAATCTTTCTGATGATTTGTTAGGTTTATAGAAATGAAACCAATTTCTTGTATGTTTATTTTGTATTCTGCAAATTCACTGCATTCACTTATTAGTTCTAAGAGGTGTATGGTTAAGTCTTTACGGTTTTCTATATACAGTATCAAGTCATGTGTGAAGAGTGACAGTATTTCTTTCCAATTTGGATACATTTTATTTCTTTTTCTTGCCTAATTGCTTTGGCTAGGACTTCCAAAAACATGTTGAATAAACGTGGTGAGAGTGGACATCCTTGTCTTTTTCCTGCTCTTAGAGAAAGAACTTTTAGCAATTCAGCATTGGGTATGATGTTAGCTGTAGCTTTTTCATATATGGCCTTTCTTATGTTGAGGTACTTCAGTTATATATCCGTTTTGCCAAGAATTTTTATCATAAGTGGATGTTGGATTTTGTCAAATGTTTTTCCTTTATCTATTGAGCTGATGATGATTTTTATTTTTCATTTTGTTTATGTAATGTATCATATTGATTGATTTGGAAATGTCGAACCATCCTTGCATCGCTGGAATAAATCCCATTTGTTCATCGTGTATGATCCTTAATATGCATTGTTCAATTTGATTTGCTAATGCTTTGTTGATAATTTTCACTTGTATGTTTATCAGGAATAGTGGGCTGCAATTTTCTTTTCTGTGTGTGTGTGTGTGTGTGTGTGTGTGTGTGTGTGTGGTGTCTTTTTCTAGTTTGGTTGTCATGGTAATCCTGGCCTCATAAAATGAGTTTGTAAGCATTCCTTTCTTTTCAATTTTTGGAATAATTTGAGAAGGATTGGTTCTAAAACATCTTTAAATGTATGATAGAATTTACCTGTGAATCCATCTGGTCCTAGGCTTTTTTTTTGGGGGGGGGGAGTTTTAATTTACTTATTCAGTTTCATCACTTGTAATAAGTTTATTCAGATTGTCTATTTCTTTCTAATTTAGTCTTGGAAGGTTTTATGTTTTTAGCAACTTATCCATTTCTCCTAGGTTTTCCAACTGGTTGGCATATAGTTGTTCATAGTAGTCTCTTATTCTTTGTATTTCTGTGCTGTCATTTTATGTTCTTTCATTTCTGATTATACTTTTTGGGTTCTCTCTCTCTCTCTCTCTCTCTCTCTTTTTTTTTCCCCCTATGAGTCTGGCTAGAGGTTTGTCAGTTTTATCTTTTCTAAGATTTAGTTTTATTAATCTTTTCCATTGTTGCTCAGTGTCTATTTCATTTATTTCTGCTCTTTATTATTATGATCTTTGTTATTTCCTTTCTTCTACTAACTTTGGGATTTGTTGTTGTTGTTGTTGTTGTTGTTGTTGTTGTCCTTTTTCTAGTTCCTTTAAGTGTAAAGTTAGATTGTTTATTTGGGATATTTTGTTGTTTTTTTCTTGAGGTAGGCTGTATTATGTGAACTTTCCTCTTAGAACCACTTTTGTTATATTCCATAGATCTTAGAAAGTTCTGTTTCCATTTCATTTTGTGTCTATGTATTTTTTAAATTTCAATTTTCTCTTTGATTTCTTTATTGATCCCTTGGTTGTTTGGTAACATGTTGTTTAGCCTCCATGAGTTTATGTTTTTTTCCAGTTTTCTTCTTGTAATTGATTGCAAGTTGCTTATCATTGTGGTCAGAAAAGATACTTGATATAATTTCCATCTTTTTAAATTTATTGAGACTTCTTTTGTGACCTAACATGTGATCTATCCTGGAGAATGTTCCATGTGTACTTGAAAAGAATGTGTATTCTGCAGTTTTGGATTAATTGTTTTGTATATATCTATTAAGTCTATCAGGTCTGGTGTGTCACTTAAGGCAAATATTTCTTTGTTGATTTTCTGTCTAGATGATTTACCAATTGGTGTAAGTGGGTATCAAAGTCCCCTACTATTATTGTATTGCTGTCAATTTCTCCCTTTATGTCTGTTAATATTTGCTTTATATATTTAGGTACTACTGTGTTGGGTACATAAATATTTGCAAATATTATATCCTCTTGTTGGATTGACCTATTTATCACTATGCAATGTTCTTCTTTGTCTTTTGTTACAGTCTTTGATTTAAAGTTTGTTTTGCCTGATCCTGGAGTTGGTGTGGTCCAGGGGCCTGGAACACACTGAGGAAGCCCTAGCAGGCTAGCTAGAGTGCCTGTACTCTGCCACGCTCTGTACTATTAAGGTAAAGGTGGAACGTAAGAAATACTGACCGTTGGTACCTCTGAGTCCAGTGAGAATTCCAATAGTTCCCTCTCCATTTGGTGGATGTTCTAGGGTTAATAGATTATCTTCACTTGCAGTCTAGTTGCCCTTCAAGCCACTGTTTCTTTGCTTTGCCCCAGGATAGGCAAGTCTACATGTTGGCCTCTCAGTGATATTCCTCGTTGCTGCATCAGAGATGGGGTTTCCACTGTTACTTTGTCATTGTCTCTCCTACCCTTCTCTGTATGGTCTTTCTACATTTGTTGTGCAGAAGCTATTCAATTAGGCTTCAGTTCTTCAGGAGGAATTGTTCTCTTTATAGATTTAAATTTGGTGTGTATGTGGGAGGAGGTGAGTTCAGGGTCTTCCTATGCTGCCATCTTGAATCTAGTAACACTTTTGATTTTACAATAGCAGTGATGATAGTGTCTGGGATTTAGATTCAGGCAATTTGACTCCAGAGTCTGTAGTTTTTATCATTGCAGATTATTCCTTCTTTGTAATATTAACACTAACCTTCTTTAACTTAGATCTCTGAAATTATCACAAACTCTCTGAGAGCTCATTTTTTTTTGAGGACTATTTTTATAAACTTTTGTTTGAGAATACAGACTTAAAAGTACACTGTCACAAATTCAACACACCCGGGTGATATCACCAAACACCAAGACTCAACAAAGGTTAATTGTTATCTTGATGTAGTAGCCCACATGAGTTTTGCCTGGTTTGATACATTAAATGAATGCAATCATACATTATAAGATGTAATTTCTTTAAATGTTTCCATAAGCACATGTCTGTTATGGAAACTCTATTATTTTATAATATATTTTTTATATACCATTAATTTAACTTTTTGTTTTTTCTATAGTTAGTAACCAATTGATCCACTAGTGTTTACTGAATAAATATTTATTTGCTCATTATTAAATAGTTTAGAAAATGGGAAAAAAAAGTGCTCAAAGCTTGTTAAAAGGAAAAAATAAAAATCTCTTTTGACTGGAACATCTTTATAGCATAGTGTCACTTGGTAATAATTCAACTGATAAATTTTAAGTGATTATTATTTTATTTACACCTTAATTTTTCTCTCAAAAATTTCTAGAGCTAAATATCCTGTTCTTATTTCATTGTTTTTGATGTTTTTTATTTATAACCAGGTGAAGTATAAAAACTGTGATTAACTTTAAGGCCATGACTCTGCATTGGGAGTAGTTGCCATTACTAATTGACCTTTTAGGATGCTCTTGTGGTTAAGAGCTTTATATATGCAGCATCTCATTTAGGTCTCCCACAATCCTATGAGCACAGGAATAGTATATTACTGGCATAACAAGTGAGGAAACTGAGCCTTCGAGCTAATAGCACAGCTAGAATACAGGAGAGTAGAAATTCAAAGTCAGGTTTGTCTGATCTGAAGCCAGCCTTGTGCCTAATTTGCATATTTATGCAGTGAGACTCAAGTACCATCATTGCAGCTTCCCACATTCATAAGCGATTTCATAGAAAACAGAAGAGATTTTTGAAGGGCTGCAGGCTCCCAACTTTCAAAATTGGAAGCTACTCTATGCTTTATGGAATATTATTATATTCAATATATTTCATATTCAAAATAATCATATGCATTCAATATAATCATATCCAAAAATGTATTCATAAATAATAATAATAATGTCACCCTCCTTTTCACTATTTATATAACTGGAAAATTTATATCATTAGCATTTCTAATATATCTAATTTTTATTTTTTTAGAAAAAGAATTTTGGAAAACATTTTATGGTGCAAAGAAAGATAAGAAAACTTCATATAGCTTTATTTTCTAAACAGAACTCTATTTGATTATCTGGTGGGTATTTACTACTACATTTTATTGAATGCATAGATTTTTCAATACAGAGATGTAATTAGGTACTATTCATCTTTTACCTGAGAATTTGCATTAAGTAGTAGTTTAGTTGGAAGCATGGCATGTTTAATTACTGCTCTTTTATTTGAATACACGTCTCCTTCAAATAAATCCATTCCTCTCTTAACTTCTCTGCCTGCTTCCATCTCTTACTTTCTTTCCCTTCTTCCTTGTCTGGTCCTCTTAGTGATGATGTGTAAACACAGAGACATACACAGGTATCACACCCAAATGGATCCTTTTTCTTACATTGCAGATGGTTATATGATTGAGAATGCTTGAATTTCACATGAAACTATTCTATTTACTCTCATATTGATCTTGTTTCCCCCTCTATCCCACTTTCTTTCTTATCGGTCCCTAGATTTTTTGTTGTTGCTGATCACTGTCTGTATTCACTTTCAAATACCTTTAACTCTCTCTCCAATCTCCCCATCTGTTATAACCTTCACCTGACTATTGTCTTAAATTTTGCCTGCACCAAGCAGCTATTACTTGAATTAATAATTCAAGTAAATAGAAATATTATTACTATTACTATTACTGGGCTCATTTCATATTTATGACCACAGATACCAAATGGACAATTAATATTGCTAGATACTCAACCATCTCTCTTAATCAATTTACCTTTGCACTTTTTAAGAAAATTCTGCCATGTCTTCTCTACCTTCCTACATCATCTACACTCACCTACTCAGCCTGTCCAAGCAGTACCATTAAAGAATATGCCCTTGTGGGCAACTCTAATATCTTGGATCTTATTTTCTTTCTCTCTTATTTTGTCTCTACTCTTAAAGGTTGCATTCCAGCAAATATCCTCTTTATTTTCTAAGTATCAATTTCTAACTCCCTGTGGGATTCTTTGTTTCCGCATACAGACTTACTTTAGACCATCATAAAGAAAAACAACACTTCCTTTATGTCATAACTCTCATTTCTCTGCTTTCCTACTTTTTCCCCCTACTTTTTAAAGATTTTTATTTGTTTATTTGTCTCAGAGAGAGAGAGATTGTGGGAGGCAGAGAGAGAAGCAGGCTCCCGCTGAGCAAGGAGCCGAATATGGGACTCCTTCCGAGGACCCTGGGATCCTGACCTGAGCTGAAGGCAGACACGCAACTGACTGAGCCACCCAGGTGTCTCTTAAGTTGTATTTCTGAAAAAAAAGTCTATACTCGATGGATTTTTTTTTCTCACTTCCTATTATCTCCTGAATTCACTCTAATAGGGCTCTAGCTTTTACAACTTAACAAAAAATCTCTTAATGAAAATGACCCAGAGTTTTTCTAAGTTGGTGATCAGGTCTCTACCCTTGTCTTAGTAGACATTTTAGCAGCAATTAAATCAGATGATATTTCCCTCTTTCTTGAAACTTTTTCTTTTCTAATCCCTGTGACATGACACTAACTTGGTTTTGTGTTTAACTCTTTGGTAGTTGTCTTTTTAGTTTTTCTAATTTTTGCTAGATTGCTTTGACCTACAAGATTTCTATTTGTTCAGGTAACCCAGGCTTCCCTCTACCCCCAGTCATCTTCTCTCTTGCTGCATTCTTTCCATAAATGATAGCATTAATCCACAGCTCTAGATGTCCTACATTGATGATTCTGAAATATATATACCAAAGCTGAACCTTATCCCTTAAAGTCAGACTCAGTATCCATTGCCTCATTGAGGTCTACACTTATAAGAAAAATGAACTTCCAAACCTTATAGGACTCCAAAAGAATATAGATACCCAAACCCCAAGTATTATCTCTTCCACAAGTGCTTCTCATTTTAGGAGTTGGGGTAACTGTCCTCCAACTCTGCAGTACAAGGCTGAAGGTACATCCTTGACTCTGTCCTTCCTTGTTTGTCTACAGCCTTGCTATCACTAAGTGCTGTTGGCTGTATATTTAAAACGCATCCCTGATCTTACCATTTCTCAACATTTCCGCTGCTACTATTGTAGACCAAGCCACCATGGTCTTGTCTGGATTGCATACCTGCCATTCCTGCTTTCTTTCTTGACTCCCTACAACCCATCATCCATACTGCTTTCACTGATCTTTCTAAAATATAAATGAAATAATTTTATCTGTTTATCTGTTTAATTTTGTCTGTTTATTTTACTTAGAATGAGATGTAAAGTTGCACTTGTCTTTGCCTCTGGTTCTAATATCCTATCCTTCCACTATCCTCTTTAGTCTCTGGCATTTATTAATTCCTGAGGCTCCTGCAACTGATCTTTTTCTGCTTGGCATATTCATTCTCCAGATATTTTCATGGCTGTTCCTCTCCATCTTCAGGACAAAACTGAAATGTTGCCTTCTGATCACCTCCCAATAAGTAGCCGGTCTGCCAATTACCTCTACCAAATTTCTTTTTTCATCAATAATACCATTTAGCAATTAAAATTATTTATTTATCGTATTTTCTATGTGTTTCTGGCCCTTTGCCTAAAAAATCTGTAAACTCGTTTCTGTTCAACGCTGCTTCACCAATGTGTGGTATGCTGCCTAGAACTGCTCAGTATTTACTGAGAGTACTCCGTATTAACTTCCATAGTAAATGCTCTAAAAATTGAATTGCTTGACTGACTATAGTGAAGTAGATTCTTACTCCTGGTAATTTTTTTTTTATTAAAAATTCCATCTTTACTGACAATCTGCCAGATGATATTAATTACCATTTCTTGCCAGGACTTATCTAATTTTCCTTATGCTAAAGAGGGCTCTAATAATTTGCTTTTGTGAGTCGTTTATTCATGGAGTACCAGTTTAGTGACAAAATTAGGTGTTTTAAAATAGTAGAGTTTAGTAAGAGACAAGGCTATAGTTAGATATAGATCTCAGAGCTGGAAGCCCAGAATCCAATATGAACTTAACAATGGCTTGTTTCATGGAAGAGAGAAGTTACTTTACCTTCCTAACTGTTTCTCCTTTAATCTATAATATAGATTCAGTATCACCCAGTTCCCGACCTCACAGAAAGGGATGTTTGAGGATTAATTAGAGTCTGTAAGATTCTTTGATTTTACTTTGAAATGTGTCATTAAAGTAGTAAAAAATAATTTGCACATAACTTATAATTAGAAACTTTTCTTTCTCTTACTGCTAGTTTGCACTGTCAATATTGAAGACTAATAAACACCATTGGTGTACCAAGGATAGGGAGGTAGAAGCAGTCACCTCCAGGTGCAGACAATAAGGGAAGACATGGTCTATAGAGAATTAAAAATAGAATAAAATTGGCTAAAATTTAGCCTTTTTTATTATCAAGTTGTAGTACCAATTCTGAGCAATGGCTGTGATAGAATATTCTTCCCTGAATACATTTTTTTATTTAATGAACAATTGTCACAAGTACTAAAGTTTTAATAACATTAACTTTAGCTTCACATTAGCGTATCTTATGCTTATACTTTAATAAATATTGTAATCTATATGGAAGTTAATACAGAGAACTCCCAGTTATGCAGTGAGACACAGCTACATGTATTCATTTTGGAAGTAAGTTCATCACCTCAGAATCAGTCTAGCTCCCTTTCAGGGGCAATTTGAATGTGCTACATGGGGTTACACATTCTTGCATTTAAACAATAGCTTTGAAATAAGCAATAATAGCACAGAATTTTCAATATGAAGTAAAAGAGTTTGAGTTTCTTCAATTCTACTATTCTCTGTGACCTCTTGGAGTTTTTCGTTTGTTTGTTTAAAATTTTTCAACTATGAAGACAGTTGGAACCTAGAACTAGAATAGATTTTTGAAGAAACAGATTGCAAATTCTGGAATTTATTATAAAACAGATTTTCACTAATGTCTGCCAAAGTTATGTCTGTGTTTAAGACTTTTTCTGTGTGTTGCTTCAGGTGAAAGAAATTTTTAGTAGTTAAAATGATAAAAATGTATGAGTAAAGATAAATTGGCAATTCTAGTCATCTGCTATTGAACATGAATATGCAAAGTTATTGGCAATTTTTCAGAAATAAGGATAGAAATGAGAAACTGTAAGGCTATTATTACCTACTATAATAGAACAATATAAATGCATTTCCCTGTTTGAAATTGTGTAAATCTAATTAAAATATACTAAATATTACTTTTCTGCACTGTAATATTTACTTTGTAATTGTTAGGATTATTTCATTTTACCAACCATGCAGTAAGAAAACATTGTTACTATTGGTCCTTATTATTTATTTAATTTCATGATTATTATAAAAATAATTTTGTTATATGGAGATAGAACATAAAAATAATCCACTTTAGACTTCTGATATTTTAGGTGACACACACACACACACACGTGTATTTATATATTTTATTTAATATCACTCTCTCTCTTTGAAATTCTCCCAATTGCATATACATTTGTCTTCTTGCTGATCACCAGTTTTTAGTTGTCAAATCGAGAGAAAAAAATGCAATCTTTCAAATTATTATGATTTACTAACATCTTACACTTGTACTATATTTAGAATAAACACATATCAGTAAAACTGGGGGCTAGTTCCATTTTTCCTTTGCCCTATAAACTCAATAAATACTGATCTTAGACATCAAAATTAAATGACCTCATTAATTTCTTATATCCTAAGTTACTTCCCCTTATTTATAATGGTGAATCTTTTGAGGTGTTGAAATCACATGACTTGGTTCGACCTTATTATTTTTAGGGTCTGAAATTTGCCATACCTGTATGTATGATTTAAATATGTATAAAGAAGCGCCGTTCAAATTGTAATCTTAGAATACATACTATAAACAAAAACAAATAATAAAAACAATATAAACAAATACCCTAAATACTAGAAAATATCCATGATAAATTGTCATGCTTTCTAATACCATCACCTAAAATTATCCTTCAACAGATATTGTTACCTATTTGCTTGATTAGGTGACACCATCTGATTTTGCAACATATTATAAAGCTTGATTTTCCTTTTCCCATCCTACTCTTGTAAGGGAAAACAAAACAAAACACAATCTCTTCTTTCAAATGGTTAGTCTTCTCCATCCCTGCCTATCACTGGGGGCATTGAGTTGTCTCTCTAATGCTTTGTTTTGGCATGTATCAATGTGTTGGGAAAGTCTATTATGCATTCACCTGCTGCATGAGAGAAAAGAAAGAAAGAAAGAAAGAATGAAAGAAAGAAAGAAAGAAAGGAAGGAAGGAAGGAAGGAAGGAAGGAAGGAAGGAAGGAAGGAAGAAAGAAAGAAAGAAAGAAAGAAAGAAAGAAAGAAAGAAAGAAAGAAAGAAAGAAAGAAAGAAAGAAAGGGGGGTGCCTGGGTGGCTCAGCTGGTTAAGTGCCTTAAGGATTCTGGGATCAAGCCCCGGTCCATTGAGTTTCCTGCTCAGTGGGGAGACTGCCTCTCCCTCTCGCTCAGTCAGCCCTTCCCCTCCTTGTGCTCTTTCTCTTGCTCTCTCTCTCAAATAAATAATTAAATCTTGCCGGTGGGGGAGGGGGCAGAACTCCTTGGTGCATTTACACCATGAGTAAGTTATACAGAAAGAGCTTAGTGAATATCTGTGTACTGGATGAATGCATATAGCCTAGAAAATGTATTTGCAGATCAATTACATTAGTTGCCTTGCTCACTCCTTTCCCGACCATCATAGGACCTCCTCAAGCGGTAATCTAGAACAAATACCTGAGGCCAAAGAAGGCTGACAAAAGCATTTCTCTGCAATTCCATTCACTTCTTCATGCCCATCTCTGTGTACCATAAGGAAAAGTAAGTTTTTGGATTTGGAAGTTTCCCAGCAAGGTACAGATAGAATACTCAAATTCAGATAATTTGAAAAGATTATTTATATAAAGGGATTACTGACAAAGGGATTATTAAAATGTAAAATTTTAATGTAATAATTAAAATAAATTTTGGTTATACTTAAACTAGAAATATTATAATAGTTTAAATCTACTTTTTAAATATGTTTATATGTAGAATATATAAAATCAGTAATCTTTAATTTGCAAAAGAGTTTTGATTTTAGGAAATGATTTAGCAAAGGTCCCTTTTTAAAGAAGTGTGAGTGGTCATTTCTGAACTTCCCAGGTTTGGAATGATGAGAAAATGAAGTAATGTATGTATGAAATTGCTTTGAAACCATAAGGATTTATATTGAATGTGAGGATGATAATATGGCATATTATTACTGCTATTTTAAAGGTAAGGATTTATTTCTAAAAATTAGTTCACACACACGACTTTTGAGGAACATACATTGTGTGACTAAAAGGATAACAAGATTGCTAATTTTTATCTGCAAAAAAATGAGTCAAACATTTCTTGAAGTCAGGTTATGTTGGGATAGCTAATAACACTTTTTCAAGGAATATTTTCAGTATCTTGGCTGAATAATTATATCCTTTGTCCCCCATTAATTCTGTTTATTGACTTGTGGATAGTACAAGCAGCATAGTGGCTACTTTTTCTTCACAAGAATTTGAAGCACCAGTTTATTAGTGCATCTGATTCTCCAAATCAGTTGGGGTTGAACTAAATCAGTCAGTCACCAATGTAAGTCACAAAAAAATATTCTGGCCCTTGGAGACAGCAAACTAGATGTCGCACAAATTGCCCCATGTGATTCCCAGGAGCGTGTTCATCTGCTCAAGTATTATCACGGAGACATCCCAGGATGTACTTTGTACCTCTCAGCCCAGTAAGACATTTTGACTGTACAGGCAGTACAATGCTGCCCAGGCAGGGGGTAGGGATTTCACTTAAAATGCAGGGAGTTGTCAATAGAAACTCAGGGGGTGGCCAGATACCGACAGTGTATCAGGGCGAAGCTGAAGTGTTCTTGGAAATGAAATCCATGTCTGAGGTGTGGTGTCACATTTTGATATTATTCTTTATTTTTATTATCAAGAAGGAACTCTTCCCTTCTGTTCTGTTTTACTTCTGATTTTCCAAAAACAAAAACAAAATAATTTGAAAACAAACAAGGGAGAGAAAATAAACTTAATGAAGCCTAGGTCTACAAAGTAGATTATTTGCCTGTATTTTTCAGAAGTACAGAGACAAGTCCAATTTATACCAGTAAAGGAGTGTTGTAATTGGAAATGTTTCAAACACTAGCTCTCACCTGAATCCCAGAGGCACAGAGTGTTTATAGAGAGTGCTGCATGCTTGGCTCTCATTTATAAACTTGGCAATTTCTTCTAACAGAAAAGTAGACAAAGAGGCAGGTGTATGATTCCGATTGCCTGGAGTTTATTTAAATAGTCTATTTACTTTTCTGTTGAATGTAATAAAAGATATTTACCACAGCATATGCCACATGACAGGGCACTTTTGATGTCTTAGAAATTGTTATGTTTTAGGGAAAGACAGACTTTGGGAACTAAATCTTCATTAAATCTGTGATTTAACTAGCAGGTTTCGTCAGCGTATAAGCAGTCTCAATTAAAGCTAGATGAAAGCGTTTTATTAGCTTGTCTCTTTAGATTTCAAAGAAATAGTATCTCTCCACCACCGCCCTCCATATATTCGAATTAAATAATTTCAGTTTCAGCTTAGCATCAATATTTTTAATAAGGTGATTCTTTTTGAGTAATTCATTCAGCTCTCATAAATCACAAACGCACACATTTTAGTGATGGAGGACAATTTGGCTAACGCACTTCTGTGCTGAAGGCTGTGGCCCGATAATAATGCAGTTGGACAGTGGACTTCAACCATTATTTGAATAGACTACACTAAGGCAATAAATTATTTTCATTTTGAAATGACAGGGTTGCACATCCTCCACGCTGTGCCTCACCTGGTTGTTGTTATCACAAACCCCTTTATTCTCTAACAAATTATGGCAAATGGAAAGGGCTTTCTAGTGATGACATTCAGGTAATATCTCCTGATAATAAGGATGTAACACTTGCTGCCACAACAAATGTACTTCCTGCTGGTACTTTTTATGTGATGTTGCCTGCCGTTTTGCTCATTGCCCTTAGATGCAGGAGGCTTTCATGTATGGTCTGACAGGTGGACAAAGATAATATATCCTGTGAAGCACTTTTAATGTGAAGAATACATCATCTATCATATGTGGACTTTAATTGGTTTCATTCTCATTTTCTTCTTCCTGGTGCAATTAATCTTGCGCAATTAAGAATGTGTCAGATTGATCATTGACTTTTAAGCGTGAGAATTTACCACCTTAAAACAACATTAAATATGGTATTCTAGCCTCCGAGTGAAAGACTTGATTTCAATGAGTTCTAGCCAAACTCAGAGACCACAGAAATATTTCCATGGTATTAAAGTGGCTCTGTACTCTGTTTCTTACCACCGTGGGAGCCCTTTGTAGCTCAGGGTATCCTTCCAGAGGAGGAATCTATGTTGAAGACCTGACTCCCTCACTTCCAGCAATCTTTGTGGGAGACACAGAGAAATGCCAGAGGCGATGGAGGGTAGAGACAGCATATCAAGAATTTGTTTGAACCAGGTAAAAGCCAGGCTTTGATCAGAAAAATCTCAGAAGGGAAGGAATCTGACTTGTGTCATATGGAAAGGAAAGAGAAAAATCAAACAGATCAAGCTAAAAGCTTAACCCCAAATGCCTCTATCCAATGAATGTGTTTATTCAGGTAATTTGAAATTGGAGAGATTGTGAGATATTCGGGTCCAATAACATGGCCATTTGAATCAGAAGTCATCTATGAAATCCCAGCTTGTCACTGTGGTTATAGTTAGACTTGTTTATGTACATATATATGTATGTGTATGTGTGCACATACACGTGTGATCTTTTCGGTATGTGCAGCTAAAGGGAAAAAACAAAAACCTTGTTGGGGCAAGTTTTTCTAATGTGCTGGTCTGTTCTGGATATCTTTGTGAATGTTAGACAAGCTAAGCTAAAGTATCGTATTTGTCAAATAAGTCTGGATATTTTAAACAAATGGCAAGTTTCTTTATTTGCAGTTTTCTACCTCAAAAAACATCAGTTAAACTTCCTGATGGGTCTTCAACACATGTGTAAATTCTGATGTGGCACAGAAAAAATTAAATTGGAGAGGGGAGAGAGTCCTTTCTGTGTTAGTGTAGAGGTAGCATTAGAAGACACAGTTGAACTCCTTCTCAGCTTTTGAAAAATATTCTGCTCACAATTTATTCTATCTCACGTAGTGCAAAAATTAGACATTGCTGACTTGGTCTTACTTGGTGATGCAGTATCTGCCACAAGTAATATCCTCCATGCTGATTTTTACAAGAGTAATCAATTGGCAAGCCTAGACATCCCAACAATTGAGTGCTAGCCTTAGCTACCTGTTCACTTTATTTTGTCTCATTCTCACTTAAAACTTTTTTTTCTTTTACTATTTCCTTTGCTTTACCTTACATGTTTTTCCTTGAATGACCTTTTGAGTTTGTCTTTGATGAGACTAGACAGTTACTTATACTGAATGGTTTGAATTTTTACTGAACTAAAGCCAAAGAACAGAGATTATATTTTAAGATCTATGCTTTCTTTAAGTCTTTATGATTATTTGATTTTAGAATAGGGAGTATGCAACCTAACAGCATGTAGTTTATGGGCTGACTTCCTAGGAAATCAGGCAGGGAAGTTGCGCATGTCTGGAGCCTGTCTCTAACTTGTAATGGTATCAACTAGGAAAGGTTGATTAGAAAGGCCTCTTGGGTTCTGCAGATATAGCAACTTACTAAAAGACAGAGTCCAGCATTTTGATTATGCCCAGGTCCATTCCTGAGACACCAAATGTACATCAAATCAATTGCAATGATCTATTTTTAGATTTGGAATGCATTTTCCCACACAAATAATGTTTTACATCGGGTTTTAAAACTGGCCCATAAATTGGGAGTTCAGCAGTTTACCACAGTAATTCTTATTTTTGCTCCTATGTCAATAATAATCTAAAAATATTGTAATGAAATATGGCCACCCAATTCCAGTGCCTGCATTTCTTTTCGCACTTGTGATGATTTAGGTACCATATATTATTTCTTAAGTATCTTGGGCTTATTATGTTCCATCCACATCCAATGAAGACCAAATAATTTCAAAATATTCTGTATCAGTAAAGGTTTAAAATGTTGGAAGGATAAGATGGTAGGAATATTGCTGTTTATATACACATGTACACATGTACACGTGTAGTATACTATTATGACATATAGTACCATCTGCATGTGGGAGGGACAGTGTAGTTGCAGGTAAGCAGCATCATTTGCCACTTTAGTTAGAGTTAATTTGAATTTTATCGTCATTGTTTCATTTTTATTTAATTTGAAATTTATTTTTTTTAAATATTTTTTTATTATATTATGTTAGTCACCATACAGTACATCCCTGGTTTTTGATGAAAGTTTGATGATTCATTAGTTGCGTATAACACCCAGTGCACCATGCAACACGTGCCCTCCTCACTACCCATCACCAGTCCATCCCATTCCCCCAACCCCTCTGAAGCCCGCAGTTTGTTTCTCAGAGTCCATATTTAAAAATTTTTAAGAACTATACCATGTTGAGGTTATACCTAGTTTATATATGGTTAACTACAGTATGATTAAGAAACTTTTTAGGTCAGTCCTAGGAGTTTGAAGAGTATTCTTTTCTTTTTTCTTTTCTGTTTTTCTTTTTTAAAGATTTTTCTTTCTTTATTTGGCAGAGAGAGAAAGAGAGAGAACAAGTAGGGTGAGCAGCAGGCAGAGGGAGAGGGAGAAACAGGCTCCCTGCTGAGAAGGGAGCTGGATGTGGGGCTCGAACCCAGGACCCTGGGATCATGACCTGAGCCGAAGGCAGACGCTTAACTGACTGAGCCACCCAGACACCCCAGAGTTTTCTTTTCTTTAAAAATGTTCATGTATTACTCAAGTTTTAGAAATACTATTGTAGATGATATTCGGTGAAGATACTTTAAATATTTTTTGGCATCAGTAGGCATTTAAGGGTTATACTTATGCTTTAAACACCATTTGGGACACTATTCTGCTGGAAAATAATGTTTAAACTTTCATGCTGATCCTAATGGAAACACAATGCACATTTCTGTTTGGCTTTATCCAATTTGAAATACTTACCAAATAAAAATTTAAAAAAGGAGAGGAGTGGTTTGTCTCAGTGAGACCCTTTAATTTAAAAAAAAGAAAGAAAGAAAGAAAGAAAGAAAGAAAGAAAGAAAGAAAGAAAGAAAAGAAAAGATAAGAAAAGAAAAGAAAAGGAAAGAAAAAAAAAAAAAGAAAAGAAAAGAAAGAAAGAAAAAAAAAATAGTCCCTAATCAAAAAGCCCAAGTAGGAGGTGACAGGGAGGGGGCAAAAAAAAAGGAAAGAAAGATTTCCTGCCTTAAAAGTGTAAACTGAATCATGAAGTAAACTCTAACTTGCTTAGAAAGATAATAAACAGTACTTTATTGAAATATAATGGAGGGGCCATTTGCACCACCTTTTTTTTCTTCTTTTTTCCTTTCCTTCAGTCCTTACTAACATTGATCTGCTATTTTGGCCCCTACTGTGTAACTCACAGTAATTTTCTCCATATGCTAAAAAGAAACTAACAAATCAAATGAAAAGACTGTAACATTTACCAAATATATTTGTTTGCACGTTTATTGTCTTTCTCTTCCAAGTTGATCATTCATCAATAATGGCCAGATTTCTGTGTCCATGGCTATAATCTCATGGCCATTGGTAGGGTATTTGGTGCCTGACAGCTAAGTCATCAGAGCCAACTACATTATGGACTCAGCCTTTGCCCACAGCTCACACTAACTCCAACTCCTATCCACCAGAATGTTTTTATTACCAAGTAATGTGCAAAAATTTTTCTTTCTTTTTTCTAAAAGTTAAATTTTAGTTCATTTTGTTTTATTTATTTATTTTTTAAAATAACTTTTATTTTGTTATATTAGTCACCATACAGTACATCCCCAGTTTTTGATGCAATGTTCCATGATTCATTATTTGCATATAACACCCAGTGCACCATGAGATACGTGCCCTCCTTAATACCCATCACTGGCCTATCCCAATCCCCCACACCCCTCCCCTCTGAAGTCCTCAGTTTGTTTCCCAGAATCCACAGTCTCTCATGGTACATTCCCCCTTCTGTTTACTCCCCCTTCATTCTTCCCTTCCTTTTCCTACCGATCTTCCTATTTCTTATGTTCCATAAATGAGTGAAACCATATGATAATTGTCTTTCTCTGCTTGACTTATTTCACTTAGCATAATCTCCTCCAGTCCGTCCATGTTGCTGTAAATGTTGGGTAATCGTTCTTTCTGATGGCTGAATAATATTCCATTGTATATATGGACCACAACTTCTTAATCCAGTCATCGGCTGAAGGGCATCTTGGCTCCTTCCACAATTTAGCTATTGTGGACAATGCTGCTACCAACATTGGGGTGCATATGGCCCTTCTCTTCACTACGTCTGTATCTTTGGGGTAAATACCCAGTAGTGCAATTGCAGGATCATAGGGTAGCTCAATTTTTAACTTTTTACGGGACCTCCACACTTTTCCAAAGTGGCTGTACCAACTTGCATTCCTGCCAACAGTGTAAGAGGGATCCCCTTTCTCCACATCCTCTCCAACATTTGTTGTTTCCTACCTTGTCAATTTTTGCCATTCTAAGTGGTGTAAGGTGGTATCTCAATGTGGTTTTTATTTGAATATCTCTGATGGCTAATGATTTGGAACATTTTTTCATGTGTCTGTTAGCCATTTGTATGTCTTCATTGGAAAAGTGTCTGTTCATATCTTTGCCCATTTTTTTATTTGATTATTTGTTTCCCATGTATTGAGTTTGAGAAGTTCTTTTTAGATCTTGGATACTAGTCTTTTATCTGTAGTGTCATTTGCAAATATCTTCTCCCATTCCATGGGCTGCCTCTTAGTTTTTTTGACTGTTTCCCTGGCTGTGCAGAAGCTTTTTATCTTGATGAAGTCCCAAAGTTCATTTTTTCTTTTCTTTCTCTTGTTTTTGGAGATGTGTCATGAAAAAAGTTGCTGTGGCCGATGTCAAAGAGGTTGCAGCCTATGTTCTCCTCTATAATTTTGATGGATTCCTGTCTCACATTGAGGTCTTTCATCCATTTGGAGTTTATCTTTGTATGGTGTGAGAGAGTGGTCAAGTTTCATTCTTTTGCATATAGCTGTCCAATTTTCCCAGCACCATTTATTGAAGAGACTGTCTTTTTTGTTTTGTTTATTTTTAATGACTCTTGTCTATATGTCTAATTTCCTCAAATTAGATGAGTCAAAATATTATGTACTGGTTAGATTTTTTATATGGGCACATAGGTCATTATGAAGTGTTTGATTGTTGCCCCCTTTGACCATCTAGATTAAATATAGATCATCTCTGTTTAGAGTGTCTTCTTGTTTGTGTTTTCCTCATGGTTACCAACAGAAGCTTCAACATGATTTCACCATTTCCTAAGTGCTATGTCTGTATAGCTGTAAGTGCACTACTATGAAGTGGTCTTGGTAAAATCCAATTCACAGCTCATTTGTGAAAATTAAATAATACAACATATATTTGAAAAAGAATAGCACGGAGTCTTAGTGTTGGGTCTTCCTGAAGCATGCTCTAACACAAGAATTCAGGTTTAAGTAGTTTATTTGAGAGTTGATCCCAGAAAAAGAAAGGACAGCCAAATGGAAATATTGAAATAGTAAAGTCATCAGTAAAGCTCACATTATGAAGCCTGCTATCACTGTGGGGGACTGGAGGTTACTGTCAAAAGCAAACTCTGAGAAAGTATAATAATTATTGCTTCAGAATTATCCCACTCATGGGACAAGGAGGCTGAGGTGTTTGTGCACAGACTTCTGTCAGCCCACAGTAGAGGGCTGTTAGGGGAAGGTGTTAATTTCCTGGCACCTCCAGATTTCCTGGGTGGCAGACTACTTCTGTTGTTCCAGAAAACAAGTGCTTTGAGACAGAGATGCAGATACCTAACAACTGGAAGTTGGGAGCACACTGAGTGGTCCAAGCGATATAAGTGGGGCACTGATAGTGATTACGACACTTGATGCCTGGGATATAATAAGTGTTAATTACAAGCAATTCATTGTTATTAGTTATATGCCCTAGTAGCAGATTTCTCAGTTATTGCCAAGTGACTTCCTAGGAAGAAAAGCAGAAAAGAGAAAAAAAGAAAAAAAAAAAAAGGAAAGAAGGGAGGGGGTGAGGAAGGATGGAAAGAAGGAAGGGAGAGAGGGAAGGAGGGAGGGGAGAGAGGAATGAACGAACAAACAAAAAAACTCAGTTTTCATAATTTAGATAGTATTTTAAGACTTGGATAAAATTTTTATACATACTTTAATGTAATTATTTGGGAAATAACAAGTGCAAACCCCAACATCTGTTAATAAATTGTTTTCATGAATGTGATATTTTCATTAAATCCCATGGCTTCTTAATCATGAGACAGTTTATTTCTGAGTTATTTTGGCATAATTTATGAAGACAATGATACAAGTTATTCAGGTTCCAATGCAAAAGTTTTCATCAAGGTCTAATTACAAGTGCTGACGGGATGGAATAGAACCCAAGTGTCCACTCACTGAGTGTTACTTCTTGAGAAGAAGAGAGATCTATGAAAAGCAAATAAATAAATAAATAAATAAATAATGAAAATTAAGGATCCATGTTTCCCTGTTTTTCCTTTAATTATTATATAGATGACCAGGCTTTTTTGGCTCTTGTCATGTAAGTCATTATTTATTTTCATTGCTACTTCATTCCAAATAAACAGAGAATACCAATTAGATTTTAAATGCTTGCATTTATTTTGAAACCCACATACATGGTAAACAGAGTAGTTATACAGCCTGATACCTCAGAAGGATTTTGTCCAGTGGAAAACCTATAAGCAAATACTCCATGGCTGACCTGCTTCTTAGATTCTATCACCTCATTCACTTTGCAATGACTACTCAAAGAGTGGCTTCTTAGCTTAGGCTTTTTTTATTTCTCAAAAGTGTAACATGTTTATAAAAAGTTTGGTTTACAAATTAGGAAATGAGAAGCAAGCATATCAAAACCACTTTTCCAAACTGACACCTTAGAAGTATAATAGATAACACAGTTTGACTTAAACATTTTTTTAATATTTTCGAATTTTCTTATTTAAGAATTACTGAAAATGAATCAACAGGTTTAATGAAACTCAGTTGGAAAATGAAATCAATGATCTATATTGAAATTTCAATCCAGAGAAGTATTTTCAAAAATGAAATTATGACAGTAATATGGGTTAAGATTAAAATGTCTCCTCCAGTTACTAAAGCAGATGAACGACAACAAAAAGAGATAATGAAAATTTATCAGATGAAGAGGAGGCTCAGATTGTTTTTCCAGAGTGGTGGTAAATTTCTCAAGCTTGCATGTAAATTTCTCATACATGTAACTTCACATAATGCTTATGTAACTGTAAAATTCTTGGTGTTATTAAGCTATTTAGTAATTGGGAAATAGAGAATGCCAAACATGGAATCAAGAGAAAGACTGCTCATTATTTTCAGCTCTATAATCTTCTTCAAGTCATATTTTTCTCTCTCAAACTGTTTACTCATCTGTAAAATAGGCATCATAATGGCTTCCCTCCAGGGTAAATCTGAATATTGAATGCGTTAATGAGTATAAGGATGAATTGCAAATTTTAAAATGTATAAACATGTAGAAAATATTCTTATTGAATTCCTTATTGAATTCTTATTGAATTTTAATAGTTACCCCTCTATAGGGATTAGGCTTGGAGCTCAGTGCATTATTTTGTATTTCCATGAACAAGAGTTCAAGGGGCGTATCATGTAGTTACATATGACAACATTCTTAATATAGATCTTATTTCTTCATATTAAATGTTAGAAATCTATGGTATATATTATTTTATTTTTTTAAACTTCCACCTAACATGGATAAGAAAGTCCTTATTCATTGATTTTTATTATTACCTTATTTCACTTGTATAATTGATCAAGTTAAATCATCACTTTGATTTCTTGGATAAAATGCTGGAACCTAAACATATATTTAGTATAATTTTTAATATCATATTTGGTTTCTATTATTAAAAACCTCTCTCAGTGTATACACATTTTTTCTTGACTTTTTCAATCATATTTTATATCTGATCCTTTGTTCTTTGTTACATTTAATTATGGAGTAATGTATATACATGGACTACATTTGATAAAGACCTTAACCAGTTCTAATAATCCTTTGGTTTGATAACTTTTCCTAGATATCTCAGCTTAGCAAGTAGCTTTCCCAGATCAAATTTTAGTGAATGTTACCATTTTTTTCTGAGTGATGTACTTGGTTGAGATGTATGAATTTTATTGTTTTTTTTTTTTTTTTGAAAGATCCAACCTTTTGCAAATCACACTGAACCCAAGGTCACATTGCAAATACTGTAACTAATTGTGAACTAGCAATAATAGTAACTAATGTAAAACAATAAGAGCTTTCAACAACTTGCTTCTCCTATCTGATATTTAAGTTACCACCTACCATCACCTGCTATAAATGTCTCACTTCAGTTTTATTGGTCTATGTTTTCACAAGAAATAATTTGTACATTACTACATATGTTCACACAATTTTTGCCTTCAGCGCCCTTTTGGGCATTAAGTATCACCTTTCCTTCAAATCTCAACTTAAAAACTCGTACTTCAAGAATGTTTCTCAAATTAGCCCACTCTTCAGCAGTGAAAACCCCATAGTCTTCTTTGGCGCTAACAATCTTTTACTCTGATTATCTTTATGTGTATGCTCATTCTTGCTAAATACAAATATACCTTTGTAGAGAGAATGTTTTATAATTATTTTTATTCATAGCAATACCTTCCAAAGAATTATCACACCACATATTTTTTGAATAAACTTTTTTACTGAAAGTTTTAAGAATATTTTAGAAGGTGTACAAATCATAAGTGTATATAGTTCAAGAGAATTATCTCAAAGATGAACACACCCATGTAACTAACACCCAAATTAAGAAATAGAACACTATCAGTGAACCATATCCTATTTCTGATTCATTTATGTTTTACATGTGAAAGGATGCCTATGCTTCAGTCATATATATACATATATATATATATGTATGTATATATATTAGGAAGTAAATATTGTACATTTTATTTTATGATATGGGATTATTCATGTTATCATTAATTCATTTATTTCTTAATCAAACATATATTGGATACATGCTTTTAGGCAATGAAGATATTAAAAGAAAAGACCACCTCTGGCCTCACCATTTATGAGATCTGTGATGGAGAGTAAATGATTCTGCCCTTCTTTACTTGCAAATGTATTCAGATATGCCACTAAGAGTGATATTCTTCTTTGGTAGAGTTTATGCCTTTGTTCTTGGACACTAATCTCATGATATGTGTAGAATAACACAGGAAAAAATATCAAGGCAACATTATGAAGTGAAAAGTAATAAGAAGCTGAAATTTTCTGCTGGACTCATTCAAGGCTTTTTACCCTGATGGTTGTTGATATAAGGGAATACTTACATTCATTTCTGTACCTACAGAGATAGGAAGAAATCTTTTGAAAATATTGATAGTTTAAATTCATAGAATGCTTTGGGCTTTCCACTAAGTAATATTAACATTGACATTACCTTGTTATATTTCATAATAGAACATTCTGAAATTAATAAACCTTTGTAGAGTTCTTGGCAAAGAATAAAGATAAAAAATATTAATTTAAAGATTTTATTTATTTGAGAGAGTGAGAGAACAGGAGCAGAGGGGAGGGTCAGAGGGAGAAGCAGACTCCCCGCTGAGCAGGGAGGCCAATGGGGGGGCTTGATCCCAGGACCCTGAGATCATGACCAGACCCGAAGGCAGATGCTTAACCAACTGCACCACCCAGGCACCCCAAAAGATATTATTTTTAATCATCTTAATATTCTAGGAGAAGTAAACATAAAATTTTAACTGTTTATTTTATTGGATTTGAGTGGTATATGTGTCACCTTTGCTCAAGGACATAGTATAAGATGTAGGCCAGGGAGGAGTTAAGATGGCGGAGGAGTAGGAGACACCATTTTCAGCCGGTCCCCCGAGTCGAGCTGGATAGGTACCAGACCAGCCTAAACAACCATGGAACCAGCCTGAGACGCAGGATGATGCATCTGGATCTCTACAAATGAACATCTCCAGCGCTGAGTATTGAGGTACGAAGCGGGGAGCCATGAAACCGTGCACAGATATCGGAAGATAAACGGAAGGGGGAGGGAGCCGCCACGTTGGGGCGCCAGGAAGCGGTAGCCACTTGCACGGGGGGGAGCGGGCGGGGCTCGCAGATGGCACCCGCAAAACAGCAGACTGAGACCGTGAGCCGGGTGCGCGTGCCACCATGCATCTCGCGGAACACCGGAGTCCCGGTGCACTCACTGGATCCAGACTGAGACCGGGAGCTTCGGGAGCGCGCGGGGGGCGGCTGGCGGCTGGCGGCATTAGAAACACAAAGGACAGAGACGCGCCGGCCCTGGAAGTGAGGGCTGGGACGCCGGGTGTGGGGCGCACATCCCGGGACGCTGCAGGGTTGAGCAGCACCAACAGTAAAAGAGTTAAAGTGGCCAGAACATTAGTAGAGAACGGGCCGCAATCCCTCTGTTCTGTGACAGAGGATGAAATTTGGCCGCTGCTGCTCTGACCCTCAGAAGAGGCACAGCAAACCTCCAGGGAAAGCCGCCAGAGAACAAAAGCCTGGAAATACCGGCTCACAGCGTGCCCATCCCCATCCCCCCTCGCAGGGGACACAGAGACTCTACCCAAACAGGGCTGCCTGAGTAGCAGCGCGGCAGGCCCCTCCCCCAGAAGGCAGGCTGAAAAATCAAGAAGCCCACAACCCGGGCACCTGGGTGGCGCAGTCATTGAGCGCCTGTCTTCGGCTTAGGGCGGGATCCCGGCGTTCCGGAAAGGAGTCCCTCATCGGGCTCCTCCGTTGGGAGCCTGCTTCTTCCTCTCCCACTCCCCTGCTTCTGTTCCCTCTCTCGCTGGTTGGCTGCCACATAAATAAATAAATAAATAAATAAATAAATAAATAAATAAATAAAATCTTTAAAGAAGCAGCCCACATCCCTAAGATCCCTATAAAACAAGGGGCACGGCCTGGGACCCAGTCAATAATTTGGGCTCTGGACAAACCCGCAACCTCTCCTCATCAGAATGACAAGAAGGAGAAGCCCCCCCCAGCAAAGAAAAGACAGTGAGTCTGTGGCCTCAGCCACAGAAATAATGGATATGGATGTAACCAAATTATCAGAAATGGAATTCAGAGTAACGATGGTCAAAATGATGAGTAGAATTGAAAAAACTATTAACGAAAAGGTTACTGAGAATATAGAATCCCTAAGGACAGAAATGAGAGCGAATCTGACAGAGATTAAAAATTCTATGAGCCAAATGCAGGCAAAACTAGAGGCTCTGACGGCCAGGGTCGCAGAAGCAGAGGAACGGGTTAGTGAATTGGAGGATGGGTTAATAGAGGAAAAAATGAAAATAGAAGATGGTCTTAAAAAAATTCATGCCCACGAATGTAGGTTACGGGAGATTACTGACTCAATGAAACGATCCAATGTTAGAATCATCGGCATCCCCGAAGGGGTGGAGAAAAACAGAGGTCTAGAAGAGATATTTGAACAAATTGTAGCTAAAAACTTCCCTAATCTAGCGAGGGAAACAAACATTCGTGCCCAAGAGGCAGAGAGGACCCCTCCCAAGCTCAACCACGACAAACCTACGCCACATCACGTCATAGTGCAATTCGCAAATATTAGATGCAAGGATACAGTATTGAAAGCGGCCAGGGCAAAGAAATTTCTCACGTACCAAGGCAAAAGCATCAGAATTACGTCAGACATGTCTACACAGACCTGGAATGAGAGAAAGGGTTGGGGGAGCATTTTTAAAGCTCTTTCAAAGAAAAACATGCAGCCAAGGATCCTTTATCCAGCAAGGCTGTCATTCAGAATTGATGGAGAAATAAAGACATTTCAGAATTGCCAGTCACTAACCAATTTCGTAACCACGAAACCAGCCCTACAGGAGATATTACGGGGGGTTCTATAAAAGTAAAAAGGCCCCAAGAGTGATACAGAACAGAAAGTCACAGCCAATACAAACAAAGACTTTACTGGCAACATGGCATCATTAAAATCATATCTCTCAGTAATCAGTCTTAATGTAAATGGTTTGAACCATCCCATAAAACGCCACAGGGTGGCAGATTGGATAAAAAGAAATGACCCATCCATTTGCTGTCTACAAGAGACTCATTTCGAACCCAAAGATGCATTCAGACTGAGAGTAAGGGGATGGAGTACCATCTTTCACGCCAATGGACCTCAAAAGAAAGCTGGGGTAGCAATTCTCATATCAGACAGATTGGATTTTAAACTACAGACTATAGTTAGAGATACAGAAGGGCACTATATTATTCTTAAGGGAAGTATTCAACAAGTGGATATGACAATTATAAATATATATGCCCCCAACAGGGGAGCAGCAAGATACACAAGCCAACTCTTAACCAGAATAAAAAGACATATAAATAAAAATACATTAATAGTAGGGGACCTCAACACTCCACTATCAGAAATAGACAGAACACCCTGGCAAAAACTAAGCAAAGAATCAAAGGCTTTGAATGCCATACTTGACAAGTTGGACCTCATAGATATATATAGAACACTACACCCCAGAGCCAAAGAATACTCATTCTATTCTAATGCCCATGGAACATTCTCAAGAATAGACCATGTTCTGGGACACAAAAGAGGTCTCAACCGATACCAAAAGATTGAAATTATGCCCTGCATATTCTCAGACCACAACGCTCTGAAATTGGAACTCAACCACAAGGAAAAATTTGGAAGAAACTCAAACACTTGGAGACTAAGAACCATCCTGCTCAGGAATGACTCGATAAACCAGGAAATCAAAAATCAATTTAAACAATTTATGGAGACCAATGAGAATGAAAATACAACGGTCCAAAACCTATGGGATACTGCAAAGGCAGTCCTAAGGGGGAAATACATAGCCATCCAAGCCTCACTCAAAAGAATAGAAAAATCTAAAATGCAGTTTTTATATTCTCACCTCAAGAAGCTGGAACAGCAACAGAGGGACAGGCCTAATCCACGCACCAGGAAGCAGTTGACCAAGATTAGAGCTGAAATCAATCAAGCAGAAACCAGGAGTACAGTAGAGCAGATCAACAGGACTAGAAGCTGGTTCTTGGAGAGAATCAATAAAATTGACAGACCACTGGCAAGACTTATCCAAAAGAAAAGAGAAAGGACCCAGATTATTAAAATTATGAATGAAAAAGGAGAGGTCACTACGAGCACCATTGAAATTGGAAGGATTATTAGAAATTTTTATCAACAGCTATATGCCAATAAACTAAGCAATCTGGAAGAGATGGAATCCTTCCTGGAAACCTATAAACTACCAAGATTGAAACCGGAAGAAATTGACTCCTTAAACAGGCCAATTAATTATGAAGAAATTGAGTCAGTGATAAACAACCTTCCAAATAACAATACTCCAGGCCCGGATGGTTTTCCTGGAGAATTCTACCAAACATTCAAAGAAGAAATAATAGCTATTCTCCTAAAGCTATTTCAAAAAATAGAGACAGAAGGAAAGCTACCAAACTCATTCTATGAGGCCAATATTACCTTGATCCCCACACCAGGCAAAGACCCCCTCAAAAAGGAGAATTACAGACCGATTTCTCTAATGAATATGGATGCCAAAATCCTCAACAAGATACTTGCTAATAGAATCCAACAGTACATTAAAAGGATTATCCATCACGATCAAGTGGGATTCATACCTGGGATGCAAGCGTGGTTCAATATTCGCAAATCAATCAGCGTGATACATCATATCAACAAGAAAAGACTCAGGAACCATATGATCCTCTCAATCGATGCCAAAAAAGCATTTGACAAAATACAGCATCCTTTCCTGATTAAAACCCTTCAGAGTGTAGGAATAGAAGGTACATTTCTCAATCTCATAAAAGCCATCTATGAAAAGCCTACTGCAGATGTTATTCTCAATGGGGAAAAGCTGGAAGCCTTTCCCTTAAGATCAGGAACTCGAAAGGATGCCCACTCTCCCCATTATTATTCAACATAGTACTAGAAGTCCTTGCAACAATCAGATGACAAAAAGGGATCAAAGGTATTCAAATTGGCAAAGAAGAAGTCAAAATGTCTCTCTTTGCAGATGACATGATACTCTATATGGAAAACCCAAAAGAAGCCACTCCCAAACTATTAGAAGTTATAGAGCAATTCAGTAACGTGGTGGGATACAAAATCAATGCTCAGAAATCAGTTGCATTTCTATACACGAATAACGAGACCGAAGAAAGAGAAATTAGGGAATCCATCCCATTTATAATAGCACCAAGAACCGTACGTTACCTTGGAATTAACTTAACCAGAGACGTAAAGGACATATATTCTAGAAACTATAAATCACTCTTGAAAGACATTGAGGAAGACATAAAAAGATGGAAAGATATTCCATGCTCATGGATCGGAAGAATTAACATAGTTAAAATGTCCATGCTACCCAGAGCAATCTACACTTTCAATGCTATCCCGATCAAATTACCAGGACATTTTTCAAAGAACTGGAACAAACAGTCCTTAAATTTGTATGGAAACAGAAAAGGCCCCGAATCTCCAAGGAACTGTTGAAAAGGAAAAACAAAGCTAGGGGCATCACAATGCCGGATTTCGAGCTGTACTACAAAGCTGTGATCACAAAGACAGCATGGTACTGGCACAAAAACAGACACATAGACCAATGGAACAGAATAGAGAGCCCAGAAATGGACCCTCGGCTCTTTTGGGCAACTAATATTTGATAAAGCAGGAAAAAACATCTAGTGGAAAAAAGACAGTCTCTTCAATAAATGGTGCTGGAAAAATTGGACAGCTACATTCAAAAGAATGAAACTTGATCACTCTCTCACACCATACACAAAAATAAACTCCAAATGGATGAAAGACCTAGATGTGAGACAGGAATCCATCAAAATTCTAGAGGAGAACATAGGCAACAACCTCTATGACATCGGCCAAAGCAATCTTTTTCATGACACATCCCCAAAGGCAAGAGACACAAAAGATAAAATGAATTTATGGGACTTAGTCAAGATTAAAAGTTTCTGCACAGCCAAGGAAACAGTCAGAAAAACTAAGAGGCAGCCCACGGAATGGGAGAATATATTTGCAAATGACACTACAGATAAAGGACTGGTATCCAAGATCTACAAAGAACTTCTCAAACTCAATATACGAGAAACAAATAAATCAAAAAATGAGCAGAAGATATGAACAGACACTTTTCCAATGAAGACATACAAATGGCTAACAGACACATGAAAAAATGTTCAAAATCATTAGCCATCAAGGAAATTCAAATCAAAACCACACTGAGATACCACCTTACACCAGTTAGAATGGCAAAAATAGACAAGGCAAGAAACAACAATTGTTGGAGAGGATGTGGAGAAAGGGGTAAAAAGGGTTCCCTCCTACATTGTTGGTGGGAATGCAAGTTGGTACAGCCATTCTGGAAAACAGTGTGGAGGTCCCTTAAAAAGTTAAAAATTGAGCTACCCTATGATCCAGCCATTGCACTACTGGGTATTTACCCCAAAGATACAGACGTAGTGAAGAGAAGGGCCATATGCACGCCAATGTTCATAGCAGCAATGTCCACAATAGCTAAATCATGGAAGGAGCCGAGATGCCCTTCAACAGATGACTGGATTAAGAAATTGTGGTCCATATATACAATGGAATATTACTCAGCTATCAGAAAGAATGAGTTCTCAACATTTGCTACAACATGGACGGCACTGGAGGAGATAATGCTAAGTGAAATAAGTCAAGCAGAGAAAGACAACTATCATATGATTTCTCTCATCTATGGAACATAAGAACTAGGATGATCGGTAGGGGAAGAAAGGGATAAAGAAAGGGGGGTTAATCAGAAGGGGGAATGAAACATGAGAGACTATGGACTATGAGAAACAAACTGAGGGCCTCAGAAGGGAGGGGGTTGGGGGAATGGGATAGACCGGTGATGGGTAGTAAGGAGGGCACGTATTGCATGGTGCACTGGGTGTTATACACAACTAATGAATCATCGAGACTTACATCGGAAACCGGGGATGTACTGAATGGTGACTAACATAATATAATAAAAAATCATTAAAAAAAAAAAAAGATGTAGGCCATCACATGAGTGATGATGGATGATTTGGTTTAGGGGCAGTGATGTTGACATATAGAATCTGGAAATCATTAGATAAAAAGCATTTTTTTCTCCCATGGCCCTTCATTTATTTATTTTTTTTTTCTTACACAACCAGCCATCTTAAATGTTTGCAATGAAAATAGTTGACCTTGAGAGTTCATTTCTCTTTGAATACTTTTCTTTCCTCTCTATTATTTCTAATTCATTTCCACCCAGCACTCCTTGGTCATTATGCCTTCTGTTTTTTCATCTGGTAAATGTTGTTTTAAAAAAAAGGAAGAACAAGAGAAAGAAAGAAAGAAAGAAAGAAAGAATGAAAGAAAGAAAGAAAGAAAGAAAGAAAGAAAGAAAGAAAGAAAGAAAGAAAGAAAGGGAAAATAATTTCTGTGAATATTTCATCCAGTGGCATATTGTAAAGTGTAGAAGATTATTTCTCAAGAGAGGTTATCTTTGTGGGAAAAAAAGAAAAGTCATTATTCCTTCAAAATGGCTGCTTGGTCCCTGGCTTTTAAGCTTGATTTAAGAATAGGAACAGGATTATATGGCTGCTTGCAGTGGAATCGTACAGCCATCATTTTGTAAAGGTGTGTAAATGGTGATTTTCATTGGTAAATAAATCATGAGTGGGTTCAAGGAAAACTTAGTGCAGTATTCCATGGATGGATTCCCATAAGTTTCATAAATATCCTGTAAAATACAGGCAACATGTAAAATTATGATAGGATTAGATACAAGTATGGCTGGTATGTTTGTCACATTTATCAATGTGTTTTACTACATAATACGTTTAGCATCAGCAATGTGTGTTAATAGAACCACGGAAATGATCATCTGTGCTGTGGTGTTCTTTTGTACATATTCATGAGAATGATTTACAGTTGAGTTGCCAGTTCATGACCCATGAGATAAGCCACTGGGTAAAAACATCATACCTTATACTATTTGCCAACTTTTGTTGGCTGTGATATGCACTCATAAATGGAAATATGTAATTAATAGATAGGAAATTTTTTGTTAGTAGGAGTCAATGAAAATATTTGATTTGATTTATTTATTGAGCACCTACTTTATGACAACCACTGTGCTAAGTCCTCAGAGTGCAGCAGAACGATAGGGACATGGCCACTGACTTGTAGGAGCTCACAGAGCAATGGAGTAATTTTATAAGAAAAAAGCTATTGAAATAGTGTTGTGAGTGCTATGAATTCCATGTAAGCACCTGAACTATAGGAAGTTTTCAAAGGAAATTCACATCTAAAGTTAGATAGAAATGATGACTTTTAGTTAGTTAGCCAGGCTAAGAGGATGGAGATGCCTAAAGACAGATGGGTGGTAATGGAGGACTGGCAAGGGTAATGTGCCAGTAGAGGCAGCTTGTGCAAATATCAGTAGGAAGGAGAGATAATGCCATCCTCACATGACAGAGAAGTGGCGTATCCTGTCTCATTTGGTGATAGAGATGTGCCACTAACTAAAGACTGCATGTCAGGCTAATGAGGTAAAACAAAGTTTGCTACAGAAATGAGCAGATTTCTGACTAAAAGGCCAATTTTTGGAATTCTGTTTTATGTTTCTTTACTTTTTCAGGGATTAATACAGTGTTCTGCTTTTGTGTTTTATGATTCACAGATTGTTTACCCTTTAATTATTAGACTAGAATATTTTCAGTTTGCCTTGCCTTCCTTACACCACAATAACAAATAGTTAATATTCATGGGAATAATAATGACTATGCAAAGTGTGATAGTCACTGAGCTAAACCCTGGAGATATAAAGACAGTAGATATGATCTGTGCTCTTCGGTAACTTGTAGACTATACAATATGCAGAGGTCTAATTAGCCCTATTCTTTACTACTCACAATAATTTCCAGACATATCATTGTTCTAACTCCAGGGTCTCGTGTTTACTTCTTCAGAACTTTGCCATTCTTTTATGACTGTTCTGTAGAAAAACACATAAAGTGAGAAGGAGAAACATGAGGAACTGACAAATAGTTTGAGTGATGATATTCATTGACATAATTACAGAATTGAATTTTAAAAATAGCATTCTTATTACTTATTCTTATTACATTCTTATTACTACAACATCTTAGATATTTCTGGGAATATATTCATTTTGCCTGAGGTAAGTTTTACTATTGATTTATCTACCTCTTTCCCTTTCATGCTACAGGTCTTCTTCACATGTTCGGTAATCCTTGCTTCTCCATTATTATGAACTGCATGGGAGTTGTGATGCTTATGAGCACAGTGTATAGATTGGAAAGCTTTGACAGGATATTGAGCATTGCACAGTAGTCTGGAAATACTATATTGACATAGGCTCTATTCTGGGGTACCCCTAACCCACTGGTTTCCCTAGTTCTTTCCAGATTATGCAATTACTAAAAAATTCTTAATTTTTTTCAGGTTAAATGTTTTACACTTTTTTTTTTTTCCTGAAGCAAATATCTCTAGCTGTCTGGCAGTAAATGGCTTTGCATGTATTCAATAGACACAAGTAGAATTGGGGACGAAATACCCAACCTTTAAGGCATTACTCTGTTTTCCGCTTCATTTTTCCCTCTTGTCCTCCATCCTCCTTCATGTTTCCTAATCCAAAATTCCTGTCATTGTTTTGTCCCAGCAAACATCCTCTGTTCTGGTCCCTGCACATAGCCTTTGATCTCAACTCTTCACTTTGCTTCATCTCTCGATATTCTTCAGTCTCCTTTCTGTCTTCCAGAATTTTGTGAAATTTTGTCTGCTGTTAGTTTTTCACCTGCCTTCCTCCTTTTTATAAGCCTTTTGCACCTCCTAAATTCTTATTTAAAGATCAGATCATCTCAGACACAGAGCTACAGAAAGTGGAATTAGCCCTGGTAAAAAATGTGATTCAGTCTGCCCCAGAAAGGCAGATGACCTAAAAGTTACTGCATAGTCTTTGTGCTGATATGCTGCTTAAGTGGGCCACAGGCTTCCTCCAGACAGAAGGACCTCAGTATTTTCTCCCAACTTATGCCTGCCTCTTTAGCCTTTGCTCAGGGATGAAGTAGGAGATTGGCTTCTCAGATTGCCATATTGAATCAGAAGCTGGCACAGAGTTGGAAGGAATATACAGAGGAATGCACCTTGTATAATTTTGAAATAACAATATTGTTATTTTTTAACTTAATGTAAGCCATAGTCTGTTCTTCCTGAGGAAGCTCTGTACCTGTGGACTTCAGGAGAGTGGATCAGATGAAAATTTTGACCAGTTATTGGACAGAGTGCATACAATTTCTAGGGGAATTCTCCCCACCCTCAATGGAAGAAGGACATTATAAATTTTAAAAATCACTTATTTCAGAGTAAATTAGATTTCCAATTCATGATACTGCCAAAATCTTTAAAATCCATTACAGACATAGGAGAGTGATAAGAGGAAACATGTCTTCAGTTTTTAACAGATAGTTTACCAGAGTTTCTTATTGTGGCTGAAAAACAAACCTAAATCCTTTCATAGTTTTCTGTTTGTTTGTTTTGAGAAGATAATGTTCACATAAAAAGAAATACAAAATTTGTGCTCTGGTAGCTTCAACTGATTCCCGTGGCAAATATAACCAAGTGTGAATATGGCTTTGTGATAATACGTGATGATCGGTATGCTTGGACAAGAATCTTTAGAGATATCATTTAACTATGCGGAAAGCTACAACTTAACTTTTCTTTGTGGAAGAGCATCTCATTTAGACTTCAGGTAGATTGCACATCCAAATGTAACCATATGTTCATAGTACTGAACAGAATTCTCTTTTAACCAGTAACCTGCCTTTGATTTAATTGCCTCATATGCATGTATTCTTGGCACCGGAAAGAAATAGTAAATTTAATAATAGTATCCTGAGTGTAGTAAATGATGGAGACAATACAATATCCCTGGCAAAGCCCTGAGACATAGGAGTTGCACCTGCTAAGCAAAGGGAATTGTGCAGAATATGGCATTCCCAATTATGACCAACTTTTCCTTTTCACTCAAAACAGAGGTACAGTTTTACACAGACAAGAGCCTATGCCTTCCTCCCTTGCATGCAATAAATAATAGTGATTCAACAATATCAACCAACTTCTGAAAGAAAAAAGGGCATCGATTATGAATATTGGCACTAATAAATTGAATAATTTGAAGCTGAAGGCAGAATGCATGGGAAGTGATGAAGGGAAAAGCATGACATATACAGAAATTAGAAGTTAGAGGGAGGGACACCTGGGTGGTACAGTCACTTAAGTCTCGGACTCTTGGTTTTAGGTTGGGAGTCACAAGACTGAGCCCTGCACAGGACTCTGCACTCAGAGCAGTCTGATGAAAACTCTCTCACTGGGTGCCTGGGTGGCTCAGTCAGTTGGGTGTCTGACTCTTGATTTCAGCTCAGGTCGTGGTTACAGGGTCCTAAGATTGAGCCCTGTCTTGTGCTCCGGGCTCAACAGGGATCTGCTTGAGATTCTTTCCCTCTCCCTGTCCTTCTGTCCTTCCCCCGGCTCATGCTCTCTATCTCTCTCAAATAAATACATTTTTTAAAGATTTTATTTATTTATTTGAGAGAGAGAGAGAGGGATAGCGAGAGAACGCCTGAGCAGGGAGGAGAGGGAGAAGTGGGAGCCTGATGCAGGGCTTGATCCCAGGACCCCAGAATCATGACCTGAGCCAAAGGTAGATGCTTAACTGACTGAGCTACATAGGTGCCCCTTAAATAAGTAAATCTTTTAAAAAAAGAAGTCAGAAGGAAAATCCCACAAGACTATGCATTTTTACGGTTCTTAAATGAAGAAATCTTAACTATAATTTGATTTATTTTATTTTTTTAAAAAGATTATTAATTTATTTGAGAAAGAGAGAGAGAGAACAAGCAGGGGGAGGGGCAGAGGGAGAAGGAGAAACAGGGTCCCTGCTGAGCAGACTCAGGGCTCCATCCCAGGACCCTGGGATCATGACCTGAGCCAAAGGCAGACGCTTAACCGACTGAGCCATCCAGGTGCCCCTAATTTGACTTATTTTAAATGTTATTATTTCACTGTGGTCAGACACATATGTGTATTAGATATATTGGAAGTTAGTGGTTCTGGGCTTGAATTCCAAGGGCAGCATATTTGAGTAGTGGGAGGTTTTTATTACAAAGTAGCATTACACTAATACGCTCAGCTTACAAAGTGCATGGAATGAGGCCTTATTAGATCTAAGTTACTTATGAAGATGAAAAGTCTAAGAAAATCACTGTTAACCTATTGCACATGATTAGAAGAAACTGATCGCCTTTATTCAGGTCAAAAGGCAATAACTCATCCATTTGCAGTGGAGGATCTCAGAAATGTCATGAGTATAATTCTTAAAATATGTAAACTTATTTTATATGCCATTAATGTATTTGCTTTTTTGGAGAAAAATATAAGGTAAATGTCCTTTCCGAGGTGAAAAATACTAATAATATTTTTAATAAAGATGTAGCATACCTAATTGTTAGTCATAACAGTAGGAATGTTTACACAATATCCTATGCTTAGACATTTGTGATTACCAGCTATATACATATCTCGGTGACCTTCTAAATATATGGCTTGATGTCCCTGGATAAATTCTTCAGAAAGTTTGTAGAAATTTTCTTTTTATTTTTAATTGGGACAAAGCCCGCAGTCTATTTATCTTCTTCTATTGTATTAACTCATCCTTTATTCCTTGATTTTCAGAAATGTTGTGCTAATGACAGGAACCCATTAACCTACATCGCATATATTCATCAATAGTGGTTTCTTGCAATAGGTACTCTTCTTTACTAGACACCATAGAACATATGGTCATATCCTTACTTTGTTTTACCATAAGCTTTCCATTCTTACCTTGATTTAGATTGGTCCTAAATTGTTTCATCTGGACAAAGATATCTACAGTTTGAGAAAATAGAAAAGATGGAGATAATTTTCTCCTGTCCTTAGGTCTTCAAATTCGATCTCAAATGAAAGGTAACCCACTGTGCCTGTATGTCCTCAACTGGTCATATACCTGCCACTTGGCTGTAGTGATACTTGATGATCCACACTATAGGATTGTCCTACAGATACTGGTCATCATGCATTGGTAGTAGCTGTTTTACCAAAACTGCAACCCCAGAATACTAACACTTCTCCGTCATCTGCTCCATTCATAGTATTTTTTTTTAAAGAATATATTGTCAGTAGCTTATAGAGTGAGAACAAGGAGCTTACATTATTTCTTCTATCTTTACATTCTCTGTATCAAGTATATACTCCTCTCCCTATTTAAACAATTCTTAATTTCACCTCCACACTCTGTTAGCCATGCCCCAATGCCAATAGCAATTCCATCATTGGTAGCCCATCTCTGGTAAGAGAATGAGCCTGTCATCATTCTTTAGGATTCTGTATTGTAATTTTCTGTTATCTCTTGTCTGTTCATACTGTATAAGAAATTCCACTAATAAAAAAATGAACCAGGATGCTATTATTGTCAATTTAAAAGCAATATTCTGATATACTTCATATAATTATATTTCATAAGCACATAACAATTTGAATATTTAATATGAAACTTTAATATCAATTCATAAGCATATAACAATTTGAATATTTAATATGAAAACTTCATATTAACCTGAGATGATAATGAGTTACCTACTGCTGCATAACACATTGACCTTGTAAAATTTATCAACTGCTTCGTCTGAGCCAATCAATCAATCCAGATACATTTTCAAGTAATTTTTTTTTCTGATGAATCACTTTTCAGCTGGTTTCCTATTCACCAAGTTGGTGTGACCACAAAGATGATGTACTTTCTCTTGTAAATTAAAATACTTTATGGAGCATGGAACTTGGAGTGGGCTTAGGGGCAATAATCTCCACAGGGTCAAAGATACTTGGGGAAAATTACCCATATTCCACATTTTCCTATTCATAGTACCTTCAAGTTATGACATCCCAAACAGATGATTAATATACTCAGACATTATCTGCTGCTGCCATTTCACCATGAGTTGGTTTAAACAATTAGTCTGATAACAAGTTTATGAAGTACAGGGGAAGTCTGTCTTCTAAAATAATGTACAGCAAGTTGGTAAGAAAGGATAAAAGGAAAGGAAAAACAATGTGGAAAGACAATTGCAATATTACTGAAGCAATTACTTTGTTTGGGATATAACTTTCTAATGTGTCTTATCATACGTTCTTTAGATTTTTAATATTTCTTAGATCTAATTGTCTTGTCATAAAATAGAATTACCTTGCCTCTTGACCATATTAATTGTACCTTTTTAAAGAAGTAATGTTTAGATAGGACTCCTCTTATTCCAAATACTAAACATAAGCAATTAAACCTAAAATTTGAAAGTGAAAAGCAATTTGGTTGTTGATTACAAGTGGTCAGTTTTCTTCCTGTTACATGTTCATGTAGACAGGATAAATTTCAACTCAAGTTTAGTAAAAAAATATTTTTTTTATTGGTGCTTATATTTTGTTAGTTTTCTTTTTCATCAATTCTGAGTAACTGTGGGCTTAGAGAATTTGCTTCATCATCATCATTTTTAATATTTAACCTCTTCCTCTGAGTCACTCACATATGCTTTCTGGTGGGAAAAATTGAGTAGTAACTTTGAAAAAGCTTGATATAATTTTAAATTACTATTTAATAGGGTTTTTTTTTTAGCTCTACCAAACTAGTGAATTACATCTTTACTTTAAATCCTCTATTTCTCTCCCCACCTAATTAAAGATATCAAGAACACTATTCCCATGCCTCCTTTAAGTTCCTTTTTGTTTTCTTATGGTGCTGTTATAAACACAAACAGCATTTGAACAAATAATTGCATGCCGTTGACCTATAAATATGTCTTTCTGAAAATCATACGAAAAATGGTTCTCCCAGTTTGCCTGTTCAGTTTGAGACTGGCTAGGGCAATCATTGAACACTTAGTGACACTATTAAACTTGACAAATATTATTTAATTAATTAATTTATTTATTTATTTATTTATCTATTATTAAAAAATTGTTAAATTCTTGTTTCAACTCCAGTGTAGTTAACATACAGTGTTATATTAGTTTCAGGTGTGCAATATAGTGATTCAACTATTCTGGACAACATTACTGAGTGCTCATGATGATGAATGTACTGTTAATCCTCTTCACCTATTTCACCCATCTCCTCCATACACCTCCCCTCTGATATGCTTTATTTTAAAAGAGTACCCTCAATTAAAATTATTATTTTTTCAACAAGAACATATTTTACTTGACACATATTTCAGAATGCATGATTCTAAAAGGTATGTATAAAACATTCCATCCAAGAAAAACAGAATATACCTTTTCTTCAAGTAGACACAGAAGAATCCCCTGGTTAAATCACATGAAAAGAGACAGAACAGATATTACAAATGTAAGAAGACTGAAATCATACCACTACTTTACTTCAGAGCCAGGTTAGGGACAATGTTCATGAAGTATTTTAGTCAATCCACTTAGTCTCTGGCGGCCAATGGGATTTGATGCTTACTGTGTATTTGATATTACCATAAATTATTTTTGGTATTACAAAACTTAGATTATAATCTTTTTCTACGAATGTGATCTTAATTCTGAGATTCTGGTACTCCAAAACTAGAAGAGCTATTGTCTGGGCACGTGTCTCGCCGTCTTTGACCTGCAAACAATCTATTAGCAGAGTAGACTTCATGGACCGTGATCAGTGAGGCCACATAAGATCCTGTGTTCGTTCGGAAGGACCCCATCCTTGGTTATGATGCTCTATTATCACAATCTTGAAATATTTAATGATTTTATCCATGAATTTGTGTTTTGTAAGTGAACTGCAGTAAGATTATAGAATATGTACTTCTGATCATGTGCTCAATAGCACCTCCTACTGGGTGCCTGTTCTCCGCTCTCTGGTATCCTGGACCACCTGGAGTTCTCTTCTCTACTTTTATCCAGTGATCCATTCGGTTATCACCCTCCATCCTCAGTGGAGGCATTACAAATGTAAGAAGGGTATAGGCTTTGGTGTGGATACAGAAAGGGTTTAGGGTGCCTATCCTTCAGAATCTGGGAACAGGGCAAGGCAGCAGGTATCCCTGCCCCATGCTGGTAGCAATGTGGCACATACGGTGGATGACTAAGTGAGGACTTCTCACTCACGCTGTACCAAGCATGTCCCAGTACAGAGACTGCAATCCCTTGTGGGTCATCTCTCTGCATGGGATGGGATAGGGTGCTACTGAGAGGAAATTGACTTCCCTGCCCCAAGCCAGTTTCCTGCATCATTTATTTTGCATTGGATCTATAAATTCTATAGCCAGCAATATTTATGATTTATGTTGCTTGATATTTGTAATGTAGCTTGAGCAATTAAAAAAACCTGTTGAAATAATCATGTGTAATATTTTCCTAGAGTTCTCCATATATATATTCTATTCTTTAATAAATTAACCTTGTAAGATATTTAACTTTGTGTCATAGTTGGTAGGCTAAGTCCCGTGTGATTTGACTTTTTAATAATTCACTATTAACTTTGTTATTAATTATATATTTAAAGTATATTTTTATTAGGACCAACAAGAAAGCTTATATGAGAGATACAAATGTAGTTAATGTTTTTTTTCCACTTAATTATATGTTTAAAAATTCTTACATGCCTTTAAGTGTAGGTCTATCTCATTCTTTGTTTTTAATCAGAGAATGTCTGCACATGATAAAAGAAATTAATACCTTAGATTTAAAATGAAAAAGAACAGTTTTTTTTTTTTTCATAACCACCATGCCCACTTCCCAGAGGCAAACACTCACAATCATTTCTTATTTTAGTTTTTTCTGGTAGTTAATATCATAAGCCCAAATAATATTCCTATTCGGGTTGCCCCTAGGGTGAATCCCTATCTAAAACCTGAAGCTGTAGCCCTCTTACCCCACTTCTTCCCTTTTCTCATCCTCAGAAGTTTTTTGATGGTAAATTTATTATTGTAACTCTTCTATAAGTTACCTTAAAACTTTTTGTTATGCTTTTATGTTAATCACCTGGTGCTCATTATGATACGTACACTCCTTAATCCCCATCACCTGTTTAACCCATACCCTACCAACTTTCCCTCTTATAACTACCGGTTTACTCTCTGTAGTTAAGAGTCTGGTTCTTGGTTTGCCTCTCTCTCTCTTTCTTTTTCCCACATTGCTCATCTGTTTTGTTTCTTAAATTCCACTTATGAATGAAGTCCTACGGTATTTGTCTGACTTATTTTGCTTAGCATAATGCTCTAGCTCCATCCATGTCATTGCGGATGGCAAGATTTCATTTGTTTTTATGGCTCAGTAATATTCCATTTTCTATACAAAAACACATCTTCTTTATCATTGATTTTTGGATAGACACTTGGGCTCTCCCATATCTCGGCTATTGTAAATAATGGTGCTATAAACATAGGGGTGTATATATCTTTTCAAATTAGTGTTTTTGTTTTCTTTGGGTAAATACCTAGTCATGTGCTTACTGGATCATAGGGTAGTTCTATGTTTAACTTTTTTCTCCCTGAGAGAGAGAGCGTGTGTGTGCGAGCAGTGGGGGGAGGGCAGAGGGAGAGAGAGAATCTGAAGCAGACTCTATGCTGAGTGGAGCCCAATGCAGGGCTCAATCTCATGGCCCTGATCATGACCTGAGCCAAAATTAAGAACTGGATGCTTAACTGACTGAGCCACCCAGACGCCCCTGGATTATTCATGTTTTGGATGTTGAGCTTAATAAGTTCTTTATATATTTTGGATACTAACCCTTTATGGGATATGTCATTTGCAAATATCTTTTCCCATTCAGTAGGTTGACTTTTAGTTTTGTTGATTGTTTTATTCGCTGTGCAGAAGCTTTTTATTTTGATGAAGTCCCAATAGGTAATATTTTTGCTTTTGTTTCCCTTGCCTCGGAAGAGATATATATATAAAAAAAAAGTTGCTATGCCAATGTCAGAGAAATTACTGCTGTGCTCCTTTCTAGATTTTTATAGTTTCAGGCCTCACATTAGGTCTTTAATCCTTTTTTTTTAAGATTTTATTTTTTATTTTATTTACTTATTTATTATTAGAGAGAGAGAGAGAGAGAGAGAGAGAGCAAGAGCACAAGCAGAGAGCCTGACGCGGGGGCTCGATCCCAGGATCCCATGACCATGACCTGAGAGAAAGGCAGACACTTAACTGACCAACCAACCAGGTGCCCCGGTCTTTAATTCATTTTGAATTCATTTTTGTGTGCGGTATAAAAAGTGGTCCAATTTCATTCTTTTGCTTGTTGCTGTCCAGTTTTTCCAACACTATTTGAAGAGACTGTCTTTTTCCAATTGGATATTCTTTCCTGCTTTGTTGAAGATTAATTGGCCGTATTTCTGGATTTTCTATCCTGTTCCATTGATCTATGTGTCAAAGAACTTTTAATAATATATTAAACCTATATTTGTTTTTTTTCTGTCATAAGATAGTCATATCTCTACCTCCCTTCCCCTTTTTCTGTGTGATTTCATTAATACCTTTACTTTTATACCATCAAGGATAATACTTATTTTCTTTCTAAAGCCATAATTAATTTCTCTGCTTTGTTTTTATATTGACATCCATTAAGCATTTTAATCTTGTTTTATAGTTCTAAATGTTGTCAATTTAAACCTTAGTACCATGCTGAGATTTTTTTCTCTCCAGATTCATTGTCGTAACCACCATATCTTTCAAAGGAACAGTCCAGTATGGAAATTTAATTTCTTTAAGTTTTTAAAGTGTTAGCTGTGGGGGGCCTCAGTGGCTCAGTGGGTTAAGTGTCTGACTCTTGATTTCAACTCAGTTCAGGATCTCAGTGCCGTGAGATGGAGTGCTGTGTGGGGCTCAGTGCTGGGCGTGGAGCCTGCTGGGCATGGAGAGTCCCTTTGCCCCTCGTACCACACTCTCTTAAAAAAAAATTGCTCAAAAATTATATTTTGTTTCAGTTTGTTCAGTCTACCATCTTAACTCAAAAGGAGAACAAATAATTTTCATAATTTTTGTCTTGTATTTCATAGTGTGGATACACCATGATATAATCACCTTAAATGTATACCTTTATTCATGAATTGATGATCAAGATTATCTATAGAAGAAATCCCTAGAGCTCTTACTATTGTCATACTCATGCACATTTAACTTATTTATGGATTTGCCAAAATTTTAGTCAAAAATGCCATAACAAATTATTGCTTCAACCAGCAGTATATGAAAATAACTATTTCTTCAAAGCCTTACCAATATTGGAACCTATTAAACTTTTTAATTTTTCTATTTTGGATGGGCTCTCCCCTAATAAAACAAAACAAAACATCTCATCATCTGTTTTAATTCTAATTATTCTGTTTTTTATGAAGATTGATGATATTTTCATATTATTATTAATCTTTGTTGCTTACACATTTATTTGTTATAGGATAATATGCAGCATAATGATATTTATGTAAGTATATATAGTTTTTATTCACTTGCTAGTTCACTCTATTTCACAAATTTATACTTTCAGACATTATTGGGTACATTTTCTTTGCCTAAAGCTGTTGAGGCACTGATGACACAAAAATGACTGAGACAGAATCTGAGTTGAGAATCCAGAGCTCAGAGGAAGACTTGACCCTTGATAAGAACGTGGAGACTTTCCTCAATGCACCAGAAGTGAAGTGGAGAATATGGACAAGTTTGCAGTTTTAGTAGTTGGAATTTGAGGGAATTTCTAGTCTAATTCTGTTTTTTCAATGAAGCATAAAGTGAAGTTATCAACTGAAGGAGGGGAAAGTGTAGGATATTTAAGAAATAGAAGCAGCTAATAAATGTAGTTTCTTAAACGGTAAATATCTATACATCTATCTATCTATCTATCTATCTATCTATCTATCTATCTATCTATCATCTATCTATTTATCTATCTATCTGAGAGAGATGTCAATACAGAAAAATGTAAAATGCATGTCACCAAGCTATTAAAAGTAATAGCGGGGGTGTCTGGGTGGCTGAGTTGGTAGAGTGTCCAACTCTTGGTTTCAGCTTATGATCTCATGCGTCCCGCGATAGAGGCCCGCATCTGACTCTGTGCTCAGTGGGGAGTCTGCTTGGGTGTTCTCTCCCTCTGCCCATCCCCTGGTCCTATTCAAGCTCTCTAAAACAAATAAATAATTTTTTTAAAGTAGTACTGTAGGAATTAGAAAGCAGAATGGGGCAGAAATAGACTGAGACCACTCTTCTTAATCTATAACTTAGATTTGAACTTTTAATATAATAGCCATTATTCATATATTGCCTTTATGATAAAAAAGAAAAAAATATAAAACTTAATATTCTTTTTAAAATTTTGTTTTAGCCAATTTGAGCTATATTATAGTTCTAGAGTTATCAGATAAGGTTTTATATTTATAAAATTTTTTTTAACAATAATAATTTTAAGTTCCTTATTTTATCTCTGCAATCATAATTATGAAAGAGTTGGTCTATTAACCAGGACAATTGCAAAGTAGGTGTTTTTTCTTATTGTTTTTGTTTTATCCCAGCTTTCTCTCTCTTTCACTCTCTCTTTTTTTCAATTTTGGAAAACTATTTAAAAGAAAGCTAAATTACTATATGTGATATTCACATCCTTATTGTGTATATGGATGAAAAACAGTAGTCGTTCTAAATGAATTTTTCTTCTCAAATAGTGATATCAGCTGTTGAAACTTTCTGTGATGAAGATCTTGGGTAGAGGAATAGAAATTACTTAAATTTTACATGCTTTATGCAGAGTTTCCAACAAAGAGATTCGTTTCATTTGAAATTGTAAAAAAAAAAAAAAACAAAAAAAAACAAAAAACCTGATTTTGTTTAAAAGTCTATCTTCAGACATAGAAATTGGTTATTTGTGCATGTAAATTTTCATATATCTGAATCATATCTCTGTTATGGACTAAAACAAAAAAAATCAACGTTTAATGAATTTTTTTGTAAAATATGATGTCTGGGTCTTTACAAAGTAATGACATTTCTTGCTAAAAATAAATATTCCTAAATTTATTCATATAAATAAATATAATCCTTTGATGTATTATAATATTCAAAGAGCTGAATATATTTTTAGAAATCCTATTTTATAATTTACTTTTGAAATAATTCGGAAACCAAAAAATACCTTCATTACAAGTGTGATATAAATACTCCCCTTCCCAAAAGTAAGGTTTTCAAAATGGGGTGGCAGTGATGATAGTGAACTTGGAGTGTTTGTTTATTTGGACACATTAAGACTATTACTGTGGAAAGGATTGAAGGAAGGGAGTGATAGCTCTCCTTCTGTGCCCTAAACCTTAAAGAACAGTGCCAAAAAGGTTTTAGGAGAGAATAATATACTCATGTTTAAATGCAGTTTGACTTCCCAATACTTAAAATGTAGAACTAATTAATATTTGTTCTATTTTTATTTAAATCGTCATTTATGATTTACTACTTTACTATTTTCATAAGCTACTAGAAAAATAAAGAAAGAATTTGTTTACTCTTAATATATAGCTTTATCAAAACCTCAAAACAGGAACTGTTTCTTTCTTTTGAAATACATCAAACAGGTAAAGCCCTTTGTTTTTTGGGTTCTTTTCCCTATCTTCTGGTGTTTCTTCTGTCCTCCTTCTATCTATCTATATCATCTATCTATCATCATCTATCTATCATCTATCTACCTAATTTAGTGTGGTTCTGTTAAAAATTATCCCTATTTACTTTTTCTTTCTTTATAAATTTCATCAGTTGCTCTAGGGCTTCTTTGCTAATACCTTAGAATCTACTCACTGTTTGAGAGAAGAGGAGCCCTTTACAGTTATGTTTACCCAGAAATAGCCTGTTGTTTGAATTCCTTTATATCTCGGCTCTCTGGTGTCTTAACCCACTCAACGGCTGTGGTGAGGAGTCTGGCTGGTAGCCATATTGTGCTCTACAGCTCTTGCATAGAGGAACATTCTAAAGAATGTGTGAGGAAACAAAACAAAACAAAACAACCTCTCACTATTAGATTTTTTAAGAAGTAGATTTGTAAAGATTTTGAGGAGGGCAATTTATTTTATTATTTTATTTTATTTTATTTATTTGTCTTCACCAGTGTTCCAAAACTGAGTTGTTTGCTAGATAATCTATTTTTAATAATGCAAACATTTGAAGGATTGAATGTCAAAACAGTTTTGACATATGCCAAGGAGTATGGGCCTCTTCTTTCTTTTTTCTTAAATATATATCTAAAGAAATTCCATTATAAGCCCAGGTACATGACTCCAGTTTTAAATATCCATTTTAAAGGTAACTGATTAACTGCATTTTCTGTATTTCTATTGCCTTAACCTGGACCTTTTATGGAGAGTTCCAAATGCATTTTTCACTGGGAACACCAAGTTTCCCCAGAAATCAGAAAAAGCTTCCCATTCAATATTCCATCTCCTCTACCCTCCTGAGCACCGAATATATCAGTCTGAGTATCATTAACTGCTATAGAAACATAACCCTCAATTTTAAGGGATTTACAAATTAGAAGTTTGTGACAATAAAATGTGGGTGTTCTTGGCCAGTTGATCTATGTCCTCTACATAGAGATTCAGGGACCCTATACACTTTCATTCTTATGGTTGTGATTCTCTTGAGGGTATCAAAGCTTCTTGTATTTAGCCTAAATATGAGAGAACAATGGAAAAGTCACATTATCTTTTTAATTAATTTAAACTACAAGTGAATGATGCATATCACTTCCACTCATATCGCATTACAAAAACTAGTCAAATGGCCCTACTTAGATGCAGTTATGATTCAGAAATGAAATCCGTTTCTTGGACTGTGGCTTTTCAGGAACACTTCAACCCAATGGCTAGGAACAGAAACAGTGGAAAGTTAATGATCTTTGCTATCCTAGAATAAAACAACATACACTTTATCTCTTTATCACCAAAGTTTGGGAAATTCTTCATAGTTGAAAAAAATACTGTTTCACTTTCTTCAACATATTAAAGAAAGCTTCATATTAATTTATGTTTGCTTTAATTATATGGTAGATAGCAAGCTTTAAGTCATAGTATAAAACTTTAATAGTGCAACTTTGAATTATACAAAAAAAATTTAAATTTCAGTCTTCATTAGGAGATAAGAATATTTCTTGCTTGTTCATGCTTATTTTAATTTACAAGTTACATAACTTTTAAAGAGAACAATTTTACTTTCTATTAGAATGCAGGGTTGTTTTAGCTTGATCCAATACCAGTATCTGTGGTAGAATTGGAATATGATAAAGTAATTATGATTGACTGTAATTGAAACTTGAAGTCATGTTTTGTGATATAGACATTTGTAACTTGGAGGAGAGGAGACTCCACAGCTTCTAATTACCCTCCCATAATAACAAATGTATATATAAAGTAAAAGCAGGAAATGGTTACTTATATGCTGTATAAGCAACCTTATTTTTTTATTTATCATATTCTTTTAATACTCAGTATGCTCTAATTAAATCATAGTGCCAACTACTGTGAATTAAAAAAAAAAAAAAAAGAAATGGCAATACTCCAGTTTAGGAAGACTAGAAATTAATGGAGTGCCTAGAGCTAATAGAAATAGCACCAGTCCCTTTAAAGTGAATGTTTGGGAAGGTAGAGAGAAGCTACATAATTTGTTATATATCCATTTTGTAATGGAAAAAAGAATAAATTTTTGTGGAGGACACTTCATGTATCTCCTAATTACTAAATATTTTCTCTTATTTGAACAGTGGCTACTTTGAGTTCACTCTTTTTCCAGTCTTAGACTAATTAACTGGTCTCATTTACTGTTTTACTGTAATGTCACTGCTACTTTAAGGCAAGGAAAAAAAAGTAAATAATTAATTTTTAGTGCCTGCTTGGTGTCAAGGCAAAACAAAAAGTAAATAATTAATTTTTAAAGTCAAGGAAATAATGTGGATATTTGGAAATAATATAAAATAAAGGCAAATATTTCTATTTGGAGACTAACATTTCTAACTATGTCAGAGTTTAAAGAATTGGGGCTTTCAGGAAATTATCCTATTAGATTATCTAAAGAAAAGTTATTCCTGGTTGGTAAAATAGAAAGCTTTTATGGTCTTATATTATTCACACGTCCTTCCAAAAGAAGTTAAATAAATATATACTTTTTAATTTTCATGAATAGGGTAGGTAGCCTGGGTCTCTGTAAAGAGTCAAATATAGACCATTAATCAGTAATTTTTCTTCATTCTCTGAGGGGGAATGCTAATGGATAGAACTTAATCATAATTTCATCAAATTGAGTAATTTTCAAAATATTATTTATTGATGTAGTGAAAGTATTGCTTAAGACCTTAGAGGGGTCTTTCCTGTCCCTAACTTTTAGAGAGACTAAAAATGTATATCATATAGGATAAATTCATAATAATAGAAAATAAATATGAAGTATCAATTTTATGCATATTCTCAAATAAACATTTCACAAGAAAAACAAAATGGTCTCGGCTTATCTGTTAATACTGACAGCAAGTCTACATGTGATTTGGAAGGGTAAATTTTGTCAAAAAAATATATGACAAATATTAAGATTTGAAGATTTCTCTGTTGTGTGTAGTAGCAATGTGTAGGAGAGGCAGCACTTTACCTCTACTAGGGTCTCCTGGACCCTAAGAGCTTGAGAATTACATTAAATTGACATAAAACAGATTAATAGGAGAAAAGCATACAGTTTATTTAAATATTAAAAAATTAATAAAATTAATAAAAATTATTAATAAAATTAATAAAAAAAGCATTACAGTTTATATAAAATATACATTTTATATGACATGGAAGGTCAAATAAGAAAATGACTACCAAAATGCTTTTACACTAGGTTGAAAAGAACAGAGGCAGTTGTGGAAAAGTAAGTAAAATACATAAGACTAAAGGAAAATACTAATTAATTTAGGTCTATTTGTACAGAATTCTTTTGGCCTGGACTCTGTCTCTGGTGATAAGAATGTTTCTTCCCTTCTGGTATAGGAAGGGCATCTTTCAAATAGGAGTTTTATATTCTGCTTTTTGAAAGAAAAAAGCAGGTCAGAATGCCCTTCTTGTACCTGCTGTTTTTTAAGTGTCAGTAGCTCAAAATAACCCTTGTGCCAAAGTGGCATACTTTAGAGTGACATATTCTTCAGATGGTATTTTTCATATTTTTGATGTTTAAATTTACAATAACGAAATCTTTATCAGGATGACAATATGCAATATCTATTATTATAATATCTATATAGGGATTTATATAAGTTGAATTTGCCTTTAAAAGAAAAAATATATATACAGGCAAGTTTATAAAGTTATTAGTGTCTCCATACTAAATTTCAAATAACCCATTGAACATTAGGCTCCTCAGTGTCAGGTAAAAGTGTCTTTTTTAATCTCATAGGGAATTATCAATAGGAATTAAATATTACATTTTACTTTCTTATTTATTTTTTAAGTTAGACATAGTTTATTGCTAGTCACATAAAGACTATGAATTGTAGTTTCTAGCATTTCAAGTTCTAGAACACTTCTAAGATGCTTTTTGTTTTTTTTAACAAAGTTTGCTAAAATAATTCAATTAGTGATTCTTAAAAGATTTGTTTGCCTTTTTCAAAATCAGTATTGGTGGATTTTTCTTGGGGGGCAGAGGAGGGATTGGTTTTATAAAATAAATTTTATTTTTTTTTATTTCTTGACAAAAAGCTAATATCATATTTAGTGATATTTGAGTAGAGCTAATGAAATATAAGTTTAAAGTTGTCATGGAGTCTTATTTGATTTGTTTTGCTATTTGACCAAGCTTAAAAAAAAAGAAATTTTTTTTGAAAACACTATCTAACCAGAACCATATTTTTCATGAATGATAGTGGCTTATCAATTTGTGATGTATAAGGAACAAAATATGATCAATATAAAATAAAAATTTAAGATTATTTTAAATATTGTAAAACTCATGAGATAGCCATATATTTATTCTACAATGGATATATACTAACTGGTAAATCAATTAAAATTATAATTGAGATTCAGAGATTGGATAAACAGATGTTTTGGATTTACATGGTTAAATTATGAAAAGAAGATGTTAATTGGTAGTTCATTTTATTTTTTACCATATTGAATTTTAAAAACCATCTTGAATCTTTGAAAATTTGAAGATAAATGTGTTTTATATATTCCTTTTGTTCTCATCTCTTAAATCTACAGAAAAATTAAAACAATAGTACAAATGAATACCAAATATCTTTATTTGAATTCACCAATTCTCAACAGCCACATTTGTTTTTTTCTTTCTTTTCCTCTGTTACATTTAAAAAAAAAAAAAAGGAAGTTGCAGATTCTGAAACTCCCCCTGTAAATATTTTCTAAAACCTAAGACATTCTTGTATATAATACCACTATCACACCCAAGAAGTTCAACATTAATAAAATAATCTTATCTAATAAAAACTCCATATTTAAATGTCCCTAATGTCCCAGTTTTCCTTGAGTTTTTGTTGCTTTTGTTCTAAGATCCAATCAAGGATCACAAAGTTGCACTAAGTTGTTACGTCTTTTTAAATCTAGAACAGCAACCAAAAACCTACTTTTTCTTTTCTTTCATGACATTGATAATTTTTTTAAAGATGTTATTTATGTGTTTAAGAGAAAGAGAATGAGTGAGAGAGAGCATGAGAGGGGAGAGGGTCAGAGGGAGAGCAGACACCCTGCTGAGCAGGGAGCCTGATGTGGGACTGGATCCTGAGACTCTGGGATCATGACCTGAGCTGAAGGCAGTCGCTCAACCAACTGAGCCACCCATGCGTCTTCTTTCATGACATTGAATTTTTAAATGTCTAGGCTAGCTGTCGTATATAATGCCTCATAATCTGGATTTTTCTGATTGATTCGTCATACTTAGATATCGGTCTAAATCTTTGGCAAGGATACTATATATGTGATATTGCATGGAATCATGAAGCACATTATTTATAATTCTGGGTTTGATCCTTGCACAATCTCTCCATTATAAGGTTGCCACGTACCCTTTGTTATTATCAAGTGATACGAGGCTAATACTTTTAAACTAGGTGAATAACCTGTTATCCATTAACATTTGAGCCAATGATTTTAGATTCATTTATGATCCTTGTTTGAATAGATGATTATTTTGATGATTACTCATTCTTTCATTCTTTTTACATTTATTTGCTTGTATTATAATGTAAATAATAGCTCTTCCTCCCATCTGCACTTTTTAGAGAGTCAGTAGAGACTTAGGGATTTAAAAAAATATAGTGTCTTATAATTTTTTTATAGTCAATTCATCCAAAATTTAAATTGTGGTATGTACTTATAGTTGAATACTATACAACAGTCAGAATGAATAATTTCCAATACACAACAATATGGGTGAATCTCACAAAAATAATACCGATTAAAGTAAGTATGACACAAAAGAGTATATTCTGTATGATTCCATAAGTTACAAAATAGACAAAAATATCTATGCTGTTAGAAGTCAGGAGAGTGGTGGCTTTTGATGATGTTTGAATGTGGCTTCTAATGTTTTAATAATGTTCTGTTTCTTGATTTGGGTCTGGTTAAAAGAGTGTGTTCTTACAATGAAAATTCACCAGATAATGCCCTTATTTTTAAGTTGGTATTTTTCTGTTTGTGTGTCATACATCAATATAAAGTTAGAAAAAACTTGACCCAAATTTGCTCAGTTGGGCAAAGCTAGCTCCTTTGATTTTCTGACACATTCCCACTAGTCATTAAGAAGTTCTTTGATTTTCTGGCCCTAGAATATATTCCATTTTTAGTTTGTACTTCTACTCCCCAGACTTGAAATCAGCATTTCTCTAAAGTTACCTGATTCCGTTTAGAAGCCAAGAACTGGGCACTAAGTATGTTAATTGCTAGTGGAGTGTCATTACTTTTAGATTCTTTTAAGGCTAGAGCGAGCTAACACACACACACACACACACACACACACACACACCGTCTTTGTGGGATTTTTTTTCTAATTATGAGATCATACTCAGACCTCCAATTCATATTCTACTCCAGGATTTTTCTCAGCGTTCCTCTGATTTGTACTTCCCTTTCCAACAGTGATAACTCTGATTTCCAAGAATATCAATATTTTCTTATGTAGACTTTCCTGCAATACACACATGATAATTTTAGAATTATTCTGCCTATACAACTACCAAAAACAAGCCTGTAAAGGAAAGTTCGAAGTTCAAAGCAATAATCAATGAGATCATGCCAATTTAGCTTTTTCTCTCTTTGTTGTTATTGTAATTGAAATATTTCTATTTTGTCAGGACATTTAATAATTATATATTATTACATATACCTTATTCCCACCTATATTTTGATCAGAAATATGAAATTAGCACAATAAATGCTCTTTTTCCAGGCTCTTCCCAGTTGTCTTTGGAATACATGAAATAAGTTTCCAGTAGATTCCTCAGGAAGCACTTGAGTCCAGCATTCCCTGAATTCTTGAATGTTTAAACATGTTTTGGGGAGTGCCTGGGTGGCTCAGCTGGTTAACCGTCTGCCTTCAGCTCCGGTCATGATCTCAGGGTCCCGGGGTCGAGCTCAGCTTCGGGCTCCCTGCTCAGCGGGGACCCTGCTTCTCACTCTCAGTATAGAGTATAGAGAAATAATGCCTCATCTCTTTATAAAGTGTTTTACTGTTTTACTGAATAGCCCAGGTTTTTTTCTTTATTTTTACAATCTAATTTTTCTATTAGAATATGTCTCAGAGTTAGACTTTCTGGATGAATTTTTCCAGTAATATTTAGGATACTTAAAATGCTAAATTAGAGCTTTTTGTATTTCTAGAAAAATTCTTAGATTATGGTTTTAAATATCAGTTCTCTGTTTTTTCTTTTCTTCAAGGAAACAAATTATACATATATCAACTAATTTAAGTCTATCATTTTCTCTCTAATCTTTCTCAGCTGTTACTAAGTGTTCTTTGTTATAGTTTAAGTCAAATATACCTTTTTTGGGAACCTTGGACTTAGTGTTCATTTCTGAGATATGTTTTCAGTTTCCTACCTAAATTCAGTCTACTCATATCATGACTTTCTTTTTTTTTTTTTTTTTAAGAGAGAGAGAGAAAGAATACAAGCAGGGATGGGGGGAGGGGTAGAAGGAGAAAGAGAATCTTAAGCAGATTCCACTATGCAGGGCTCGATCTTAGACCCTGAGATCATGACCAGAGCCGAAATCAAGAGTCAGAGGTTCAGCTGACTGAGCCACCCAGGTGCCCCGTGACTTCCTTTTTAAGATCCAGTTTAGTTCTGATATTTTGGATTTCAGATTCAAGGTAATAAACATGCATACATATGTGAATATTTATTCTTTCTTTTCCAGATATTCAGGGAGACTTTATTTCTCAGGTTACCTCTATTTTTCCTAGAAGTGATGCTTACAAGACTGACAGTCCCAGATCACCTCTTGTCCTGTGTCCCTTAAAGCCCTGTCTTTCTGTTCCAGAATAAGCTAATGCTGTCCTCCATCAAGTTTCTGACATGGTCTTATGAATTCTAAGAATCTCTCTTTGTCAGAATGAGTCTGTGTTCCAACTGTTAGGCTTGTTTCCCTCTCTTTTTTCCCCACATACTCTGTTTTAGCATATACTTGAGCTGACCATTCTTGTTAGGGTATTTTACCCCTGCTTGAACATCATTTGAAGTGTTTGGTATTTTTAATCTCCCACTTACATGCAACTGTAGGTGAAGAGTGGTTTTCTTTTCTGATCTAAATGACTTTTAGAATATGAGTGGAGATACTGAGATTTACATGGCCTCTATTATCCTACCTAGAGGAAACACTTTTTAAGATTAAAATTACAGATTCATCTCTTTTCAGTTATGATGATTTTGTATGCATGCTGTGTTGCATTATGGATAGTCTTGCATGATTTAACATTCAACAATCATGTACTAAGAACCTATTATGTGTTAAACACATGGATTGTTTCATTTAACTGAAATCTTTCAGCTTTTCCATGGGTATAATTCTTTAGCTTAGAACCAAGGCATAAAGGTTATTATTTTCATTTGTTGGTAGACCGTTTGTATATTCATATATAAAGTGTTTTGAAATAACTTTATTCATTCCCACAAATAACCACTATTAGGAAAACAGTCTTTGCCTATTTGATTTAAGAAAAAAAAAGGAGCCGAGTAATATAAGAAATTGGATTAAAAAATAACCCCAGTTGTAAACTGAGCAAGTGTGGAAACGTAGAAAAGAGGAAAAGTTCAGGGAAAATATAATTTAAGGCTCTAGATGCCACACATCCTCCACCTTAATAAGGGTGATTAACTGAAACTCATGGAACAGAAGTAAACTGTACATGATTCTGAATGTTCAGTAAACCTCAGAAGAGGTCAAGTACAGGGAGGGCTGCATGTGGAACTGGGTGGCAGTAGAAGGACTTTGTTGATAGGTTTTAAATTGTTAGAGGAATATAGCTGACTAGAAATATTTTATTCAAGTTTTAAAATCCAGAATGATCAGTGTTTATGTATTAGTTAATGAGGGATAGGTTTGCCTACTATGAATGATGAGTTTTGTTAGGCTGTTAGAAAGTAAGGCTATGAAAGTCAGAGGGGGACTAGTATACTGACAACTTTCAAAGTGAAAATGAGATAAAATTAACACAGTGAGAAATAGAAAATATTTGGTTCTTAATCTGAAGAATGCTATGATAAAAGCAGTTCATTAAGAAGTGGTGAATATATTTTATTTTATTTTAAAGATTTTATTTATTTATGAGAGAGAGAGAGAGAGAGGAACAGAGGGAGAGGGACAAGCTGACTCCAAGGAGCCTGACACAGGGATTGATCCCATGGCCCTGAGATCACAACCTGAAACCAAGAGTTGGTCATTTAACCAATGAGCCACCCAGGTGCCCCAGACACAAAAGCATTTATGTTTTCCACTGTGAAATCTAATGTGAACGTTTTTCAAAAGAGGTACATCCCCTCCTATGTCTTCTGTAGCAGAGAAAAGAAAAGTTTGGACTTGAACTTACTCCTGTGCTGGAGCAGCAACTTGGTTTCTTTGTCTTTTCTTGAGAGAAAATGTGAATGTAAGCAAGAGTGACACCTCTATTTTACATTTATATGTGTGTGTGTGTGTGTGTGTGTGTATGTAATTATGTTTATTTATATTTTAAAACAGAGCTAAGACAATGCTCCCCTATTGCCTTCAGATACGAATATCTTTCATAGATATATACTTACAGTGTTTGCATCTAAAATATTTACAAACATTGGTCCCTCTTTCCAAGTAATCATTCCTGCTGACCCTATACCAGTGACCTTATTGCCACCCACCCCAGGATGGATTGCTGCTCTAGAGGATAGCATCAATGGTGCAATTCTAGGATTGAGGCTGGCAGCTAGAAGTTAATGCATTTATTTGGGTGGGTCATCAGGATAGAGAAATGGCATTAACTAGTTGAGAGGAAGAATGAAAATGAAAGGCATTTTGAAAGAGAAAGTGACAAAATTAAGAGAGACTGGTTATGAGTAAGGAGGGAGAATAACTAAAGCTGTATTCTGTACTTTTAATCATTACTGTGACTTTGAAACTGTGAAATCTAAAGAACTTAAAAGAGTATGATTACACATTTGTTTATGCCTTCTTTACTCAACAATTGTTACTGAATGACTAATATAGAGCAGTAACAGTTCTAAACACAAGAACTTGATGATTAACAAAGCAGAACAAATCCATGGTCTCTCATTTAAAAACTTAGAGTTGTTATTAACTGTGATTTCTGCAGTTACAGTTAATAAAAGAAAAAAATTATATTGTGCTAAATTCTCTTCTTCATCTCTTTGATTAAAATGCATTTAAATGAAAAGAGGAACTTTTTGTGTGTGTGATAAAACTTTGTATAACTAATATACTTTAGTTGAGAATTGAGAAATTTATCTAATACCTATTTTGTGCCTGGAGTTCTGCCCGGTGCGTCATATATACACATTATCTCATTTAGTCATTATAACATTTTTGTAATGTTTGAATTCTTTCAACCTCTCAAGATAATGAAAAATGAGCCTTAGAATAATGAGTAGCTTGCTGAAGGCACATACCATAAGTCACCTAGGCAGCTTTCCTTATTTGATTATATGCATTTGAAAATCTTTAAAAAAATGTTAGTCTGGGTTTTTCAGTTAATAACATAATTTTAGGTAAATATACCTTTTCTTTTTTTTTCTTTTTTTAAAGTAAGCTCTACAGCTAATATAGGGCTTAAACTTGTGACCCCAAGATCAAGAGTCACATGCTCTACCGACTGAACTAGCCAGGCACCCCCAAAATATATTTGTTCTTTGAAATTTGACAATATGTTAGAATCCTTATTCTGAACTTGAATATTATCATACATAACAATAGATAAAGACAGTATAGAACTGCACTGTCCAATGTGGTAGGCACTAGCTACATGTGGTTACTTAAATTTAAAACAGTTAAAATTAAAAACTCAGATAGCAGGAACAGGGTGGAAGAATAGGGGCTCCTGATTTTCCCTCCATCCATAGACACACCAAGTATATGGCTTCACATGCATCAATTCCCTCTAAGAGAAATCCAGAGACTAGTTGAATGATTCCTACATAGTAAGTTACAGAAAATACACAGAGAAATGGGTAGAAAAAGTGGAGATGCACTTGTGCCACAAATGCCACCTTTCAGCATAGTGCCTTACAATTGGGAGGGAACCCCAAACTTCCAGTTTCTCCCTGGGGAGTGAATGGTTTGGACCATATTTCTACACTCGAACTGTTATGGCTTGCACCCCAAGTGACTGGCTCCTAAATTAGCTAGCTCAGAGAGTCATTAGGGCTCAGCATTCATGAGTCCCCCAGATCACATTAAAAGAAGAGGTAGTTTTTTAACAGGTACATGAGCACCTCCCAGGAGTATCCTCCCACCCCTCAGGCTTGGAAAAACCTCAAGGCTTCTAGTTTCTCCCTGGAAGAAGTTTGATTGCATATTTTGTCAGCTGCTGCCTTGGATTAGGCTTTTGAACAACCTGCATGTGGGAGTTGGCTGGATCCTTCCAGGAAACTGAAAAGGCTTGTGGGCACTTCCCTGATTTTCTCCTTATAGCTTGCTCCAGTATTAAAATAGAATCTCCAGCTTCTCTCTGGAAGGAGCTTGTCCACATATCTGGCACCCCTATTTTTATGACTGCCACCTGAGGGATGGGCTCCCAAATCAGAGAGAGAGCTCAGAGAGCCAACAAGGCTCATGATTTATCAGTCTAACAGAACCACATTAAACAATAACTCGTTTTTAAATGGGCATTTGAGCACTTCCTATGGCTATCCCCCTAATCTCAGCACAGAGGGAATAGGAAAAAAAAATGAAGGCTCCAGATTTCTTCCTGCAGAGTTTGACTGCATACTGCTGGCAAAGGGTGAGGCTTCTTTTTAATCTTCCAGGAACCTGAGTGGACATGTGGGAACTTGTGTGCCTTCTCCTTCTTGCTTACCCCAGTGATAAAGCAAGTCTTTAGCTTCTCCCTGAAAGGAGTTTGTTCATACATCCAGTGCCCCAGCTACTATGGCTGCCACTGGCTGGATTGGATCCGAAGTCACTTAGCTTTAGGAGCTGATAGGGTTCAGCACAAGCACTTCCAGTATCTGTTCACTCTGGCTCAGTGCAGAGTATGTAGCCAAAAACACCCACCTCCCAGTTGCTACCTGATAAAGGCTAGATTACCTACCACATCTTGACTTTCTCTGCTGCTGAAAGTTGGGTTTCAGTTAGTCTGACATGGGAGCTAACAAGGCAGGCAATTAGTAGTTCTTTGAGAACTTGAATATGCATGTGGGCATTTCCTCCACCTTTAGGGCCATGATGGGACTTGGTACACCTGAATCTCTGAGGCACTAAGAAAAACAAAACCACCACCACCACCACCACCACCACTACCACTACCACCACCACCCAGCTATTTGGAAAAGAAAAACAAAACAAAACAAAAACTTGAGTAGCACCCAGAATCTCAGACCAGGCTGATTAGCAAGGATCATCTCATACAAAAGGCCATGTTAAGATTAGGAGAGGTGGTTGTTTTATCAAACTTAAAGAAACCAACACAAAGACTCAAGGAAAATGAAGAAATAGAATATGTTTCAAACAAAACACAATAAATCTTCAAGAAGTCAAAACTAATGAATTGCGGTAAGTGATTTACCCAACAGAAAATTCAAAATGGTGTTCATAAAGATGCCCATTGAGGTCAGGAGAGCAACATATAAACCAATAAGAGAAAATATTTTTAAATTACCAAACAGAAATCATAGAGCGGAGGAGTATAATAGGTGAATTGAAAAATTCAGTAGAGGGGTCAACATGAGATTGGATCAGGCAGAAGAAAGGAACAACAAACTCAAACACATGTCAGTGGAAATCATCCAGTGAGAGAAGCAAAAGGAGAAAAAAAGAATGAAAAACTGAAGAAAGCACTGGTAACAGTAAATATATAATCAAAATCAGAATACCCTAATATTGTAATGGTGGTATGTAAGTCACTTATAACTCTATTATAAAGGGTAAAAGACAAAAGTATTAAAAGTGACTATAAATAGAATAATTTGTTAATAGGTACACAATATAAAAATATGTAAATGTGACATCAAATCATAACATGTAGGCAGTGGAATAAAAGTGTAGAGCTTTTGTATGCAATCAGTTGTTATCAGCTTAAAATAACTGCTGCAGCTATAAAATGTTTTATGTAAGTCTCAGGTAACTACAAAGCAAAAAAAAAAAAAAATTATAGTAGATACACAAAAGAGAAAAAAGAAAATAAAGCAGAACTCATTAAATCACAAAAGAAGACAGAGAGAAAGAAGGGAACAAAGGATCTACCAAACACCCAGAAAACAATGAACACAATGGCAGCAGGAAGCCCTTGCTTATAAATAAAAACTTTAAATGTAGGTGCACTAAGTGCACTAAATTCTCCAACCAAAAGACATAGAGTAGCAAAATAGATAAAAGAGAGAGAGAATGAGTAGAGGAAAGGAAGAGGGGGAGAGAGAAGGGGCAGGGGAGGAAGAGAGAGAAAGATGCTTTTTACAGGATATTCATTTCAGGTTTAAGGACATATATAGACTAAAAGTGAAGAGATGGAAAAAGATATTCTGTGAAAATGAAAACCAGAAGAAAGCAAGGGTAGCTATACTTATACCAGACAAAATAGACTAGAAACGTACAAGCTTACAAGATTGAATCATGAAGCAATAGAAAATCTGAACAGACCAGTGAGTAAGAAGACTAAATCAGTAATCTACAATCTCCCAACAACAAAAAATGTCCAAGACCATATGCCTTTTAAACATTTAAAGAAGAATTTAAATTCTGCCAAACATTTAAGGAAGAATTAATACCAATTCTTCACAAACTCTTCCAAAAAGTTTGAAAGGAAGGAATACTATCAAACTAATTTTATGAGTTTACTCGTTTCCTTGATACCAAAGCGAGGTATAGGCGCTAGAAGAAAAAAACAAAAACAAAACAAAAACCAGAAAACTATAGGCCAATATCCCTGATGAACCTAGATGCAGAACTCCTCAAAAAAAAAAATCAGAAAACTAATTTGAAAGCACATTAAAAAGTTCAGACACCATGATCAAGTGGGATTTATTCCTGCCGTGTAAGGATTGTTCAACATACAACAAAACGTGTTACAGCCCATAAACAAAATGAAGACAAAAATCATGTGATCATCTAGATAAAAACCATATGATTATATCAACAGATGCAGAAAAAGAATTGACAAAATAGAACATCGTTTATGATAACTCTCAACAAAGTGGGTTTAGAGGAAACATACTTGAGCATAATAAAGGCCATATATGAAAAACTCACAGCTAATATACTCAATGGTTAAAAACTGAAATCTTTTCTTAGATTGGGACAAAGACATCCACTTTTATCACTTTTATTCAACATAGTACTGGAAGTCCTAGCTGCAACAGACAAAAATAAAGGCATCTAAATTGATAAGGAAGAAGTAAAACTGTCAGTATATGCAGATGACATGATACCATATCTAGAGAACCCTAAAGTCCCCACTAAAAATTATTAAAATTAATAAATGAATTCAGTAAAGTTGCAGGATAAAAAACTAATATAACAGAAATCTGTTGTGTTTCTATATACTAATAAGTGAGTAGCAGAAAGAGAAATAAAGAAAATGATCCTATTATATTCACATTAAAAAGAATAAAATACCTAGGAATAAATTTAACCAAGGAGGTGAAAGACCTATACTCTAAAAACTGTAAGACACTGATGAAAGAAATTGAAGATAATACAAACAAATGCAAAGATATATCTTGTTCGTGGATTGGAAAAATTCATCTTGTTAAAATGTTAAAATGTTCATATAACCTAAAGCAATCTACAGATTCAATGTAATCCCTGTCAAAACACCAATAACATTTTTCTCGGAACTAAAACAAATAATCCTAAAATTAGTACGGAACCACAAAAGACCCCAAAGAGCCAAAGCAATCTTGAGAAAGAAGAAGAAACTGTAGGTATCACAACCTTAGATTTCAAGATATACTACAAAACTGCAGTGATCAAAACAGTATAGTACTGGCACAAAAATAAACACAGAGTTCAATAGAAAAGAGTAGAGAGCCAGAATACACCCATGTTTCTATGGTCAACTAATCTTTGACAAAGAAGGCAAGAATATACAATGAGACAAAGATAGTCTTTTTAATAAATGGTGCTGGGGAAATTGGACATGCAAAAGAATGAAACTGGACCACTTTCTTTCACCATATCCAAAACTAAACTCACAATGAATTAAAGACCTAAATGTGAGACCTGAAAAGATAAAAATCCTAAAAGAAAACATAGACAGTAATGTCTTAGACACCACCCTTAATAATATTGATGAATATGTCTCCTAGGGCAAGGGAAACAAAAGCAAAAATAAACTATTGGGAATAGACCAAAATAGAAAGCTTTTGTATAGCAAAGAAAACGGACAAAATGAAAAAGCAACCTGCTGGATGGGAGAAGATATTTGCAAACACTATATCCAATAAGGGGTTAATATCCTAAATAATAAAGAACTTATACAACTCAACACCCCCTCCCCCAAAAATCAGAGTCTGGTTAGAAAATGGGCAGACAACCTAAACCAATATTTTTCCAAAGATGACATATAGATCGCTAACATCACTAATCAGGGAAATGCAAATCAAAACCATGATGAGGTATCAAGAAGAGACAAAATAGTAAGTGTTGGAGAACATGTGGAGGAAAGGGAACCCTCTGCACTCTTGGTGGGAATGTAACTTTGTACAATCACTGTAGAAAAAAGTATTCATGCTCTTCAAAAAAACTGAAAATGGAAATACCATACAATCTAGTAATTCCATTTCTGGGTAATGACCCAAAGAAAAAAAAATACTAATTCAAAAAATTCATTTATATGCACCCCTCTACCTATTGCAGCATTATTTACAATAGCCAAGGTATGGAACCAACCTAAGTGTCTATTGTTAGATGAACAGATAAAGAAAATATTATATATATATATATATATAGAGAGAGAGAGAGAGAGAGAGAGAGAGAGAATTCGTATACCATATGTGGGGTGTGTGTGTGTGTATAAAATACTACTGGAATGGTATTATGGAATACTGGAATATATGGAATATTATGGAATTATATATATATATATATATATATATATATATATATATATATATATATATATTACTACTTTGCCATAAAAAAGAATGAGACTGCTATTTGACACAAAATGGAGGGACCTATGGAGGATTATGTTGAGTAAGGTTAGTCAAACAAAGACAAATACCATATGATTTCACTTATACTTGGAAACAAAAACAAACAAAAAACAATTGAACAAACAAACAAACAAAAAACAGAAGCAGATTCATAATTCAGAGAACAAGCTGGTAGTTTCCAGAGGAGTGGGTGTTACAGAGTTGGGAAAGATAGTTAAAGGGTATTAAGAGGTACAAACTTCAAGTTATAAAATAAGTAAGTCAAAGTGATGGAAAGTACAGCATATGGTATATAGCCAGTAGTATTACAGTATCACTGTATGGTGACAGATGGTGACTAGACTTACCATGGTAAGCACTGAGTAATGTATAGAATTGTTGAATCACTATGTTGTACACCTTAAACGAATATAACATCGTATGTCAACTATACTTAAAAAAAAAAAAGAAAAAATCATATGGTCATTTCAATAGATACAGAAAAAGGCTTTAACAAATTTAACGTCATTGCATGATAAGAATTAAACAGACTAAGTATAGAAAGAATGTACCCAACATAATAAAGGCCGTATATGACAATCCCACAGCTAACATCATATTCAATGGTGAAAAGCTGAAAGCTGTTTTCTCTAAGATCAGGAACCAGACAAGGATGCCCACTCTTATTACTTCTGTTCAACATAATAGCAGAAGTCCTACCCAGAAAAATTAGGCAAGAAAAAGAAGTAAAGGCATCCAAATCACAAAGGAAGAAAATCATAAAAATTTGCAAAAATTTGTAAAAATATTGTGAAAGTTGTGAAATTGTCTCTATTTGCAGATGATATAATCTTACATATAGAAAACTTTAAAATCTCTACTTAAAAAAATCTGTTACAATTAATAAAGAAATTCAATATAAAATCAACATACAAAAATCAGTTACATTTCTATGTACTAATCCAGAACTTAGAAAACATACTCATTCGTAATAGCATCAAAATTAAAAAAATACATAGGAATTAATTTAATCTAGGAGGTGAAAAGTCTATACTACAAATACTATAAAATATTGATGAAAGAAATTGAAGAACACACTAATAAATAGAAATATATCCCATCCTTGTGAATAGGAAAAATTAATATTATTATTGTTAAAACCTTGGAACTCCCAATAAAAAACATAGGGGGGAAACTCCTTGATATTGATTTTTTGGATATGACACCAAAAGGACAGACATCAAAAAGAAAGAAACAAACAAAACCCCCCAAAAATCCAAAACCAAAACCAAACCAAACAAAAAACAAATGGCACTACATCAAACTAAAAAGTTCTGCATAGCAATGAAAACAGTCAACAAAATGAAAAGGCAATCTACTGAATGGGAGGAAATGGTTGCCAAACCCCAAAGTGGTTAAAATCCCAAATATAAGGAACTCTTACAACACAATATCAATGAACTAAACAACTTGATGAATAAATGGGCAAGGACCTTAATAGACATTTTTCCAAAGAAATTGTACAGATGATCAATGGGTATATGGAAGATGCTCCCCATCAGTAATTGTCAAAGAAATGCAAAACAAAGCCACAACCTGTTAGGATATCTATTATCAAAAGATAAAAGATAACAATTTTTGGTTAGTATGTGGAAAAAAGGGAACACTTGTACACTGTTGGTAGAGACAGTATGAAAACAATATGGAGGTTCCTCAAAAAATTACAAATTACAAAATTACAGTTCTACTTCTGGGTATATATTCAAAGTAAATTAAATCACTATCTTGAAAAGATAATCTTCATTCCCATGTTTAGTTCAGCACTATTCACAATAGTAAAGACATGGAAACAACCTAAGTATCCATTGTTGGATAAAAGGATAAAGAAAATGTGAAATACACAAAGACAATATTATTCAGGCATAAAAAAGGATATCCTGCCATTTGTGACTACATGGATGGACCTTGAGGGCATTACACTAAATAAAATAAATCAGACAGATAAAGATAAGTATTACGTGGTATTACTTACATATGGAATGCAAATAACACCACCAACAAAAAGTGGAAAACAATATGGAGGTTCCTCAAAAAATTAGAAATACTATAAGATCCAATAATTTCAGTATTGGTTATTTATCCACAGAGAATAGAAACACTAATTTGAAAAGATATATGCACCCCTTTGTTTATTGCAGCATTATTGACAGTAGCCATTAATAGATGAAGGGATAAATAAGATGTGATATATACACAATAGAATACTACTCAGCCATAAGAAGGATGAGATCTTGCCATTTGTGACAACATGGATGGACCTAGAAGGTATTACACTAAGTGAAATAAGTCAGGCTGAGAAAGACAAGTACTATATAATTTCACTCATATGTAGAATCTGAAAAACAAAACAAATTAATAAACAGACAAGAAGCAGAATCAAACCTATAAATATTGAGAACAAACTAATGGTTGCCAAAGGGAGAGTGATGGGGCAATGGGCAAAATGGGTGAAGGGGAGTGAGAGATACAAGCTTCCAATAATGGGATGAATAAGTTGTGGGAATAAAAGGTACAGCATAGGAAAAATAGTCAATGATATTGTAATAGCATTGTATGGGGAGAGATGATAGCAACACTTGTGGTGAGCATAGCATAATGTATAAAGATGTCAAATCACTATGTTGTATACCTGAAACTCATGTACCAGTGTGTGACAACTATACTTAAGTAAAGAAATAAAAAATAAAATAAAATACCACACACACCCACACACAAAGTTGAACTTACAGAACAGGGAATAGAAAAGTGGTTGCCAAGGGGTGGGGCACAGGGGAAATGGAGAGCTATTGGCCAAATGGGACAGACTTTCAGTTATAAGATGAATATGTTCTTTGGATTCAATGCAAAGTATGATGACTCTAGTTAATAATACTGTATTGTATATTTGAAAATTGCTAATTGATTAGATCTAAAGTGTTCTCATGACACACACTCAGGAGAGGTAACTATATGAGGTGATGGATGTGTTAATTAACTTGATTGTGGTATTCCTTTTACACTGTGTACATAAATCAAATACTAATATTGCATCCATTAAATATATTGCAATTTTATTTGTCAATTACACCTCAATAAAGCTGAGAAACAATTCAGTTTCTCAGTTGCACTAGCCAAATTTCAGCTGATCAATACTACACAAGATAAGTGGCTACTGTAGATAAGAGTGCAGGTACAGATCATTTCCATAATCACAGAAAGTTTTATTGAGCAGTGCTGGTATAGATAATTGGATGAATACCAGGTATGATCCAAACACTGAATGATTTTTGTCTCATCTATATTTGACTAACTCTTCAACCAAACTTAATTTTTTATTTCTTGCCTCCTTCAAGAGGAGTATAACAAAATCCATTGATGGATTTTGCATCAATTAAGATTTGCATGTTTAGTATATAAGCTTCTCATTCAAAGCTTTTAGTAAGTTTCAGTTATCTCTAAGTAAAAGATTTATGTCCATTGGTGATTACTTTGAAAGATAGGCCTCAAGCTATCAGTCAGTAAAAGATTTTACCTGTGTTGACATTTTGCTCCTTACATACGCCTAAAGGTGCCTGCTAAATCCAACAACTTATGGATATTTAGCATTTGAGCATAATCCTTACTAATTACTTTAAGAAAGGTGAAAAAAGTATGTGGTATAAATCCTTAGTTTGCCTGACTTGACAAATCCAGTTTTAATTTGGCAATATCATATTTCCTAAGTATTTCATTAAGTAACAGATAAAGATCAGGTCAGTATTTTTTCCCCACCACTAGTATCAACAATATCCAACAGCCCCATCCTTACCCCCTAATGTTGTGAATAAATCATTAAGTTTCTGCTGTCTGGTATTCCATTGTGCAAAAATGACAGGGTATATTTTACCAAATTTGGAACAGCTGGAACTGAGGTACAAGAGGCCCACGTGAATACTAATTTTGGAGAGGCATGCCATATGAATTTCGATGCTTTGAAAAGAGAAAACAAATAACAGCTTCAAATTTGAAATTTAAATCAAAAGTCACAAGTGCAGATGGTTGAAATTACAAAAAAAAAAAAAAAAAAAGGACTGGCAGTTGGACTGCTTCTCACCTGGGCAGCTCTTTGTTGCAGGTTCATGAGTGAGTACCAATAGAGACTGGGTTATTTAATAATGTTCAGAGATTTCCCAAGCCAGTCTTATGCCTGAGTTACCCAAACTTCTTCCTCTGGCCATAAAATAAAGAAGGAAATGGGATATTTAAATTGTAGTATTTGGATGAAAACATTACTAAAAGTACTCCTCAAGGATTTGGCCGTCAGAATAGATGTTTACAGAGGGTGATTCACCAGACTGAGGAGAACCATATTAAGTGACTGCCTACTTGGAGATGGTGGTAAGAAAACATCTGTGGGTTAATGTTTCAACTATTTCCAAAATCAGCCGCTGTTTATTTCATTGGCAAGCTCTGGGGTGTCCAAATAAGCCTTGCTTTCTTACCCTCCACCCAGAGAATTGAACTTCAATTAGTGAGACTTGTCTTCATCTTCTCTTTAAATCATCTAATAAATTGACACATGCAAATGGAGCCAAGTTAGGTTCTGGAATGGACATAAATGAAATATACCATGCTGCTGCTTCTGTCTATCTGAAAAGTCAGAATACTGTACCTAGAAAAAGGCAGTGTTTTCTGCCATGGTATTTTTATATCAGTCATATGACAAGATGACTTAGAGGGAATGTGTCCTAAATCTCATCGGAAGTATAATGCTGATAAAAATGTAAATGCTGACACTTCACAACTGAATGGTAAATGACTGGATAATCTTATTTCCCTCTGGTCTCCTCTGCTTTGTAAGCTCTCAAAAAGTGATTGATACTGACAGGTTCAGGAAGCTTAAGCTTTAAATATAAGTTCATGGCTTATTTATTTGAAAACATACAGTGTAGTGGAAATAGTCATTTCTGTAGATACTATCTTCTTTTCCATGAGAGAAAATATGATTAGGGAAATTAATTTTGTTCCAGTGTAGTAAAAGGTAGATTTTTAAAACTGGAAGTAACTCTTCAGAGCATCCTGTATGTGCCCATAATTTTGGAACATAAAACTAAGATTCAAAGAAATTTAGTAAACTGCACAATATATTAATTAAATAGGAGACCAGTATTTCTGGGACTAGGTCTCAAAACTTAATCTCTTCTATTTTTGAAATATTCTTAAATTATTTCCTGTAAGAACCTTTTAGTTCCTTAACTTTTATGTAACATTTCTCTTCATTGACTAGTAGATATGTGAGGGCTACTTTTATTGATCTAAGGGAACAAATGGAAGTTGGGATCCATGGAAAACTATTTCTAGCCATACCCGTCCACTCCACAAATACCCCACAGCAAAAAATGAGTGATCATACCTCCCTTCCTTCCTTCCTCCTCTCCCCTCCCCTCTCTCTTTTCATGTCTTTTTAATTTCCTCTCTTACTTTCCTGTTCCTCTCTCTTACCTCTTTTCCAGCTATTAAATACCAACCAGCATTGTGTTAGGTCCAAAAATATGAAGAAATCAAGACATTTTCTCTGTTCCTATAGAATTAACAGTCCCGTGGAAGTTCTACTGGCAAAATAACTTTGAATCAAATAGTACTAATATTGTAGTATTTATTTATTTATTTATTTATTTATTTATTTATTTATTTAATTTATTTATGTATTTATGTATTTATTTATTATTTTATTATTTTTATTCATTATTTATATTTTTATTTGTTTCAGCTTTACTGAGGTATAACTGACATATAAAATTGTAAGAAATTTAAAGTATACATTGTGACAATTTAATATGAGTATACACTGTGAGAGGACTCATCCCTCTGGTTCGCACATCCATCATCTCACTCTTATTTATTTATTTATTTATTTATTTATTTATTTGGTGAAAACATTTAAGTTCTACTCTTTTAAGAAATTTCAAGTATACAGGGGCACCTGGGTGGCTCAGTCAGTTCTTGGTTTCCGCTCAAGTCATGATCTCATGAGTCGCGGATCGAGCCCTGCATGGGGCTCCGTACTCAGTGGGGAGTCTGCTTGAAGATTCTCTCCCTCTGCTCCTTCCCCCATTCATGCTCTCTCTCTCTCTCAAATAAATTAATAAATCTTAAAAAAAAAAATCAAGTATACAATACAGTGTTATCAACTATAGCTACCATGCTTTACATTACATCCTCAGATCTTATTCATCTTATATCTGAAATTTTGTACTGTTTTACCATCCGTGAATAGTTTAAATATCATTTCTGTGTATTCGACCATATTAACTAGAAAATAATCAAGAAGTCATAGACTCTAGGGAGACATTAGCAATGTGGAAACAGGGAAGGATGCTTTTTTTTTTTTCCTCTCTCTCTCCGCATTTTTGTATTTTACTCTGCAGTGATGTAAGGAATTGGAAACACAATATTCTACGTAATAGCTGATGAAATGGATTTTTAGTCATACATCAGAGTAAACATTTTGAAATTCTTGACAGAGCTGTCTCTGTGGATAAAAACATGGCCTGTGGCCCAATTCCCAGGTGTTCACTACAATCTTAGTAACACAATTTCGCACCTGCCTCTCTTCTCCAACCTTGCTCAGTGGAATTGAATAAAGAATCATTATTCTTTCTTAGAAATGCTGGAACCAAAATGGGAAAACTTTAAATTTACATCCACTGTGCCAGAAGACTTGAGTTCAGTCAAATCCAGAAGAGCACAACACATTTTATTGGAAGACAACTTAGAGGAAAAGTGGATTCTGAGATCTGACTTGACATCCCAGCTCTACCATTTCTCTCAGTATAACCTTGGATAAACTCATTTAACCTCTCTAAGTGTCAGGTCATCATCTGAGAAATGGAAATCAGGTCTTTCTCACAGGATAAGTTTGGGATTTTCTTTTAAATATTTTATTTATTTATTTGAGAGAGAGAGAACAAGCATGAGTTTGGGGGAGGGGAAGAGAGAGAGGGAAAAGCAGACTCCCCACTGAGCAGGGAGCTCTACGTGGGGCTCAGTCCCAGGCCCCTGAGATCATGACCTGGGCCGAAGGCAAATGCTTAACAGACTGAGCCAACCAGGCACTCCAGGATAAGTTTGGGATTAAATGGAAGAGTTTATGTAACATTCTTAACATAGTACTTACTAGGTATTCAACGAAGTAGTTCCCTTAACACTCTCTTGCCCTCTCCATTTTTGGATTAAATTTCTACCTCAATGATACACCCTTGATAAGTCCTAATGAGCCCTTTCATAAATCCCTTGGAATCTGGTTATAATGAATTACAAAATAGAGTTGCCAAGGAGGAGAAACATAATCATAATGTTGAAAGAAACAATCAGAAAAAAAGGAGTCCAGAAGATCTCTGCCACAGGAAACATAGTACCTCTTTTCCTAGGGCTTTGTCAGTCTGATGGAAAAGTAGTATTTCATATGTAAAATGGAGATGTCTGCATTATTTTAATGATCCAGATTTTCATTAGCAAAACAAAGATGTCCTATAAATAAATTCACTATTAATATAGAGAAATAAAGGAACTGTGTGCCATATTAATGGTACACCACCACATTCCACATTCCTCTCTCTCCATATATATATATATCATATATGATACCCTCATGACACACGCATTCGCTCATGGTCTTAACACAAAACAAATGAGGTTGGGTAGAAGGAAGAATGTATCCCTATTTTAATAATGTCTGAACACTGTTGTTGCGTGCATATTGCAGACTCCTTTCTAGCTTGTTCAGGGCCTTGTCTCAAATCTCCAAGGAATTAAAGGAGACAGCAGTGTAAATTTGGTGTTGTGATAATTATGAACATGTTTTATCAAAGCAGGCATACTTTATAATAAACAAGATACACATTTCTAATCCTAGGAAATTAAAAGTAGTTTCTATTGTTCCATGAACTTGAGGATTTAATTATTAATCTCAAAAGCCTGCTTTAAATGAATTAAAATGCAATTTGGTTCTTCAGCACGGTCTTGCTAACCTCTTTAATCATTTACAATAATTACATGACTCATCATTCATACATGGGACTGGTCAAATTTTTCTTACACTTGATTGTTTACCCCAAACTTAGTTTTGTTGTTGTTGTTATGGTTGCTGCTTATCCAGAGCATCCAAATTCCATAACTTCTAGTTTCTAGCTTATTACTGGTACTGAAGTTCTCTCCTGTTGGCAGTTGTTTTCATGTGGAAATGCTGAACGTTTCCTAGGCTATGCTTATATGTTTACATTCAATTAGATCAACTACTTTGCCACTTTAGATTAAGGCAATATATTGCTTTGGACTCTTCTGATAGCCATGGTCTTCCTCTATTATAAGTTCATTGGTTGTTACGAAGTACCAAGGGTGCCATCACACCAACACTTGTATAGTGTAGTTGAGGGGAAGAAAATGAGATGTGAAGTCTGATAGGTTTATTTTTAATTGATAGCTCAACAAGGTGTGCCACTTGTTAATACTTCTGGGGACTACTTTGGATACTTCTCTAAGACTCAGTTTCATCATCCATTAAATGGGGGAAAGTGGTACCCAGTCACACTGTTTATATGATGATTTGATGGTATAATAGACTCCATAATAAAAAATTATTTGATCTCCTATCACAAAAATAAGCAGTACAGTTTATCTGCACTATAAAAGGCACTAGGCTATTGGAAGACATAACTGACAAATGAATGTTAAAGCTGAAACTAGATTCAGCTGTTCTTAGCCCCCTTCTTGGTTAGATCTTCCCTGAGCTCCCCAAAAACAGTAGCCCCTTAGACATTCTCTTTTTTAGTCTTCAGTTTTGTGTTATCACTTATGACCATCAGGAATTATGTCACATATTTGCTTTATAATTGTTTCCTCACCAGGATATAAACCTAGGTGACTCAGTTGGTTAAGCGTCCCACTCTTGGTTTTGGCTCGGGTCATGATCTCAGGTTCCTGGAATCCAGCCCTGTGTGGGACTCCGCACTCAGCTAGGAGGCTGCTTGGGGATTTTCTCATGCTCTCTCTCTCTCTCTCAAATAAATAAATAAATCTTAAAAAAAAATACAACTTCTTAAGGGCAAAGAGTATATAATTTGTCCACCACCATGCTCAGTGCCTTCTGCTGCTGGGTATATTGTATGGGCTCAATAAATGTTTGCTGAATGAATGAATTCATAACTAAATATCTAACTGATACAGAGCACTATGTTTGGTGTTATAGGAGTTTAAATATGAATATTTAAACCAAATATGTAAATATTTAAACTAGAGTTAAAAGTAGCTTCTAATCCAGTTGGCAGGATAGGATAAGTGAAACAAAATATAAAGAAAAAAAGATAATGTATGTATAACATACCACTATACTTAAGGCTCAAAGATTGACAGAGCTTAAGACACAGGAGAGTGCACAGGGATAGGAAGGTGTATTCAATCATCATGGAACCATCTACTACAATTTATTGCGGTGATGGTGAGAGATAATCAGGGTGCTATTGAAGGAATGTAGGCTTATGTTTCTCTAACATCACTCTGCAGACTATCAAGGGGGTAGTGGATATAGTTTCTAAGAGAATACTTCAAAGTATGTTTTCATTTCTATTATAATCTCAAAATTAACATGTCTATTCCAAGCTATCAGTTTGGCTATGTTATAACCCAAGTATTTTTACATGATTTCAGTGGCTGAAATTTTATTTGCATTTATGGTAACATAGGCATCCAACTCTAATAACGTAATGTTGTAGGTAAACTACGATAGTGGTGCTAATGTATAAATAATGCATATTAACCAAATGAAATTTCTGTTATGTTTCTACAGAGAAATAAGAGAAATACAAGGTGCAGTAGGCTTACAGATTCAACAGAATTCATAACATGGCAGCTAATTCATATTTTCATCTCAAGATGAGAATGTGTTTGTTTTTAGCAGTGCATTATCATTTTGCATGTTATAGTAATTTTTTTAAAGTTTTATTTTATACTTTAGTTTGTGTTCATTTGCAAATTTGTTTTGGTTTATGATTGTATAGCTATCCACAGAGATATTTTATATCTAGATTTTGATATGCTTAGGTTATAGTTAAGTTACAATATGAAAACAAAATTTATGTCAACACTAAGTGTCCATAATTTTGTTTTTACATTAAAAAGTTGTATACATTCGTTACATTTGAGAAATAATTGTAGGCAGCTCTAATTTTGTCTTTCCTTGCTTCTACAACAATTTTTGAGTTTCTACATGTTGATGGTGAAAACTCTGTTAGTGGCAGTTGGAAATGGGATGGTGAAAAGAGCTACTCAGACATTGGAGAGGTGTTGGTTGCTTGGCCTGGAGTGGTTTCCAGTTCTAGATATTGTGGGAATGATTAGGCTATCTGCCAAAATATGGAAATGCCGCATTGGAAGACTTGAACTAACTAGTTCTGCTTGGTGCATGATGAGTGTGAGACCCCAATAGATTTCAAGATGGGATTTAATAGGTATAGGATCTAAAAAACAGGAATTAGGATTTAAGAAGAGAGGGTTTAGGGGACATTTGCAAAGAGAAGGCAGTTGAGGTCATGACAATAGATAAACTTGTCAAAGAGGGCCAAGGACAAAGCTTTGATGAAAATTGCATTTAGGGGTATGAATGAGGAAAAAAAAGAAATCAGATTACCAGACATTTCTTCTTCAAGATTTTTATCTACTCTAGGAATTTTTTTAATGTTATTTAAAAAATTTACTATATACAATTTTCTTTCTTTGAAGTACAAAATCAAACCTGTTTATCTAGAGGAAAGCAGGGAGAAGAATTGTACTGTATGGGAAATAGCATTTGAAATGGGAAAATAATGTAGTAAAAGAAGAGAAACAGAGAACATACAAAGGACATATTTACCTTATAGACTGGTCGTATGTCAACCTTTACTTTTCTTGGAGATTGTTGTTGTTGTTGTTACTGTTGTTGTTGTTGTTGAGTGTTAAAAATATTTATCTTATCAGGTTGCTGTGAAGATCAAATGTGATGATACATATCAAAATGTTCTAGAAAATCATTATTACTGTAGAAATATTTGTTAAAATTTTCTCTAGGAAAGCTTTTTAAAAATGATATATTGCCATGCAAACATTTTTTTTAGTGTTTCATTATTTTTATGTGTATTTCTATTTTTACCATCTAATTATTTTTCAACATTTAATATTCATGAACATTAGGAATATTCTATATTATCTGATTTTATTACATAGATTACACAATGTGAATTACACAGCATGATGAAGCCATTGACTTCATTAACTAGAAAAGTGGCTCAGGATTGAAATATAGATGATTTCCAAGTGGCAGGAGGAAGAACAGGAAAGGTAAATTGCTCTCCTTGCCATATTTAAAGATCTAACTCAGACTTTCTAGGAAGTTTAAAGAACTACATAATTTAATTAGTTTTAATTTTTACAGGCAAGATGAATAATTCCATCAATATGGTAGGATTATGTAAGAATTTGACATGTACTGAATACAAATAAAAAGTACAGTGAATATAGCCTTACTGGAAAAATAGCTAACTTTTGGGACAGTGGTAAAAATTGGTGCACAATTATAAGAACGTGTATCTTATTTTTAGAAGATCATCTAAATTTCTTTTTAAGTTTTACAGTTTTCTACTCCCACCCTAGAAGCCACACGTAGATTTGTCACTAAAATTCTCAGCAAGCATCGGTATGAAAGATAAACTGAGTAATGAACTAAAATACAGGAATACAGCATTAATGTAGACTCAGAGTACTGTTTTCAAGACATATGTGATAATATGAATAAAACTGTTTGTTTTTTTAGAAAACAAACATATAAATAAGAAACACAAGCCTATTTGGCATTTAGCTATAAATTCTAACATTGTGCAGCATTATGTTCTTATGCTAAAGTGAAAAGGGTGCTTAAGTACTGCACATTGCAAGTGAGAGAAATGTACAAAAAAAAAAAAGAATCTCACACAAACACCTTCCAACTTCCGTTTTCCACATCATGTTTTAGAAGTAATATTTGTACTGAAAATATATCCTGTAAATCTTCCACTAGGAGTTCTACTCCCCCAACCCTCTACACAATTTATAAACTAACTTGGCAATTATTTGAGGACAGAATTTTGCAATTCCATTTCTGTTATATTTTTCATGCTTAAGAGAAAACCAAAAGCTAATTCTATTTCCTGTGATCTTTATATTAAATATGAATATACTGACTTTATTTGTGGCCCTGGAATACTAAGGCTACGGCACAATGTCTTCAGTCACCTCCCACAATATTTTCAAGAGGTCGAGATGTGAGGAGGAAGAGAGTGACGCTGAGGCCGCTAGTTCTTATCTGACACCAGGAAGTAGTGCAACATATTCCAAAGGATTACAGTGAACAACAACAGAGTGGAAGACAACACAACATTATAGATATTAGGAATATTTAAAAAGAAAACAAGTATCTGAGGGGAAAAAAGACCTTTATTTCAGGAAGAGTTCATTTGTGTGTGTGTGTTTTAACTTTTATAGTAAGCTCAAGGTTTTAGAAGAGTTTGCAAAGCAAAAAAAGAAAAACTTAAATGCAGCAAATGGATGAAATTAATCCTAGAGAGGGGAAAAGAAAAGGTAATCTTGAATAACTGATTGCTCTGTTAGAAATCATTCCAGGGGCTTTTTCTGATGTTCTCTCTTCCTCTGCCTCCCCTTAATCTGTCTACCCTCTTTTCTGCCTCTGACCACCACTCTTTCATTGTTTTTCATTGCCCTCCTGCCTTATTGTTTTGATAGTAATTTATCTTCATTTCTTATTATTTTGTCATCCTGAGAAAATTTCTTAATCTTTTATAACATCAGAATTCTCATTCATAAAGGTAGATAATAAACTATAGCATGGATTTGTTGGTATCAGTATGCAAAGCACACAGAACAGTGCCTGATATATTTATAGTACATGATTTATTATGTGTTGGGAAATTTGTTGTGTATTTACTATTATTATTAACATTGGTATTATTGGACAGTGCACCAAGCCAACATCCAAATTAAATTTAATAGCAATACTCCTTACCAGTCAGTTCTCTGAGGAAGAAAAGAAGATGTAAAATTTACCCTAAGTTTCTGTTTTTGGCTGTATTTGCTTCACTATTTGTATTTGACTCTTATACCTATATTTGGATCTATCTTTATATAACTGAACTGGTGTCAGCATGAATTCATTTATTCAACTACCATTTATTAAGTCACTTTGTCAGGTAGGTTATTAATCATTGAAGATGCAAATGAGAAGTGGTCTGTAACCTTAAGGTATTTACAATACAGAAAGAAGAAACAGTTCTGTAAATAAGTAGATGCTATAAATTATGGAAGTTTGTAAAATGAAAATCCATAGAAATTACAGTGTGGACAAAAACAACAAACAATTTATCAATTTTACATGAGAGTAAAAATAAATGGCAATTAGGAAAACTACCCAAAGAATCTGTGCAACTAAAACTTGTGCAATCAAAATATGATGCACATTTTTTCCTGATTATCCTAAATACAAGATAATGTGAAATGATAAAAGTATGGCCAAAATTAGAGGAAGGGTTTGAATTAAGTTTCTGCTTTGAATTATTTCTAACTAAATTTCATAATTAGATGTCAAAATGAAGACTTGCCACCAAAATTCAACCAGTATTTATTTTATTTTATTTTATTTTATTTTATTTTATCTTATCTTATTTTATTTTATTTGGGCTAGATATTGTGAGCATACAAATACAGAAAAGTATTCTGGATTTTTATTCATGGGTCTCAAGTATAATATGGAAGATTTATGTACAATAATTGAGTTTTATATTTAATAATACAGATGGTACAAAATGGGAAATGGTTTATTTTCCTCTGGGGTGGGGAAAAGGGTTAGAGGAACACTTAAGGTAGGCTTTACATGTATGCAGTAGCAGGGAAAGTATGCTCTCCTGTGAAGGGGCGCAGAGAAGGCCAGTGCCATGTAAGTGTGGAGATGTGTAGGCAGAGAGGCTTGTTAGTTTGTGAAGGCTTTGCATAATGTCAAGTAATTTGATTCACTTGATAGGAAAGGAGACTTAATTACAAGATTGTTTTTGTCGTATTTTGTTTTTAAAGTCGGGAATTGATTTGCATTTTCTAAAATGGGTAGAAAAGAGCATGGAGGAAAAAAAACTAGTTAGAAATCCACTGCAGTATTTCAGTTGAATAACAGTGAAGGCTGAGATAATATTGTGGGATGGAAGGGAAAAAATAACTGGATATGGAAGCCGAGAAAGAAGAAATAATGAAGGTTGGCTTTCATATTTCTAATATGTGATCAAGCAGGGACTATTGCAAGAAGAAGCCATTTAGGGCAGAACAAATGCTGTAGTTGAATAGCTATGACCCTGGTAGGTGATTTACAACTAGCAGGGATTCATACCCAAGCCACTAAGCAAATTTAAACATTATTGATTAAAAACAAACAAACAAACAACAACAAAATTTGACAGGTTTTGCAAGAACTAACTGGAGATCATTGAAATGGGGAGCAAGATCTGATATTCAACTTGAACTCAAGGTATACTCAAGTCTGTGTTATGGGTGTTACTGTGAAAGGAGTCCATTCAGTAAGAATTATTTAGTAAGGATTATTCTAATTTGCATCATCTTTCCCCTTTTTGCAATGTTTTGTATACTCTGGGTTTTCACATTTAAAAATTATGAGAAAAGAAATTTAAACTCTCTAGAGAATAGTAACGAAAATAAACACTAAATACCTTTGTTCAGTGAGGAAAGGGCTAAGGAATTTGTGTTCAGCTTTGAGAAGTAGCTGCTGGAGAGTGATCTATTTATTGCTTTCAAACACTCTGACGGTTGCTGGGTGAAATATGTTTAATGGTGTTTCTCCATGTCTGAGGAAGCAAAAATACAAAAGAGTAAATGGGTTTCCTACTGTCTAGAATAGTTTAACAAACTCTTGCCTTAATGCTGGATCCGATGATACCTTTGAGATTCCTTCAGGCAGTAGTTTGAAACTCAGGCTATAGAACCACTAAAATAAAATTATTTCCTTTCTGAGCAGCAATTTGTGCACTTTATATAAATGTAAGATTTTTGGATAGGCTATACTTTTCTTGTGCCAATATCTAAGAAGCTTTGGTATATATTTGTAAACACACCAAATGTAATTCAAGAAGGTTGCATAAAATGAAAAACATTTTTCAGTAGAAGACATTTTTTATATATGGTATTTGCTTCTACAGACTTTAAGCAAATTTACTTTTGGACAAGAAAGGAAAGCACTTAAGGTAATTGTTATTGCATCCATATACCACCTCACTTAGGACACCTGGGTATTTCATGCTATTGCTATTGATGTCTTGTTTTGTTTAAATTGATTTTAATTTATGTTAGAAGGTATGATTATTAGCAGTACTTTTTGCTTCCAAGATCAAGTAACACAGGAAGATCCTTTATCTGGCCAGTTGTCATGAGTGAAAATTCTTTCTGTATTTTCTTTAGTTATCAACTCAACAAATACTTATGGAGTAGTTATTCTATGCCAAGAACTGATATTACAAATGAGTGCATTTTTAAACCCAGACATCAGTTGTATGGGTGTAGGAGGTGGGGAAAATCACCTGCTTCTTGATATTCATGTGATTTTTGCCTTAACCTACTCAATACTGTAGTGAAAGTATACCCCAAACTTCTAATCCCTGCCACTGCCAAGTGGAGGATAGGAGTGGTGGCATAAGTTTATTCTTGGAATGTTCCTTTAGTTCAAAATCACAAAATATCCGATATGAAGTCAGCCTCCTTTAAAAATTTTCACTACTGGAAATCACTTATACCAAACATTCATGAGTTTAGCAGATTTTCTTGGAAATTTGGGGGATCATGGTGCCTTCATTCTTGGCTCTCTTCCCCCTGGCCTTTGCTAGAATCCCATTCCAGGATTGTACTCAAGTACGCCCAGCCCCGCTAATTCTGTTACACCAACCAGGTCATTGCTCCTCAATTTCGTTTTCCAAATTTGGACATCTTACCTCATTCAGGCGCTTGACAGAAAAGATTTACTATTCTTAGAAGGCAGCTTTGTTTATAAACTGCAAAAATAAAGAAAGTCTGTCAAACCTGTTTCTATCAAAATTCAAATTCTGGATGAATTGCTGTGCTTGAATGGTCATTGAAAGTTTTAGTGGCTGCCTCATATTTAGGAGCAAATCTCTATGTTTACATAAAGCTGTCAAATAGAGTATTTGGTCACCCCCTACTTTCTCCCTGATACCTCCACCCATTCTTGCCTTTGCAATTAAGAAAACAAAAACTTAGGTCATTTTGTTCTTCCTCTGTAGAACTGGGATTTGCACTTCACTTGCTGTATTATTTATTATGTTGCATATTACGTTTATATAAATTTATGCATGTCTTTCTTGAGGAAGTCAGTATTCCCTAGAAATTAAAAGGTTAGGCCCAATTTTTTCAAGCTTTTTTTCTCTATTAGTCAAAAACATCAGAGATATATTTCAATAAAGATAAAAACAGGTATAGGTAATATATTCTAAAACTGTTATCAAGAGGAAAATTAGCCCACATTAACACTGTTTACAATTCTTTTTTTTTTTTACATACAATTCGTTTCTAGTTTGTTTCTTTTGCCCAGATTTTTTCACTATTAGATATCAACTTCCTGCTTATAATATTGTGGCATCCATGTTGTTGGACACAAAGGATAAAGAGAATGTTTTAGTTAACATTTCAAATGATGGACAATGGATTAGTTTATTTTTCCTGCAAATTGAACTTCAACAGATGTGTAATGCAGGTGTAGATCATCAACACTTTATGATATGCCTGCTTTTAATTTTTGTCTAATGCCTTGATTGCTTACGAGTTAGTCATGTGTGATGTTAGAAAAATTTTGAAATGCCGCCTAATCAGTTGTTAATTAAGAATAAATCATCACATTTTAAAGAGATGGTAAAATACCCTTTTCTGATGAAATGGCAATTGCTTTTTTTTTTTTTTTTTTTTGCTTTTGTTATAAAATTGAGCTCTGAAATTTGGATGATTAGAGATTATCAGCCACAATTATAATGATGTTCAGGTTTAACATTTTCCTCCTGTTTGTGAGAGAGCGGGAACTTGTTGAAGCATTTAAAAAATACAGGAACTTCCTTGATGTTTATATGATGAATATCAGCCATGATTGATATTTGGAAATTAGTTCACGGAAGGATTTACACGAAAATAACATAATTGCATTTCTTTGTGTGCCAATTGATTTTATTGCTATGTTTAATGGTTTGTTGCATACTTTGCAGGATAATGAATTTCATTTCTTGAATTATCCTATAAATAACCTGGAAATTTTTAAGTTATATTATCATATTTGCTGTCTTAACTCTTGCAAACATGTACCATTTCATGCATTTAAGAATTGGAATATATACCTGTCTCAAGGCAGACCAGGCATGACATCATGTATATATATATATGTAAATATGTATATTTATGTATATGTATATATGTATATATATAAATATGTATATATGTAAATACATATATGTAACATACATATATTGTGTATATTGTGTATATTTTGTGTGTGTGTATTCAAATGTTTTCCCAGACATGTTCTTTTCTACTGTGTTCTCTATTAAACTTGTGTATTACATGACTAGGGATGTCATTTTATATCAGCTTCCTCATTAAGTTTTACCAGTTCATTTGACAAGGGCATAACTCCAATTGATTCTTTTAAATATGGCAAAAACTTCAGCCTAAATATGAAGTCCATTGAAACTCTTAACTGTGGTGGGTTCATAGTGTGTATTTTGTATTGATAATTAGCTTTAAGACAGATTTTTTTTTTTTTTCATTTTTGGCCTTGGTAACTATACTGAGATTTTGCAATGTGCGTATACCTGTTAAATTTTGACTAATATCAAAGAAAGTAATGCTTTTCTTTGTGAAGTACTTGAAAATATATAAAACATTTATCTGTACAGCTTGACAAAACACTAACCTAAACAGAATGGGCACAAGTAAAATTCTGCATTAGCAGTTAAAGTACATTTCATTACCTTTTATATGGCACGATCCTTCATAATTGTCATGTCTTGATAAGTGGTGATGACAGTCAGATTTTCAAAAACATACTGTTTGCGAGGTATTTACAATTCAGGCATCCCAGGAATTGCAAGGTATGATTCTTCCTCAACATTTACAGTCCTTAATACTAAAATGAAACAGATTGATAGCATGCATATATTTTAAATCTATGAGTTTATTTTTCATCTTAATTACTCTTTGGACGGGTAGCTCACAACCATCAGAAATAGTTATTGTTTTTCTTTTTTTTTTTCTTATTTTCACTGTATGTTTTGTATTAGAACATCTCTATACTACCTAAATTGGAATTAAAATAATAAACATATATTTTTATTAAACAAATATGCAGTTATTCAACAGATATATATTCCTCAGTATATGGCAATGGTATATTCATCATTTACTCTGTCCTCAAATTTTTTTTAATTCTATCTACAATGGCTTTATTTTCTGTAAAATAATGTCTTCCAGTTTTCTTTTAATATTTTTAATATTCATATATTTAAAAAATATATGACCCATTTATAATTTATTTTTGTGTGGTTCAGCTTTATTTGTTTATTTATTTATTTATTTATTTTTGATTAACAAACTAGCTAGGTAATAGAACCAACATTCTCTATGGAGTAATTTTTATTTTCCTAAATTACCTAAAAACCCTCCATTATTATATACTAAATTTCTATATGTGTATTTGAGCATCTTCTTATTTCTATTCCACTGACTGATTTGCCTTTTTCTTCACTGCTAAAATTATCTATTATATTTTACTATTTTTGAAAATTATTGTATCTTATATTTTAATAACTCATATTATCAGGCACTACATTACTATTTTTATTGCAAAATGATCTTAACTATTTTCACCTATTTGCCTGACTTATATCAATACATGTTTTAAAATTAGTATGTGTATATATATATAAGTGTGTGTACATATATAATTTTTACTATTAAAATTAATTTAAAAATTTAAAAATCCCCTACCAAATAAATGTTTAATATATATTTGAAGAATATTCATTCCAAGGAGGCCAAGTCAATAACTTCCCAGGCCTTCAGATGTAAGCATAGGTATTTTATGATTAACAAAACATTAACTTTTGTAATATTATATGAATCCATCTAATTTAAAAAATCATAGTTTTATTAGATTTTGAAGCTGAATTCAATGTGAATCAATGCATGTTGGCACACTGTCTCTTTATTTATCATAATTACCTTTTCTGGTACTCCAATTTAAAAGGTTAATTTATCAATTTTTGTCTGGCTCAGGAAGGTGAAAATGAGGATTTTGAGGGCATCCATACTTAAAGAATTGTGGCTAATCCTTAAAGTGTGTTGGGGTTTTTAGGGCCATTTGTTTTAAAAGTAAACTTTGTATGCTATATCAAATTCAGAAAAACCTACCCAAGATACCAATGCACACTCTCTTAGGGGGAATTGTTCACTAGGAAATTCTAGCATATTTGAGAGTCCATTTATGGGAACACGTAACTTTCCATGTAGGTATGTCTATCTAGCAATAGCTGACTGGCCCTGCTCATGTGGTAAAAAGTAGGTAAATACAAATTCCTTATTGCTATTCTTTGGAAAATCATTGGAAAACTAAAACAATAACAGACTATTCTCCAATTTGGAACTGTTATACTGCCTTTAAAGATACCTAAGTAAGGTACTCAAATGCCCATCTGATGTTTTCACTGCTTTACTTGGCTTGCATATATCCTGGGAGATCTAATTTTATTCACGCATCACTAATGCATTGCATTTCAAGCTGTGTTTTCATTTCTCAAACTGGCAAATTTTCACACAGCTATCTAATATTTTTTAGAGTAATAGCTATAGAATAAAGTCTAATATGAATATTCCTGAACACACATAATTTAAGTATGTGGCAGAACAGAAAATAGCATTTGTGAAAGACCTGCAAACTATACTTGGGAAAAGCAGGAGATGTGTTGTACATTCGTGGAGGAGGTGATATCACCAAGGTGACCAACCTTCTCATTCCTGCCAAATGTAATATTACAAATTTATTATTCATATATTCCTTTGGGAGCAGGACTTTCACATTTTTTAAATCTCTTAAACATTTGCAAAATGAATATATGCTAGTGACTTTCATGCTTCTTTCTCCACCTATGTGAAGCCGGAAAACAACTTAGAACAAGGGAATTCAAGTCAACCTGTTAATCAAAATTCATTGTAGAGGGCTTCCAGATTCTTTCTACTAACTTCTCACTCCTTGTGAAGGGATTTATTGTAAGTAGTTAATATTTTATGGAATGCTGTCAGCTTCTCACAGAGCCCAAAGGAGTTATATATTTTTCTGACATATGATCATAATTCCCATCAGTATGTTTAATGTCAGCATCGGTAGGATTCCTTTGATTTTTAAGGAGAAAAAAATAAGGAATTCCAAACTCGTCAACTAAGAATAACTATGCATGCTTCAGGAAATTCTTATTACTCTGGGTGAATGCTTGGGGACCAGAGGGACAGAAAGGCAATGGATATCTCTTAGTGGTTTGCTGGTTAATCTATTTTTCCTCTGCCTATTAAACTGTTCCTAAACTGAGGATTTTGAGGATTACTTTTGCACACATTCATATACATCATTTATTGTAGGACAAAAATTACACACATACATATTTCATGTGTGTATATTATATATGTGTATAATATACAACAGTAAGGGATATTATATTACCTGAAATTATGATTTAAAGGTAAAATGAAAGTTTTAGTTAAAAAAAACAAATTGACAAGATAGCATTAAAAAAAACTGTACACATCTAAAATGTTTAAGATTATAGATGATGGGGGTTTCTCCATAGTTATTCTGTTAAAAATAAAATCTCCCCAGAACACTATCCATGTCACAAAGCACAAAACCAAAGAAGAATCTTGTAATATATTTTTCACTCTTACTGGCTTTAAATCAACCAGGCTGTAATGAGTTTGTTTTGCTAAGTACCATTCCTTTCTTTTCTTTTTTTTTTTTTTAATGATTTTTTATTATATTATGTTAGTCACCATACAGTACATCCCCGGTTTCCGATGTAAGGCTCGATGATTCATTAGTTGTGTATAACACCCAGTGCACCATGCAATACGTGCCCTCCTTACTACCCATCACCGGTCTATCCCATTCCCCCACCCCCCTCCCCTCTGAGGCCCTCAGTTTGTTTCTCATAGTCCATAGTCTCTCAGTACCATTCCTTTCTAATTCTTTTTACCCAGAACCATGAAAACAAGCATGAAAATGACCTGTAGACAGTATCTATTAGTTCTAGTTCTATTTGGAAACTTTTATTTATTTTGTTTTAATTGGTTAAGGTCATATTTAGCACAAGCCATAACTAAGGCCAGCAACTTTATTTTTCCATGTAAAATCCCATTTCCTTTTTTTGTCATTTGATAACATACTCCACAGTGATTATTGTGAGATGCTTTAATTACGAAATTATATTTCCTCAGAAAGTTATTATGAGGCAGTAAGGATGAAATGTAAAATCAAAACAAAACAAAACAAAACAAAAACACAACAGCAACAAAAAAACAAAAACCAACAACTAGCACTAGTTTCTTTTTTTAAAGGTTTTTAAAAAAAGATTTATTTATTTGAGAGAGAGAGAGAAAAAAAAAACAGAGAACATTGCAGAGGGAGGGGCAGAGGGATAGAGAGAAAGAGAGAGAATCCTCAAGCAGATGCCCCACTGAGTCCAGTTCCTGACCCAGAGCTCCGTTCCAAGACCCTGAGATGATAACCTGAGCTGAAACAAAAAGTCAGCCGCTTAACTGACTGAGCCACCCCAGGCGCCCCTTAAGATTTTATTTATTTATTTATTTATTTATTTATTTATTTAATAATAATTTTTTGGGGGGCGCCTGGGTGGCACAGCGGTTAAGCGTCTGCCTTCGGCTCAGGGCGTGATCCTGGCGTTACGGGATCGAGCGCCACATCAGGCTCCTCTGCTGGGAGCCTGCTTCTTCCTCTCCCACTCCCCCTGCTTGTGTTCCCTCTCTCGCTGGCTGTCTCTATCTCTGTCAAATAAATAAATAAAATCTTTTAAAAAAATAATAATAATAATTTTTTATTATGTTATGTTAGTCACCATATAGTACATCCCAAGTTTTTGATGTAAAGTTCCATGATTCATTACTTGCATATAACACCCAGTGCATCATGCAATACGTGCCCTCCTTAATACCCATCACCAGCCTGTCCCAATCCCCCACCCCCCTCCCCTCTAAAGCCCTCAGTTTGTTTCCCAGAGTCCACAGTGTCTCATGGTTCATTCCCCTTTCTGCTTACCCCCCCTTCATTCTTCCCTTTCTTCTCCTACCGATCTTCCTATTTCTTATGTTCCATAAATGAGTGAAATCATATGATAATTGTCTTTCTCTGCTTGACTTATTTCGCCTTGCATTATCTCCTCCAGTCCCGTCCATTCTGCTGCAAATGTTGTATAATCGTTCTTTTTGATGGCTGAATAATATTCTATTGTATCTATGGACCACATCTTCTTAATCCAGTCATCTGCTGAAGGCATCTCAGCTCCTTCCACAACTTAGCTATTGTGGACAATGCTGCTATGAACATTGGGGTGCATATGACCCTTCTCTTCACTACGTCTGTATCTTTGGAGTAAATACCCAGTAGGCAATTGCGGGATTATAGGGTAGCTCAATTTTTAACTTTTTAAGGGACCTCCACACTGTTTTCCAGAGTGGCTGTACCAACTTGCATTCCCACCAACAACGTAAGAGGGATCCCCTTTCTCCACGTCCTCTCCAACATTTGTTGTTTCCTGCCTTGTCCATTTTTGCCATTCTAACTGGTGTAAGGTGGTATCTCAGTGTGGTTTTGATTTGAATTTCCCTGATGGCTAATGATTTTGAACATTTTTCATGTGTCTGTTAGCCATTTGTATGTCTTCATTGGAAAAGTGTCTGTTCATATCTTCTGCCCATTTTTTGATTTGTTTATTTGTTTCTTGCATATTGAGTTTGAGAAATTCTTTGTAGATCTTGGATACTAATCTTTTATCGTAGTGTCATTTGCAAATATCTTCTCCCATCCCGTGGGCTGCCTCTTAGTTTTTTTGTTTTTTTTTTGTTTTTTTGACTGTTTCCTTGGCTGTGCCGAAGCTTTTTATCTTGATGAAGAACCACAAGGCCACAGCAACTCTTTTCATGACACATCTCCAAAGGCAAGAGAAACAAACTATTTTATTTTTAAGTAATCCCTACACCCAATGTGGGGCTTAAACTTACAACCCAGAGATCAAGAATTGCATGCTCTACTGGCTGAGCCAGACAGGTACCCCTGGAACTCATTTTTAATTAAAAAAAAATCCTCAGAATTTAGGAATAGTATACTTCTTTGGCATGTTTAAGATCTGTTAAGCCAAAGCTAAAACCATAATTAAGATTTAAAAAAAAAACTAGTAATAATTTGATTATGATCAATGAAAGAAAAAACCTGCTATCACAATTAATATTACGACAAAGCAACAAGGCATGGAATGATTAAGAGACAAATTTCTCATTATTTGTAGACTATGTGATTATACACCAAGAAAACCCAAGAGAATTTGCTGAGAAACTTCTAGAATTAATGAGAAAATTTAGTTAAGTGTTAAATACAAGACGTCGTAAGCCTGAGTAATTAAAACAGTTGATAGTACCACAAAAATGGACAATTCAGTAGACTAGACCCTACAATCATGTTTTGGTATGCTAATTTCTTTATTACTGTGTATTAAAAATTAATACAAGTAAAATGAAGAACACCAAAGTATTTATTTTAATTACTCTTCTGTAGGCATGCAAAACTTCTTTTTTTATAGTACTTAGTCAATCAAATTCACTGAGCACTTACTATGTGCCAGGTACTCTAGGCATTTAGAAGGCATCAGTAAAAAAAAAAAAAAAAAAATGGCAAAAGAACATGTCCGTGTAGATTTTACCATCTACTCATGCAAAACACTTTGGTATTATTTTTTCTTTTATTGTTTCCTCTTGTTTTTGTATCCCAATCACATTGCACTCCCTGCATGGATGTCCATTCTAATTTCTTTTTTTTTTTTAAAGATTTTATTTATTTATTTGATAGAGATAGAGACAGCCAGCGAGAGAGGGAACACAGCAGGGGAATGGGAGAGGAAGAAGCAGGCTCCTAGCAGAGGAGCCTGATGTGGGGCTCGATCCCATAACGCCGGGATCACGCCCTGAGCCGAAGGCAGACGCTTAAGCGCTGTGCCACCCAGGCGCCCCTGTATGTATATTCTTAAAACTATATAGTGTTCATGTGGTGCATTTATTTTTTATTGTACCCAAATGGCTTCTCAGAGAAAGAAGTTAGAAGTTTAATAGTTTTAAAAACTTAAATTTTTTTATTCTGCATTTTATTTTTAAGATCTATCTTTTGGCTCTGTTTCTCCTGGATAATATTCCATTTTATGCCTAAGCATATACAACCTATAATTTCTAGATTTCTGTAGTGATGAATACCAAAGTTGGATCCAATACATTCTGCAATAAACATTTGTTATCATGAATGATGAATAGCTTTCTATATGGCATGGTCAGGCAGTCTGTTAGGTTCACCTGAGACATCTGTGGTTCATGCTTGTGTCCCAGAATAATATTCAATCATCTCTCTTTACTCTTCTCCAATGCCTTTCTCCAAAACACCTGTCCAGGCTGGTATACCCAGTGTTACAATTGCTTAGTATGGGAAATATGTGAAAGATATTACTATTCAGAATAGTTTTACCAGTTTATTTTCCATCCAGTTTATCCTGGGTTTCTGTTTTCCCAGTCCTCACAAATAATTGGTATTTATTTGTCATTTACTTTTGGCAGTCAGAAATATTGCATTGGAATTATAAGCTGCAATTTGTTTTGTCTTATTAGTGAGATATATCATCTCTATATATTTTGCATTACCCATTTTAGCTTTTCCTTTTATGAACTGGTCATTCATATATTTTGCTCCTTTCATATTGACATAGTCTTTATTTTGCTAATTTGGAGTATTCTGTATATGTTATAAATATAAATCATTCCCTTTTTAGATTTAAAATGTTACAAAAATAGCTTTTTCAGTTTGCTCCTGGAGTCTTCACACTAAAATCAATAACTGCACTCAGTTATATCAATTACTTCCGTTTATTGACACAAAGGCATTCTCATTTTTTTGTTTTTGTTAAATCAGTTGTCAAGTTTCAAAAAAAATTTGCTGGGATTTTGTTTGTTTGTTTTTTTTTTTTTTTAAAGATTTTATTTATTTATTCGACAGAGATAGAGACAGCCAGCGAGAGAGGGAACACAAGCAGGGGGAGTGGGAGAGGAAGAAGCAGGCTCATAGCAGAAGAGCCTGATGTGGGGCTCGATCCCAGATCGCCGGGATCACGCCCTGAGCCGAAGGCAGACGCTTAACCGCTGTGCCACCCAGGCGCCCCAATTTGCTGGGATTTTGAATAAACTTGAACCAGATTTATAAATTGCTTTGATGAGAATTTACTTTTTCATAGTATTTAGTCATATCGCTCATAAAAGGTCTATCTTTCTACTTACTAAGCACTATTTGAATGTTTGTTTATGATAACCTTGTGCATTTATTGTTCGGTTAGTATCTAGATGGTATATATTTTGTTGTTATGATAAATGGAATCTTATTTTCTATTAACTGTTGTAATTGGTTTCAGCTGTGATTTTTCTTTATAATCTCACAAAATTGCTGAGTTCTCTAGTTAATTCTAATTCTACATTTTTATAAAAATGTATTCCCTTAGATTTTTTTATGTAAGTGATCATATAACTTAAAAAATAAAACAAAACACAACTACAAACCATCATACTTATTTCTGTTTCATGTTTATATCTATTCTTTCTTTTTGTGTCTCGTTAAGTTAGCTAGAACCTTGAATAGCATGTGGACATTAATAGTGATTGGATGCATCCTCTTAGTATCTCAACCTTTAAGAAATATAAGAAAATTCTATTCAAGTACAGCATTGTGATAAAATTTTATAAGTAAAATTTTTTAGTTAAGATAAATGCTATTTTTAGATTTCAAAAAGTTGTTTTGTTGTTAAAAGATATTGTACACTATTGACTACTTTTTATGTCACTCTAGGTGATAATGTAATCGTGTTATCCTTTAGTTCATTAATATAAATGCGTTGATGGATTTTCTGGCATTAAATAACTCAAAGTAAATTCTACTTAATCATTTGTTATTTTTAATACATTGTTGGATTAGTTTAATTATTATTACATTTAGGCTCTTTATAGCTCGTTTCATAAGTGAAATATACCTATAATTTTCTTTTCGTGTACTGTCTTTACCTGGTTTGATTCAAGGAAAGATAGCCTCCCTCGATTCTTTTCTTTTCTTTCTTCTTTTCTCTTTTCTTTTCTTTTCTTTCTTTTCTTTTTTAAAGAAAAATTTACATACGGGTAACTTATTCCAAAAATGCTGGCAAAATATATCTATAAAATTGTGGAAATTTTATTAGAAATCTGGGGTAGAGCCTTGGTTGTCATTTCAAATTATTTTGTGATTTATAGTTTATTTGCATTATCTCTTTCTTCTTTTGTAATTTATCACATATTTTCCTAGAGAATTGTTGATTGTAGCTAGGTTTTTAAATATAATGCATAGTTTGCTTTATACTTTCATAAATATTTTACATTTTATTCTTTCATAAAGTACATTTTTTGCAACATCTACAGCTATTTCTTATTTTTCTTTCTGTATTTTTTGGCCTAGTTTTCTCCTTTTTTTTTTTTTTCCAGTTTTGCCAGGAATTTCTCTTTGCTAGGTCTGTGGTTTTATTAATTATTTCTATTAATTTTTGCTGTGTATTTTATTAATTTTTACCTTTATTGGTTTTTTCTATTCTTTACATCATTATCTCTCTTTTTAAATTTTTATGTTTTATTTTTATTTTTCATTTATTTATTTTTTTTAGAGAGAGAGAGAGAGCGTGCATGAGCAGGGAGATCAGTCTCCTGACCCTGACATCGTGACCTGAGCCAAAATCAAGAGTCACACGCTTAACTGACTGAGCGACCTAAGCTTCCCATTCTTCTTTTTATTCTCCTTTTGATATCTTCTAGGAAAAATCTCTGACCTGTTATATAAGCTCATTATTCTTTTCTTCAGGTTAATCTGTCCTGCTATTCAACTGTACATTGAATTTTTTATTTCATTGATTACATTTATAATTTTACCCTCTCTACTTTAAAAAAAAATAACTTTTCACATTTTTTATATATTTTCCAACCCTCCTGTATCTTTCTGAGGATATTTATAATGTTTGTTTTGTTTTCTTGTTGTTTTTGCTTCCTTAGTTCTGTTTCTGGTATAAGTTATATTCACTGTCTTTAACTTAGTGTTTGCATTCTTCTGATATGTCCTACTTTCTGCTTGTGAAGTCTCAGCTTTGGCTAGAAATATCTACCTTCAAGGAGGCAGAAAAAACTAGTGTCTTTTTTTATTTTATCTCCTCTACATGGCTCTAGGGGGGAATGTGGCCTAAAGGAAGAAGGCCTAAAGTTGACAATCTGCCCTTAACCATTTTCTATTACTCTCTCCATATTGGTTCTACAGTTTTACAGTAATATTTTCATAGATTTTTATCTACCTGAAGACGAGCAGAACTATCATCTTATAGGAAAGTATACAATGAGGGGTGCCTGGGTAGCTCAGTTGGTTAAGCATCTGCCTTCAATTCAGGTCATGATCCCGAGTTCCTGGGATCAAACCCCATGTCTGGCTCCCTGCTCACTGGGGCGTGAACTTCTCCTTCTCCCTCACCCTCTGACCCTTCTCCCTCCTCGTGCTCTCCCTCCTCTTGCTCTCTGTCTCTCAAATGAATAAATAAAAAGTCTTCAAAAAATAAGAAAAGTATACAATGAAATGCATTTGTTTAAATAAACTGGAAGTTTCTTTGACATTTCCAAAGATCATCATATTTTTTCGTAATTCTCTCAATCTTACCTCCATAGAGTTTTGCATTCTTATTCAACTTTAATCCTATTTACTTTCAGTTTTTAAGCTATATAATTGGCTTATTATAAATTACTGAAGGGATCTTATAAGGAAAAAGAGAATTTGATATTACACTGATAAATTCAGTCATGTCTTTTTAACTAAAAAATAACTCTGAAGATGAAAGATTACTAAATACCCATTAGTGGGTTCTATCAGTTTTTCTGGAAATGATGACTATAACAGTGCTGAATTATTTACAGGAAATTTTTGCCATGAATTAGTTAAGATTACCTAATTGTGAAGCTGATGAAAGACAAAATATTTAAATGGAGTAAGAGAGGTTAGTTTCTTGACAAGAGAAAAATTCAATATGTTGAGATAGTGCCAAATAGTCTTAAGGCAAACATGAGGAAATTCTGGAAATTCCAACCTTATTGGAATAAGAATCCATTCTTCTATATCATCACAGAATCTAAATGTTTTTAGATTAAAGTATCTTCGGTGTATGATTAAAGATAGCTAATAAGCAAATCATTAAATTCTGATCATCATTTAGCACCTTAAATAATCATGGGGTTTCCAGTTTATATTAAATTATTTCCTAATTATATAGCTTTATAGCAGTTTAAGACAATGATGATATTCTCCAATGACATCTTAACTCATAAATTTGGACATAAAGTGTTCTAAGACAGAGGTTTCAGTGTATGTGAGCATTCTATCTTTTTATCATATCCATTGTAACTTGGTAGGCAAGATTAAGACAGTTTTTAAATCAGACATAGATGAGTGTGTTCATTCACTTATTTGTCTGAAAAATGTTTATTGCACACCTACCATGCATATATCAGACACTGTTGTAAGTGCTGGCTTATTGTAATTGCAATGAGAGAAACTCACTGCTGTCATGGGACTTGTAAGTTAGTAAGAGAAATAGTCATTCAACAGTTAATAATACCCAGGGCTATTTAATTTCAGTTTTGATAGTAGCAAAATGGAAAGTTTTAGAGTCCTATAAAAGCATATGGGAATGGAAGTGGGGAGAGATTATCTAACTCTGAGTGAGCACAGGATGCTTTCCTGAGAGTAAGATGTAAACTTGGACCTGAAAGATGAGTGGGATATAGCCAGGAGTTAGGGTAGGGGAGAGGGGGGAAGATAATTTTTAGTCTCCTGACTGTCTTTATCCATACTCCTAACTGATTTCTTAGAGTGAGGTCAAATCTAATGGAGGCTATTAGCTTTTCTTTCTGGTTTCAGTTTTTCATTGCTCATAAGTGTGTGGGAAGGGAGGATGTGATTAAATAGGATCTAAGGCAATCTGCAGTGAAGGAGTGAATGAAAGCCTTAGGATCCCCATTTGTATTGGTAGATTTAAATTGTCATCCCTGCTGGCTGATGTTATTGTTCCCTGGGTAAAGCATTTGCTGAGTAAATGAGGTGAAGAGCATACACCATTGCCTGTGGCCTCTCTACCAGTACTGACTGCCTCAGCATGGAAGCCAGTGATTAAAAGGATATGGAAATTTGCTGCTTCAGACCCTGAGAAGGCTCAGTGCAATAACTTGCAGCATGATGGAATATACCTTGCCTTTTTCTTAAACTGTTATATTGGGGAATAGTATCTGGTTCAGGCTGTTTCTATATCATTCTGAAATGCATTCTAATTTAAAATTATTGAAAGGGTAATAATCTATAGAGAACATATTCTGCCAATTGTGTTTTTAAAACTGGATTAGGTGTTTATCTGTAGGTTAGTTTTAATCATTCAAACAAAAGTTTTTGCGATCAAATAGAGCATAGATGATCTGTGCCCTCATGAGTTATATTATATTCCCACTCAGGGCACAACTTCGTTTGTGATCATGCATTCAATTAAAATATAGACATTAGTCTTGGTATTATGTTGTATACAATCTGGTTAACAATTTCTAAAAAGCTTCACTGGAATTACAGAGTGACCTCTTTAAATGAATGAAATTCCGAACAGCATCATTCTAGAACACTGATGGATCATATAAAACCAACTCCTATTTTATTATAGGCTTGCTTCATTTTGGAGCATTGTACTGTATGAATATTACTGCTAAAGCTTTGCCAAAAGGTCAGTATCAAAGATATTTCAACTTAGATTTCTAAAAATAGCCAAAATAGTATGTGCAAAATATTAATTAAACAAACAGAAAGGAGCAGGAAAAAAAACTACCGATTAAAGTGCTAAGTTTTTTCATTAGATTTCTCAGTATGTATTCAAAAAGACAAAAAACATTAGAAGAGTTGTGGGACTAATTGTTCCTCTTATTTTAATAATGAATAAATATTTTAATAGATTTGCTACATAAACATTTTTAATAATTGTTGCTATTAATCCATGGTGTTCATTTTTGAATGATTTGCTCTTGATATGAAATCTTTCTGGGATTTTACTTGCAGTATTTATTGTAACCCTTTAGCAAAATGTGATCAATATAATTGATCAGAATTAGTTGTGCACCCAGACTTTCCTAAATATATTTGGTAGATCTTTAAAATAAGATAGGCATTGAGCTAAATGGGCAACATTTCTTGGTAAAATATTTGAACTGTTCCTCTCTCAGAGTTTTCATCCATCCATCCATCCATCCATCCATCCATCCATTTATCCAAGAATGAAGAGTGTCTTCTATAGGGCATAAAAACTCATTCTGGGATTTTTTTTTTTTCTTTAACCAATGCTGGAAAGGCATATATGTGAGGATTATTTTAATTCTTAATTATTAATGTCTTTCATTTAGATACATTTCATTAGCTGAGGATTGCAAGGAAACAATTGATCTGTGCTTTATATTAGGGTAAATCTATTGTGACTTCTTTTTTAGTGAATTAGGCTTATTAGCTAGTAGGATTAAGCAGTGTAATTATTTTTCATTAGCTAATACCTGTAGGGTTTCATTCAGGTTCACTTCCCTTTCAGCAGAATGTAAGATAGATTTTCTTTCCCTTCACAGGTCTTACTAAAGTTGAAATACAATCTTTGGTACAGCAAGTGTCTAAAAATTGTCAAGAAAAACAAAACAAAACAAAACAAAACACTGCTTAGGGCTATTACAGAATAACAGGGTGGGTGTATGTATAGGCCTCATTTACCTGTTTATGATGGCCAGCTGCAAAAGAAAATTCCCATGAGAACCTAAAGTTTGTGTTTTGTTTTATAATCTAAATTAATTTGAAATGACCTCTGACATAAATCCCTCTTGTCTCAGCATTTGGGCTGCATTTATAATATTTAAGCATGCTTAATGATGTATGTATGGGTGTATACATATGGAAATTAAGTTACTTGGAGATATGTAATTCTGGCTTGATATAAGTAATATATAAGTAATAATCTGTTTTTCCTATTTGACTGGCATTCCCATTATGAAAAGATACATGGGTAGCGATAATACCTCAACATTTGTTTCTTTTACAGCCTTTTCTCCCATATAATTAAATAGTTCAGAGACTTAGGACATACAATTTGGGCCTCTCTTAAATCCAGTAAGAACAGCATGAAGTCCTCTTCAAGACATAAAGCATCTTTGTGGCAGCATAATTCATTCTGTACCTAGCAATATAGGCACCTTAAAGAGAAACAAAACAAAACAACAATCAATGTTCTTCCTCCATCTAAATTCAGGAATCCCAGCTCTTATGGCTCAATACCTCCCCTAAAGCACACTGCCGGTAAAGTTACTCAGCTTCTATTTTTCTGAAGCTGAATCATAAAATCCTTAACAGAGAATGAAAGGCACAAATGCTAAACTGAATTTCAAGTTTCACAATCAATTTTCCCTGTTCTATAAAATTAAAAAAAAAAGCTTCCAATTAAAAATCCAGTTCTATATGCTATAGAAGTGTTTGTGATCCAGCTCAAACATAAAACTAGGAAGTGAATCGATTTCTGGCCTGAATAAATTCAGGCTGCCTTAAAAAATACCGTCTCCACTGAGAGAGCAAATAAGTGAAATTCATCCTGAAAGGTTACAATTTGTGTATCAGTGCTCAATTATCAAGTCACTGAGGCATGCTGAAGCATTCAGCCAAAATACAGAGAAATGTCCTCTACACAAGGATCATTGAGTATGTACATGGAAAGTCAAGTGTCCAAATATGTTGACTACCAAGGAGAGATATATTTAGTAATGTGCTTATCATTTATTCCCTAATTTTGTCCTTCCAAATGCCAAAAGAAATACAGGCTATATCATAGTTCAGCAGAGTGATGGGAGGGAGGAAACCAATAATCACTAAATAAATAGCTGAGAGATGGACAAAATAGGACAGGGAACATTTGGCAAATAACATCAACCACAACTTCTGTCAATTCTGTAAGTTATATCCCTGGTACAACATGATGATTACAGCTAACGCCGATGTATGATATATAGGAAACTTGTTAAAAGAGTAAATCCTAGGGGCACCTGGCTGATTGAGCCTCTGACTCTTGATTTTGGCTCAGGTCATGATCTCAGGGTCGTGATCTCAAGGTTGTGAGATTGAGCCCCACATCAGGCTCTCTGCGCAGTGGAGAGTCTGCTTGGGATACTCTTTCCTCTCCCTCTGTCCCTCACCCCCACACACTTGCTCTCTGTCTCTCTCAAATAAATAAAAAATCTTTAAGAAAAGAGAGTAAATCCTAAAAGTTCTCATCATAAGAACTGTTTTTTTTTTCCTTTTTTTCTAATTACATGAGAAGATGGATGTTAGCTGGAACTATTATGATCATCATTACACATGATTAAATCAAACCACCATCCTGTATGTTTTAAACATATACAATGATATATGTCAATTATTTCTTAATAAAACCAGAAAAAAAAATTCTCCAAGTTAAATGCATTGCTCTGTAGGTCATTCATTGTCTTTTTTTGGTACATTTTGTTGGCATTGCATTTTATTCTTACTTCCAAAGGTAATAATTTGATTTGTTCATTATTGAGTCACTGTATCCACCAGACTGTGATATAGCTTAGGTTGTAGATTATTATAACTTTGCATTCTGTATCCTCCACTTCTAGCCTAGGATCTACTACATAGTAAGTGCCCAGTAGACGTGCTTAGTAAATAAATGGGAGGTTACAGATTAATAATTCACACTCTTTGTTTTCCTAAACCAATGAGGACCTACTTGGGTAACATTTATGTCTAACTATCCCCCTACTCTATGCTCTATTCTTCAGTTTTCTTTGACTATATGTCATGAATTTTTAATCATATCAATTACATAAACATTGTAGACATCTGATGTTTGATAATTAATTTCTTAGTTGCATTTTGATTGAAAAACAGTCAGGTTTAATGTTTGGTGAGGTTTAAGAGTCTGATACTACAAATAGTAAACATTTTTGGTTCATCCATCGAGGCCTTTATTTATTATTCATTTACTCATTCAAACAGCATTCATTGACTTCCACTTACTATGTACAAAACATGGTACTGGATTCACAGCCACATAGATGAAAAAAAATGTTTTTTTCTAAAGAACTTTCAGAGTAGCAGGCTCATTTGATCTGTACTTGCAAAAGCCACATTATTATAGAATATAATATGTAATGTAAAGATTGAAATATAAAGATATGTAAATGTAAAGATAATAAATCAGTGCTTCTAACCTTCCTAAGGTCAGGGATGCCTTTACGATTATGATGAAAGCTAACGGTTTTCTCATCATAATTGCGTATTATACATACATAAAAAATTGTGTTTTGTTTCAGACGGCTTACAAAAAGAGGAAAGTCTACCCATGGGTTCAAGATTAAGAAAAATCCTCTAATTCAGTCTAAAACTATGTATCTTAAAGATTTAAAAAAAAATACAATCAGAAAACAAAAAGTATTTTTTTCTGGTCTATTGGTGTTAATTTCAGTGCTCTCCCTTTTAAGCAATAATTTCTATCCATTCATCTTCAAAGATTCTTTCCTGGTTGTTTTTCATGACTCTTAGAATAAAAATCACCTGTACTAATTTTGCCTGACAGTGTATTTCCTTATATTCTCCAAAGGTCCAGTCATTCTAACCTTGGTTGTGTTTGTCAACCCTGCATCACTACTGTTCTGAATAATGTTAACCTCAGATAAAATTCCGTTCCTTGACCTAAAATAATGAGTTAGTAGTTGAAAACTCAAGCATTATATATTGCCATTTTTTGGTATTTCATTTACATAAATAAATTAATATTTTATGGAAAATCACTAAACACAAATATATTCTTAAATGTCCAAATCAGACAAAATTACTTTTGTTACATATTATAAATAAGTAACATATCTGCATTATGAATTCTGAAGATTATTTACAAATAATATAAAAACTTTCTACTCTTAGATTTATTGATTTCTAATAAATTTCACCAAACAGCTGAGATGTTTTTCTTATAGGACATATTTTGATCTTCAGATATTCATGTTCAGCACACATACATAGCAATTAAGATAGCAGCATGAAGAAATATTGTTAGCTGTTAGTGTCATGTGTGACAGTAATATAAAATTAATTGATATATGAGTTACAAAATTATACCGCAGGTTATTGCTTGAAGGCCTAATGGTGATCCCAGCTTCCATCAGGTGACAGTTTTAATATCTGCCAGTTGATGCTCATTTTATCTTTAGCAGCTGCTTGATTCTTTACGCTTAGAGGAAGGATTTCAAAAAATAAAACCATGAAGTATTTGGAAGAAAGGAGAAAAAAATAACAGAGGATAAAAACTTTTATTTATCAAAATTTATTTATCTCATATATATATATCAATTTTCCATTTCACTTTTTCTCATTCTGTTTACATGATTGAAAATTTATTTCTAATTGTAATTAGAAAAATTAACAATGTATCTATATAAGCATTTCCAAATAGTTTTAAACATGAATTTTTAATGCCACCTTCAATCATCCGGATAAATGGTAAATTTAATCAATATAATTTTTAGAATAATAGCTGTTATATTTTGACTTATCCTTCTATAGCCATGTCGATTCAAGATGCTTTCAGGCTTAAGATATTCTACTTTCCCAATGGGTAAATTGCTATAGAGGGTTCTTTTCCCAAATACACAACATTTGTTAGGCAAGTGCCTCAGCATGTGTATAGGATTTGTTCCCTTTTATTATATGTATTTTGAAGAATGCCATGTTTAACAAATTACCAATTATTTTACTTCTCTGCTATATAACCAACAGTTGCATCTCTTACTAAAATACATTTAGAATTTCTTACTGTAATTGGAATCATGTAGATAATTCATCAACTAACAAATGATCACATGTTCAAATATGTGTATATATATGTGGGCACATATGTATATGCATGTGTGTGTATATATAGTTATGGCCAAATTTGCTTTAAACATGCATTATTTATACACACATAAAACCATACCCATCATTTTGTAGTCATATAATAAATTTTGTTTTTGAATGAGTGCATTTCAATATCCGTTCAATACTGCACTAAATTTGCTCTTTATTTATTTATTTTTATTTTTATTTTTTATATTTTTAAAGCAGGATGGGGGTGGATTGAGCAGAGGGAGAGGGAGAGAGAGAATATTAAGCAGGCTGTAGGCTGCAGGCTCCATACTGTGCATGGAGCCTGACACGGGACTTCATCTCACAGCTCTGAGATCACGACCTAAGCTGAAATCAAGAGTCATATGCTGAACGGACTGAGACACCCTAGCATCCCTAAATTTGCTTTTTAAAAAATCAGGTTCTTTAAATAAAATATGTCAGCAAAAGAAGAAATAAATACAAAGGTTAGTTATAGAACTGAAGAGACTTTAATCCCCATATTATAAGTCTTCTGTTATACTTCTTCACTTATCCAAGGACTTGACTTACATATGTCTTTTTCTTGTCTTATAGGCAGTTTTTTAAGATTATGTATTGATATATATATATAACTCCCCTTTTGAAAGTCTTTCGTATGGTAAAGTGTCTTTCATTTGGGTGATGGATTTCTGTGAAAATCCATGGGAATTTTATGGGTGGATATTTGATACAGTCTTTTTCTGGATTAGAGTTTGGAGACAGTATAACCGATTTAGACCCCATTGATTTACCAGTAATTACCCTGTTCTGTGTTTACTCCATGGCTGACTCTCACACAAGCATTTCCGTCAAGGACTTAGAAAATAATGATTGATTTAGATCATAAAGATTAACTTAGAGAAATCAGTAACTTTGTGTCCTGCCAGTTCCGTGTATGTATAATATTGTTCTAAAGTTCATAATATTTTCTGCCCCCATTTAATGTGTACACTGCTTAGACCCATCACATAGATAATCAAGTAAAGAGTATTTCTATGACCTGATGAGAGAAATAGTGTAATAACATGGTGCCGTAATTTCATTCAAAGGAGTAACCAGACTAATTTTCAAAAAAGCATTGAAAAAGAATTCTAATCTGTACTGGATCCTTTGAAAATGGGTTGAAGAGAATTCATTATCCCCAACAGAATAAATAGTACTAAATGTCATCCTTTACTCCAACAATTTCCATAAAGTGGCAGTTACTCAAAACTCTTTCCTATTTTTCTTCCCATTTTTCCTACTACCAATTTTGTTTTTTGTTTTTTCCCTCCTTCATTCACCTTCTGAATCCTCTTTGCCCTTCATCTAGTCACTTTTCTAAAGTAAACCAATTGTGCTATTTTTGGTTTCTTCAATTTAGCACATGTAGCCATTTCCACGATGGGCAAAAAAGACAGGAACAGAGCATGACCGACACCCAAGACAGATGGGAGTTGGACAAATGGGAGTAGCGAAAGTGAGGCATCAGTGAATGTTGAATAGGGATACAATAATATTTTTGTCCCAGTAAAATGTACACTATCAAAAAATATCTGCAAAGAGCTTATAGCTACTCCTTATGTATCAGCCTCTGTATTTTATATACATTCTTTAGCTTACTTGATTTTTTCCAATAGATAGTATTCCTATAATTCCTAGTAATAGGAAAGCAACTTAAGGTAACTTAAAGATGCAAAAGAAGTAAATGTAGGGACCAAACCTAAGCATAAGAAGCCCCCACCTGACACCACATGGTCCATGCCAAGCAAAGTCACCTGATGATATCTATGTTCTTCCAGGGATGATATGAAACGTAATATATTAACTATTAGAATAATTTGTTCTATGATAGACAACACTTAATGATTCCCAGAACCATGTGAAAGGAAGAGGAAATAATGAGGAAGAAATGAAGATTTTGGTAGGAGTCACCCCAACAAGGTAATAATATAGTACAAACTATGGATCAAAGTTGTTAGAGTTTACCAAACTGTAACTGAGAAAGATTAATTTGACTCTGTGAACAAATGATACCTCTGAGATCTTGTTTCTATTAACTCCATTATTATCTTCCCCTTTAAAACTATAATTATCTTACTCTATAACATATCTATTAATCTTTGCACATCCTTGGCATCATTTCCTCAATCTATGGTCTTTTTCCACGTTTATCTTCTGTGAAAAACAACAAACATCACAAATAATCAAACTTGTAACTTCAACTCTAACTTTATTTTTCACCTGTAGTTTTTACCTTTGTTCTGGAAATATCACTAGTTTCTTTACTGCCTTATCATCCTTGGGCTATTGTAACCATTTGTCATACTGACACCATGAACCATAATGGTGGCTCAATCCTCTCACTTTTGTCCTGGAATCACATTTTTAACTGCTTTTGGACACTGTTCCCGAAATCTCACATTATTCCTTTCAACCCTTTATGTCAAAGCAGAATTCGTTATCTTTCCCACTGAAATTTTTTTCCCCCTATCTACCTAATTTAATGTGTATCCACTCAGGAAAGCACTAGTGCCAGATACACCTCAATTTCCTGCAGTGTTTTCATACTGATCCATCTGGTGCCATCCATTTTACCTCAGAAATGGCCACTTTGTTTCTTTTTATCCTTTCTTTTCATTGTCTGAATTTAGACCTTCTTCATTATATGGCTGAGAAGATATTATAGATACTTTCTTAATTAGTTTGCCTATACAAGATTTTCTATCTCTGAATCATTATCCAAACTGCTGACTGAGGTCTCCTTCTGCCACATAATGAGATGCTTCTTCTTTAAAGTATTGTTTAAAACCTTCTCTAAAATATTCAGTATCTTCCCCCTATTGATAAAGTAGAGTTCAGAACATTTGAGCACATTAACCACGGCCTTTCAAGACATAATTGCACATTGTCCAGCCACATTTCTTAAATCCCTACCAGGCACCCTATAATCAAGTAACTCTGGGCTATTTGGTGGACAGATTGTACAGTTTTTATCTATGTGCTTTTTATTTAAATTATTCTTCCCGAAATGCCCTTTATTTTCCTAATCCTCTCCAAGTGGTAAATGCTACTTCTTCCATCATTCTCTTCGATGCCTGGGAAATCTGAATCCATCCTTCAAGCCCAGCTCAAAGATTTTCTCTTCTGTATCCCACTCTGCCTTTCTCTACCCTTGAAGAAAGGGAAGGGTATCCTCCTCTTTATCTTCTTAGCCCCTTTTACATATTTCTCTTAAAATAACCATTCGTTTATTTTTTTCAAGTAACATTAATTGAATGAATGTTATGTGCTAGAAGCTAGTGTATCTAGGAGATACGACAGTGTCATTTCTAGTCTAATGATTTGCTCTTGGAAACTTGCACTGTCATTTTAATTTACACTAAATCTTTTTGCTAAATTGTTATTGTCTTGAGGTTTATCAGGTTTGTTTGAAAATAGGGAAGGACTTGACAAATTTTTAGCAATTAATGAATGTAGTTTTTCTTTCACTCTGTCAGTGTTTTACTCTGAAATATTTTGATGACACCTTTCTTATAATATTCATATTGCATTGAACTTACTTTTTCGAGGTCTCAGTATATATTCATAGTCCCTCCACTTCCTACATTATGACAAAGAACAAACTTAAAGCTGGTAACATACTGTAAGCCAGATAAACTTTTTTTTTTTTTCCTCCTAAAGTTAAGGTCTAGGGACAATGTCTAACCTGGTAGTTTTTATACTTCATCAAAAGTTAAATACTTTTAGAGAGGAAAGTATTTATATACTTAATGTTGCAGGATTAAATACAGAGGAAGAAATTACATATATATTAAATTATTATTATTTAATTTACTTAGTGGGACTACCTTATTTGATTTAACTGAAACAGCATAAAGAATAATAATAATAATCAAGAAACCTTATTCTTGATCCTGTAGTTTTATTTTTTTTTAAGATTTTATTTATTTATTTGATAGAGAGAGAGTGAGCACAAGCAGGGGGAGCAGCAGGGGAGGGGGAGAGGGAGAAGGAGGCTCCCCGCTGAGCAGGGAGCCTGATTTAGGACTGGATCCAGGACCCTGGGATCATGACCTGAGCTGAATGCAGATGCCCAATTGACTGAGCCTCCCAGGCACACTTTGATCCTGTAGTTTTAGCTATTTTACTATGTGCACCTTGCTTTTTCTTCAAAACATTCTGTTTTCTTCTTAGGGAGAGAATTATTGCCCATATTAAAAGACATGATTGACATTCAACATAATATTTGTAGTAAAATTATATATATTGAATTTGCGGGAGAATGTTGAAATAATGTTAAAAAATGCAGTATTTTTTCCCTGAGTTGTGAAATGAAAGGTAATTTTTTTAAATACCTGGTTTATATCACTTTGTAAGACACATAGAAGAAGTCTTTTTAATTTGAATGAATGACTGGAACTCTGTTTCCACTATCTTAACTATGTACATTTTCTTTGGTTTCATGGAGCAAGGGCAAGAAAAAAAGTCTTGGTAGCTGAAATATATCTTTGTTATTATTTAGAGTGAGTATATTTTTTTAAATTACATTGAAGATTCTTTTTTACAGCATTTCAATGTCTCTCTGACTATGATTCTTCCAGGGATTCTAGTGGTCACAGAATGATTGAACTGTTTGATTGTATTGTCAAAAACAGTCAACACAGTAATTCCAATTTAACAAAACAGCACAAGCTTTTCAAGCTCAAAGAAAGACAATTTAGACCAAAGAAAGTAGGTATTTTTGTGAAAGACTATATTGCAGTCCACTTATCTCGATTTACGTGCTACAGTTTTTATTTGCCTATCCATTCCTTTTTTTAAAAGTCATTTGTTTTGTTCACCTAGCAAATTGTGTGCGTGTGTGTGAATAATTACTGCGCACCAAGTGTGACAATTTTTGTGGCAATTTCAGCTGTCAGAATTTGATTTGAAAGAAAATTATAATTGTGAAAATGGATTAGTTCTTAAAGAAGAGAAAGAAACCAGAGAAAAAGAATTTTTTTTTTAATTTTGGTGATAGTCATTTTAATAGCACTCTCAACAGAGGCTGTTATTCCTTGTAAAAATAATGTGAATAAGCAAATCCTGGTCAAGAACAGAAGAGCACATGAGAATGAGAAAAGAATATTATAATGTAAGTATAGAATAGGGCTTTACCGCTGGCCGAGATGCCAATTCCATCAAAGTGCCCATTGGCTATATATTTCCAGTGTAAAATGTCATTGAACCCAGAGGAAAAAATGAGAAGAGTTAGAATTCCTTGTATAGTGTTTTGACAAAGGAAATCATCGATACTGTTTTTAGCTAACCAAAGTTAATATACTTTAAAGGAATGCAGAAATAAAATCTAAATTTTTTCTTTTATAGTAAATAATAATAATAATATCTTTCATTTTTTCAGTGCTGCCAGTATGCACGCCACATACTGTTAATGATTAATATATATTATTATATTATTTTCACACTACAACCCTGAAATGTATACTATTATTCCTGTTTTATACATGTGAGAACCGATTTATAGAAAACTTAAATAACTTCACTGAAGCCATAAAAATTCCCCGGTATGCCCGATCTCAAATATTTTTCATTATTTCAGTTTCTTTATTCCAATAAATACTTACTGTGTTTATATACTTGGCAGGGAATGATGAATAGGACATAGTTCTTACCTTCACTTAGCCTTATGGTCTAGGAAGAAAGAGAACTGAGCAAGGTATGAGAGTGAACTGATTAGCATCGTCAGACTAGAAACACAGAGAGACATTGCAAAGCACAGTCATCAGCTGTCCCGGAAGATCTGACTTTTAAATTGAAATGTAAGGTAGATCTGATATAAGAAATGGGTGAGGAGAGGAAAGTGGTCTGAGCAAAAGGTACACAATCTGTCAAGGAATGGAGGCAAGGAAATAGATGTTGTAATTAAAGACCAAAAATAATTCAGTTTGGGCTGGATCCCTGAGTTTGCTGGGGGAGGAGGTGAATCGTGAACAAGGGTTCAATCCTGGAGATCCTTTTTATATACTGTTTACTGAGATTGGACATTTTATGGTAATTCTTAGTTTTTGAAGAAACAATGATTTAAAAGTATTAGATGTGTGTTCTAAAAGTGGATCACACTGGAAAATGAATTGAAGAGAAACAAAACTTAATGCAGAAGGAGGCTGCCTGTGGGGCTCCAGGGAAGAAATGCTCATGGCTTTTGCTAGAAACTCCAATCAAAATGGAAGAAGAGATGATATTCTAGTGTTATATGGGAAGTAGAAAATAAAATTACCATGATTCAAAGAGTCATCTGATGTGCGAGTTGATTTGAGAAACAGAGGTTTAGAAATAGCCCTATGCCTCTGACTACAAATAATAATAGAATGTAGGTTAAATTTTAACTTTTAAGAATATGTTACTTGTTCAGTCTCCATAATACCAAACTAAGTGGAGATAGATATAGTTAAAACTGTGAAAACAAAGTTTGAACAATGGGTTAACTGTGGTACTTATTACTGAGAAAGGTGAGAATAGAGATGAGAATGAGTAAAGTATTAGAGTGACTGTGGGCATTTTTAGAGTCTGACTTCAGGGAATCGAGTACATATTATATTTAATTTGTGTCTAATGAGATAATTTATGTGATTCACAGTCGCTACTATGGATAGTTATTTGTAACCACTGTAGTATATGCTTGGTTTCTACTCATTGTGTTGATATACCCAACCTCATGATACATAGGTGCGGGACTAAACATCATGTCACAGTATGAGCATGCTTAATGACATTTGAAGTATAAAGGTGGTGGAAAACAAGAAACTAGTCTATGGAAAATTATTCCAAATCTTGAAGCTCATATATAAAAGAAATGTATAGAGAGGTGACCCCAGATTTAACAACCACCCACCTTCTATGGTACTTTCAATAATAAGTCATGAAATTTAAAGAAATTTTTCTAGGATAATGATGATTTAAAATTGTTATCAAACGTTCAAGAGAAAAGACTGGATTAACAGTTTTATTCTCCCTGTAGAAAATATGATTATACAGATGATTAAAGTATCTAGCTAAAAAAATAAAAGGAAAAGGTATTATAGAGCTGTTAGTGAGTTAATTAATAAAACTATTGTTAGTTTTATAGTTAATTGGTATTTTATATAGATGTGAATTTTTTAAAATATGTGATTTATTATAATTTCACATTTTAAATATTTTCATACCTCTTTTTGCATTCGTAATTTTATATTCTTTTCCTTAAAGAACGTCCACCAAACATTAATAATCGTAGCCATTTGGATATGCCTGTGGTGGGAGCTGATGACAAAATGCCATCTGTAAAGGAATAAGTGGAAGGAGAGTCAAAGGCGAGAGGCTGCTATTTTCCTCAATAGCACGACTGGGGTATGAGACCATGTTGGGATTGCACATTAGCAAGAGATCCAGTTATTCCAAATTGAGGATATAGTACTCACTGTAAGATATGTGTTGGGTTGCTTAGATTATGATGAAACAGAGAAATCCTTGAAATTATATGTCTTACTTATATAGAGATATGATTCAATATTAACAAGGAAACATAGACACTCTGGGTTAGAGGTCCTCAAACTTTGATGTGCCTAAGGAACACCTAAAGACTTTGATTCTGAATTTTGGACTCTACCTCCAGACTTTCTAACCAGGAACTAGGAATTGCTTTTTTTTAACCCACACTTCAGGTGACTTTTTTTTTTTTAATTTAAATTCAGTTTAGTTAGCATACAGTATACTGTTAGTTACAGGGATAGCATTTAGTGATTCATCATTTGCATATAACACTGAGTGCTCATTACATCAAGTGACCTTCTTAATGCCCTTCATCTGTTTATCTCATCACCCCGCCCACCTCTTCTCCAGCTACCCTCAGTTTGTTTCCTATAGTTAAGAGTCTCTTAACGGTTTGCCTCCCTCTCTGTTTTTATCTTATTTTATTTTTCCTTCGCTTCCCCTATGTTCATCTGTCTTGTTTCTCAAATTCCATGTATGAGTGAAATCATATGGTATTTGTCTTTCTCTGACTGACTTATTTCTTTTAGCATCTCATTCTTTTTCATGGCTTAGTAATAGTCCATCATATATATACCATATCTTCTTTATCCATTCATCTGTTGATGGACATCTGGTCTCTTTCCATATTTTGGCTATTGTGGACATTGCTGCTATAAATATTGGGGTGCATGTGCCCCTTCAAATCACTATTTTTGTATCCCTGGATAAATACCTAGTAGTGCAATTGCAGAGTCATAGGGTACTTATATTTTCAGCTTTTGGAGGAAACTCCATACTGTTTTCCAGAGTGGCTGCACTAGTTGACTTTAACACAGACATCCCCCAAACAACTTTGTTGACTATTGATCTTGAAACAGTATGGGTTTTCCATGAGGCAAGTGGTTTGGGGTATCTCTTCTTAAAATTCCCCCCCTACAGTTTTAAATGACTGAAGTACATTTAGATTGCTAATAAGGAAATGTTCTTGGAAAATAAAATTTTAAAAAAAGCTTCTAAATATAATACAATATTATAATAAAGAATGTGTATAATAATGGGAACATAATGGGATTATCTATGTATAAATAAGTGGATTTGTTAATGCCAAGATGAATGGTTTTAGCTTTAGAAGCCTCAGAAATTAGTTATGGTGCTAAAAAAGGGAAAAAAATCAAATCACATACAAATCACTGTCCAATTTCAATGATTTAATACATTTATTAGATGTATTTTGTATGCTTTGAGGAAGTCACCACAGGATATGCATCTTTTTATTCTCAAAAATTAATTTTTGAGAATATGTCTGTAACAAATATCTTAAAATTGAGTTAAGAACCTTTGATGTATTATTTTTAAATCAACTCCACTGAGGCATAATTTTTGTAGTCAGATTATTCTGACTAAAAAATAATGCCTATTTTTAATCTTTGAACATGCAAATTAATTTTTAGAAATGAACAAAATTAACTTAGTGTAACACTGAGAGATAAAGTAAGTAGAAGTCAGTGGCTCAAAAACAAGACAAAGATAATATGTAATGAAGTTAATGTATTTAAATGAGGTGAATCTAGTAAATTTTTAAAGGGAATTTTAAAAGAAAAGAGTCTCAAACCTTTAAGATTAATCCAGTGTTAATGTCTACAGAGCACAATATTTAGATACAAGAGCTCTAGGAGGATTTTAAAGTTGCTCTTAGCTGAAACTTGTTTTCTAGAAGAGGATTTCAGGAGGAGTCATTCACCCAGGAGAGAACGTCAATATGCATCAGGAACCCAGTGTTGGGGCTTGTAATCTGTTCAGTTTTTTATTTTTTTTATTTGGTTTCAGTTACACCATCCTTTTATGGGATAGGATGTATTAAACTCTTGACTTTTAAATTTATATCAGTGTGAGAATTCACTGAGGTCACATTTTTCATTCCTATTTGAACTAATGGATCATATGTGCAGGTGTTATCTACACTTAAATTATAGATTGTCCCACCAAAGGAGCTATGTCAGACATTGGGTAGGAGTAAGGGAAGAAAAACATATCTAGCTTTCTGTGTCATGAAAAGTAGCATAGATAGACAAACATTTTTAAAGAGAAGATAAAATACTTTGTGTACTGTTTGTATTTATAAGAATCCTAGCATGTGGTCTGATTGGGTGATATGCTGAGAGAAGGAATGATACTTTGTCTATTCCAGGGTATATTATCTAGTAGATTCAATTAACTTTTAAATCTCTGAAATAAGAAAGGTATGAGGTAGTGAGATTAGAAATTGGGAGAAACAAAAACAAAAACAAAAGAAGGAAAAGAATGCAGGCTAGCAGTACACTAGACACGACTTCTTTTATTTTTTTCTCTGAGCACTGAGGATGGGTATGGGGAAATTTCCAAGGTTGTGCAATTTTCATGAGCAAAAGAGCACTTACAGTTTATTGTGTAAATTAAACATATAATATGACTTTAAATAAATGAGATATGAGTGAAGTAAAATGTGTATTTTGGCTTATAGTCTTTTTTGCTGACATTTACTGCAATACTTTGCCGCCATTGTTGGTAGAATCTTTTTGTTTATTATCTATGATATTTAGTTTATTCTAGCTGCCCATGAAGGAATTGAAATTTCTTTCATTTTTTTTTAATTTTTAGATTTTTAACCTGATTACAACACTGCTACACTTAACTTTTGATAAAGAAGTGTTTCTTTCCTGTGTTTTTCCTCAGTAAACTTGTAAATAGTTCTTTTACTATAATTAATTAAAACATTTATTGAAGAATGTCTAAAACACATAATGATAGTTACATAATTGTGTTCATAGTTCAAATCAAAGAAACAACAAATATCCTTGGGAAACAAGAGCATGGATGTATATAACGAATAATAACTAATAAGTAGATAATTAAAAACATAATGAGATATTGTTCTAATATACCTACTTTTAAATTGTAATAACTGAAATACATTTAGTCTTCTTTGAATAAAGAACATAGTTGGGGAAGCTAAAAAATGAACAAATATGAGATGGCAGATTCTTGTATATATTGTCTTTATTATCCAAATGTTGATTTATTCTTAAGTCTAATTAGTTTTTTAAATACATTTTAAAGTAGCTTAAACATTTAAGTACTTTATAGGAGTTATTTAATAATGGTGGATGATATCAACTTTAATTTTATAAGAGTCAGGACACCAGAATCCTTAAAATTTACTTTTTTCTCATGTTTCCTTACACTTTCACCTTCCCAATCATCTGCTAATAATTTCTCAAAAGGTATATATTATGGGCATCACACATCAAGATTTTGTTTCATGAGCATATTCATAGGACTTGCTGTCCTTTCTTCTATAGAATACAGATTTTTATTATTCATCTAGATTGATCTTTGGACCACAAGCCAATGGACTTTTAAAATATACTTATCTACTCCTCAAGGAGAAGAACATTCAATGCATGAGTAATCTACAGATTTATCTTATTTTAGTAGAAAAAAAACTTACAGACATACAACAGAGATATTGTGGGTTTGGTTTCAGACCACCACAATAAAGCAAATATTACAATAAAAAAAGTCAAATAAATTTTTTGGTTTCCCAGTGCATATAAACATTATGTTTACATTATATTGTAGTCTGTTACATGTGCAATGTCTGAAGAAACAATGTACATACCTTAATTAAATAATACTTTATGGCTACAAAATACTAACCATCATCTGAGATTTCCGTGAGTTATAATCTTCTTGCCGGTGGAGGGTCTTGCCTCACCGTTGAAGCTTCTGACTGATTAGGGTGGTGGTTGCTAAAGTTTGGGGTCACTTTGGCCATTTCTTAAAATAAGACAACCATGGAGTTTACTGTCAACTCTTCGTTTCATGAATAATTTCTCTGTAGCATGCAATACTGTTTGATAACATTTTATCCATAGTAGAACTTCTTTCAAAATTGGAGTCAATCCTTTCAGTGCCTGCTGCTGCTTTATCAGCTAAGTTTAGTAATATTCTAACTCCTTTGTTGTTACTTAAATAGTCTTCACAGCATCTTCACCGGGAGCAGATTTCCTACCAATAAACCATTTTCTTTGCTTATTCATAAGAACAAAATCCTCATCTATTAAAATATCATCATGAGATTGCAACAATTCAGTCACATCTTCAGGCTCTACTTCTAATTCTAATTCTCTTGCTGTTTCCACCATATCTGCAGTTACTTCCTCCATGGAAGTCTTGAACCCCTCAAAGTCATCCAGGAGGGTTAGAATCAACTTCTTCCAAACTCCTGTTAATGTTAATATATTGACTTCTTCCTATGAATCACAAATGTTTTTGATGTCATCTAGAATGGTGAATCTTTTCCAGAAGGATTTTGATTGACTTTGCGCAGATCCATCAGAAGAATTACTGTGTATGGCAGGTAAAGCTTTTTGGAAAGTATTTCTTATAATAAGACTTCAATGCCCAAGTTACTCCTTGATCCATGGGCTGAAGAATGGGTGTTGCATAGCAAGGGTGAAACATTAATCTCATTGTACCTATCCACCAGAGCTTTTGGGTGACCAGGTACATTGTCAACGAGCAGTAATATTTTGAAGGGAACCTTTTTTTTTTTTTCCTGAGCAATAGGTCTCAACAGTGGGCTTAAAATATTCAATAAACCATATTGTAAACAGATGGGTTGTCACTGAGGCTTTGTTGTTCCATTTGTAGAACACAGACAGAGTAGATTTAGCATGATTTTTAAAGGCCCAGGGATTTTTGGAATGCTAGATGAACAGGCTTGAACTTCAAGTCACCGACGACATTAGCCCCTAACAAGGCAGTCAGCTTGTCTTTTGAAGCTTTGAAGCCAGTCATTGACTTCTCCTTTCTAGCTACGAAAATCCTAGATGATGTCTTCTTCCAATAAAGGGCTGCTTTGTCTACACAAAAAAAATTGTTGTTTAGTGTAGCTACCTTCATTAATAATCTTAGCTAGATCTTCTAGAGACCCTGCTACAGCTTCTGCTTTAGCACTTGCTGCCTCCCCTTGCACTTTGATATTCTAGAGATGGCTTTTTTCCCTCAAACCTCATGAACCAACCTCTGCTAGCTTCAGACTTTTCTTCAGCTTCCTAACCTCTCTAGCCTTTGAGCCTTGCTCTGGATAAAGGCTTGGGCTTTAAGGGAATGTTGTGACGGGTTTGATCTTCTCTCCAGACCAAGAAAACCTTTTCCATATCAGCAGTAAGGCTGTTTTGCTTTTTTAACATTTGTGTGTTCACTAGATTAGCACTTTAATTTCTTTCAAGAACTTTGCCTTTGCATTCACAGCTTAACTGGTGCAAGAGGCCTAGTTTTGGTTTCTCTCAGCTTTCAACATGCCTTCCTCACTAAGCGTACTCATTTCTAGCTTTTGATTTAAAGTGAAACACATGCCGCTCTTCCTTTCGCTTGAACACTTAGAGGCCATTCCAGGATTATTAACTGGCCTAATTTTAATATTCTTGTCTCTCAAGGAATAAGGAGGCCCAAAGAGAGGGAGAGGCATGGAGAACAGCTGGCTGGTACACATACAATATGTCAGAACACATACGATATTTATCCATTAAGTTCACTGTCTTATATGGGTGTGGCTTGGGCACCCCAAGACAATTACAATAGTAACATTAGGAATCACTGATCACAGATGAACATAACAAATATAATAATAACAAAAAAGTTTGAAATGTTATGATAATTACAAAGATGGGGCACAGAGACACATAGTGAAAATGTTGGAAAATTGGTGCTGATAGTTTTGCTTGACGCAGAATAGTCCCAAATCTTCAATTTGTAAAAAAGCACAATATCTGCAAAGCACAATAAAGCATAGTGCAATAAAACAAGATATATCTGTAATTGTTCTTTATGATAGTAAAATGATTTTAGGAATGATATTCATGACTTACCAAGGTCTGAGGGAAAAGAGCTAAAAATACGTGAATCAGAAGATTGTGGATCGAGGTCCTACAAATTAAAAGATTGAAGTGGCTAGATTTTTTGGACATATAGGGATGTAGAAAGATAAAGTTCATATATAAAATGTATTTTAAACCAGTACTTACTCTGTGTGTGTCTGTATTTTTAACGAAAATATAATGGGTATTAAAATGAATTCTAGCTTTAGGATATGCCAAGATTTGCTATGTTTTCTCTGAATTAGATTATATCTTAAATATATTGATTATGGTGCAGTAGAAATTTGAATGTATCAAATGAAACATTCTTTAATTCCCTATCAAAGTTGATGCCCAGCCAAATCTGAATATGAGCTATATAATCTTCTATCTTCCATTGACAGTGATTGTATTTCATTATCAAACCTCTTGGATTTCTCAGATATCATTTCTCCTATGTGACTACAGGCACATGATGGTAAAAATATTCCCTAAGGTTTTGCATTGGCCTTATGATGGAGGCTGACCAAGCAGAACTAAGGCTGAGCTTCCCCAAAACTGAGGAAATATTTTGAGTTCCCTCACCTACTTAAAAAACATTTTATAGGGGTGTCTGAGTGGCTGAGTCTATTAAATTTTTGCCTTCAGCTCAGGTCATGATCCTGGGGTCCTGGGATCAAGTCCCACATCAGGCTTCCTGCTCAGCAGGGAGCCTTCTCCCTCTCCCTTTGCCACACCCCCTGCTTGTGCTAGCTCTCTCCCTCTCTCTCTTTCTTTCTTTTCTTTTCTTTTTTTTTTTTTTAAGATTTTATTTATTTGACAGAGAGAGAGACAGCCTGTGAGAGAGGGAACACAAGCAGGGGGAGTAGGAGAGGAAGAAGCAGGCTTCCAGCAGAGCAGGGAGCCCAATGTGGGGCTCGATCCCAGGACCCTGGGATCACACCCTGCGCGGAAGGTAGATGCTTAATGACTGAGCCCCCCAGGTGGCCGCCCTCTCTCTGTGTGTCAAATAAATAAATAAAATCTTAAAAATAAACCATTTTACAGGAGAGAGCATGTTACCCATTGTAAAATTTATATTTAAAGCTTTTGGAAGAATTCCACTGGTGTTTTCCTTGGAAAGTAAAGTGACACACCTTTTCCTTAAAACTGGCCAACCAAACACCAAAATGGCAAATGAAGAGTATTATTCAGCAAAGTGATTATTCAACAAAGGAACCTTAAACTATGGGACTGCAGAGATAGTTCATTCTCCCTCGTGGCAGTCCTGAAGCTATCTTTCTGGGAAGGATACAGCATCTTAAGAATACACTTCAAAAATGAGGTCACAATGCACTTAAAACTCAAAGTTCCTGAAAAACAAAAGATAATTTATATGGCAGGCACCACTATGTCCAGGCTTCATGGAATTTTTCCAAGTTCTGTCATCATTGGATCTAATACAAATTAACAAGCTTCTGAAAATGGTCAGAAAATATGAAGACAATATTTGAGGTCAAAAGAAATAGAAATACTACAATGATACCATCTCTTGTACCGACACTAAAAATCAATAACGAGTGTAAGGGTGTGGGGCAAAAGTAAGGTTGGGGTGTAAATTTTGGCACTATGTTTGGAGGCACTATGTTTGCCTAGGTGCATCAAAAGTTCTAAAAATCAATTCTTTTGTGAAATCTCACTTTTCCTCATTAAGTTTCTTTCCTGCTCCTCCTCCTCCTTCTTTTGAGTAAGACAGAAATTACTTACAGAATTGCTTATTGCAACTTTTAATTTTACCTATTACCTATTTCTGGATCTTAAGGTAGTTCCTGAATTTTAAAACTTTAAAAAGTATGGAAAATTCATGTAATAAATGGTCTATCATGACCTCATTAAATTTGTTATTTAGAATTAGATTTACCAATATGAAGGTTTACCACAAGATATTTTCGAGTTAAAACAAAAAAGCAATGTACAGAGCAATATAGTGAATACTTTTAAAAATCCAACAATTTATTGTATTTTTTTCTAGATAGAAAAGTCTATAGGAATATTTTAAAATGTAGTAGCAGTTATTGTCTATGAGTGGTGAACTTCAGATTTGATTCTTGTCCCTTTGAATTATCTTCCACTTTCTTATATTTTAATTAAATATAACTTTTGCAATTATAATGTAACCAAAACTTGAACAGAAAATAATAACAGTCTTATACATAGACACATAACATGACTTAATATATGTTTTTTTTAAGTATACTGTTTCTCAATAATTTCTTAATTGTTGGGAAAAAAAAGTAAAATCATTGGCATAGTGTGAGAAAATGTGTGCATTTATATCTCTTCCTGAAAATATTATGAGGCTTGATTTATATTCCTGTAGGCCCCCATGGCTACCTTTTCTAATTTCCTATTAACATTAAAATGTTACATTAGACCTTTTCTTTTGATAGAGTAATAATTACTTTCACGAGGATTCATTTAAATCTCATGACATGTGTCTTCTGGAGAGAAGTACTTAATTATCTCTGTTACTTATAGTTATGTTTAGGAAACCCATTGAACTTTTATTCATATTTCACAATTATCCAAATAACATAAGCCTGCCTAGCTGGGACCTCTGTCCTCTATCACATTAACTAATAAAGATGCACTTCTCATTTGATAGTTTGGGGTTTAGACATATGTCTACAAAAGGGTAACGATTCTATGAAAACCACTATCTCACCATTTTTTAATTTTCCCCCTAGAGGACTGTTACACATCTTAAGTATTTGTTTGATCATGGAGATAAAATAGAAAGAGCTGGAAAGTTCATTTATTCCATGCCTTTGATTTTGGAGAATGCTAGAGAAGGAAATTCTTGACAAATCATAAAGGGTATGTGCCTATGGTGCTTTCAACCTCCTTTGTTCAATCTTTTCATCTGTGGTATATCTTCATGATTGCCTCCATCTCCTTAATGCCTTCCTTTTATTTTTTATTCACAAACCTGTAAATAAATGATTAAGTTTTATTCCTTCTAGGGATAGTTGCTACCTTTATAGATCTGCGACTTAAAGACGTGGAATTTTAGGTATCAGCCAGAACTTGTGAAAGATTTGAGAAGAAGGAAGCATTGGGGCCTATTTTGGAAGTGTAATTTTTTATTTTTAGTATTATTATTATTTTTTTTTTACAAAGTCTCAATAGTTTGAAAGAGGTTGAATGCCAACAGTTTATGATTTCCAGGTAGGTTTTTAGTGCAACATCTGTAGTGCCTGCACATATATGTGTGGGGTGTTTGGTGTGTTACAGGGACTGATGGAATTTAATCTCTAGAAATCAGGGGTGCCAACTGTATTCCCAAAGCAAAAATTGTTGCTCTCAAAATGCCGGAAATCTCCAAATTGAGAAAAACTCCTTTGGCTGTTATAAGAGCAGCTTTGTGTCAGTCAGATGAGTGTCCGTGTCCTCATCATGCCACTTCCTAGTTTGATATATTAAGGAACTCTTTCAACTTTCTAAACAGTGAGTATTAAATGAAATACACAAATTGTTTAATTTAGCGTGTGGCTAAAAATAAATTCAATAACTGTTGTATTATTTTATTATCTCACACACACACACAAAAAAGTATTTTAAAAATGTAGCAACTTAAATAACAAAAATAAGTCTTACTGCATGAAGACCATATTAAAATATCGACTCTATTGAAGCTAAACAGTGTGAATATTCAACCTATTTTCTAGCCTATCTTTGACACATAATCTAAACTTCAGCCATAAGAATCACTTGGTGTTCCAGTAATATGCCATGTTTTCCCTAAGTGATGATCTTCCTTTTGTTTGGAATGCCATCCCTCACCCAGTCAGCTTGGCAATCTCACCTTTTTATATTAAAATGATTAAAAAATACCTTTTGTGGGGAAGCTTCCCGCGTACCTGTATCAGTTTCTTCTGATTGATAGTGAGGTTCCTCAACATACCACGGCCAAGTAATGAGGATATTTGTTGCATAACAAAAGGTGTAGAGATTAGTGGGATGGGGTACAGAAGAACCTTAGGGAAGCCCAACAAGATCTTCTAAAACTCAGCGATGAATGTCTTTCCATCCTCACTGGGTTGGGTTTGTCCTCAGCCTCATTCATCCTCAGGCTCTGTTTATGGCTGAGGCTGCCCCAGATTTCAAGTGCTCACAACAAAGAGCAATGCAGGAGAGCTCCTCCTCTCAAGTCTTTTTTAATAGAAAGAAAATTGTTTCCCGCGGAGAGTCTTAGCAGACTACACTCTACCTCAGTTGTCATGGATTAACATTGGGATACATGTGCATGCCCAGCTGCAAAAACCACCAAAGCAAGCCAATGGCCTTCCCTGCCTCTACAGTGGGATGTGGGGCTTTTCAAAAGTGGCAAAAAGAGCTGTTGGGTAGGTAACTGAATGTATTTTCTGCATGCCTTCTCTCCATCTCAGCCCTCCCACACTCTCACCTGTCCATAGTACAAGGTCCTCCATTTGCCGCACTCTTTCGATACCCAGACACACCTATATTAACACCTACTTCCCATTATTGTAAATATTTCTATTTTTGCCTACATCTCAGCAGCTTATGGGTAGAAATGCTGTTGTCTTCATCGTTATATTCTCAGTGCCTATTTTGGTTCACCATAAATGAGGACTAATTAAAGGAGTAAGTTTTAAAGTCTTTCAAAATAGGAAACAAGAAATTATGATTGAGAAATATCTTTTAAAATCAAAATTGGAACTTGAGATAAGTAAAATTTGTGTCTTTGAAGAGCCCTTAATGGTTAAAACACAGCATAACAGAGAGGAGACACTGCATCATCCCTGAAAGAGCCAAAGCCTAACCATCTGCTTCGTATCTCACTAAGCCTAGAGATGAGAAAAAAGATGTGAATTTTGGTACCCCCTGGGAGATTGGAAGAGGATCATACAGGATTTAGAGAATAGAACTTGCAAAGAAATGTCAATAATTTAGGCTTTTTCTTTTACATTTACAAAGGAGACCTGTCAAAATTTTCCCCTTCCTTAACAATGTAGTATGTGAAATAATTCTGCAGATTCATTTCAGAGGGCTTTTGAGAAAGGACAGGTAAAAAAAGAAATAGAACATTTCTACTGAAATTTCAGAAAAGGACACAGAACTGCAAAGCTTTAGTCCAATGATAATAAAAACTCGAGTCAACCATGTTGAATGTATCAGTTTTATTCCACTGAAAAGTACATCCTTTGTCTCTTGCTAAATAAAAGGCAGGGTTTTTACTTTGGTACTTTTTGTTTTTTCTTGGTAAAGAAGCAGTTCTAAACAGGTCTATGCTGAGTGTGTTACAATTTTTCATATCACTGTCTATGGAAAAAAAAACAACCAACCAAGAGGCTAACAATGTGTAAATGATCAAGGAAAAACAAACAAACAAAAACACAACTTTCTCCCTGAAAATTAAATGTCAAATTAGATTTGAAATGCTTACAGAGATACTTTTCATTTGTTCATTATGATAGAAATGATAAATGAGCAAAGCTTCTTGATCTGGGGATAATGTACTTCTTTAAATTTTCAATTTTGTCCTGGTTTTATATAAGGTGTTTTGTAAGTACAAATTGCCATTTTCATCACCAAAACCACTTGGTGTTTAATAAGGCATAGGCTGACTGCAAATTTGGTAGCTGATAGAAAGCATAAAAATATACAATTAGTTATAATTTTCTCATAATAGAAATATCTAACATTTTTGCACTTTTTCATCTCATGAGAATAGAAACATGTATACACACACACACTCACTTCCCAATTCATATATTTCCTAGAGATGTCATTTTTGAGCATTTATAATGTATTCTTCATAAAATCTTGTCATATGCTTTTAGTTATTATTGCTGGCTTTAGTCCTGTGCAGATGTATTTTAACTGTCTTTTGACATCAAGGAGAAGAAGTGGTATTTTATTTAAGCAGGTAGTGTTGAAACTAACAAAACAACTTAGGAGAAAAGGGCCTTTAAATTCATGGTAAAGTACCTAAAAGCTTGTCTGTTTCCTACTTACCAGTCAGACTTTAAAAAAGTGATGCTTGGGCTGTGAGATGTAACTGGGGTGTGGTATTAGATTCTTGTTCCTGTTGTAACAAGTTATCACAAACTTAGTGGGTTAAAGCTACGCAGTTTTGTTATCTTTCAGTTCTGGGGGTCAAAACCCTAAGTAGTGTCTATAGGACTGACTGAGAATCCATTTTCTTTCCTTTCTTGGCTTCTAGAGGCTGCCCACATTGCTTGGCGTCTGGCCCCTGTTATCAGATTACTCCAACCTCTGCTTCTGTTTTCACATCTCTCCTCTGTGATTTCCCTCTTATAAGAACTCGTGATTACGTTGGGCTCACCTGGGTAATCTGGGCTAGTCTCTCGGCCTCATGATCCTTAGCTTAATCACATTTGCCCAGTCCCTTTTACTGTGTGAAGTGACATATTCTCAGGTCTGGGAATTAGGATATGGACATCTTTGAGGTACCATTATTCAGCCCACCAAAGGACTCTTATCCAAGCATTTGGTTGATCTCTCTTCATCAGTCTTAGCTTTGGGGATAATGGAATTCTGGTGGAGCAGTACGCAAATTTTAAAATACAACTATATATACTGTATGAGTGTATGTGCACAACCGTCTGTAGTTAGAGAAATTAAGTTAATAAATTATCAATCATGACTCACCAGGACAATGGAAATTGTTAATTAAAAATCATGTTATTATTGAAATGTGGATGCTCTTGTCAAAAGTTCAAGAAAAAAAAAAAGAAGTAAAAAACCAGTGACTCACTGAAGTGGTGATTAGCAAAAGTTTATTGTGTGCACACCAAAAAGATAGTATGCAAATGGAGAGTACTCAAACCAATACATGGAATGAGGCTTAAAGATATATTGTTATAAAGTAGCTTGTATAGGGTAGAAACAGTGACTATTCGTCACAGTGATGATTATAGTATTAGAATTTTCTTAAATGGGAGAGAATTGGTTAGTGGTTGCCTCATATCCATTTTGGGGAACAATTTAAGTTTCACTTAAATTTTCAGAGGCATAAGCAAGAAGTGACCCAGGTCAAGTTAGCCTCGTTTGTCATACAAAATAATCTAACTTAAGCTTTGCTTGTATGACTAAAGCAGTTTGTCTGTTCAGGGAATTTTCAAGGCTGGTCTCCATTTGTGTTTGATTTTACAACTCTTCATTACTAATTGCCCCTTTAATACAAGCTTGGGCAGATTTTTAAGGATGGATTTAGCAAAGATAAATGATGTTATGAATTATAGTCTTATAATGTATAATATGGTTTATTTTTAATCAACCAGGCATTTTGTGGAGGAGAACTAACTCCTTGATAAAATGAAACTGCCAGTTTTGACCAATTTTTGACCAACCTTTCCTCACACCAACCTTCTTAATAATAATCCAAATATATTTTCCTATTTCTGTTAAACATAGACTTAAAATGGTGAGTTGCATTTTATCTTACACTTACAATGATGATATTTCTAAAGGAATGATTTAAAAAAATACACTATTATTAACATATTTGGCTAAATTAGTATTGCATAACCAGCTATTGTAACTGTAATTTTCAGTATAGTCTTTAAGAGACTCTGGAGGATAACATTGAATCTCTCTCAAGTTTGATTTTTAGTTTTCATGGATGCTTTAATTTTATACGGTATAATCTTTAGTATTCAAGTTATTTTATTTTAACCATGGGAGAACTTAGCTTTATTTTTGGCGATTAACTAAATAAAGCTATTGATCTTTCTGATAATAAAATATAAAACACTGGTATTGCTTTGATGTTCATCCCCCCCTCCCCATCCAAAAATAATGTATAATTCTTTTTGAAAAATTTGATTTTTTTCCATTGACATCAGCTTGTTAGGGCAAATATGAAGTCTTAAGGCAGAACCTTCTGCCCGCCAGGCGCTCATCACCAGTGTCTACAATACACAGAGTAAACTATAGTAGGAGCTGTTTGGTACTTTGGGTGGAGTGTTTCCCTTTTAGTATATGTGCTGCCAAAGCGAGCAATGGGTGAAGCGCTATGGAACTGTTGATGGAGGAAGACAAAGTTTGTTGGGGAAGTTTTGATTAAATGAGTTAAAATGTCCTTGGACTTTCAAGAAAGACTAGAATTTTGTTGTCGGGGAAAGGGCATTCGAAGCAAAGCAATTAAGTAGTAAAGACACATAAAACTCTATATTTGGGGAAAGTGGATAGAATAGCATAGGGAACATAGAAGTGTAGGTTGAACCGTGAAAGGAGAGGAGAAGAAGGCATTGAAGAGAAATCTTTTAACCGTATTATGAAAAACAATTCATATGGAATTCTGAGGACTCTTTTCTTCATCTGCATATGCACAGTGTTTTGGAGTACCGGAATATAAAGGGAAACAATATAAGGTACTTCCTAATACTTGATAACTAACACAGCTCCTTTAATTTTACATGAGCCTAATAGAAATTTGAAGTTGAATTAGTAATACTTTCTGTAGATATCTACAAGAATTATGTTCTCCTGGTAGTGAAATCATTGCCTCTTACATGATAAGAAAGGAAATACATCTATATTTCTCTTTTAGCAATTATGAATGGTATATTATTAACCATCATATATCTGTTAGCAATGAGATGTAGATATACTTAATAAATATTTGTGATGTTAACTGAGTTCTGAAAACGTAAGTCACAGCCTTTCCCTAATACTTAGCTTGTGCAGGAGGTTGTAAGCAATTTTTTAACTTAGGATCAATATTGCACTCTTCAGGAGTTTGGCTGTTGAATGGGTATTACCCTTCCTTTATCTTTAATTTGTAATTAGTTACCAGATTTCATCATTTATACTTCCTTTAAATCTCTCCATACTGTCCTGTTATGCATGTAGTAGCAATTAATTTTTTTTAGTAAATTAACATTTGCCTTAGTATTTAAATAGCAAGTTGACTTCTACGGAAATGGCATAACGTTATTATAAATTGATCATGGTGAAATATTCAAAGAGCTGGAATCTACATAGTTATTCAGTAGACCCCTATTGATGGATATTAGTTTTAGTATTTGACTTTGATTCTTCCTGTTTTGTGAAAAGATAAAAAGTAACAGTTCATTGGGACATTAAAATAAGAAGATATAAATTAGTCTGTGGCAACTCATGTATCTAAAATCTTTCATTTAAGACCATCTATATCCAGCTTCCAAAAATATTACTATAAATTTTTATTAAAATGAGCAATTAGATGTTTTCATATAAATATAACAAGATTATCATACTAAGCCAGGGTGAATCCAAACTTAGTAAACTCTATAGGCTATGATTGTCCTAATCTTTTCATGTCTTTTGATTGAAAGAGTCTATTATTATAAAAAGATAGACATGATACTAGCTTTGATCTTCTTCCTTAGGGCTGTAAGTGAAACTGCCTGCACATTCTCATAAGCTTCTTGTTTTAATTACAGAGTATAACATTACATTTCATACAATAGGAAGATATTTAAAACAAGATTAGTTTGACTATCTCAGAAGTGTGGCATGAAGCATTAAATAGGGTAAGTGGAAAATACATATACACACAACATATTTAGCTTCTGATTCAAGGAGCTCAATCCAGTGGATATCTTTTAAAATAATCACCTTGAAGTACTGAAAATTCATTCATTGGGATCATATAATCAACGCTTTTAAAAACCCACCTTGAAATGGAATATCTGGTTGAAAAATAAATAATTGAGTTGTAGCAAGCTATTCTTAACTGCTGTTACCTGGAGGGATAATATAAAACTGTCCCCAAAATCACAACAGTGCAAATTGTCTTTAAGGGTTGGAGTTTGCTTAGCAAGCTGATAACATAGGCTCATTAGGTAAATCCCCTTACGTCTATCTTACTCCCAATATAATTATATATATTATATATAATATATATGTATATTTTTTAATTAGGATGGATTTATATACATGTCTATACATGTGAATATGTATTGAAGGTGGTTTGCATATTTTTCCAAGGGATTTTTCTTCTGAGACTTTCTCAAGGGGATTATTCTGTATCTGTGGTTCAATGTAGGTGAATGAAACAAAATGAACAAAATACTTAACTGTCAAATATACACTTTTCAGTCTTAGCAGGATCCCCAGTGCTGTTACAAAGAAATCTTTTCACAGGTTCCCAGTTGATTCCTTTTCCAATTCCCCATAGCAGTTATCCTAAACCTTCACCACTCTTTCCAATTCTACCTTTTTCCAAATTTCAAAAAACAATCTTGCTTTTCAGTTCTTTGAAAAAACATAATCAGGCAAGAATACCAGCTTCCCTACCAGCTAATGATTTATCTATTTCATATTTCTATCCTTTTTTCCTCAGGGCAGGTGCTCCTACTAGTGTTTACGTTCTCATTCCAGCCCCATGAATTCTCCTTGGGAAACTCTTCCACTTTCATGTCCTTGGGCTCCAGTCCCTCTTCCTACAGTGGCACCTTTTCCTCAGCCTACAAGTTTACTCCATCTTTTCAGAACTCATCATACTTGAGCATTGTCAAAATGACCCCCTTCCTCATTCTAACTCTTCAGATTTCACCTGGTTTTAGTAAAACTCCTTTTCCCTTGCCCTTCTCCTTTCATATCTCTAGCTAAACTTTCTGTCCTCTCCATCCCCTTGCCTGACCTACTCTTTTCTTTGCCCTCACCTCCTTACCCCCACCTCACTTTAATTTCATCTACATCTATTCTTAGAGTTTTTCACTGTCTTCTTACAGCTTCAGGTATGTTCCATGTTTCCATCTTTGATTATTCTCCTGAATTTCAGATTTAAATGAATCACTGCCTGATGTATATTTATTCTTGGATCTCCCACAAGCATCTCATACTCATTTTATTCCCCAAAGAGTTGATAAGTCATACATTGAGGGTCAAAGATCTGAATTTAAGATTCTGACATTTAATGAGATGGTGAGCAGAATATTTGACTTCAGTTTCCTCACCAAACACTGTCTTGGAATTCCATTTTGCCAATATACTTATCTACCAACCATCCCTTCTCATATACATTATTGCAATAACATTCTAATTGATCTCCTTGTTTCCACCTTCACTTCACTTAAGTTTACTCTCAACACAGTAGTCAGAGTTACCCTTTAAAAAAGTAAGTTAGTTTGTCTTTTTACTCAGAACTTTTCAGCAGTTTCCCATCTTGACTTTTAGTAAAACTCAAACCTTCATCTGCCACTTTCAACCCTGTATTTACTGATTTCTTGACTTCAACTCTTTCTACTCTCTCTTTTCCTCCAGCCATTCTGATCTCCTTAGTGTTTCTTTAAATATGCTGGGCACCCTCCTGCCTCCGATCTTTAGTATATGACCTTTACCACATGTCCTTTTATTCAAATAGTTGTCACCCTTACCTTCCATAAGTCTTTATTTCAAATGTCCCATTGTCTGTGACATATTCTCTGACCACTTTATTTAAAATTGTATCTCCATCTCCCCCACCTCCAATTCTTAACCTCCATCTCTGTTTCATTTTTCTCCATAAGGTTTTATCTTCTAATATACTATACATTTAACTCATTTATTTTATTTTTGTTTCTATCCTGCCACTAAAATTTAAGTTTTGTGATGGCAGGGATTTCTGTTTTGGAAAAAAAAAAAATGTATCCCCAGTGCCTAGAACATAGTAGAAACTCATTTGTGATTGTTTAATAAGTAAATGAATGAACAAATTAAGATGGGGTAGTGGTGGTGGAAGTGCTTTTGAGGTAAAAAGCAACACACTATAAAATACTTATTATTCCCTCTATTATACCTACTGTTATTATTCTAATGCCCCCATGACCAGGCTCACACGGACCTTATTTTTTTTTTATATCCATATGTTTTATCTTGGTTTTGAGATCCCATCCAATCAATTTTTGAGACTATTTACTTAGAGACATATTTGAGCCTTGCAACCGTTAGGTCACCAATTCTTAACTCATACCTCACTTGGAGCAGAGTCTGCATTTTAGTCCCCATTACTTTAGTTCAATCATCGGGAGCTTTTCTCTAGACAATTGCAACAGTCTCCTGACAGATGACTTTGTACAATATCTTATCATAAATAACCTTTCTTAAATACTTTTGTGAGACTTCAAATTATCTACAAACACTTCCTATGGTAATCAACGTCCTTCATTCCTGACTCTGACCTATGTTTTTGAGATGCTATTTTCCAACACCATGAACAGTTCTTTATGGTCCTTTTTTATTTCTTTATACTTTCAATAAGTACTTATTGATTATTTACTGAGTCAGGCCTTATACAATGATAGTTAGCAAGGCGCCATCTCTTTTCCCTTATCCTCATAGAAATTTGCTATAGTTTGGGAGGTAAGAAGAAAGGAAACAATCTAGTGTCTCAAGATCATAAATCAAATGCAGAGTAGCTATAGGTACAATGAACATCCATTCTGACTTTTCTGGAGTAGATTTAGTTTATGCCTGTTTCCCAGTATAATTATTAATAAGCCTTCCTTCATTTTCAGAACTTTCCCAGTTTGGTGATAAATTATACAGTCTCCTTGTCTATAAGCAAAACAATTTGAATTTTATCTCATGTTCTTTCCCTACATTAACTACAAAAGTTATGTGACAGTCTAAAACAAAATTTAAGTCCTCCTCCTGTAGCAGTGGAAAATACTTATAAATATCACACAAACTGTTTGGTGAAAAAAAAAAAAAAACTCAAGGCTTTATAACCTGAATGCCATTTCAATTTTAGAATTTTTTTTTGTTTCAAATGCACTTTAATAATTAGTTCCTTAGTTATATTGTCACTCTACCCCTTGTCTGGAATGCCCTATATTTACTCTTCATTTATCCAAATCCTAACTATTTTTAAAGTAATGCTTACATCTCCAAACTATTCTTTTGTTTTGTTTTGTTTCCATCTCTATGTTCTCTTCTTTTTTTAGATATATATTTTTTAAAGTTTTTATTTATTTATTTGAGAGAGAGAGACAGAGCAAACAAGAGCACAAGCAGGGGGCGGGGAGAGGCAAAAGGAGGGGAGAGCAGACTCCCCTGCACAGGAAGCCAGATGTGGGACTCCATCCCAGGATGCTAGGATCATGACCTGAGCCAAAGGCAGACACAGGCACCCCTGTGTTCTTATTTATTTATTTATTTATTTATTTATTTATTTATTTAATTTATTTTGTTTTTTGAAGATTTAATTTATTTGTTTGAGAGACAGAGAGAGTGAGCGAAAGCATAAGTGGGGGACCGGCAGAGGGAGAGGGAAAAGCAGACTCCCCCTGAGCAGGGAGCCAGACGTGGGGCCCCATCCCAGAACCCTGGGATCATGACCTGAGCCTAAGGCAGACACTTAACTAACTGAGCCACCCAGGTACCCTTCTGGTCCCTTCTTTTAGCAGTTATTTTCTGTATTATTTATTTGGCAAATTTTTGTATAAAAGTACTTTTCTACATGCAGTGTATTGGATCCTTAAAGACAAAGATGTGACTTCTACATTTTTGTAGCACCAATTCTAGAGCTAAATACAGAGTATGCTCAATCAACTTAATGTAAAAACAAAACAAAATAAAACAACTCAGCTATGATAATAGTGGTAATAAGTGTGGTATTGATGGTGAATTTATTGAAAAACATAATAGGATAAGATAAAATAATAGGAACTTTCAGGTAATATCTATAGTTTGAAAGTGGAAAAAATAAGCTGTGTATATGTTTGTGTGTGTTTGAAATATATATTATTGAAAATAATGTTGGGGTCAGCAAAGAGGTTGAGGGAGAGAAAGAAAAGATATACCGTATTCGATCCCATTGTGTGGAAAATCCACCATCATTCTGTATTACTGGGGGGGGAAAGTCAATTAAGTTTATCTTGAATCATTCCTGTATATACATAACAAAAGTGTAAGTGATATCAAATGGCTAAGATTTGATATGGCTAACACTCCTTCACATTCAGAGATCATCCCAACTGTAAAAAAAAAAAAAAAAAGAAAAGAAAAAATTCCTACTTCAGACGTTTAAAATGTTAAAAAAGTAAATATTTTATTGAATAGATTCACAGTGTATAAGTATATTGCAAAAACAAAACAAAACAAAACAAAACAAAACAAAAACCCAAGACATAAGATGAGTTTACTGGACTTGAGGAAAGAGTACAGATCCTAAATATTCTGAAGCCATTGAAGGAAAATAATGTGATTTTTGGATACAGCCAGTTGTAGAAACTCAAGTTAGAGCAAAGCTTTATGGAAGTTACTATCACTTTTGCTGTCCAGTAGCAGAAGCTGTCACCTGGGAACCTCTAGCAAAAAAAAAAAAAAAAAAAAGGAAAAAAAGAAAATGTTGTGTTAATGAGTTTCTAATTGATGTGACATGAAGCCCCAGTATCAGGATGAAGGATTAGCAACTGAATTCTCAGGGATGGAGTACAATATTTAAGTTTTATTTCTGATTTTTTTTTCCCTCTTAGAGCAGAGGAGGAAACTATAACTTCTATACCCAAGAACGTCTGCTTTGGATCAACATCTTCTATAAAACCTACTGGCTGTGATTGCCGTATGCCTTATCCAATATGACCAAAGTCCTAGTCATAAACACAAACAGAATTCTTAACTATTTTCAGAACAGATTGTGTGAGACCACGACATAGTAAATTCTACCAAAATGTGTGTGCTTGAGCTGAGTAGCTAAAATTAAGATAAGTAATTGGTTTAGTTTTGCTGCTGAACAGAAAACGTGGATCACATGCATGTACCTTTTATGTATTGCTTTCCCACATTTCATCTTTGTACTGCTCTTGTGTTCATGTTCAGATCATTCATATTTTATTTCGAAACATTTTCATTTTCAGATCAGCAGTTGTGTGATCCTGGTGAATTTCTTTGCCACGATCATGTGACTTGTGTCTCCCAGAGCTGGCTGTGTGATGGGGACCCTGACTGCCCTGATGATTCAGACGAGTCTTTAGATACCTGTGAGTAGAAAGGTTCTCGTGCCATTCAGATTTACCTTACATGTGAAACAAAATGTCAGTTGTTTTCACGGATGACTGCTGTTCTAGCTGCTGCTGCTGCTTCTTTTTTTTTTTTTTTCCCAAATAGCCTAAGAAACTTGAAACCTTTTGTTTGTGTTTCCTCTAAAATGACTATGTGAATGAGACCATAACATGCAGTTTTGTAGCGTGAATTAATTTTTGAAGGGAAGAAAAAGCAAGGTTAATTATCTCAATGTGATTGTGTTACTACTAGAAAAAATAATAACTTGAGGAGGAAAAAAAAAATCCTTTAAAACATAGCACTCAAAGAGAGTAAGACCCTCTCCAATAATTTATTTCACCCATTTTGAGACAGAAGAGCATATAGAAGAAGTAGTTAAGTAATCAAGTTGAGCTCCCATATTATTTCTGTTAATGTCTTCAGGCACTATGCAAATTATTGAACATATTTTATTTAGAAACGGCAAGACAGAAATTATATTTATTCATCTATACAGGGAGCTTCTTTGCCTTTATAATATTAGATTCAGAAGCCCCTCACACACATGGATCCCAACTATCATAGTACCACTGTCTCTAACTTGGGATCCACTGAGGGCTTTGCACACATGAAAGGTGCCACTAATGCGAAATTATAAATAATAGAACCCCAGCTAAATCTGCTACATTTTTTAATACCTACTATCATATGGAGTATAAACAGTCCCCTAAATTTTGATATTGCTATTTCTAGCACTTCTGGTTTGGTCTGTGCACCCCGTGCAACCAGGTGTGACAGCTTATCAGTATTCTCAAAGCAGCTACGTTGTGCTATTGGGTCGAAGTGGGAAAAAAAAAAAAAATCCATCATCCTTAGTGCTTGATATCGTAAGACATAACAATTACTGGTTCCATTTTCCATTTTTATTTACTTGTTTACAAGTCTTGCAGGCAAGGCCAATATAAGTTTTGATGAAAATCTTGCCATTAGAAAGCAGAGGCAATGATTATTCATTTTCTTTATGTTTGCTAGTGTTTTTAAAGTTTCTCAGCATATGGGTTCTTGAATATTTGCATTAATTGCTCCTTCCTTTGAACAGATCACTTCTTTCATAGGAGGAGGTTGTAGTTGTTTGCTGCATTTGTAATTTTCACCGGTTTAATTTAGAAAGCCTTTGCTAGACTCATTATAGCATAGAAAAGTTTCTCGGCATGGTAAGAGAAAAAAATATAGGTTAATGGGGAAAAAAACCCTAATGGATAAATAAATGTAGTAAATCCATACGGAAGAATGTTATTTGGCTATAAAAAAAAAAAAGAATGAAGTACTCATACATGCTACATGGATAAACCTTGAAGACATTTTGCTAAGGAAAAGAAGTAAGTCACAAAAATCCACATATTCTATGATTTCATTCATTTGAAAGATCTCAAATAAGCAAATCTACAGAAATAAAAAGTAGGTGAGTGGTTCTCAGGGCCAGCTGGGGTTGGAGCCAATGAGGATTGACTGCGAATGATATGGGATCTCTTTTGAAGGTGAAAATGTTGTAAAATTAGATTGCAGTATGGTTGCACAACACTGTTAATATGTTTAAAAACATTGGCTCACACATATTAAAATGGGTGAATTGCATGGTATGTGAATTATATAATAATAAAGATGTTTAAACATGAAAAAAGAAGGAAAAAATATCCATAGTATGGCTGTGGGTGCAGATGGCATAATAATGATAAAAGACAACAATAATAAATGCACTGGGCATGAAATTCATAAGTAGTGGGACCCTCCCCTACTGAAGTACCATCTGGGAGTTTTCTCCTTGTTAGCTGCAAGGGAGGGTTGCCATGGCACAGTCAGAATAAAAAGTTAAATTTTTGAGTTTTGGTACTAGAATCTTGCGTTTCTGTCCTGCCTTCCACAAAGCTGCTGATGGGAAAAATGACAGAGACATGAGATAGCTTTGTGGAATGGATGTGCAGGAAGGCCACGTTAAAGGGAAAAATTCCATGGAACTGTGTACGTGGCACAAAGCAAAAGCAATTGAGAAGACATGGCTGGAGAGCCTGTAAAGGCAGGTGTTTTCTTTATGCTGATCAAAAATAGAGTATAATGATGCTCTTTTTGTGTCAAAGAGGGAGAGTTCAGTAGGAGACTCAGACCGAAGAGGCTTTGTGGTAGAGAAGAGTAGCAAGGACCTGTGTGATCACAACCAAAGTCCAGAGAGGAAAGAGACCTTGCAGTGAGTGCTGAAGTGGATGGGTGACAAGTATCCCTCTTCCCCACCCATGCCCACTCCACACCTTTAGGAACATGGCCGATACCCATCAGGGCCACACCAATGGACTAGACCCAAGTTTGCCGGCCAATGTCCACCCTGATTGATTGGGCATATCCTGTGAATTGTTGGTGTATCCACCACAATGTTGTTAAATATTTGAATGTCTACCTTGGGCTTGGGAAAAGGTAGGTCCTTCATTCACAGAGATTAGGGGCTTTAGCAGCCTGAGGCCTTAAGTTAGAAATTATGTATGGATTAATTAAAAATAGAGATAGACTTTCTGCTTTCTTAAAATATTTTTTAAATGAAAATCATACCTGCTGAAGATATTTTTGGCAGTTTTTAAGTATATAGCTATTTTCCTCTCCAATAAAATGTGATGAATTCTATTTAAAAATATTTCTTCATTTTGGCTGTTCTTATTCTTTTAACATCAAAATTGCTGAATATCCTTAAAGGAAATGTTAAAACTATTCTCATATCAGTGTAGTTATGTAACAAAGCAGAGACATGACTATTTCTCTACCTGGGTACTTAATCTGGGCAACATATTTGGATCTACATTAAATTGGCCTGTTCCTGATGAATGGTTTCAGTCAGTACCCATTGAAATATGGACAAGCATAGAAAAAAAAAAAAGCTTTATGAAAAATATTGGAGTTTTTCAAATTTAAATTTTTCAATCCAGATGTTCACAATTACCATTTTCTCTAATCACAGTGCTTTGTAATGTGTTGTTTTATGACATTCATATGCAGTCATCGCTGATATACATAAAATAATTGCATAATTTTATAATTATATGGATGCATACATTCGAAGTGAAGGATAAATACTAGAAATCGAAAACCTTGAAGACTGATTCTTAGGAAGGGTAATTTTATGCTCATTGTCTGAATGAAAGTGTGTTATCATCTTTGATTTGCAGACAAAATGTGTTGTATCTACAAAATATTAGATGAAAACAGCTGATGTAATACACTTATTTTTTCCTAAATCCACTTAGCCTTTAAAATGATACGACCAATATAGCATCAAATTTATTATGATAGTGGGAAGGCTCTGCAGTGACAACATTCTAATAGGAAGAAAAAGTATTTTCAAGGAAAAAATGAAGCTTTACTTGTGAAATGCTAAATGCTTAGAAGATGAACGTACATACAGAAAAGTAAGAAATTTTGAACTTAAATGGAATTTAAGTATTTGGGGATCGGAGATGTTAACATGCACATATGTTCCTCTTCTGTGTTTGTTTAGGCTCAGGCTCTAGTGAAAAAGAAAGGCAAAAAACCCCCAAACAACCAAACAAAAAAACCAAAATCCAAGACCAAAAAGACTCCAAACTTTTGTGGGAGGTTGGTTTACCACTAAGCTGATTGCATATTGGGATGAGTTTTCTCAAATATGCAATTGGAGAAATTTAATAATTTATATCCTTACATTGGATCTGAGAAATGATCCGTTAGCCTTCTATTAAAATAAAACTCCTTATTTCTTCATGTTATTTGAAGTAATTTTTCAGGGGTCTAAATGGCTAATCATCTTTAGGTTCTACGAGGTAATGAGAATAGAAAATCAGGAAAATCACCATCTTCCTACTTAGTGCTTTCAATCCAGTTGTAAATCTATCATCGTGTGTGACAAGAATTAAAGTGAATGTGATAATGTTTATTTGTGGAATGAAAGCTTAGCACCACCTGTGGCAGGGAAAGCTTCTTGAAAGGCACTTTTATTCTGAGGTATTTAAAATTTAATTCCTTCTAGGATTTTCTGTTCAGTGCTTAATGATACTTCCTTTCCAACAATCTGCTTCAGCTGATGTGTGATGTTTTCTGCCAATCTGATGTTAATATACTTAAAACCAGATTCTTCTTTTTTAAGTCAGGAAGGTATTAGTTCTGCCATTTCTTTTCCTTCCCTATTGCCCTACACTGCCCCCTTTCAGAAAATCATTTAGGTTGCCCTTCAATTTCATATCATACTTTGGATGTATGACTCACCGGCCAACAAAGGAGAATAAAAATGGCCTTAAAAAAGGGTAAGATTTGCAACCTGGATAATTGTGATCATTGGCACATTGACTCTACTCTATCCTGTCCTTCTGAGGGATCAACAAACAATTTCTGTAAAGGACCAGATAGTATATATTTTAGATTTTGTGTTTCATGTGATTTCCATTGCGTATTCTTGTTTTTTGTTTGTCAAACCCTTTAAAATGGGAAACAAAAACAAAAAACTTTCTCAGCTTACAGTCTGTACAAAACAGGCCACAGGTGGGATTTGGCCAGTGGGCCGTAGTTTGCTAACCCCTGTTGCAGTGTCAGTGCGAAACTATACCCACCGTTCAGTATGGAGTTGGGTCTGTGCCCAGGTACTGCTGCCACAGGGAGCAACATCGCCCCTTACAATAGAAGCATGTGGCACAGGGCTATGTGTGTACCCACCACCACATGGGGCCAGACTCAGGCAATATGGTGTCATCTACAAAAACTGGGTTCTTTCTTCTATGTTTGCATATCACCTTATTGGTTAGGATTGCATTTGACACAGACCAGAAACAGTCACTTAACCAGAAAGGGATTTGTTGTTCTTATATAAGAAAGTTGCAAAACACCAGCTTTCTGCTCTGGCATCCCTAGCATGGAGCTGTCAGTCTTAGAGTCAAAGTATGACTACTTCACCTCTGCCAGTAGATAATTTCATTTCAGGCAGAAAGAAGGGAAGGGGGAAATGGAAAAAGGCAAGTGCTAGTCTCTCTGTCTAACAAAACATCAAGGTCAGTGGATTTCTGCTTAAATATCCTTGGCCAGAATGAAACATATGAGATATGGGGCAGTGAGTATTTTCACCAGGGCCCATAGCTTTCCAAAAAAGAATTAGTGGCTCTGCTATTAAAGAACGAGGGGAGGGTAGCTATTGAGTAGGCAGAAGCACTAGGCAGCATGTGCCTCAAGGTCCTTTCGCTCCCCTTCCTTCTCTCCATCCACCGCATGGGAGGAGGCAGGCAGAGTGCACCAACAGGGCTTCTGAATCCCAGCTGCTTGGCTCCAAAGCCAGTTCCTCTGTGAATACCTTTGTTCTCAGCCAACTGACTTCACCTTTCCAGGCTTCCATTACCTCAGCTGTACAAAGGACATGACAGTACCTGCCTCACAGTACTGTGCTTATAAAGTAGTGTCTGTTGCAGGGCACCTGGGTGGCTCAGTCAGTTCAGCGACAGACTCTTGATTTCAGCTCAGGTCATGGTCTCAGGGTCATTAGATTGAGACCCATGTTGGACTCCAAACCTGCCTAGGATTCTCTCTCTTTTCCTCTCCCTTTGCCCCTCCCCTGTTTGTCCTTTTCCTCTCTCTCTCTCTCTCTGTTAAAGAGAAAGAAGAAAGAAAGAAAGAAAGAAAGAAAGAAAGAAAGAAAGAAAGAAAGAAAGAAAGAAGAAAGAAAGAGGAGGAAAGAGAGAAAGAAAGAGGAGGAAAGAGAGAAAGAAAGAGGAGGAAAGAGAGAAAGAAAGAGAAAGAAAAGAAAGAAAAAGAAAAGAAAAGTGTCTGTTGCATAGTAAGACTTTCTTCACCCCACAGCCTACCATGAATTCCAGATGCGCGGAGCTCTGACCAAGCACCTTACCCTGAAGGTCTTTTGATAGAACATCCTAACTGCCCCCTCTCTCAGTCTTACTGAAAATTGGCCTTATTCTCTAAGGGTGTGGCTAGGGACAGGATTAATCTACCACATACACTCATTCAATTTAAGTTGTTAACGGTTTTTAATAATTAGGTATGTTATACTCAAACATTAGGACAAATACGGTATCAAGATTATTTGGGGACAGGTGGCTTTTTTCTAGGAACTCTTCCAAAAACATCATGTTAACTAATTGACTAAAGTTAAAATACATGGCTACAAAACACATTAGTGAATGATCATGTTTAATCAACACTGCAGTCCTGAAATGTAGAGGTTATCTCATTTTAAAAAATGAAAAAATTGAGTTTAGGGTCCTATGTCCTCCTTACACTGTTATTGGTGAAGGCAGAGTTTATATTTCTTTGAACTTGCCTTCCTATTTTGAAATGCTGAGTTAAAGAAGGACCCAACTCCTCAAAGGACCCCTTAGGCCACCTAATTAAAAATATTATGTCATTTGAAGAACACAAAAAGCTATCCCAACAGGGTTATATCACACTGACGTGAGGAGTGATCAGTTCTAATTGAATAATGCAGTAAAAATAACAAGTCTTCTGGGTAATAGGAATAGAAGCATTTATGAAAAATGAAAATAACTGTGAGTTATTAGGCTTAGATGCGCCTCTGCATGAGTTGACCACATCTTTTCTTGTGTTTCTGGTGTATAGGATTTTAGACTTTATTTAGATAGGAAGATATTAATGAACTTCTTATATTTATACAGTGACCTTTCCCCTAGGATATGAGGTAGAAACCGTTTTATAATTTCCTTCTAAATTTTCTTTCTTTGACAGAGGTCAGAGAAATAAAATGAAATTCAAGTGGGAGGTTATTAGCAAACAGATCCTGCCCTTTAAATATATATAGTAGAATAGGACATTGAAACTAGACTATAGGAACAATAAAATGAATGGAAGTGTGGTGCTTGTTTCTAAGTAATAGTGATTTAGAGGTCACTTTGCGATGAGCTAATATATGAGAGCCACACAGTTAAGCTTTTCGTTAGGTAGAGAAGTTGAAATGATCTTACAGATTAAAGGGAAAGCATATGGGACCCATGAGAACAGTTTATGTCTCTTTCAGTTCTTTTTGTTTTGCTCTTCATTTTATTCTGAGACTCCTCTCTTTAGCAATGGAGAGGCCAAAAACATTGACCCTTCTTTAATAATAAAAAGACTCCCACTTAAGAGTTGATATGGAGGGGTGACAGAAAGGTGGGGAAAGGTGTAATTATGAGTTGAAAGAGTGTCTAACGTTGGTTCCTTTTCCTAGCACAGTGGGGATGGGTGGAGGGTGACATTTCTCTTCATTCTGCCCCACAATGTACTAATGGGTCTCTGAAAGTCTGCCTCTGCAATTTTAAGAAAGCTTGATTGGAGGCAGAGGTGATAAAACTGAGTGTACTACAGTTCACACAGGCAGAGCAAGACCAGCATTTAAAAAAAAGCCACACTTTTTGACTCAAGGAGTCACTGGTTGTTGGTTTTCTGATCTGAGATCACAGGTCACAGGATAAAAAGGGACTCGTGTCCCTCAGCTGGGACTGGAAACTGGAGGGAATGCAAACTTTGAAATGTTGTAAAATAAAGGGGGTAAGACAAAATAGATGAATTCCACAGACACCTCTGATAAAATCCCTTCGGCTTAAGGGATGATGTACTGTAAACAAATGCTTTTGCAGGGCTCTGTGGGGACAAAGCTGGAGGCTGAACAAGGAGTCTTCTTAGAAATGATTCAATCCATCATTTATCCACATCCAATCTAGCATTTGGGGTTGGGGATGAAGGCTTTCTACCTTTCACGGGTGAGCAAATTTCTTCCCGGAGGACGTTTTATTCTTTATAGTCAGTGTATAAAATTTACATTTGACTTTCACTCAGAAGTGCTTCTAAAATGACATATTTTGTTAAATGAAGCACTAAAGGATGTTGTGTTCTAAGAACTTATTTTAATGGCAATGCCTTTCTTTTTCTGTCCTATCTCCCACATCTTCCATCATCCTTCTCTGAAAGCAAGATATGAAACCCAGCTGTCATAGGCCTAGGGAATTTTCATCAGGACAAAGAGTATCGTTATTCTACTAATTGCTGTATTGGACCTGTGCAGGTCCAGCAGCATGATTAACTTTGTGTTGATTTTCTTTTTTTAATTAAAATCTTTGTAACATTAGCTTTCCTGATTTTCAGGATGGGAAAAATTGCTCACAAAGCTGTAAAGTTCATGGGAGATGGGTAGACTAAACAGGGCTTAGGTGAGAGGACACCAATTTAGTGGATGAAGCTAACACCATGCACTCAGGTTGCATGCAGGGTTTGTCGTTGGTTTGTTTACTGGGGGGAAAAAGGTGCCTTGGAAAGGAAGAGTTTGTCCAAATGATTCACTGGTTAACCTTGAAGGACCCAATACAAGAGGGTCGAATCCATCAAATGGCACAAATCTTTCTTGGGATTCAACAGCAAGAAAGAAAACAAATACTTCCCAATAACCCTGGTTGAGTTGCCAATGGAAAAGTAATTCCTAATATAAATTACTTGTCTTTGGATTCAGAATACAGTCATAAGACCAATAATCTCATCTTTAACAAATAGGAATTGTAGAAATAAGTTGTAGAGTGTTTCGATGATTTGTAAAGGACATACACATTAGAATCTTTTACCATCTTTTGAACATTGCAACTCTTCCCCTCCACCCCCCCAAGAAAGATAAGTCAGGCATAGTGGCTATTTAAAAATAAAGAAAGAAATCTAAGGCAAGATTGCCTGGTCAAGATTCTCATTGCTAATGGGTAACAAGGCTAGAATAAAAATCCAGAAATTCTATTTCCTAACTTCCTATTATAGTATCTGTTATGGGTTGAATTGTGCCCCCTCAAAACTCATAAGCTGAAGCCCAAAACTCGTATGTTGAACTCATATTTGAAGCCCAATACCTCAGAATGTGACTGTATTTGGAGATACGACCTTAAAAGAGGTAATCAACTTAAAAAGAGGCCATTGGAATGGGTCTGAGCTTAGTGGTGGTCTCATAAGAGGAAATTTGGATACACTAAGGGACACTGGGGCGAGCATGCACAGATGGAAGACCATGTGAAGAAGCAGAAAGATAGTGACCATCTGCAATCCAAAGACAAGCTTCCCAGGAAACAATCCTGACAATATCTTGATCTTAGACTTCTGGCGTCTAGAACTGTGAAGAAATAAATTTCTGTTTTTTTAAGCAACCTAGTCTATGGTGTTTTGTTAGGGAAGTTCTAGCAGACTGATATAGCAACTTATTATACATCTAGTAAAATTCTATCTATTTTTATGCCAGTATAAGAATAAGGTAGCAATTTAAAAATGCCTTCTTTTCTTTGAAGATATATATTACAGTACTTAATTTACAGGCATTATGAGCTTGTTTAAAGAGATGTGAAATGAAATCCTATTCCTACAGTAGTGGTTATAACATTGTAAGAATACCTAATTTAACTCTATAGTACTATTCTTTTTTTTTTTTTTAAAGATTTTATTTATTTATTCGACAGAGAAAGCCAGCGAGAGAGGGAACACAAGCAGGGGGAGTGGGAGAGGAAGAAGCAGGCTCATAGCGGAAGAGCCTGATGTGGGACTCGATCCCGTAATGCCGGGATCACGCCCTGAGCCGAAGGCAGACGATTAACCGCTGTGCCACCCAGGCGCCCCTCTATAGTACTATTCTTAAGCAAATGAAAAAAAAAAATTTTTGATAAAAGGACATTATATAATTACTACAGATTTATTTATTTTTTTCAAATATTTATGAATGATGAGTTGCTCTAAAATCTGGTAGTAAAAAGAAATTCTTCTTTCTCCACCTGGACCTTTGGGAAATTTTGTTACATTTTACTTCCAAATTTGCACGTATCAGACAATTCAGTTTTTTAAAAAGATTTTTTGTTTTGGGGGAGGAGGAACATGTGCATAAGTGGGGGGAGGGGCAGAGGGAAATGGAGAAAGAGAATCCCAAGCAGACTCCCACCGAGCACAGACCCTATGTGGGGTTCCATCTCATGACCCATGAGACCATGACCTGAGGTGAAATCATGAGTGGCATGTTTAACCAGCTGAGTACCCTGGTGCCCCTAGACAATTTAGTTTTTTAAATGAATGGCATGCTATGTATTTTCACTTAAATAGTGAAGAAAATTTTGTCACTGAACTAGATTTCTCATAATATATAGGTTCATTTTCTTTAAGAAAACTAAAACCATTCAATCAATTAGTAGCTATTTACTGAGGAACTACTGTGTTCAAGGTACTTACTAGGAATGGTCCTTCAAATATTTTTGCCATACCCTACCATGTACCCAGGGTTTTAATTTATGCTAATATAGTCCTCTATCTTGGCTAATTGCTACTATGTCTATGTTAAGGTAGATGATGTTTATGATAAACATGATGATGTTGGTGATTACTGACACAAAATGGATAATCAGTATGAGTCAGATTCTGTGCCGTGAGCCATCTGTGGATTATCTCTTGATTCTAACAACAACCCTGAACAGGACCTCAGGTACAGTTGTTCACGTTGAATAGGGCACCAGGTGACATAAATATCACAGTCAGCATGGGTGTACATATTTTCTCACAAGTGGAAATAAATTATCTTGAAAAGGGGCAACATTTTCTAATTCGTATGAAGGCAATATATGAGCTAATGGTGGCCCTGCCTATGATACTAACTATGGTCTTTTTTTAAAGATAATAAAAATAAATCATGAGGGAAGTTATTTGCTAGAGGTCTTAAAACAATTATGTGACAGAGCTACAATTGAACACCGTACCCTGGTATATAGCCTTCTAGATAGGAAAATAAAGCTCAGAGAAGTTAAATAGATTCCACTAAGATTTTCTCTTAGTGGAGGCAGGATTTTCATGAAGGCTCATCTCATATCATATTCATGTCAGCATGCTTTCCATTACACCATACAACCTTCTGTACATATGCAAATTGTTTGGCTATTCACTTTACACACAACAAATTCTAATTGAGTGACTATTATGTGACAGATTCTGTGGTAGATGTTGGGAATGGCAAGATCAATATGCTAAACATGAAAGATAGGTATACTAACAACTGGAGAGAAGACTTTGATTATTTTTCCAACTAAAAAGGTTTTATTTACAAATGTGTATATGTTACTGTGTTAATCACTATAAAAGATTAATCATTATAGAAATTTAATTATATAAAAGGTATATAAATATAAGGTATAAAATATTTAAAAGGTATAAAAATCACTAACATTTATATATGCATGTATATGAACTTTATGTGTTGCACATATGAGCACAATGAATCTGGAAAAATAGTTAATATTTTCTTAAACTTTATTGCTCACACATGCACACCACATAGACACACACACCACTAGTCTGAAAACACATGTTGAGCATAACTATGTAGATTATGAGGAGGTTCTTCTTAGTTTTCTATTGCTATGTAACAAATTACCATAAATTGAACATGTTAAAACAGCACACATTTCTTATTTTATAGTTCTGTAGGTCAGAAGTCTAGGCAGGATCAAATGAATCCTCTGCTTAAAGTTTCACAAGATTGAGATCAAGTTGTTCCTCAGGCTGGGCTCTTAGCTGGAGGGTCTAAGGAATAATTCACTTCCACGCTCATTTCAGTTGTTGGATGAATGCAGTTTCTTGTGGTTGTAGGATTGGGGCCATGATTTTTTGATAGCAGTCAGCCTCCACCACTCTTTACAACTAAAGGCCACCTCCATTCTTTGGAAGGTGAACCCTTCCATTTTCAGAGCCAGCAATAGTATGTCAAAACTCACTCATGCTTTATGCTTCAAATCTCTGAGGTCCTTTTCACTATATGATGGAAAGAACTCTGCTTTTAAAGACCTCATGTGATTAGATTAGGAGCCGCATTTGGATAATTGTCCCTTTTGCCATATAATATAATATAATATAATATAATATAATATAATATAATATAATATAATATAATATAATATAAGCCTGGGAGTGATATCTCATTATACTCACATGTTCACCCATATTCAGAAGAGAAGGGATTATACAGGGGTGAGGGTCACTGGGAATTGGTCTTAGAATTCTGACACAGTGTATTAGTTTACTGGTGCTTCCATAAAATAAACAAACAAACCACACTGAGTGGCTCAACCCACAGAAATTTATTTTCTCACAGTTCGGGGGGCTAGAAGTCTAAGACCAAGGTATTATCAGGGTTGGTTAGACTCAAGCCTCTTTCCTTGGCGTATAGTTGGCTGTCTTCCTTCAGTGTCTTCACCTGGTCTCCCCTCTGTGTGAGTCTGTGTCGTAATCTCTTCTTTTGAGAACAACTGTCATATTGGACTAGGGCCTCCCATATGACCTCATTTTACCTTAATCACTTCTTTTAAGACTCTGTCTCCGAACATAGACACCTTGTGAGGTACTGGCAGTTAGGACTTCAATATATAAATTTTGAATGGACACAATTCAGCCCATAACCCACAGAATTATTTTGGCTTTCTTTTTTGAGATTTTAAAACATCTTTAGTCACTAGCTCATCTAGTAAACATAAATTATTATTTAAAAAAACGAATTCTTCCCACTTTTTTTGTTGTTGTTTTGTTGTGAAGAATTTTAAGTGACGGAAAAGTTGAAAGATTAGCATAGTAAACACCTGTATACCCTGGATTTATCAACCATTAATATTCTGTGACATTTGCTTCCTCTTTCTCTCTTCATGAATTATGTATTCATATATGTAATATATACACACATATACATATGTATGTTCATATATATGTGGTTTTTTTTGTAGATATCATGATGTTTCATCCTTAAAAGAGTCTTTTTTTAAAGATTTATTTATTTTGGGAGGGAGGGGCAGAAGGAGAGTGAAAGAGAGTCTTAAGCAGACTCTGTGCTGAATGTGGAGCTTGACTCAGGGCTTGATGCACGGCTCAATCTCATGACTCTGAGATCACGACCTGAGCCAAAACCAAGATTCAAATGCTTAACTGCCTGTGCCACAGAGGTGGCCCACCCCTAAGTAATTCTAAGAACAAGGCATACTATTATATAAGCAAATACTATCATCATGCCCATGAAATTTGACATTGATGTAATATTCAGTCCATAATCAAATTTCTCCAATGGTACCCAAAATACCTTTTGTAGTTATTTTATTTCTCCCAGTCCAGGATCCAAACAAAGATAATGCATTGCATATGGTTATTATGGCTCTTTAATCTTCTTTAATCTAGAATATTTATAAACTTTTCTTTTGTCTATAATAGCATTGACATTTTTCTATCGAATGTCACACAATCTGAATTTTCTGTTTACTTGATGAGGATGAGAGGCCAAGTAAATATTTTACCAAGAATGCCTAATAGGTTATGATATATCTTTCACATTGTGTTAAATCAAGAGGTAGGTCAGATAGATGATAGCTTGATACTTGGTTACCAAAACTGAATTGCAACAAAGTGTTTTCCAGAACATAAGGTACACCTTTGAACTATATAGCTAAGAAATTAAAGGTGGGGGAGGCTTTTATAGTCTTAACTATCCCATTAGGAAAAAAGAGTTAGAAAGAGATTAAAATTAAGACCTTAAAATCATGACATATCCTTATGTTATTTGAATTTGAAAATATAAATCAACTAAAGAGTGAGGCTGTCAAGCTTGAACTTTGTATCTTTTGAGTTGTATCACTTGCCACTTATAAAGAATCTAATTTTGGGTTTTCACTTTGCTCTATGTGTAGCTAAGTATACATATAACAGAATTACTGTAATGTTGTTTAAGTGACAAATAGTCTAAATTCCTCATTATATTGTTAGGATCCTTGAGGACAGGGATCTTTTTATCTATCTATCTATCTATCTATCTATCTATCTATCTATCTATCATCTATCTATCTCCATACATTGTTCTGCACACAGTGAATAACAAGTACATATTTTGTTTGAGATTTGAAAGATGAATATATAGGTCGAATATATAAGACATGAATATAAGACATGATGCAAAACACTTCAGTACAGTCTCATTCATTTACAAGAACTGTGAAAAATAGATGTATATAATTATATGTTATATATGATATATATTACAATTCTTTATAGAATTCACAAATCTCCAACACCTTAAGAAATTTACAGAATTGCTTTATTAACCTCCTTTCTTCACATAAATTAGGAAAAAGCTCCTGGAGGCAGGGACACAGTCTACCATTTAGATTTTTTTCATCCCGCCTTTCTTTTAGTGCTGTCAACAAATTTTTATATGTTTATTTAACTGGTTCACAAATGGAATGATTGAATGTAGCATTCAAAAGGAAAAGTAGACTCTGAAGAATGTATGATCATTTAATATTAAAAAAAAAAAAATCCTGTCAAGTTTCTTCATCATGTAAGGCACTATGGTTTGGTGTTAGTGAGAGGAAACATGTGAATCTGCTTTACAATTGCAAATGCAAGAGAAAATGTTTCCAAATCAAGGAAATTAAAACATAGCCATCTTTATTATGTTTAACAACTGTCAGGATTTCATCCAAATGGAGTAGTGATGACACATTTGCACTGCAACCTTTTTACATGTCATCCAAAGTAAAAAATAAAATAAAATAAAATAAAATAAAATAAAATAAAATAAAATAAAATAAAATAAAATAAAATAGGGGCGCCTGGGTGGCGCAGTCATTAAGTGTCTGCCTTCGGCTCAGGGCATGGTCCCGGAGTCCTGGGATCGAGCCCCACGTCAGGCTCCTTTACTGGGAGCCTGCTTCTTCCTCTCCCACTCCCCCTGCTTGTGTTCCCTCTCTCGCTGGCTGTCTCTCTCTGTCAAATAAATAAATAAAATCTAAAAAATAAAAAATAAAATAAGATAAAACAAAATAAAATAATATTTGTATATGCAGGTTGAAACTGAGAGAAAAAAGAAAAAAGAAAGAAAGAAAGAAAGAAAGAAAGAAAGAAAGAAAGGAAAGAAAGAAAGAAAGAAAGAAAGAAAGAAAGAAAGAAAGAGAAAGAAAAAGAAAAATCCACACCAATCCTAGTAATGAAAAAACCTAACTACAACAGTATCCAAATTAAGGCAAAGCAGGCCAGATACATATCAACAATGCTAAACCAGAAGGCAGTATCAACACAATGATAATGGTATTTTCTTTACTAGTGATAGGCGTGTGTTTGGAAATAGTTGACCCTGAGGTTAGTAGATTCTGCAGATATGAATGTGGAATTGCTGCACTCTGACTGGAATCAAGTAATTGGATTTGCATTACCACTTAGTTATTTTTCTGATAGTCTTGATAGGAATTGATAGGAATATAAATGTAAGTTTGTATGTTTTCAACTTTCTGGGCTTGACTAATATTTGACAGAATGGGAGAATTTGTTATTCCTCAAAAATTAAACTGATTTAACAAATCAGATACAGGTTAATTCTAAGCTTAGGGAATCACAGTGATCTGATTGGCTCTCTAGGGTATACCCTTAAGTGGAGGAGATCGGGTTCTGTTTAAGATTTAACTCAAGGATAAATTGTACCTAGATGCCCCACCACGAGCCACATGTGATCAGGATTGAGACTGCCAAGTTCTTATTAAATTTTGCTTCAAGAGAGATTTTTGCTCTCGACTTCTGTTCTTTGTTTCTTAATAGTAATAGGTTGATTAATTGGACACTTGTAGGTGCTAGGAACTGAAGAAAGTTGAACATAATCTCCAGATGAAGAAAAGAAACAAGAAAACCCCTATAGTTTAGTGAGGTAAAGCAACTGGCCTAAGGACGTGTAGTTAATAAACCTCACGACCGTGACTGGAATATAGACCCCATTGATGTGCATCCTCTCTTTCTGTCCTTTACAGTTTGCATGTGTGCCTCCTACTAATATAGATCTAAACCCCTCTGAATTGATGATCTCACTATTTATCAAAACAACAACAAAATAAAAAGCCAGATCTGAAATAAGAATTTAATTTGCTGAATTAGAAAATAAAAATAGAGGTGTATCCCCACACTAACTTTGACAGTTGCGTCTATCTTCCTTCAAAATCTGGTGTGTGTGTGCACAGGCAGCCTGCACCGTCATGTGCACACACACAGTGTGATATTTTTCTATAAAAGACAAGTGATCTATTTACTTGATACATGTTTGGGTCCTTTTTTCTGTGATAGCATGGGAAATGGAAAGTATGGTTAATAGGCAAAAATAAGTATAAATGGTAAAATAATATAAGTATAAATAAATAAGTATAAATAAGTTAAATATAAATATACATTCCCTTTGCTTAACTTCCAGTAAGACATCCTAATGTAAGGAATGGATATCTGTGCCAAAAGCAACGAGGTTCCCGTTATGCCTGCCAAATATTTTTTCAAACTGTTTTTACCTTACCTTCAACAATCCAGAAAACACTATAGATCTATTAGCTTTTTTTCAAAATAATTTTCAGTAACTTAAAAGTAACCAAATCAATCTCATGGGAAAAATCTTTAAATACTTAATTGCATTGAACCCAAGGTACCATTGTGAGATTTTTGCTCAAAGCAGTATTTTTACTGCTCTATTTATTTCACCAATCAACAAGCCTGTGATAAAAATACAGATGGGCCTTTAAGAAAATATTTCCAGGTTCTGATAAAAATAATACTGCCCGATATAGAAAATATTTCCAGGTTCTGATAAAAATAATACTACCTGATTCCAAATATGGAATGTTCCTTACATATTGAAAAAAGCTGACTTTGAATTTTTGATGTAGCATTGTCTGAAGACTGCTTTAAGTAGTATTCTTTTGACTGATCATAAGACTTAATTTTGCTACTACTCTGGTACCATTAGATACAAATTATATACTTTATTAAAATATATTTGGAGTTTCAGGAAAGATACTTCAAAGATTCTGTTATATCTTTCTTAAATATATAGAATATTTCTTAAGCATCTTATTACTCACATACCCTAAATATATGATGTACTTTGTATTATAAATATTTAGCAGTTAACAAACTAATTAATCTGCAATTATAAGGAAGTAATATGTTCATTAAAAAAAATTAGTCTGTTCATTCAGATAAATTTACACTTGAAAAACTGATTAGGGTAGATTTTGGCAAGGACTGCAGCCTTCCAGTCTGAACAGACTTTAATCAGGTTTGACAGCAAAAGAGCTTCACCTGGTGTTTCATTTAATTTGAGATTTGTAATCAGATGATTTATAGGAGTTTAGGTTTTACAAAATGTGAAGCATTTGTCTTGATATAATAGTAAGCCTCCCCCATTGTCAATTAGAATCAGTAATCTCCCATTTTCCTTACTTCAGAGATGCAGGGATGCAAAGGGAATATATTTCCATTAGCAACTCTTGTGGTTTAGCTCATGACCTTTCATGGAATTTTGTATCAGTCAAGGTTAAAACACATTTGTAAGTACCACACCAATGTTCCAGATATGGGGAGACAGTTACTTTCTTGCAGACCAAAATATATGTTCCAAGGATGGGAGTAAAAGGTGATAAGTAGGTGATCTAATTATTAGATCTAAAAATTAGACCTAAAGAGCTCTACAGAGATTTTTCAGTGAGTGGCTTTTATATTGTTGCTTGCCAAATATCTACTGTGTCATCATTGGCTTGTTTTTATTCCATATCTTACTTTTTTCAACTCCTTCATTTTTTCTGTCCTTCTCCTTGTATTCACACCATTTCCATCTTGCTAGTCATTCTGATGGTCCTTGTGCTACACGTGATTCCAGTCTTACTGTTTTCCTTTGAGTTAGTACACTACTGAAGTGTTAAATCTTTATTCTCTGTGGTCTTGTTTCTCTCCTCTCCCAGCCCCATTTCTTCTCTCTCTTACTTTATTTCTTAATTTAATACTATTCATCACATGCTTACTTGCAATGCATTTTTAAATTATTTTTTCATTTATTCTTATCTCCTTCAACTATTTTTATTACATTGTAACAAAGGAACCATGGCTACTTAATCAACTACTAGTTCAGTTTCAATAATATTCCAAGTTAATTAGAATCATCAGAAATAAAAAGCCCTATCTATCTCTGAACAGATGTAAATAAATAAATAATAGATGGATGATAGAGAGATAGAGAGATAGATAGAAAGATAGATAAGTAGAAAAAGGAAGGGAAATAATCTAAGTTCCGAAGAGCTGCCTCGAACTTTAACATAATTGAGGCACTATATTAAGAAAAATATAAGTAGGGGCGCCTGGGTGGCACAGCGGTTAAGCGTCTGCCTTCAGCTCAGGGCGTGATCCCAGCGTTATGGGATCGAGCCCCGCGTCAGGCTCCTCCGCTATGAGCCTGCTTCTTCCTCTCCCATTCCCCCTGCTTGTGTTCCCTCTCTCGCTGCCTGTCTCTATCTCTGTTGAATAAATAAATAAAATCTTAAAAAAAAAAAAAAGAAAAAGAAAAATATAAGTAAATTGAAGAATTTAAAGTTTCAAAAAGCGAATGACTCTAAACAGCTGTAATAATACAAAGCAATTTGGACTAAAAAGTATATGTATTTCAACAAGTGATTCATATAATAAAAATAGTCATTATATATTGTAAAGAGTTTCATTTGCTAGTCTCTATAATGAGAAAGCAAATGAAAGTAGCGATTTTGAACTTGGGAGCATTAATTTTGTGTGACAATAAGTCTGATAACTATGAATGATTTTTAAATTATAATATTTTTGACAATCTTTTTCCTTTACTGTGGCGATTCTGTCACTTAACCTTAGAAGTTGGGACCAGAGAAATCTGTTATAGAAACACTTATTACAGTAAAGACAGTTTGGCCTTTAAGTACTATACAAAAAGTGTTCAATGTATTTAAATAGTAGTTGAATGTTACCCTTTATTCTAGCAAAAATGTGTTAAAGTGTAATAACTGTGTTTCTCCTTAGAATTACTCATGAAAACCATTGTCCTTTGAAAGCAGATGGTCTTTTAGAAAGAGGAGCATATCACTCTTTTAAAAAAGCAAAGTTGTGATTTAAAACAAGTATTTAGAGGTTTCATGAAGCATGCAATATGAAGCTATTTTAATCAGCAAAAAAAGATACTTGACTGTGAACAGAGGAGAAAGAATCTGTTATTGACAATGTGCATAGTATAGCCATGAAAGAGGGATAACTTACTGTAACCAGCAGGCGAGACAACCCAAGCAGAATTTAGCTTTTTTAACAAGGCAACTGATAATGCATCTAAAATGAAAGGCAAGTAAACTGTCTTTTTGAAAGTTTAAAATCATTCAAAATTATCAATGGATTTCTGTCACAGAGGTGGCCACAACGATATTCTTTTCCTTTTAAAGTATTTTTCTCAAACTTTAGAAAAACTAATGATACATTTCTGTGGAACTCATTCCTTGCCTCCTCTACTCTGATAGAATAACATAACCAGATCTAAATTTGATTAAGAGGAATTTCACTACATCATTTGTTTCCTGTGGTGTGACACCCACCACATTCCCAATTTGTGTGAATAGACTTTGTAGAAATAGAGTGAAATATCCAGTTTTACAGTAACTAGGAATGAGTGCTATTTATTTAATCTTTTAGAGCATAATCTTGACAGAAGGTTTAGGAACTTGTTAGAGATTACCAAAAGGAGCTAACTCTATCTACCTATATTAACCGTAAGATAACCACAGCACAGTGTGTGTATCTGCAGTCACACTCAACACCATACTACACAATTAATGGTTCGTTTAGATTAAGTAATTGACTCTCAAGTGGAGTCTTCCACTGGTAATTTTTCATGAAAAAACATATATGAAGATAAATGCAGTGTATACCAGTAGTTCTTCCCTTATATCACTGACCATCTGCACTTTATAAGGAAATGGAAATCAGGATTCGAAAATTATTATTTCAATAACCACTAGGAAGATAGTGAAGTCTCTATGTTATAAGTGTGGATTTGAAATCAACATTCTGATCCAGTATTAATTTCCATTTTTTATTATTCTTAGCTTATTCTCTCTTCTGATTTTGTGTTCTTATTTCATTGCCCAGGTTTTGACAGGGACATTTCCTTTGTTGTAACTATGATTTCTAAGACTTTTTACAATATAGACAAAGTGAATACTGACAAAAAAGAAAGTTGTAAGGACGGGACACCTGGGTGGCTCAGTCAGTTAAGCATCTGCCTTTGGTTCAGGTCATGGTCCCAGAGTTCTGAGATCCAGTTCCGCATTGGGCTCATTGCTCAGTGGGGAGCCTGCTTATCCCTCTGCCTGCCACTCCCCCTACTTGTGCTCTCTCTCTCTCTCTGATACATAAATAAATGAACTCTTGAAAAAAATGTTGTAAGGAGCTGGATTTTTTTTTTTTTTTTAAGTTTCAGGATTTGTCATTGATACCAGAGGAAAACTTACAAAGTAAATTGAACATTGAAGTAATTATCATGGAAAATGCCTCCAACAGAAAGCAAATTATTGAATTAAGTGGTTAACCACCGGGAAAAGACTAGAAAGCAGGAATTTAGTGCCTTAGCCTTGATTCATTGACTAGCTGGATGATCTTTTGTAGAGTTGACCTTCCTGGAACATAGTGTAATTAATAAACCATTAAAGCTGGAAAACTCAACAGAAGAGGGCAGAACTGCCTTGTAGTTAGCATGCTATGGTTATTACAGTTGGCAGACCCTACATCCATTCTGTATAGCCTTTCTTATTGTTTTCCATGTCTTCGTGGTTGTTAATCAATCTGAAAATCAGCCATGGAGTGGAGAAAGATGTTACAACCTTAGCGTTAATTTGGATTTTTTTTTTCCTGACAATTCACCAAATTAAAGTAGAGCTAGAGAAACAATTTGCAAATATTAAGCATCACTGAAGTCTGATCAGCGATTGCTGGTTGACAGTGCAACAAAAAAGTAAAAATTTAAAATATGCTTATTTTGAAATTTGCTTTTTCATAATATTTATCATGGACAAAGTAATAAGAAAAAGTTTTAAAGTATTTGTGCTATCTTTAAATAGGTCTCTAGTTTTATGCATATATATGGCTTCAATCAATATAAATAGAACACTAATAAAGTTGGAAAAAATGGTTTTTCAGTACTTAAGTTTATTTTTGTTAGTTTGTGAGTATGTTAGCATTCAAAAAGGAGAACAAATAATGTACTTATCTACATATATATGCTTTAGTATGTTTTCATAATTTTCTAAATGTCTTTGGAGATGTAATTATTTCATTTTGTTATTTTTGTTAGGTGTTTTTTGTTTAACACACTTCATTGCTTGTGATATTTGGAATTGTTTAACCAAAACTCTTCAGAATCATTCAGTGAAAATTATAGCCTTGACAGAGATGATATACTAAAAATAACTAAAATATTACTTAAAAAAACAGACTTCACTTATTAATAATTTTATACCAATGACAAGGTCTTAGAAAATTTACTGATAGATTTCTAATTTTCTGTCACATCAATTTCTCTATGCTTCTTTAATATTACATTGCATATAAAATTAGTACCTTTTGATTTTTTAAACCATTTTTTAAATATAATGAATAAAATGTAGGATGTATTTCTTCCCTAAGAATCTCAGTACCATGGTTTGAAAATAGTTTTCCATTATTAAAGGAGGATGCAAGATGGTACTGGCTAGAGATTCAGCTTCCAGAATATTTGTTTTTTTAGTTGAGAAACATTTTTTTTTTACTTTTTAATGGTGATTCCCATTATATAAATTAGATAAAATCTTGATTACTTTTCAAGCTGGGTGAAAATGAAGGCCCTGATCATTTGCCACCCACCTACATTCCATTCCACAATAGCCCCTGGAAAGCTTTTCCAGAATTCCCAGGGCACAGTAGAACACAGCTTGAAACAACTGCTCTAAAGTATATCTAAGATCAGAAGAATTATATATAGGATAATTAATTCTTTGGGGAATTTTAAAAAAAGAACCTTAAATACAAATAAAATCAAAGAATGTGTATTGTAGGCTTAATTCTATTCATTAACAGAATACATTTATTTTAATTAAATGACTGAATCTCTACTGGAGTCTTTCCCTGGTAATTTTTCATGATAAAACATACATGAAGATAAATGCAGGGTTTATCTCCAGAGACAAACTATGCATCAATAACAATGAGGTAATGATTCAAACTTTGTGTGTCCAAGCTATTAACACCTGAAAAATGAATCTAAAGAGCAGTAGGAGGACATTGTTAATGTGGAAAACTACGAGGCTTAAACTATTTCTTTATTCGTAACTTGAATTCTTTAATGGATCTTAGCCATTCAACTTCAAGGACTACAGTGTACTTGAAACTATAATGTAACATATCAACACTGGTTAAGGCATCGATAAAAGGAAAAAGTAAAGGGCATTTGGAGTCCTTTTTGTCTCCTCCACGTAGAATGTTTCTATTTGAAGCAGATCAGAGGGAGGCTGCACAGCCTTGAAAATATTATTTCAAAAATTATTAGGCCACCTAATTGCAAAATTGGCACACATTTCCTTGGCCTTGCTCACATTACCAGTACCACCTTATGAGCTATTCTTACTGCTTTCTCCTCTTCCCACTTCATGAAAATGGAAAATACAAGCAGCCCTTTTGAGCCAAAACACTCAGTGATCCCTATAAAATGTTTCTATTCTATACCAACCCAAAAGAAAACAGAGTAAAGCTGGTGCATTTCTTAGTAACCCAAGGGATGATTTTATCAGTTTATCTTTATTTCTGTTAAGCCTACACCCCAGGCTTGCAATCACTGTCCTTAAAATAACCACAAAACTACTGCTTTTATCCTTCTTGATAAAGATTATGTGGGCCATTCTTGCTGTTGTTGTTATTATTTATAATAGTAAGATATTATTTTTAATTGCTAAAATTTGTCAAGTTCTCACCATGTGCAGCCAGTTTACTAAGTATACAACTGAATTATTTGATTCTTTCCTAGCGGTGCTCTCAGATGTTAGGAGAGTCCAGTTAAAGAACTGAAATACTCCCCAATATATAAAACCTCTAATTTTTTTCATAAAAAATAAAACCTCTAATTTTTTCATCAAACTTTACCTAGAAGTTGTATACTAATTATTTTTAAAAAATAATAATACAAGTAGGAGTCATCATTTAATGAGTGCTAAGTTCCAAGTATTACTTTAATAGTTTTAAAAATTGTTTCTAATTACCTCATTTAATTGTTAATATATGGTGAATATAAGACAACAACAATATTACTATATGACTGCTTTAAAAAAAATCTACATTATGAAACTCAAGTAGAAATATATAATAGAGAAGTTCATAAAATATCCCCAGGTTAGAAACCATCGATTACATCAGTGTTAAGGGAGCTGACAATTAGACTTCAGCAATTTGAAAGTTTCTATAAAATGATTTCATATGGTACATAGCTCAATTCCTGGATTTGTTATGAACAACAACAATGAAATACTAGTTCTTTTTTTTTTTTTTCCTGAAGAGTTACAAATGTGGGCCTGTCTCATGATCTTGAAGAGGTAAATGTGCTATATTGAACAGCATGTGACAAGAAAAGAAAAGCTTGTTTCTGTCTCAGAGATCAGGTACATTCTACCACTTCTGAAAAACTAAGCAAAGAATAAGTCTTTGATAACTCAAATTTAGGACAGAATTCTGTTTATAGATATTTTAAAGTGTTTCTTCAAAATATGATCATGGGACTGGTTAGAATTGTACCTTTAAGTAAACTGACTGCTCAGTAAGAAAACTTGTATGGAGAAAAATAGTTTAATAAGAAAGACTACTAAATTTTTATTAGAAATCAGTAGTTTAATTTTGAGTAACATTTTTAGATTACGAGTCAATAATAGTACTTTACGTCATTTGAAAAAACAGTAGTTTGTTTTTGAGTCAAGTTTATTGAGGTATAACTTATAAGTTGAGTCAAGTTTATATACAGTAAAACTCATAATTTTTAGTGTACAATTCTATGAGTTTTGACAAATGCACATCATCACTGAAAACCAACTCATTCAAGACAGAACATTTTCGTCACCCTCAGAGAGTTCCCTTTTCCCATTCATAGCCAACCCCTTCCCCTATTCTTGACCACTGAGACTGGTTTGTCTTTTGTGCTTCTTATTTTACTTTTTCCAGGATGACATTTAAGTGAATCATATAGTATGCAGTCTTTCATGTCTGACTTCTTTTATACAGCATAATACATTTGAGATTGATCTATGTTGTGTCAATCAGTTGTTCATTCTTTTTATGTATCCCACTGCAGGGATGTATCATAGTTTGTTTATCTATTCTCCAATTGGAAGACATTGGATTGTTCCCAGTTGGGGGATTATGAATAAAGCTGTTCTGGAATTTCATGAACGGTTTTTATTTTAACAGAAGCTTGCCTTTCTCTTGGTGACATTTCTAGGTGTGAGATTTCTGGGTTATACAAAGCAAATGTATAAAGCAGTCAAACTGTTTTTCAAAGTGACTGTATTATTTTGTATTCTTACTAGAAATGTGCGAGTGTTCCAATTGCTTTGTATCCTCGTCAGTACTTGATAATGTCCCCCATAAAAAAGATGTAATAAAATCATCAAAATATTAACAAATTGAATCCAGAAGTTTATAAAAATGATAATACATCATGACCAATTGATGGTGATACTGGTGTATAAGGTTGTTTCAATATTCGGAATCAATCAACATAATTCACTATATCAAAAGACTAAAGAAGAAAACTATCTTATCATCTAAATTGATGTGGAAAAGATATTTGACAAAAACCAATATGTATTTATATCAACAACAACAACAGCAAAACCTCTCAGAAATCTAAGAATTAAAGTGAAATTCTTCAACATAATAAAAGATATTTCACAAAATCCTATAGCTAACATCATTCTTAAGTGTGAGTGATTGAATACTTTTCCTGCAAGATCAGGAACAAAACAAGGATGTATGCTCTCTGCACTAAAATTCAACATCATATTGGACATCCTAGACAGTCCAATAAGGCAAGAAAACAAAATCAGAGGTAGACAGGTTGGAAAAATAGAAACAAAGCTATCTCATTTTCAGACAGCATGATAGTCTAAAAAGAAAACCACCAAAGAAATTATTTTGAAAAGCTGGAGAACTTGTGAGTTTAGCAAGGTTGCAAGATACAAGATCAATATACAAAAATCAACCATATTTCCATATTCGATTGATTTTGACCCTCAGTTAAAACCATACTAGGTTTCTCTATTGAAACAATCAACTAAGGAGTAAACCTGGTCGTTTAGGCTTCTGATCTTTCTGCACTTTTCATTTCTCTACAATCCCATAGCACAAGCACACAGACACATTTGAGAGTACTCTAATAGGTCAATTATAATCTCATAACTAATATTGAAGCCTTCTATTTTCTCTTTTTATTTCAGAGGAAAGGAAACATTTTATGTTAAATTAAAGGTTGACATTATAAGTGTTCCTTATTCAAACCACTTTGATTTCTTCTTTCATGTAAATACAACATAGTAATTACACAGTGGAGAAGTATCAGCCTACTTGGAATTTTTTCATTGCCAAATGATAGGCAAATCCTACTTACCCCCTTTTCTGGAGACTATAAGTGAATATAGCACATCTCAGTCATCTCCATAATATTAATATTGTGTTTCACTTAGGTTTTTAATTTGCAAATATTGGTGAATTACATCGACTTTACCTGCCACATAAACTTCATTTTCTCTATGTCTTTGAAGCTACATAAAAATTTTCTTATCTCTGTCCTTAAAATTTAGATGTTAATATTAATCCAGCATTCTATGTAGTCAAAGCTTATGATCTAGGAGATACTCTTATCACACATGCAAAACATATCATTATGATGATCATCAGATATGGACCTTGCACTCTGTCAGTTCCAAAACTAGATTTAAACATAAAATGAAGAAGTACAATAAATTTTTGCTCCATCTCTCCTAAATTAAAGACATATTAAGTACACTAGATGTGAAAGAAAATATATTTTTTTCTATTTTGGATGTTCTAACATCTCTCCATCCTTATTCCTACCATCCCTGGGATAAAATGACCTTCATCTTACTGGCTTGTTTAGTCCCTCTATGTTTCTTGTAGGGAGTTGTAGTTAAGAACCAAATTTTGACACAGGGAAGGAATCACCTTTATAGTTTCTGTTCCAGAGCCAATATAGTGATGCATGCTGTATTTAGATCTGGCTTTTTCTCCTATGCTGTCACACATTCCTCACAGATGGTCACAGGTATGTTAGGCCAGGGTACGTAACTAACTAGGTGCTGCTACAGATAAATCCTGAAACTCAGTGGCTTAGTTATTTCTTGCTGATGACTCTCAGAAAGTGTGCTTTGCTGTCTGGTGACTCCTTTTAGTGACATTGCCCTCGTAACAAATGGCTTCCAAAGTCATCATTGTAGGGGAAAAGGAAACATGGAAATGGTACACTGACTTTTAAGAGTTTCAGCCAGAAGTTATGTTTACCATTTGTTAGACTAGTCATATGTCTTTTCCAAAAATCAAAGGGGCTAAAAAGAGTCATTTTCCTCTTAACCCAGAAGGGAGAAGGAAATCAGAAATGGGTGAGCACTAGAAGTCTCTACTATGCCAGGGAACTCCTGACCTATCTGATCTCCAGGGGGTAATACTCCCATATCTAACCACCCATCAGTAACTTGACTGTCTGGATACTTTCCCCAGCATCTATGACTTAAGGAAAATCAAAAGTAGTGCACTGCCCATAAGAGAAATCAGGCTAGAATTAAGAAAACGTTGGCTCTTATGCATGACAAACAATATTAAAAGTGATACAAATAGTCATTTGTATGTGAGTGTCATATTGTTATTATTTTTTATTTTTTAAAGATTTTATTTATCTGACAGAGAAAGAGAGTGTGTGTGCGTGCATACACAAACATAAGCAGGGGGAGGGGCAGAGGGAGAGGGAGAAGCAGGTTCCCCACCGAGCAGGGAGCCCAACATGTGGCTCAGGGGCCTAATCCCAGGACCCTGGGATCATGACCTGAGCCCAAGGCAGATGCTTAACTGACTGAGCCACCCAGGCACTCCATAATATAAAAATTATAAATTGCCATATTTTGTTTAAGAGAATGGGCAGAAAATGAGTTACATAATCTCCATATTCTTATTGTTTAAATTTAGGAAGAAGGAGAAAAAGTGACATATATCTGACATTCAGTTGTTTGGTGTAAGAAAAACCAGACTTCTTGTTCTTATTATCTCTTCAAGTCAAATTAAATTCTAGAGTGGTTAGATATAGGCTTTTGAAGAGCAATCAAAGATAGGATTTTTTTTTTTTAAGATTTTGTTTATTTGACACAGTGAGAGAGGGAACACAAGCAGGGGGAGTGGGAGAGAAAGAAGCAGGCTCCTAGTGGAGGAGCCTGATGTGGGGCTCGATCCCAGAATGCCGGGATCACGCCCTGAGCCGAAGGCAGACGCTTAATGACTGCGCCACCCAGGTGCCCCCAAAGATAGGATTTTTTTAAACCACTTTTTTATATGGAAATGTTACTGTTTTTGCTTGACTGTATTATACTGTTGATGAAAAGACTAGATTAAGCAATTTACTAAAGATCACATATCTAGTGGCGTAAAGCTGAGAATAGTATCCAAACACATTTGCACAATTTTTCAATAAAATATCTATTTCATAGTGTAAAGAAATGTGAATTTTATCGCCTGTCCTGTGCAAAGCAAGTTTAAAAGTATATACGCACACCATATAGAGGTTTAATCTGATCACTATGGAAATATTAAATGTCTAGCCCATATTTATCTTGAAGTGTTCTTTTCACCACCAGCATATGTAAAGTTAGCAAATGAAATTAGCCATATTTGATATTTGCTTCAGTTTTATTTTCACTGTGTGTGTGCGTGTGTCTGTGTGTGTGTGTGTGTGTGTATCTTACATATCTCAGTATAAGATAGATAGATATGCAGATATCTTGGTAATTTGAACAATTTCTTATGTGTAAAACTATGCACAATAACTTTTAAGTACCAACAAATGTGATCAATTTTAAGAAATAACTAGTACTAAAGAGATTGGTTTTATCACAGTGACTGTGCTAAGTATACTTTCAAGGATCCTAGTATCTAATTTTCAAGAGACTGATTTTTTAACATCCGTTAATGAAATATTAAAAGCGTAAACATTTGTCTAATATATTCTCAGAAAAATAACACTGAAAATAATTTAAAAGTATTTAATTCATTTCTTTGTAATCATACCTAATTGATAATTGATATTTTATTATTAATTGAGTAGCTGTTCATTGTAACAGCCCATCTAATTCTTCAGAGCTTAATACCAATATTACTTGATATATAAAATTTGGTATTTATAATATAATTACCATGTTATTTCCATTTGCATAATGGGGTATTTTCTTAAGTCTGCTGGAGGACTTATTCTTCATAAAATGCTATGTTTCAAATAACACAAATATTTCAAAAGTAGGTAAAATCATAAAAATATAATGTTTAACAAAATTCATAGATTGAGAGACTAGGAATATCATGAGAACACAATAGTAGGTCTAGTTCTGCTAGTAATAAATCTGGGTATATTAGGAAAATATTCAGCATGTCAATCCAGTAGTAGTTCAAAGCACGCAGTCAAGGGAATTTTCAATGTGATAAAGGAGATTGGCTTCACGTATTCTGAAGAAAGATCCTGGGGCATTTTAGAGTAAAGTGGTATAGAATTCTTCCTTCTTTTTTGATTCTTCTCAGCAAGCCCAGAAATGAGCTCCTCTTTCCCTGACCTTCTATTCAAGATATCTCAAGTCACAGAACTGCTTACTTTAAAGGAAATGTGTTTATATTTTTGTGTGCCTACCAGCAAAAGAGCGCTAATGTGCTACTGAAGAGAAATTAAATCCCTTAGTTTGTGCAGCAGGGACTGACTATATCTTTCAACCATTTGCTACTGTGCCATTCTTTGCCTCATATAAATCTTGGCATGTAGAGTGCCCAACAAATATTTGTTGAATATATAAATAAGTGAATGAAGAAACGAATTAAATGATCTCTACGTTTATTCTAGATTTAATCATCTCTGGTTCTGCAGTTGCTTGGAAGAAACCACTGACTGCCCTAAACTTACTGTCACCTCTTTCCACATCTGCCCCCATTTCCATCCTCTCTTGGAGGAAGGGTCTCCCAGTTCCGTTCAGAAAAGCTTTTCTAGGATGGTGCCTTACATAGAGTAAATGTACAGTAAAATCCGTTGATCTGAATTGAAATGGGGAAAAAAAAAAACTTCTGTGAAAAGCTGACAGTGCAATTACTTTACCTTGATCGCACATTCTTCCTTGACCATATGCTCAGTGTTCACGAACATATGTTATGTTCGTTTTTGGTAATTTTAGTCTCTATTTCACAATGGTGAGCTTTGCACAATCCTCTTATGATCAGTGTCTAAAACACTGCAATTCTTTTTATCTTTCTCTCTCTCTTTTTAATGAGTTCTTATTATTCCAGTTATAGAGCTGAATATCATTTAGGACTTTATGTCACACACCCCCCCACACACACACAAACGGGAAGAGTAGAACATGCAAAGAAATGCCATTATAGACCAAAGCAACTGAACTTTACAAGGATAAAAGGGATTAAATGATAGTCTCAGTTAATGGAGGTTAAATGGGTAAAGGATAATGTCATCTTGTCATAAATGTGCATAAAGCGCAAAGTGGGACAAAGTTTTATTAATTAGAAATAATGATTCTGAGATAAAATCCATTATGGTTTAAATGAGCAGGGGTTGAATTCAGTCTGAAATTTTATCCTCCAGAAAATTCGAAGATACCTTTAAAAAAATACTTCAAAAAGTCAATCTTTGCATATGACATTATAAGCATCTTTCAATCACGTCTGGCAAGTATACCATATTATGAATAACCCAATGAGGGTAGGGTACTAGTTACATAACTATGGCAACATTTTTCTGGTTGAACAATTCAATCTGTAAATATCAAAAGACAAGCAAAATCTACATATTTCCAGCTACCTTCAATAAGGGGATAGACAATAATCCCCAACCTTGATGTAGGTTTTTTTTTTTTTTGTATTATAAAATGGCTTAGGGACCAATATCCAACAGAAAAGATTATGAAAGTGAGAGGCAAAGAAATAGTTATTCAGATAGGAAAAACAAGACAAAACAAGAAGATTGCTTTATATTTTAAGATTTATATGAAAAAGTGTTTTAAGAAATCAACTGAAGGAAAAGAACCGTCATCATCATCATCATCATCATCGTCATCATCATCATCATCATCTCAGCTTCTCACTTTAAATAACTTGATTATTTATCTAGCAAGAATAGTTTTTCTAGATACCTTGGAGAATTTTGAAAAATGTACATAGGTCTCTTTAACCTGTGTCTGTGTGACGACTAAGAGACTTTCTGAATTCTGAATAAAGCCAACTACTGCTAGGGAAGCTTAGAATAAAGAATTTGGTAAAATTTCTTTATGGTATATTCTTCTTCCAAACTTCCTCAAACAAGTGTGGCTTTCTATTTTGTTTTCTAGTTTTTATTGCTGCTTTGTTGACCAAACCTGAGAAGAAAGGAAGGAATGGCTTGACTTTCAGGAACATCTAGAATACTAATTTCTTTCTCTCTCCCTTTCTTTCTTTCTTTCTTTCTTTCTTTCTTTCTTTCTTTCTTTCTTTCTTTCTTTTTCTTTCTTTCTTATTTTTTGTTTAATTAAAATTTTAGTTAGTTAACATACAATATTGGTTTCTGGAGTAGAATTCAGTGATTCGTCACTTACATACAACACCCAGTGCTCATCACAAGTGGCCTCTTAAGTACCCATGACCCATCTAGCCCATCCCCCACCCACATCCCTCCTTCATTTTTATACCGATTTCAATTTTGTCTACAGAAGATACCACGCGTTATATACAGAGACTGACATAGAAAGTTCAGTTAGTTGAACAAAGAACAATAGTAGTTAAGTAAATAGCAGGGAAACATTGAATACTGTTTCTTCAAGCTTCTTCTGAACAAAAATAGGGTTTAATGGTGTTGACATCATTATATCCATAGCATAATAACTAATTGGCCTGGTTTAAAGGCTTGTTTTAATTCCTTCCCATCTAGTTACCTTACCTTATCTCAAAATAAAGAGCATTTAAACATACAGTGTTAATTAAGTGCGGGGCTTAGCAACCAATGGGATGTGGACAAAGACCCTAGGAAACCCATGCTGGTTTTCTAAGGAAGATTGAAACTTGAGGTCTAGGAAAAAATGACAAGTAGGTAGAAGTTTTTTGTTTTTTTTTTTAAACCACCTTTCCCTTTCCACCATCAGTGCTACATTTTCTTCTCTGGGATTTTGTTTTCTTATGTTCTCTGAACCCCACCCTCATCCCTACATCTAATCTCCTCATCCTTACTCCCCTCCCACAGTGGCATACAGTTCAAAATGACAGATTTTAACTACTCCCCACCCCATTTCCCCAACTCAAAATACAATCTATGATAAGATGAAATGGAAATAAAATATCTTAATGTTTATTTAATGTTTATTTAATATTATTTAATATTTCACTTGTAGTATTGTTACTGTTGCTTGCTAATTCAAAAAAAATTCTAATGCAATTAAGAGATTGAGAAGAAATTAAGACATAAGTTGCATCTGAGGGACTCTTCCTTCACCAGGGTGAATTCAGGAGGATGCTAGAGCTAGCTTATAATGACATGGGAGAGTGGACTACGTGCACCTCTGTCCCAATACAGTCTGGTGATGTACTATAGCTTAAACACGGTGGCTGTATTTACTCCAGAAAATCAGCAAATGTTACAAATCAGAGATTTTTTTTCCCCAGAGAGTTGATTGATAAACATTTATTAACCCCTTACTGAATGAGTTAGGTGATATGATAAATGTTCACATTGCTGAGAAATAATTGTGTTAGCAAAGAATCAGAGCATTATAGAATCCCAGGAGGAACAGCATCCACACCCACTCATCAAAAGCAAATATATGTGATTTACACATGAAATTTCATTAAAAAAGACTATACTGATAGCTAAGAAAAAGGTTGAAAGCTACCAGTTTTTACATCTCTGAAAAGTAAGTCCCCAAGACCTGTTGTTTGACGTTTCCCATAACCAACATCTTTTGGATAAGTGACTTAGAAAGTTCCTTCTTATATTTTTTACATTATTTCTAGATGTTTGTTAGTATTTATACAACTTATAAACATGCTTTAAGCACATTGCATTTATAACATCCACTTGTTCTTTCATTTGTATGCAAACTACCTGCTATTGGGAAAGGAGAGTAGAATTCTAGATCTGTAATCTTTATTTTCTGGGGCTGCTGTGAAGCATCACCGAAGACAGTGAGTTGGGAAAGGAAATACCATGAGGAACATAATAAGAACTCAATATAAAATGATCAATTCAAGTAAATAAAAGACTGTAACAAGCAGTGGCAGTATGGCATAGTGAAAATAGCAAGGACCTTTGGAATCAGAAACATCTGGATTTAAACACGAATGTTTTTATGTACTAGCTGTGTGATTTTAATAAAGTTATTTAACTCCCTTGAGGTTCAACTTTCTCATCTGTAAAATTGAAACAATATCTACCACGTTAGGCCGTTTCTAGGGTTAAATAGGATGATATATGAAAAGTGTCTAGTAATGTCATGCAATACGATAATAAGTATTTTATATTTTAAAAGGTTTCTATAGGTATGTATGTAAACATATATATAAACATATGTATGCACACACATACATACACACAGATATGTAGTAATAGCACATTTGGATATTTCATGCTAGGGACCTGTATATCTTATTTAAAAGTCTTTTTGGAGGGAAATAATTTGAATATAGCTAATCTGAAGCAATAATACAAGAAAACTAGCTCTGGCTCAGAGATTGACACACACTAGAAGAGCATTTCATGGAATCATGAAAGTTTAGAATCAGAGAGATTCATAGGAATGAACTAATCTAATCAGCTCATTTGATAGATGATGAACCAGGCAGTTAAGGAATCAAGTCGTGAAAATACAAATGTAAGTTAAGTAATTTGGCCATGAGCAGGTTATATAATTTCTCTGAACTTCAATTTCCTGTTTAGTAAAGTGGGACAACACAGTTTATTTCTCAGATTAAATGAGATAATCCAAGTGGTCAAGTACGATCAGAACCCTGAGATATTGGAATACTGAGGGACAATAAGAGATAAAGTCCATGAAGTCATTTGATACTTATTCACCTGCTTGTAGCTAAACAGTGATTCTGTGCACTGTGGGGCCTTGTGCTTAATAATTTACTTCTAAAACATTAAACTGTAGAAACCTTCTTTCCTATAAATGATGATGTGGCTGTTGATCTAAATATAGTTTCTATCTATGTATTATTTTTCTATGCTACAGAAAAATAAAGAAGAAGAAAAAAGAAATGTTTGTCATCCCTAGACTCAAAGGCTGCTAGAGCAAGGACAAGAGAAATTCCAAATGTGTAGGAGACAAAATGATGTGTGTCTGCATTTTCTGCCCCATTACATTTTGTAGTTCATGGTCATGCCATAAATTTGTTTTGAGATATATGACACACCATGGTGGAAAATGCAGTCAACTCCTTGGTGTTCTGAGATAGGAAATGACTGTGACTAACCACAAAGTCCTGGATATAGACAGCCAGTTTCCACTTTGCCCAAGATGGTCTGTTGCTATCAAAGTGCTCTGTGCTTATGTCTGAGATGCAGGTGGTGGAGTAAGAAGGGCAGACACAATGTCTACAAGGTGGAGAGTCTCCATAGATAGGACTATACTGACAGCAAAGATTTCAGAAGCATATCGGGTATGTGCCTGATCCTTCAGGACCTCTTAGGGTCCTCAGCATCTCTGACAGGGTGAAATATGCTTAGATCTCAAACTCCTTTCACAAAGACTAACAATTTAAAGTCTATCTTTAACCTCATGTATGGAAAATGGATGGAAATGAATTAAACCAAACAGTCTAATAACTTATTCTTACTCATACTACAATATTAACAACAACAAAATTACTAAAACTGGAGCTATTTTAAAAGACAATGAATGATATAAAAGTAAAAGCAAGAAAAAATATAACAGCAAACGTAAATGCAGAATGAAAACAAAATGGCTCCGATTCCCCCAATGCTGTCCAGTTCCCCAAATGATCCCACTCTAACTCTACCACAACTGATCTGTGTTCAGCTTACTTATCATTTCTTCTAACTACCTAGTTGAGTGTGTTATGCTATATCTATACAAATGCAGTACATACATTTGCATATATTTAATTTTGTATGAATGCTCTATTAATAGATTGAAATTTTGCTCAATGGAAATTTTGAGTATTTATTTTAAGAAAACAAGTCATAAAAGTGAGTAACTTGCATATTTTGGATATCAAATTTTTGTCCTTAGTAGTCAAATATTTTGTTGCAATAATAGCCCAATGAGATTATGGAAGGCTCTAGTTCTCTTCTTGAACCTACCCTTCCCTCTTTTTAAAAGTAATTTCTTTCCTCAGCTTTTATAAATTTACCACTCTTTTTGCTCTACTCTTATTTCCTGCCTCCGCATGTCTTGGCATACCATATTTAATAGCTTCTCTATCTACTATTTGAAGTTGGATTTTCTTTATTCATTTTTTAAAATTACCTTGCCCACATGTCAAAAGGTGCCCCTCATCCTCGTAGTTCAGGATTTAATGAACAAATCCATGTTCACCATATCTGCACCATTTGTGATTAAATAGATGTCAATCATGTCTTTTTTTAGCCTCTGCTACTCCAAAGTCTTTTTGTCAGGGTTAGTCCTTCTAGTGTGCTGTCATATAGTAGTCCTAACCCTCCTCCCCTTCACTTATCACTCAAGTTAAACTTTTCTGAACATTTTGAATTCCACTGTTGGTTTCAGAGGTAACAAGAACTGTGTACAGTAACCCAGGGCAGAGACAGCACAGTTAGATTCTTCCTAATCCCTTAGATAATGATAATGATGATAATAAAAATACATACATAATAATTATAGCATGGATGGTATCCAACACATAGTAAACAGCCAGTAAATGGAAGATGTTACAATCTGTTATTAGTTATAATTTATTAGCTCCTATTCCTCTCCAGGAACTGCATATATAATATCTCATGTAATCAGGGACTTCATGTACACCATCTCTTTTAGTCTTCCTAGCACTCTTAAAATTAGGTACTGCTTAAAGCAATTAAGTGACTTGTTTGAGTCACACAGCTAGTAAATGCCAGAAAGGGTTCAAAACCTGCTCTTCCTGATTCCCAAAGGGCAAACATGCATTTTTTGTTGTTGTTGTTGTTGAAGACATCATTACTATACCAACACTGATCTTCTAATCAACAACAATCAGGTATTATTGATCATTTACTATGCTTGGTGTTTTACAGCTTACAAAATGATGGTATCTCCTTTGCTGTTAGGGAGTATAGAACCTGTTTAGGGGCATGAGATAAACATATATAAAACAATAGCATAATAATAAAGATTCTGCATAACAAGAAGTATTACATGGTATGAATTCCAAAGGTCTGATGCAATTAGCAAGGGTATGTGAGATGGCGCTTGCTGAAATGCTTTAAATAATGTCAGATTCACTTTTATAGCATTTGGAGAAGAAAATAAACCTTCGATTTTTTCCTTTTTGGTGTTCTTTTAGTCAACAATTATTTGTAAATAAAGAATACCGATACATAACATTAACCCTTATTATACATTAACTAAGATTTTTGGAATTAAAATATCAAGCCTTAGATTGCAAATGAAACAAAAGCTAGGACAACTTTATGAATACATTAATAAATATATATCTAGATTCCTTATTACTTAAAATGTTTGCATCGCTTTTGAGAAGAGTTTTTAGGATATTCAAAAGGACAATTATTTAATTAGGGAGAAGAGCATTAACCCTTTTTACATTCCTTATCTTACTAACATCCTATCTACAGTTAAAGTTGGTATTGTTTGTTCAAGTGCAAACATGTTTTCAATCCCTGAAACTAGGATTTCTGTGTTAGCTGACATTTAATAAAAAGGAGTATTGAAGATTTTTTTTAAAGGTATAATCATACTCTCCCACTTGTAAACAATAAAGACATGACAAATATTTTATTTAACTCATTAGTTAATGAAAGAATCAGCAAGGTGTTACAACTGGTTCAAGGAACACTTAAAGAACCACACAGATATGGGCAAATAAGGAATGCCGAATTGAAATTACAAATATATGCAAAATAGGTCTATCTACAGGGCAAAAATCAATTGCATTCCACATGACTAATTTGAATGTGTAGGGATAAGAACCATTTGCATTAATTATTAATTTTCTAAAATTTGCAAAGCTGTGAAGTAAAGCAATAAAAGGCTGAGATAACCCACAAGTATGTACTAGGCCGAATATGTGGTCATGTTTTTGTGGTTCATTGCAACGTATTTTACATTTCCCCCCTCCTACTGGAGTGATGGAAAAAGACTCTTCCTGCATGTCCTGTGGTTTTCAACAGAGCATAGGTGTGAAGAATATCCTTAAGGTGTTATAAAAGTAGTGCAAACCAAACTGCAATTTCCTCCTGATCGTTTGGTTTTTTTTGTTTTTTGTTTTTTGTTTTTGAATCAGGTTTATTTTAAAAGAGTAGGAGAATTGGAAACAAGAATGTGGCCTAAGGATGTAGTGTGGATAGGTGGGTTAGATTCCCCTCCATTGAGAAATTTGATGAATAGACCTGACCCTTCCTGGCTGCAGCAAAAGGCAAGTCGAGGTCACAATGAGGGTCAGATCTTCCTGGATCTCCTGGAAAGATTCTTCTGGTAGTGTCAAGGACATTTTCTATATAAGATCTAGGAGGGGCTACCACCTGGTGGCAGAGTGTGGGTGAATTAATGTCAATGTGTTTTAAGTAAGGTGGCATTTGAAGGGATAGTACTTTCTCAGGGTTTCACACTGTAAAAAGGATGGGTACTTTTCAGTTATACCGAAGAAAAGTCCATGCTTTACACTCCTAGTATCTTTTTGAGTAGTTCTTTCATCCTCATGAGCAAAGATTCTTATTTAGACTTTAAAAATACGATTTTAATTACATTGTCAGCCAAAGTATGGAGAGAGTGCTATAAATTCTTGGAACAAGACTTCTGCTAAAATTGAAATAATGTCACCAGCATAATTTTGGTTTTTTGTAGTCTTTGACTACTGTGTCTTTCAATACATTTCTGAGAATAACAAAAGGCTTAGAGTTCTGGACATAAACACTGATACCTGAATTTTTGTTTTTCTCTTTTGATTTAAAGCAGCAAAGCTTAAGCTACTTCCACTTGCTTTGTTTTGTTTTTCAATATTCTCTCTTTCTACTTGAGTGCACACTCATAACCCATCATCCTGCCTTTGTATTTCATGTACCCTGCAAAATTCTTGTTCCTCTAAAGATGTAGGTTTTTTCCTTTTGTTTCGTTCTGTTTTGTTTTCAAGACTTCAGTCCAAAACAGAGCTTTAGAATCGTGTAATTAAATATTCTCTGGCTGATAATCTGAGCAGACCAGGTTTTGGGGAGTCAGCAGAGACAAAGCCTAAGTTCAATGCCAGGAAACCTAAAAGAGATGCCTGATCTTGAGTTTCCACCAGCTTGGAGCCATGCTCTTTCATTCAAAAATGTCCTTGTCGTCTGATCCTTTCCTACTTTGTGATGATGAATAGTCTTCCTCGTCTGGGGTATCTTGAAGCTATAAAATTTCCTTGACTTTCCTTCCAGCAAAACACACTCAACATTGCTTTTTTTTCCTGCAGCATCTGGTTCTGTGATTGGCTACCTGCTGATGACCCTAGTAAATCTAGGGCAATATGTGTTTAATGGTGTATTTCCCAGAATGTTGGATTTCATGGACAAATTAAATTAAAACAAAACAAAACAAAACTGTGGTGTAGCTATGGGAGTGTCTACTTTAAATTGTATCAAACCATAATATAAAAAATAAAATCATTCCTAAATCATGCTATCTCCATAGTGCCATAGCATGAGGGACAATTAAACACATGGAAGAAGAAATCATCTAACATCACAACTGAGGTATTTAATATTTTACATTAAACAATTTTTTTTAAATCTTAGTTATTTCCTAATTTCCTCTGGTTTAAGATATTACCACCACCTAGTTATTTGTATTTCAGTGGTTGTTCTTCATAGCCTTTATACCAAAAATGTCTTTGGCAAAGGAAGACTGCGGGTGCTATGTGAAAACAAGGGAACAGTGGACACCCTTAAGTCAAGTTAGTAAGGCAAACCCTGATAGCTAGAAATAACTGAGAGACCTTTTTGAACATGTAGTGGCAAAAAGAGTGGATGAATATGCCTAGCGAGATCTAGGAGCCCAAAATGAGGCAGAAGATTCCAACAATTTTAGCTAGGTACCTTACCCTTCTTCTGTGCACCAGGGGCTATGAACACACTATGTTGAGAAACACAGGAGATTATTCTAACATTATATTTACGAGGAGTAGCCTGTGTTTTACACAAACACAAAAGACGGTAAACCCTCTAAACAATGGTTCTCAAACTTGAGCATGCATCATAATCAACTAGGGGTACTGCTAAACACCAGTGCTACACCCCACCTCAGAGTTACTAATTCACTGGGTCTGGGGTAGAGCCAGTTGCCTTTTCAACAAATTCCAGGTGAAGCTGATGTTATAGATCTGGGAATCGCACCTTGAGAACACTGTGCAAACACAAAACGGTGTATTTCCTTAGACACTAATTTCTGAAAGTATATTACTTTTAGTAGAGAGATAAGAAAAAATTAAGATAAACAGGTATCTTACTTCAGGCTGCTTTAGCAAGTTACCACAGTTTGGGTGGCTTAAACCACAGAAATTTATTTCTCACAGTTCTAGAACGGAGAAGTCCAAGATCAAGGCACTGGCAGATTCAATGTCTGGTGAGGTTCTCTTTTCTGTTTTGTAGAAAGCCATCTCCTCATTGTATTCTCACATGGGGGGCAGAAAGATCATCTCCCTATTATCTCTTCTTAAAAGTGCACTAATTCCACTCATTAGGGCTCCACACCCATGACCTACTTACTCCTAAAAGCCCCATGTCTTTAATCCACATTAAGGATTAAGGCCTCAAAATATGAATTTGGGGGAGACACAAACATTCAGTCTGTACCCACAGAGAACAACATCAATGTCTTAAGAAGATATGGCCTAATGATATGCAACAATTCTTCCAAACAATGTTTATATTTCCAGATTGTTTCTAATGTATTTATCAACACAGTTTTTTTAAGTTCATTTTCTAACTTGGTTAAACTTCTCTTTTACTTAGGAATAAGTGTTTCATTCACGGTTAGACTCCCTACTAGAACAATTGTTAATAGATTACCGAAACAACTGACTTGGGTGAATTTAACATGTGTAAAATATCAATTAAGATGATGTAAAAATGTAAGAACATCATTGTTTTCCAATCAGGCCCTGGCACTTTGGAGAAGTTAGGCACTTGTCTTGTACTATGTCCAACTAGTTTGTTGGCTAATTAAGTAGCAATAATAAAAACACATAAGCTTTTTAGGGATTAATGACCAGCTGGGTAGAGTTACTTATTTGCCCCAAAAGCCATTAACCCTCCCAGTCAGTAAGTAACTCTTAGAAAACCTAGTTATAACTGGTAAATGAAAATAATCAGAAGGGATAGGGTTTATATGGGTTTTTGAGGGGATACTGTTTTGTTATTTTTAAGAAAGCATTTTAGGATGATAAGACTAGAAGTCAGTCCAGTGGTTCAATCCATTGTTTAGTATTCCATTCTGTTTATAATTAAGCAAGAGTGACCTATAGGTTAGTCTTCTTTTAGCTATTAACAACCAGCTGGAGAAGCTAAGGGCTATTTTTTGCAATTATAATCTGTGAAGACTAAAAACATTAAGATAAAGCGTCTACCTTATTAACAGGCAGCTCATTTCCACACTTGAATACATATCAATAGGGGTCCCAGGTTTAATCTCCCTCACTGACCTCTTCCAACTCTTTAAGGACAGACACTAGTGAGGTGCACTTTCTGCTGGGCTTTGGACTCTTTTCAAGAGGCTGGGGGAGAGGGGTGGTTCTTGAAATAATGGCATATGACTAAAAACTTTCAAACCCATTTTGAAAGAAAACATGTTCATAGAAAGACAAAATGCATTCTGGCAATAAAAAAAGAATATTTCTTTATATTTATAGCTGTGACAGTTAGTTATGATGCTGAGCTTATAGCCAGAAGTCTAGATATTAGTGAAATGCTATGACCTTGGGTGGATCAAAATTAGCTCGCAATTATCAAATGCTCATGGGGAGCATGACATTTGTCAGATGTAAGAAGGTCTCAAATCTCAGCTTTGAAGTAATGCATTGTCCAACTCTCTCTGATTTGACCATTGAAGAAGTGAGAATAGTGATGCTTATGCATAGTATTTGATGATTTTGCAAAGTGTGGATTTGAAATCAGCATCAGAAGATCTATTGTTTTGGTTAAATTGAGTAAGAGGTACATGACAAAATGCATAAAATGATAGGTCATTTTACCTACTTTAGCATGTAGAAGAAAAACACAAAAGGAGCACATACTGACATACACACTGCTATTGTGGGGGGGGAATGAAAAGTAACTAGACTTTCTAGGAAATAAAAGGAAACTCTGAAATTGAGGGTGGGGAGAGTTGAAACCATTCAGAAATCATCAAATGACTCAGTTTAATATTTAAGGACTGAACTGCCTTTTTCCCCCATGACTCTCACTCCATACTTGAATAAATTGTGCTCTTTGCCTGCACATAGTCTTCAATGAATGGAAAGGAATTGGACTTGTGTCCAGCATTTTGCCAGTAAGACATTGGGTGACTTGGAGCTCATCACTTAAACTTCTATACATCAGCTTCTCTGTCTGTTCATTAGAGGAATAGAATTAGATCATTTTCAAGGTTTGATCTTGCTCTAATTATCTCTGCCTTGATAACTCCTTTATAACATACCAGCTTTAAGATATACAGTGAGAATTGAGAGTAAGTGCAAAGTGTAACTCCAAGTGAAATGTCATTGGTAAAAAGTACCAATTGCAGAGCCATGGAAAAAGTGCCCACTTTAACTCCCTTGGTTGGTTGGCGTTACCGTTGTATCAGAATTGATTGTGAAATGGTGACAGCACTATTTCTAACTTCAGTCTAGAGTCTCATTGTCCTAACCATAAAAAGAACACCTACTGTTGTATTCCATCTGGGTCCTGACCTCCAGTATTAATGTGTCACTTTCCACATCAGCCCTAAATCTCTCCTCTGATCCAAACCAGTGCCTTGTGTGTAACCATTTCTTTAATATACTTCTCTCTTTACTTTGTAAGAACTACAGAATCTCAGAAGTAAATCTCTGTTGACTTTATTCCTGTGTTACCTCTTGGAGAAATATATGCTAATTTTTACAGAGAGCTTTGAAAGAACTAACAAGAACTTGAAAGAACTTCAAGAACTAACAGTGGTGGTAATGGTGGGAATTTCAGTTAGCATTAGAGTAGTGAAGAAATGGTTTGCACAGGGGAGCAGGCAGATAACCCCATGCTATCCATTGGCTCCTAAAGTTTAAATCACCCGGGATTCCATGCCAGACCTAATTCCTATCACAAGAGATTTGAGTCACCTAACAAAAACAGAGTGGTTAAAATATGGGATCTGGAATACTGCTCTAGGTTTTGAATCTCATCTTCACCTATGAATGGCTGTGCGATCTTAGATTACAGATGGTTGTAATCTCTCATCTACACAATTTCTCAGTTTTCCCTCATCTGTTACATAAGGATAATGATAATTTCGAGCTCTTTGAATTTGGGAGAAGAATTAATTATATAATATATATTATATATTTATGTTTATATTTATATTATATATATTTATATATATTATGCTTAGGACAGTGGTAGTAATTGCTATAAGCCTGGTAATTGTTAGTATAATTAGTTCAGTCAAATATAATAGAAATCTTGGTAAAGTTTCAGTTGAAATCAAATATTATGGAGGAAGAATTCTCCTGAAGTATTCTTCCATTTGATTGTTCCTCTCGGTGGACAAAACAAACTGATGGAGAATGGTCATGATTAACCATGAATAGTTTCCTGTGGAAGGAAAATGGTGGCCATTCTTTAAATAAGGAGTAATAAAATTTAACTTCCCATTTCGGAACTGGGAAATCACCTAATTAAAATATGCCCTAATCCTAATTAATGAAATAAGGAAGATAAATTTCCTTTAAAGGTTATACTGAAAACACCACTTTTTAAATGGAAAACAAAATAAAATTCTAAGTTGCCTACATCAGTTGGATGAGAGATAAAGAGATACAGTATTAGAAAATAAGAAGAAAAAAAAAGCTTAAGCATAAAAAGATCTGTTTAGAAAATCTCTACCATTTAGATCCAAGCATAAATGCTAAGACATAATTTTTAAAACAAAATGACAAAACATCTACATGACAAGCTATTGAAAGCTAAAATGCATGTAAATATTATTTAATGACTTTTCAACATGCAGAAATTTTTGAAACATGTCACTGACAGAATATACACACTCTTTTTTCCAGGCTCCTTATACCCTAAAAATATTTACTTTGACATTTATTGGATTATTTACAACCAGCTTCATTAATACACTAGGGTAAGTGTCCCAAGGAGATCAAAAAGTTATATTGTCCCCAGATCCTTCTCTCCCACTGTTTTCTGGCTGGTAGCTTATTGTTTTCTTTTGAATTTGTGAATAGAATAACCAGCCATGCAAATGATTTTTGAAAATGTGCCAATTTGGGCTTCACAGAAGTTTAACAGATTAGCTTCTTTTGATTCAATAGAAATTGCCATGGAAGACAAAAATGGGGCATATTTTCACCCAAAGAGTGGAATTCCCGTTTAATCTTCTTGCCCCTGTGGATTGAACTTGAAATAGGGGAAATATGAGGAACTATGTTTTCTCAGTTCTCTGGTTCCCATAAGACCACAGGTTTAATGTCAAACTTTCCTGTCCATTCACACTGAACTCACACTCATCCAAACAGAGCACTCTCAGAATCTTGTAATTCAACCGTTTATTTTATATTCAGTAACCTGGGGGAAAGAATGAGTGATAGAATAAAGCAATAAAATTAAGGGCAGGATAAAAGTACAGTAACCCCTGAGGGAAAGAAAATGAACAGTCTATTCATCAAATCTGACAATATGTATACATCTTAAGATAAAAATGTGAAATCACTTGAGGAGATTTAAGGAACATGGACCATTTTACCTGAATCTTCCCAATAACTTCAGCAATTAAATGCAATTGCTTTCTCCTGCTTGTTTCAGAAGTGGCTGCAGACAAAATCCACAGGTTTTTGAATGAAAGTGCTTATGTAAGCTCTGTCTTAAAATAAAAAATGGTGACTCATGCAACTTTGTTTAATACTATAACTCATTAAACTTGGCTTGTCTAGCTTTCTTTCAAAGTCTAGTCAGATTTTAGAGGATGAAGGTATGAGTCCTTCAGATCTTTGTGGTCAGTTCTCTTCCCTGAGCCCAGTGTTGGTGGGTTCCTGTTTGCTAGTTGTGTGTGTGTGTGTGTGTGTGCGCGCGCGCGTGCACGCACGCACATGTTATTATTTTTTTTTTTCTATCTAGGCTTTTCGCCTGAAAGCTTTATTATTTCTATAGATTAACTCTAGTGGAATTTTTGTCCATCATTTTCCCTTAGGTAATGTTCAACTCAGAATAATAACAGTTGTTCTGTTTTCTTATTTTGTGTAAGACTCATGTAAAGAGGTAAATAATTAATCAAACTGTATTCAAGGGGTTTGTTTTCTTCCCTGTACACTTTCTGTGGTTCAAACAATCAGGAGAGGTTGGAAAGAAGGATCAAACATAGCATATGTACAAGGCAAAGACTTCCTGTTGTCATGGTAGTTGCTATGTGGTTTAAAAAGTAGTCAGAGAGAGGGATAATGACTTTCCTACAATTGGAGGGGAAAGAGAGAGAGAGAGAGAAAGATGGTAAAGACATTCACACAAAGCCAAAAGGATTTTCTGTGCCATGATTGAAACCCCTTGTAAGCATCGAAGCAGATCTTTGTAAAGGCAGTTTTCTCTGTCCTATCGTGCATTAGTTTTGATTTGCTTCTCTCCATGAGAAAATGGAGGGAAGCATCTCTGTTCTTGAGGACTCTTGAAGAGAAACTGAAAGACTGCCATCATTCTTGCTTGGAAGATGATTTTTAAATGAAGTCCTCTAGAAAACTAGTTCCTGCTTTCTGCTCAGATTCTTCAGAGGTAACCACTTGAGGTGATTTTCAGTGCTGAGAACATTAACTGAAATATAATACTAGCCTTGAAAATGCACCTGCACCCTTTTAAAGGTAGTGACTGTTACAGAGTAGCTTCTGTGATCAGACAATCACTGGAGATTTCGCACATCCCAGGATACAGGGAAGACAGTCTTTTATATTCTGTTGGTACGTGTATATATAATCAATCGCACCAAAGTTTGGTGATTATCCTGGACTTTTCTTTCTGGTTTTTTTGTTTTTAGTTTTAGTTTAGTTTTGTTTTGTTTATTGTTTACCTTGTCCCAAGAAAATTTGACCAAATGTAAGTTGCCTTCAAAACTATACTTCTCTATTGTTTTATTTCTTGATATTCTGTCTTTATTTGACTATCTTTGGTGAAAAAAATAGTTCTAGCTAATTATCTATACTTTAATTTTGTATTTATAAGCACATGGAAGAAATCCATAAGTAAGTAGGAGAGTGCTGTAGGAACATATAGAATTAAAAAAAAAAAAAGAGTTCTTGTTTTGTTTTTGTTTTTTTCACGTGCTCCTTTAACAACAGGTTTGGCCCCATGAAAATTCAAGTAAGGCAGTGCCTCTCATACTTGAGTGTGTGTTAGGGTCACCTAGAGGGCTTGTTAAAACACAGAACGGTAGGCCCCACACTGGAGTTTCTGACTCTTTAGGTCAGGCAGGGGTAGAGTCCAAGAAGTTGCATTTGTTACGAGTTCCTAGGAGATGCTGCCGGTGGTGGCCTGTAAACCACACTTTGGAAGTCACTGAAATAAGGGGACAAAGACTCACCAGTTATGAATTCCTCTCAAAGAAGATGCTCTACCTCAAAGGGCTTTTCCTCTGTTTAGAATTGAACACCTTGGATGATGCTGGAAAAACTTGAATAAAAGTTTCTTTCTGGGCAAAACAGCATCTCTACCAAAAGCCTAAATTTACTCATTATCTCACTTCTAATTAGTTCCAAGGATATGTTTTGTGAGATTTTTAGCATTTTCCCCCCAGATATCACTTAGAATTTTACCTGGTCTCTATTTGCTTTTAATATTTTTTTTCCAGTCTTATTGAGAAGTAATTGGCATACGTCACTGTATGAGTTTAAGATGTACAGCATGATGGTGTGATTTACATACATTGTGAAATGATGACCAAGGAAAGGTTAGTTGACAACTATCATCTCATATAGATACGGTAAAATGAAAAGGAAAAAGAAATATCCTTTGTGGGTACAACTCTTAGGGTTTACTCTTAATACCTTTCGCGATATTATACAACGGTGCTGGCTGTCATCATCATGCCGTGCATTCGATCTCTAGTACTTATTTCTTCTGTAACTGGGAGTTTGTACCTTTTAACCACCTTCCTCCAATGCTACCCCCTACCCTTTGGTAAGCACAAATCTGATAATTTGATTTCTTTTTCGATGAGTTTGGGTTTGTTTGGTTTTTTGTTTGTTTTTTATTTTGTTTTTCTGTTTTGTTGTTGTTTTTTAGATTCCACCTATAATTGAGAATATATAGTATTTACCTTTCTCTGTCTGACTTATTTCACTTGGCATATGAAGTCCCAGTTTCTTGTGTAAAATGATAACCTCGACCTCATTCTCTTAGGCAGGACTCATGCCTCTAGTTACTAAAGAGCCTTCCCAAGGAACTCATTTTATAATCTAACAGGATTAGGATAGCTTGCAGCTAACTACAATAGTATTATTCCCTGAGCACCAATTTCTTAAATGACATTACTGATAAAACATAAATAGTATATAAAAACAGAAAAAAAAATGGATCTGATATAGTAACACTTTTCTGTGATCTAGTTATGTTCTCAGACTGTAAATTGTAGTGATAAATATGCACACCATTATGTGTACTAATTTTTCCCTCTAAAATTGATTATAATATTTTCATGTTTATAGTTACGACCAGTTTGTTTAAACTGTTTTCGTTTCCTCCAGCTGCAATAACAAAATACACAGACTAGGTAGCTTAAAAAAATTATTTTCTCAGTTTTTGAAGGCTAAAAGTTCGTGATCAAGGTATCAGCAGAGTTGGTGTTTCTACTAAGACCTCTTTTCCTGGCTTGCGAACAGCCACATTCTTGCTGTGTCCTCACACAGCCTTTTCTCTGTGGACAGGAGGATTCCTCTTCCTCTTTTTATAAGAGCCCAGGCCCATTGAGTTCTTAAAGGCTGTATCTCCAAATGCAGTCACATTGGGAGTTAGGGTTTTGACATGTGAATTTGAGGAGTGAGGGCATAAGTTAGTCCATAAAACTAACTGAAGGACTTCTTTCTTATTTTAAAAGCAACGTGATAGAAAATGTTAAAAATTCTGAAAAAAGTATGCAGAAGCAAATTCAAATAATTTTAGTACTATCACACAGAAATAATCATTGTTGGTATTATTCTATATTCCTTCAAGATTTTCATGTACATTCACTTTTTTATAATTGAAATTTTTATGATTGAAATTTGTAATTGAAATATCCCCTAAATGTAGATAGTCCATCTTGTGTTTTTGCCATGATATATAATTTTTAATATTAAACATTCAGATTTTTAAAAATTATTTTCACTATTATGCATCATTCTGTCATAAACTTCTTTTACATCTCTAATTCTTTAGGGAGATTTTGAGCAGAACGCAATTTCTTACACGGACAGTATTTAAAGTTATATGCCACATTTCAACCTGTTTCATAAAACAAACAAGGAAACAAACCATTATGGTTATATTTATTTAACTGATGTAGAGATCTTTGTTTTCTAGGATCAGTTTTGGTTTTATTTATTTTCTTCATTCTAATTTTCTTCCAAAATTTGTATCCTCTCTAGGGCATTTAACCTGAGTGCTTCTTTTTAATATAATCTGTATTTGCTAATTCTAAAGTATTTTGTCCTATAAATGTCCCATTAACTCTGGAGAAGAGTACATAATGGAAAAAAATCATATTTTCAGCCCCCAGCATATGCATGCAGACACACAAAGTGGTAAACCTGAGACCAACAGATACACCTGAGAGACTTCTCATCGAGAAGTATTTACAACCACTATCATTCTGTATTCTCTCCCCCTGCACATATGTTGCTTTACTTCTCTAAGGTATATGTATCTATCTGTATAGATATATATATATGTATCTATCTGTATCTATCCATAGGCTATAGCTAGATGGATAAATGGATAGATAGATAGGTAGATAGATAGATACATAGATACATATAGATATAGATATGGATATAGATGGCATATATATATAGGCTATAGATAAATTATTTTATCTACTTTAGCAGATAGATATATCATTTTATCTATTTTAATATCAGGTTAACCAGATATAATAAAATATTCACAAAATTGATAGCCATTACTATGGGTATTAAATTCTAGAAAAAGAAGGTAATCTCTTGCACATTTTCCCCCATCCCACTTTTAGAACAGGTTGGGAATTCTTCCCTTTCTGTTGCCTACTCCCCTGGCATCATCCATTATCTTCTTTTCCTGTCCTGACATGGGCTTTAGTTAATGAAATACTCAGATCTCAATGGCAGCCAATTTATAAGATGTGAAAGGCTTGTAAAAATACAGCTCACTGAGAAAAGCTATTTTCCCTACTGTTTTCTCCCATAATTAGTGTCAGCTTCACCCAATCAGTGAACAAAATTGTCTTTAATTAAACATAAAAGAAAAAGAGATACAGGACAACAGTTATAATGAAAACACCTTGAGAAAAATGCTTTGAACATGAGGAAAAAGAGAGTGTGGTGAAAGTAACACTTCTCAGAGAATTTGATTTTTGTAACCTTAGAATACAGTATGGCCACAATTCCCAGTCTGTGTGCCAAGGATTCCTGGAGCACCAAGTGAACTCATGGAGATACTCTGAGATACATGAATGTTTCAAGGAAAACAGTGATAGTAGACAACTGTCAGACACAGTGTAAACTACTAGGTTGAGTAGCTCATGATTTCAGTATTAATCAGACTGCATTTCTTTTGATGGGCTCTCATTTTGTGAAGCTGGCTTTTTGACATTTTCAGTGATGAAAACACAGTCTTCATGAAAACCAATATGGATCAGGAATACGGGTGATTGTGTCTGATTTCAAAATTTTAGAAAATATGTGGTAATCAACAGATACACACATCCTATTAAATAATAATGGTGGTTATACAAGAATACATCAAAGTATCCTTTCAATTTATTTATATTTCCAACGGCTTCTAAGTTAGATATAAATATTTAGGTTGTTTGATCCTCTATTTAATAAACAAGTAGCAGTGTATTATTTTTGACCTGGGAGTGCTGTGGAAAAATAATGGAGGCATTACAGGACACACAAACAGAGAAAGATTGGGCAATGTGCTCAGTTTCTTTCTAAACACAGTTTAGATTCAGTGAAAAAAAAATATTTTTGGGGGACAGCTGGGTGGCTCAGTCATTAAGTGTCTGCCTTCAGCTCAGGTCATGATCCCAGGGTCCTGGGATAGAGCCCCAGGTCAGGACTCCCTGCTCAGAGGGGAGTCTGCTTCTCCCTCTCCCTCTGCCTCTCCCCCTGTTTGTGTTCCTTCTCTCACTGTCTCTTTCTCCTCAAATAAATAAATAAAATCTTTATTTATTTTTTAAAAAATATTTTATTTATTTATTTGAGAGAGAGAGAAACAGCCAGCGAGAGAGGGAACACAAGCAGGGGGAGTGGGAGAGGGAGAAGCAGGCTCGATCCCAGTACTCTGGGATCACGCCCTGAGCCTAAGGCACACACTTAATGACTGAGCCACCCAGGTGCCCCTAAATAAATAAAATATTTTAAAAAATTAAAAATGTATCCTTTTGCTCTACTGCAAAAAAAATAGAATCAACTGATGATAAATAAGCATTCTCTTTTTACTGAAATACAGATATCACTGCACTTAATGAAGTGTGACTTCTGACAATGAGATCAACCTACTTTGTGTTCCTAAGCAATATTTGGCACTGTGAGATGTATGCACTTATGTGACCTAGTTAGGGATCACTTTGTCAGTCAAACCTGTACTTCTTAAATAGTAAAAGAATGGGGCACTTAATAAAAACAAAAAGATAATTTGCCTACAAGTACAATGAACTTGAAATTTTTTTGGTAATTGAAAGATACTTTCAATTTGAGATATTAATTTGAGATATTAATCATTTTCTGGAAGTTGAATAATTACTCTTTTCTTCTGTGGTAAATGGTATGTAAAGGCCAGGAAAGCTCCATGTGACAAGTTACACTTACTACTAATACGTTAAACATTGTCTTTCAAAAACAGCCTTTAAACTTTATTCTGTGCACTGTGTTGATTGTCCTTAAGACTGTGTGTGTGTGTGTGTGTGTGTGTGTGTGTGTGTGTGTATACACACACAATATATAGAGCTTTTCTTCCAAAGAGAATCAGTCAGTATAGGGTTCCGGAGTGAAGCAGTACAAAGTATTTCAGAAATTGAAAACTGAATACTGAATAACAGGTTCAAAAGCTAATTTTGCAGTGGTTTTGCCTTCTTTTGTTAAATGTATACTCTAGTAAAATATACATCTTTATCATTCTATATTTACCTTCCAAACCTTTTATCACAATGACATATTTGGCAAGTGGACTATAATAGCTCTACCTAAAAAATATAAAGTCTCTCTGCTCTTTAAAATTACATTTTTTAAAAGATTTTATTTATTTATTTGAGAGAGAGAGAGAGAACTTGAGGGGGGAAGGGTCAGAGGGAGAAACAGACCCCCCGGCGAGCAGGGAGCCCGATACAGGAATTGATCCCCGGACTCCAGGATCATGACCTGAGCTGAAGGCAGTCACTTAACCAACTGAGCCACCCAGGCACCCAAAATTACATTTTGTTGAGCAGTGTTTTTGCTGACCATAAAGTAATAATACAGGTAACTTTTGTGAAATATTTTGAAAATACCTAGAAAATGGGGGTGCCTGGGTGGCTCAGTCAATTAAGCATCTGACTCTAAATCTTGGCTCAGGTCATGATCTCAGGGTTGTGAGACCAAGCCCTGCATTAGGGTGTTCACTGAGTGTGGAGTTTGCTTAAGATTCTCTCTCCCTCTCCCTCTGCCCCTTCCCCCACACTCCATCCCCACTTGCTTATGCTTTCTTTCATAAATAAAAAATCTTTAAAAAAATACCTAGAAAATAAAGATCACCCCCAATCTCCCATTGACATATTAACATCAGTAGCATAGGAGTACATCTATTTTGACGTCTTTTTCACAAAATGAGATGACTTCTAATGAAGACTTACATTTTTACTTAGCAGTGACTCATGAACATTTACTTGTCTTAAACATTTTTTCATACCTTTTTTGGTGTCTCCTTAGTATTCCCTCACATGTCACTTACTTCACCCATTTTATAGATGGACAGGCGTTTCTGTCTAATAATTATCAATTCAATAATGAACACTATAAGATATGTATTTTGTATTTGTGAAATTTTTTGCAACAATCTTGAGAAGTAGATCACCACATCAAACAGGAGCAAATTTTTATAAATAGTGATAGATGTTACCAAAGTGATCTCTAGCAATGTGAGTGGTATCATGACCCTTCAACAAAGTTTCCTCTTTCATTTATATTGTCAGTTCAGTATGGAGAAGAATATATTTTTTGAACAATCTGTCTGCTGTTGATTAAAACTCAACTAGTATTTACACTTAATTTTTTTCAAACTTCTGTATTTTTCTCTAATTCTTGGAATCAAATATGTTGTAATTTTAGAGTCTTCTGTTTGAAACAAGAATTTAGACTATTCTATTCCCCTGACATATTCTACTTCTGGTGTTTAGTAACATAATTAGGATTGGGGAATAAAATGAATATGTGAAATAAGATTTTTACTTTATAGTTTCAAAAATGCTTTTAACATTGGCATTTGTTCGTAGCTGTGTTTATAATATGATTTAGAATTGTGCTTAAGTGCTTACAGGGCATACTATTATCCAGTAGTATTATCCCTACTTAAACTCTTTAATTTTATAGGTTTTTCCTTTATTTTCTTGATTTTTAAGTACACGTATAGTTTATTTCGTCTCTCTTTAATGTCAAAGTATAATATTCCATTGATTTTTGATTGAAATGTCTTCCTCTAAAGTCCTTTGATCACATAATGTCTCCCCCCTCAGAAATCTAAAGATTTTACTTATAATCTAAATAATGTTTCAGAAAACCATTCATTTATTTTTTTCCACTACCTGATGATTTCCTTGTTTTTCCCACCTAGATACTTATGGGTTTTGTTTTGTTTTGTTTTATTTTTCTCTTTTAATGCTTACCATGCTGTGTCTAAGATGGTTATCTGCTCAATGATTTTGCTTATTTGGCTCTTTCAATTGCAGATTGTTGTTGTTAACCTTGGGTAAGTTTTCTTCTGTTATATCTTTGAAAATTTCCATTGTCCAATGTGTCCAATCATTTTATCAGTAATGCTAATAATCCATAAGTTGCATTTCCTATCCTTATCACTCATAACTATCATCTATTCCCTTAATTTAATTTATTTTTTATTTTTTCCCTTTTCTTTCTGCATTCTAATAGAGCATCTCAAGGTTATCTTTTTTATCCTTATTTTGTTATTTTGTAATAGGAGTTTTGCCCTTCCATCAAGATTTTATTTCTTTGAGTTTAGAACTTACTTGTACTTTTCCTAATTTCATTGATTGCTTTCTATCCTTTCATCTTGTCTTTTATCCCAAACTCTCATCATGGGTTACCATGTTCCAAGAGTCTCTGGGTTCTTTTTATTCTATTAAAGTTTGCAAATGCTTTTCAGAGGATTTTTTTTTTTTTTTTATTCCTCAGAGTGAGGCCACTTTTCCTTGTCTGATGTTTGCATTTCTTATTCAAAGCCCTCTCCTTGGATTTTTGTCAACATATTTAACTATCATGATTTGGCTTACCACAACAGACAGGTTTGATTTAAATCCTGCTCTTTGAACATTTGATTCATGAGATCCCCTTTTATTTTGTAGATCAAAAGTTGAAGGGCAGAATGATTTTCTCAGCTCTTATTTAAAATCCATTGTCTAGTGGGTATTTATCTGCTTTACTATAAATGCTTCAGAAGAGACACTCTATCATCACACAAATAAAAGAGAAAAGAAATAAAAACAAATGTTAAACATCAAATGAAACACACATTTATCTCCCCACTAGACTATTTCTCAAAGATAGGGCCTTTCTTTTTCCCATTTCTGTGTATCCTGTGTTCAGTAGAGTATCTGGTTTATAAGAAGCAGTCAAGAAATGAAGGGATTAACAAATATGTACTTTGTTCAACTGTTATAGAATTCTTGAATTCAAGATTTCTTTTAATGATTATAAGTTGATATCCCATTTTTTACCACATCCTTTTATAATGATTCATATTTGGGTATTTCTATTCAGTGTATGTGTATATATCTGTACACTTACAGATATGTGTATATGGGTACATAAACTGAGGTTTAGAATGGACTTGTGATGAACTTAAGATCTAGATACATAAGCAACGTATTTTGAATTCAACTTCAAACATTCTCTTGACTTCTAGATTTTTATATGTGGTTCTGAAATTATAAGAACTTTTGAAATTAAAATAGCATGAATTAATAAGATGGATTTTACAAAGCAGAATTTCATTTTGTTGTTGTTTAAAAGGAATACAAAACATGTTGAATTGTTTCAAATTTAATATTCCTACAATCCTAGTTAGAAAAAAAAGAGAAAAAGAGAAATTGTGCTCTTATTTATGTACGAATATTCCCAAGGGACATATGTAGGTTAATGACACACTTAAGGGGCTTATATATGATTTGCATAAACTGCAGCTGTTTAATTTGCATAATTTGTAAATACAGCTATAACCTGTTTTGTCCATTTTCTGACTTTAAAGAAGGTTAAAACCATGTCAAATTTTTGTTGCTTTTGAATTTTTTCCTCAAGCTTTTTGCATTCACGTATGATTTTTCTGGTGTATATTTCGAAGACTTGGATAATACCAGAGTACAAACAAACAAACAAACAAACAACAACAACAAAAAAAAACCCAACATAGTAAGTTGTGAGGAACTGTTGAGGGGGGAAAAAACTAAAGAATTAGTAAAAGAAAGAGTACTCTTTGAACAATAAATGTACCAAAGCTGATCATGAATTTATTAATCTTAAATTTTATTTCACTGTTATTACTTCCTCTTGTTTAGTATTTCTCAAACTTTAATGTGCATGTGATTCCCCTGGGGATCTTGTAAAATGCAGATTCTGATTCAGGAGGTGGGTGGTGAGACCTGAGATTGTACTGCTCTCACAAGTGCCTGGGTGATGCTGATATTGCTGATGAAGGAACCATACTCAGAATAGTGAGTTTTAGGTCACGTAAAATGTTATATCAAATGGCCAGTGACTTAAAAACCAAAAATAATAACTTTCTTTTCCTGTCCACACAAAGTAATGAATGTGTGTGTGCATATGTATTTGTGTGTGTGTAGTATGAAGAGGGAAATAGATGTATGTGAGTATGTGTAAATTGAGAGAGATTTAACCCTAATTCATCTAAGAACTAAAATAGTTTTAATCCTATAACCTTGCTTATCTCATTCCAACATGCTTAATTTAAATAAATTGAAATTTAAGTCTTGGATGAATGCCTTTGGGAAATTGGACTTAATTCCTGTTGAATTCAACATATTTTTCAATTGCATGGTTCTGGTCAAATCATTTAATCTAAACTCATTAAAATCAAGGACCCTTGTATTGGGTAGAGCTGAGTGGTTGGGTTGTTAGGAAAAGGGAATATATTTAAATAGCCACAGTTTGATAATTCAGCTAAACTTGTTTTCAAATATTCATCCTGATTCAGACACTTGACATTTATGGAGACATTAACAATCCTTAAGATTCCAGTAAGAGGGATGCACAAGAAGGTAAAAGGGAGACAGTCATTAATTAACAGGGATTTTTGAAGATAATGTATTTTGTTGACCAGCAGCTGTCTTTTTCTGTTATCAGTAATGTGGGGAAAGAATCATGATAAATTTTCAGCATCATACAATTCTACTTTGTATGTTTGTCTTTTCTCTATGCATATTTACATGTATATAACTATCAATTTTGTTTTAAAATTAATCATACAGTATATGCTATATTTACATTGCTTTTTAAAAAATTTAGCCTTATGTGATTCCCCACATTATTAAATTATTAAAGAGGCAATATATATGTAAATTTGGAATCCACACTTTGGATTCCACTCTGTGGACTCTATGGGTAGAATAGAATTAATCAATTACTTATTTCTAGATATTTATATTTGGTCAAATTTGTAACTATGAATAATGCTACAGTGAACATTTTTATTCAACATCATTTTGCAAATACCAGTATATTACTTAGAATAAAATCCTGAGAAGAAAATATGATGTAGAATATAACATTTTTAAGACTCTTAATACATATTGGTGAATTGCCCTCCAGAAAGTTTTTATCTAGTGACCTCCTCAATAGCAACGAACAACTTTTTCTCTATATTCTTGCCAAGGCTGAGTAGTAGTATTGAAGTATGTTTGTTTTCCACATTTTTGCCAATGTAATATTTGAAATAAGGTATAGTTGAATCAATTTATATTTTTTGATTATTAGTTTAAATATTTTCCTCAAAGGTTTGCAGTTCCTTTGTATTCCCTGATTTTTTAAGATTTTTATCACTCTCGGTTGGGGTATTTAAACCGGAACACTTATTTTATCATTGGTTTGTGAGAACCTGTTATACATTAAGGAGACTAACTGCCATATCTTTTATAAAGGCTTTATTCCTTGGGTATCATTAGCTGTTTAAAGCAATTTATGGTGTTTTGTCATTTAATATTTTAAAGCTGTATGAAGTAAATTTCATGAGTCTTCTCCACTGGAGTGACTTTCGTCTGAAAGTCCTCTTTCATAAATGAAAAAATACCCAATATGAAGAATGATCCAAGTACAGCCATTGTACTACTTTGAAGTACGGTATAGTTAGCCCACTTTCTTCATGTATTTTTTCTATTATAAGAGCACAGCAGAGTTTGGTATGGTTAACCCCCCCAAAAAAAAATTGCTTTAGGAATTTTACATTTCATCCTGGAAATTAGATATTTTTGGGAAATCTTATTAGCCTTAAAAAATACAGTCAAATTCCTAGCTTCTGAATTCCTAAGTTCCTAAATATATAACATACCATCTCTCAAAATATATTTATATTGTATTAGCTTAAGTTCCACTCTTAAAAAGCTAGGAGGAGGTGAACGAAAGCTCAGAATATGAATAGCTTAATGCTAGATCTAGTTCAAGTTCTTTTATGTGAGGCTGGATAAATCTGGTTATTTCCTATTACTTCTTCAAGGGATGCAATTAAAGGAAGATGGATATCTCAATATGTTTCATACAAACAAGTTAATGCACAGTAGAGTTACTGACATTTTTGTCTAATTTGGTTTCAGCCATTGGGTTAAAAGAGATCCTATTTAGTGCCAATAAAGAGAGGAACTGCTGGTTTAGCTCCATACTGTTGGAGGAATTCTGGTAAACTATGTCAACAGGGATAGTTATGGAGGGGGTTATAGCCTTAATCCTTAATCCATATATTGGTTGCCACTGATGGTATGGAAGGAGTTCTAAACAATCTTCTAAATATGGTATTATTAGTTGTTGGTAAGTAGATATTTTGAGAGATAAATAAATGTCTCCTAATTCTCTGGATATTAATGCATTCCTTGAAATATTTCTTGAATTCTACCCTGATAAAAAGAATCCGTGCATTTCCAAATCTGTAACATTTTTTAAATGGCTTAAAGAAAGTAACTTGATCACCTGAAAAGATAATAATAGTGCCTTGTTAACTCTAAATTATCCACACTAATGGAAAATAATCTGTCTGGGGATTTTATTCATTGTCATAGAAATCTTAGAGGTCAAACATGAAAGAGCCTGGTGACAGACTCCAGGAAATGAAATTCTCAGGAAGACTCTGGGGACATGGCTTACGAGTTCAGTTTCTTCTTTTGCACTCATGGATGAGAATGAAAAATGAAAAAATTCTGTATAGATTTCCTGTGGTGACCAACAGGTAACTCTGCAATAGTTCAGAGCAGGCTGCAACTAGATGGCTGTGGCCTCACATGGAAACGTCGGAATTCCAAGTGATTTATTCTTCCTTTTAGAAATTATCAAAGCACTGCATGCACAGTCCTGAGTGTCAGGATTACAAGGTAAAGGAGATGGACAAGTTACCTCATTTCATGGTGCTGAAATTCTATGTTGAGACAGGGGTGGGGGAAGCAAATGGGTAAGAAATATTTGTTTAGAGGGAAGTGCTATGAAGAAAATAAAATACTGCTTTGATAAGGAGTGATAGCAGCTGAGGGACAACTTAATTTAGTCAGTGGGGCAGGGAAAATATCATTTCTGGGAGTCTGTGGAATTAAAGTCTTAATGAGAAGTTACTTGGAGATTTTCCAATAAGTGACTTGCTGCTATTTTCATATTACACCTTACCCTGACTGCTGTGGAGGAACGGTGGGGTAGGGCCAGAGTGCAAAAAGAGAGGCTAGTTACCAGGCTCTGGTGGTAGCCCAAAGAAGTCTGCTAAAAGTGAGAAGGAATTAGTGGTTGTTATGGACTTAATAAACCAGGCTTGATCCACACGTGCCCTCAGGATATGGACAAGATGAGCGTTCAGATGAAAACTGATAGGCATATATGGTGGCAGGTGAGAAAATGAAACCGGTGATGGGGTCTGAGGAGAGTGCAACCTGAACAGCAGAAATTAAAAAAAAAAATTAAAAAAAGAAAGAGAAGAAAAGAAAACCGGACAAAGAAAACTGGTTTGTCGAGGGGAGTGAGTCTGAACCTGGGCTGTATGGTGGGATCATCTGGAATATTTTTTAAAAAATACTTATGCCTGACCTTCTTGGCCCTGCTAGCATCACTGCCACCACTGCATACATAGCCCAACATTCTGATATATTTGGTTTGGAGTGTGCTCTGAGCAGTGTGTTTCAAAAAGCTACCCAGATGGTTCTAATCCATGACTCCCTCTGAGAAGCCTTGGTCTGTGCAGAACCCAGAATAGGCAGTGGGGCTACAGGAGAGGGAAGAAGGAATGAAGCTGAATGGGGATCTGAGTAGTGCATCATCAAGTGCTTAGACTCTCAGGACAGCCTTCAGACGTCTCATTCTCAGTGAGAAAGCTGCTTCCTTAGTCTACCAGGCCTCCAGAGTCAAGCAAATGAATGAGGTTTCTTACAAAAAGATTTCTCCACTTTAAGGGCTTTTACACTTACGTAAATAACACCTTTAAATTCTCGTCTGCCCTTTTAAAATTCCCTATGTACTTAAAAATGCATTTGTAACTACAGCACAAAAATTAAACCTCCTACATAAAGACATTTATGGATGCCATTAAATATAAAATTAGTATTGATTTGTAAATACTTACGTCAAGACTAGTACTAATATAAAAACAAATTATACTCTTCTATTATATATAAAATACCAGCCCATTTGATTTTTAGTGAGCTTAATGTATATTGGGGAAAAATTATCTGTAATTTATTTTTTTCTAAAATTATAAAGTCTGTTTTAATCAGTTACAAAGATGGCTGTTTATTGTAGAATTTGAAAATGTTAAAAGAAAGATGACAGTGTCCTAAATATAAAAGTTAATTTGAAATAATTTAAATCACACCCAAGAAACTGCTCTTTAAGTAAAAAAGTGAGTAATGCTCGATACTAAATATGAAACTATTGCATTCCTAATTTTCAAGGCTATGTAAGTACTGTGCTTAGATGCTTGCTAGCAAATATTCAGATCCTTTTCCTCCTCTTAAATTGTTTGTTTTTGAGACGAACTTTGAATAAATAGATTAGTAATGTATTTCCCTCTTCTGGATACTGCGCTCAAGAGTAATTGACAATGAAAATACTTTGAGGTGGGGTAGGGACAATGACAGGGAAATTTTCATTTGATAGATTTCAGTTCTGCCATATTTAGTTTGCTCTGTTAGTTTATGAAGAAGCCTTCCAATTAGCACATCACTCATAACCTCTAGTTCTTGGAAATATTCGATACCACTTTCTGCAGTGGGTAAATTAACCTTTTTATTCATTACACATTTATCTTGGTATTCAATGTATTCTAAGACTCCATTGATTCAAAAAGATCTTAAGATGTAATCTTGGAATAAAATGATTCTGTAAGCATTCATTTAATGTTATTTTTAATATTTTACGCATAGTTGTTCAGTTGTATTTTCTACAGTTAACTTTTTTAAAATCTGACATTTTAAAAATGCTACAAATTCAATAACTATAGGATGTCTTCACCAATTCCCTCTGTTGATATAATTTCTAGGGAAAGTAACTCAGACAAGTATATCGAGTTTATTTTCCAGTATGCTTTGTTAACTCTTTCCTCCAATATACCCTCTAGTCCATTAAAAAAAGATGCCAAAAATAAAGTATTTCTCCCAGGTAGAAAGGAAGAGTACAGAAAAAAATCATCCATTGCAATAAATCCACTTAAAAGTTTAAATATTTAATAACTTGTGAATTATCTTAATATTAGTTACTATACTAAAAGTATAGTTACTGAGACAAATATATACTATAAAATTTTTATCATGGACTTGATCTAAAATTTTTGAAAATGCTGCCTAATTACTTAATCACTATTTTGTAGCTCTATAAATATCTTTAGAAAAATGTAATTAATGGAATATAATAATCTTTCATAACACTGGTTTTCCTACATTTTATGTAAAGAAAGTAGATAAAAAAAAAGAAACCTAGAATTCATAAAATTATTCTCCTTTTGGGTACCATCATACAAGATAATTTAAAACTCAATATTTAAAAATAAGTGTGATTACGCTTTAGCCAAACAGTAGTAATCAAATAGTAAAATAGAACATTTATGGTGCTTTGAGAGAGCATGGCAGGTTTTCTTTTTCTTTTTTTTTCTTTAGAAGTGTGAATGCAATAATAAAATACTTGTGCTTGAAGGCTTTGAAGAAAGACCTAGTGGTGGACTCCAGGGGCAAGGAGAGATGAGCAGCTTTCTTTAGCCCTTTTAATTTCAGTGGGAAGAAAATACACAAGGACTGGATTGGGAATTAATATCTGGCTTCAGTTTTTGAGAATAGGAAATCACTTGAAAATACAAGGATGTCTGATATGACCAGGAAACTTACTTTTAATCAAAAGCATCTTCCTAACACCAGAAAGCTAATTGTTATCACACATGGAGCAGGGGTATCTTCCAGTGATATGAGCATGAACCCTGGAGTTATAGAAAAGAATAACTCAGTGAAGATATCCTCAAGTTATAAATATGGAAGTTCCACAAAGAATTGTTGCCTCACTCTAGAAATAGGTAAACCACAGTGTATATCCCTACTGAGAAGTATATCAGACACGTATTAGCATCTCTCAGAATCAGTTTAAAAAACAAAACAAAACAAAGCAAAAACACATCATGACGTTTTAATCCCAAGTCCTCACTAGCTGTTGACTTGCTATACTGGTCTTTCTGTTTTTTGTTTTTTAGTATTTGTTTGTTTGTTTGTTTGTTTATAATAAAGTGAGAGAGAAAGAGAACTAAGCAGGGGAAGGAACAGAAAGGGAGGGACAAGCAGTCTCTGCATTGAGCACAGAGCCCTGTGGGGGCTAGATCTCATGACCCTGAGATCCAGATCTGAGCCAAAATCCGACCAGCCACTCAGGTACCCCCATACCGGTCTTTTAGTTTACCAACATTTAGCTTCCTTTGAGTTACTAGTTAAAGATCATGAGTTTTACATAGCAGTTTCATTACATACTATTTTATAGTAATGAAAAGTATCACCCACTGACTTTCTGATTCAGATAGTGACAGATTTCTCAGGTGTCTAGGTATTATCATTAATGTCCTCTCCAATTCTGAAATAATTTACCACATGTAATACCATGCCTCATACAAGGTTTATAATTAGAACCTCAAAGTCAACCTTTTCCCTTTTTAATATATTAACCAAAGTTTCCTTTTATACATTCCATCATCTGTGGAGCTGACTTGGTTCCATTCTCCGCAGTATCTTCTTCTCCTTACTCTTCTGACTGGTTTAAGTAACATTATCCTGTTTAAATACCAATGGAATACATATACATGCCACAAAAATCAATATCTTGACTGGTTTGCACCCACTCATTTTGTTGAATGCTGTCATTCAAGTTTAGGTTTGCTAGAAGTGCTCTTATACTTAGCTATATTTTTTTATAGTTACCAATCTTGAGTCTATTTACACACTGTGTGCTCATGGATAGAATCATTTCTTTGTGCCAATATGGGCCTCAGGCAAATCTGATAACACTGGATTTGTGTTGTTTTCATCTCTGGAGTTAATTTCTTAATCTCTTCATGTCAATGAAGTGAATTAAAATAAATCTAGGACAATAGGATTCCCTTTATAAATTGGTACACACTTACACATTAGAAAATCTGGTTAAAGTTATCAGGCCTAGTTTCTCATATCAAGCATGAGTTTAAGGTTTTCATATTCATTTCAGTAACTTCCCAACTGTATAATGAGATGGGGGGAAATTCATTTTGGGGAACATTTGGAAAACTTATTAAAAAGGGCCAAGTTTGTTGTTGTTGTTGTTTTCCAAATAAACTAAGATTAGCATTCTAAACTTGTTCTATAAAAGTATTCCTAACCCACCATCAGATTGATTGCTGATTTAGACAATAAAATGAAGCATAAAGATTTTAGTAGAAGGGTCTGAGCATTCATGTCTGTGGTGGAACTATTCCTTCTTCCTACAAGAATACAGCAGCCCTTAGCAGCTCTAAAAGCCACTATTTCTAGGAGATAATGAATTATTGGATCAAGGCAGAAGTGATTTCAGCAATTTATTCCTTTCCCAGAAGTCAGGGCCTTCAAAAGCCGGTTGTTTTCTTCTATTTGGAGGTCTACAGCCTAAGGCCCCCACCTTTAGAAACAGCCAGAGTGCTTCTACCTGGAAACCTAGCATATTCTCCCTGTTCATGATAAAGAATTGAACTGTCACCAGCCCCTGTGAACTTGTCCCAGTGGTGTCACATAGCCAAGTTATAAAAGCTAAACTCAAGAATAACAGAATGAGTGATATCCAAAGGACAACACCTGGGTGAGGTAGGTGGGACTAGAGTTCCTTCTCTCACAAATAGTATATAGGCGACTGGACTATGTTCAGATCTGATGCCACATTAGGATTGATAAGTAGTGCTTGTCCAGAGAAAAAGCTATTTCTTATTGAAATATCTCTGTGTCCTATAACAGAGGACAAAGTAAATTTGGAAATTTTTGTTAGAAAATATTATTTAGAGAATTATGGGGAAAAGCAATTTATTTCTCCCAAACAATAACACCATATAGTCATTGATCTAGGCTCTTTATGTATATTATTTCTAATGATCATAAACAGTGTACATGGCACGTTTATTTTCAGATAAGGGATTTTTTTTTAAGATTTTATTTATTTATTTGACAGAGAGAGACACAGCCAGTGAGAGAGGGAACACAAGCAGGGGGAGTGGGAGAGGAAAAAGCAGTCTCCCAGCGGAGGAGCCTGATGTGGGGCTCAATCCCAGAATGCTGGGATCACGCCCTGAGCTGAAGGCAGAAGCTTAACGACTGAGCCAGCCAGGCGCCCCTCAGATAAGGACTTAAGGTTCAACGATGTTATATAATTTTCCCCAAGGTCACACTGCTAAAATTGTGTTAGTACTTTGGGAATAGATGTTGTCTAGCTATCTCAGCATAGGAAATTTAGGACAGAGCTACTTTAAGCTATTGGTTATAAGCTAGCTATGGAATCATAAGACATTTTTGACTTGTAAACTGAACTATGCTGTGTGCTCTTTTAGATTAGAAGGTGATGAAGAATTTGTACTTTAGAGGTACACTGACAGATTTTAAATCAAAGAGTCACTACTAGGTAGTACTAATAAAATAAATGTGCACAATCATTAATCTAGATGGTTTCATGCATCTCGGTTTTCTCATTTGTAAAAACAGATAATAGGAGCAACTATTTCATGATCTCTTTGCATGAATTAAATGAGATAATGCAAGTAGAACAACAAATACAGTACATAACAATAGTAATCAATACAAGTTATTAGCATTGTTATTAACTCATGATAAAAGGGGAATTTAGAAAATACGTAAAAGCAAAACAAAACAAACAAACAAAAAATCACTCCTTGCCAACCACCCGAACACAATCTTTTGAAGGTTAGAGAATACTTCCTTTCAAAATACTTTTAGAAAGTTTCTTCTAAAAGAGCATATTCTGGCAGAATTGTAATCATAGTCAAATAGAGTTTGTAGCCAATTTTACATTGATAATGCTACCTGAGCATTTTTAATGTTCTTACATAGTCTTCAAATACATTCTTTTTATTACCTACAAAATATTAGATAGGATAAAACAGTTTTTGCTCAATTTGTGGAGTTGGGCTTTTAGACTGGTTTTAACACTTCATTTTAATATGTAGTGTGGCTAAAGAGCTTTGTGTAGCAAGTGGCTCTCTGTATTGAGGATGGAGTTTTTCTTTGACCCTGTATCAACTTGTGGGAATTGATCCTAAAGTTCCTGTTTATGTATTCTTTATATTCACTCCAGTTCTTTGGTTCCACTTAGTGTTTAATCTTTTGCAATATTCTAGCCTGACTCAGCTGTGGCAAGGACAAATAAAGGGAGGTTTTCCTTCTTGGGATAGACTTTTACCTTCACTGCTGCAAACTTCTGGCTTCTGGGTTTTTCCAACATGAAAGATGCTCGGCAAAATTATTTTCAGTACTTTTAAGTAAACTATGATAGAGTTAGGGTCATTGTTATTTGAGGGGGAGAGGGACCATTTGTATCTCTATGTAGTTTTGCAGCTGTACCTCCAGGGTATTAATCTCACATTTGTTATACTTCTTAAGTGTAGAAGTTTACATTTATTTCTCTATGTTTAGTCTTATTTTTGATTTTTCTAGTTTTGGAGGATTAAAAAATCATAATTCTCTCTTTTTTAAGTTTTTAGTTTACATCTGGTTAACATACAGTGTTATATTAGTTGCAGGTGTACAGTATAGTCATTCAGTACTTCCATACACTACCCAGTGCTCATCAAAATCATAGTTCTTTTATTCAGTACTAGCTATTGCCCTAGTGTTATATTATTTGCAATTTTGATCAGCATATTTTCTCTATTCCCAGCAACATCATTAAGTATATTGATAACTGATTACTTACATTGAAATTTAAACCTATGAAATGAGCCTCTTAGGGAGCCCTCCGTTGTCAATATTCCACACGGTTTGCCGCTAGTCAACCTTTTTCAACTTCGTCATAATGATTTCCTAGGAAGCTTTACCAAATATCTCACTGAAGTAAAAATATAACAATATGTTATTCCCATGATCCACCAATGCAGTTATACAACCAAAAAGGAGAGGGCATTATACTGACCTGTTATGAATTAATGAAACAATGATGCTTTTCAGAAGCTAAATTACCTTCTTCCAAGTACTCACAAACTGATTTATTTATTTATTTTATTTTACTTTTGTTTTTTATTCCACCTTCCCTCTTCCCAAAATAGATTTGCAGTGAATTTTGAAAGGTATTTGTTCACATACGTTCTAGGAGTCCTGCCATAATAATTTGATTCATACAGTGTGTAATCTGGACAGATTTCATAAAGAAAATGAATCCCGAGGTATATACTTCAAGGAGGAAAAGACATATAATTCATTAAGCTCAGTCAGAAAAATGTTTTGGGGAAGGTGAACAGCATGGGTTCAAGAGAGTCCAGGGATGTGAGTGAATCAGTTATTCCCTAGGGATAAGCCTTTCCCTTATTATAGCACATATTCTCAGTCACTGCTGCCTATCCTTTATTCTTTATCATTGGTCAAAACTTTTATATTAATAGTTGTCAAAATGCCGGAAAACTTCTTCATGTTATGTTCTTTAAGCCTCAGAAGTGAAGGAAGTGTTGTATCTCATTTATCAGAGAATGAAACAGATGTCTAGATAGACTAAGTTATTTGCTGGGGGGTCTCGTGGGTGGTAGAGACGAGAGCCAGAATGGAAACCGGCTCCTGGCTCTCTCCAGAGTCCACGTTCTTTTCACGGTGCCGCACTTGTGGCTACAAAACCTTATCCAGGCATTTGCCTCCTGAAACAAGACGATGAGAAAACATCTTCTTGTAGGCAGGTGTCTGTGTGTTTTTATTTATCCATTTATTTTGGATTTAGGTATTGTTTGGTTTTTCTGTACTGGAGGTTTTATTTAATGAAATGTTAGCAAAGTAGGATAAGCACTGCACTGCCAACCTCCTCGGAGATTATCAGGCTGGTTAGCGCGTAGAGAAAGAAAGGATAACAGAACAAAAAGACAAAGTTTAAATCACTTTAATTTTATCTTCGGATACCATCTAAAATTTAGGGATTATTTTAATCTTATCCTGAAATTGTTGTTTTTCCATTTTCAGCCAAGGTCACAAATTATATTTTCGCTTTTTGTTTTGTTATTACCCCTCAGAGGACGGATTCCTACCTTCTGTGTGAGTGTGCACGTGTGTGCGTGTGGATGTATGTATAATAACAACTCGACGTTGTAGTCGTTTGTTTCAAATTGGAAAAAAGAAGTAAAAGCAGACCCTCTCTTTGCATGATTTATTTTCCTTTTTCACAAATGTAAGCATTTCCTAATCATACCATTTGGAAAGGATTGAGTGGGGTGGTGGGGAGAATTTCAATATTTTTCTGTATAATTTTCCCACTGTAGTCATTTAACAGTTTTATATGAAAGAGACTGCTTACTGAGGAATAAAAAATTAGAAGTTGAACTGTCAAGTCTACTTGTCCTGGTTAGTAATGGCCTTTTCTATAAAACTAAATTCTAACCTTCGAATATGATAGAGCTTCTTAACTTAAAAAAAGTGTGTCATAAAATTATCAATTCTGAAAAAAGGTAAGATTCATCTGAGTTTTATTTTCTTTGTTGTGCAGTTATATATTTCAGAGGGTCACTGTGTCCTCCTTGTTGGTTTTGTGCTCTCCAACTGGAAGTGGCACCGTCTTCATTGACTGTGATGAGAATAGTGTGACAGGAGTTGTGCAGTGTAAAGTCTGTTCAGCTGTGCACAGAGGTCTGCATTGGGGTGTGTGTGTATGTATGATACACGAATGAAATCAGTTCTCTGATTTCACCTGATGATTAAAGCACCGAGATTTTTGTATAAGTTAAAAGTAAGCCTCTTCTTGGGAGAGTAGGGGAGCCAGAAATAAAAACTTGCCAGTTGTGAGAAAATTGGGTTTAATTTAGCATAATATAACATTTTTTTTCTCTTACTTTTACCATTTCTTAGATACTCAGTCCTAGGACTAATATAGAAATCTGTAAGGTTCCCATATTTATATAGTGTAATTTTGTTATTTCCTGAAACATGATAAGTAATATTGATTTTGGGGTAATATTATATACAGCATAATTTTTCCTTCCTGGAGATTGTATGTGTTTTTTAAAGAAAGGATCAACTGGTTAAGAAAAATATTACAGTAGTTCTTCCAATCCAATTTTAAAACCAGCCTGAAGAACTGACTAGTAATGTGAAAACTAGCTCAGATCTATTAAGAGGACAGCAAATCCTGATCATGATGGTATAAAGCAGTGAGTTCCCTATGGAAAATAAACTGAAATGAGATTTTAAAATAGGTGTCTCCTACCAAGAAGCATTAGTGAAGCACTAGAAGAAACTTCACTTCTCAGAATGACTTAATACGAGCCAATGTGAATAAAGGGAGCCAGAAGAGCTCTGACATGATTTACAAATGATACATTGTACTATGAATGTGAGAAAGCAGGAGACAAACTCAAGTTGCCTAAAAATTGTGTAATCCCACAACCCTTGGTGTTCTTATAACATGGCAGAGTAAACTAGATCAACCTGAGGGTCTACCAGCCCTATTTTATATGCATCCCCCCCAAGCCAATAATTTACTGTGCTTCCTGAAGTTGAGAACTATATTTTCTATTTTAAGACCAACTCCCACAGCCCCTGATGAGGGTTTCTCTGCAGCTCTTGTTTAAGAAGCTCTATCCTAAGAAGCATCAAGTTCTTAGTAAGCCACAGCTGGGCTGAAGACAACTTCTGCATCTAGAAGAGTCTATCGCCTTGGAGAACATGGTTCCCTCCCTATCCAAGAGAATCCTGGCCCTTTTGTAAGATTTGGTTGAAGACTTCACAAATCTGAATGCCCAGAGGAAATCTAAATTTCCTGTTCAAGCTGCTTCCATTCTGTATTTCATTTCTTTATTAGAAAGAATGTTGCCTTGCTTCCTTGGGGTCATCCCTCCTGTGATAATTACCAGGCCTCGCCTGGTGTCACTGGAATCAATATGAGTCCCCTTTGAAGAAGGCAGATGCCTTAATTGCTATCTAATCCTTTGAGGAGAGCTGATAAAAATGATTCCTGGGAAGTTCAAAGTTCAAAGAGCCTTCTTTGCTAATCTCTACTGTTGCCTCTGTAGTGAGTTGCTGTTGGTACTGTGATGATGTTGGCATCTGTGTTAGTTTCCTGGGGCTGCCATTACAAAATACTACAAACTGGGTGCTTAAAACAACAGAAATTTATACTCTCACAAACTTCTGGAGGCTACAGTCTGAAATCAAGGTTTCGGCAGGGCCACATTCCTCCAAAGCTCCTAAGAAAGGATCCTCCTTGCCTCTTCCATGTTCTGGTAGCCCCAGATGTTCCTTGGTTTATGAAAGCATAACTTCAGTCTCAGCCTCCATGTTCAGATGGCCACCTTCCCTTTGTGTCTGTGTCTTCATGGTACCTCATCTCTGTGTGTCTCTGTGTCCCAAATTTCCCCCTTATAAGGACACCAGTATATTGGATTAGGGCTCACCCTAATTACCTCATCTTAATTTGATTACATCTGTAAGGATCACAGTCACAGGTACCAGGGGGTTAAGACTTCAACATATCTTCTTGTGAGACAAAATTCAACCCATAAGATCATCCACGAGCTCCATTCACTGCTGTTGTCACTAGTGCATATTACATCCCCATTTAGAGTTATTATGGAGGGAGAGAGCCAGTTTTATACTCAGCCTGGGCAGTGCACACCAATTAAGTCTGGGTTTCCAATGTTTTCTGCTCTTTAAATCAGCTCACTTAGCCTCTATTCCAGGAACAGCCTGCCCCTAGAGAGGCTGAGTGAGGAGTACTCCCCATGTCTCCAGCGCCATAAACCCAGATGCCCTGTTCCCCCTGAATTTCTGCTTGGGATAGGAGCCCATACATAGCTTCCATATCTTCCAACTGTCATGTAATTTGATTAAACAAAACAAAACCAATTTCTCTACAGACCTCAATTCTGGCTGCAAGTTAGCATTGTTTCTTTTCAAACAGCTCTTGTTTTTAGTGCCATTTTGGCCTTCACAGCAACTGAGTCTGGATCCAGCTAACATGCTGCTTCAGCTAGGTTTCCATAACTTTGGAATGGGAGATTGGGGTTTCTAAACATCTTATCCCTATTTGCTCAACCCCCAAGAGGTCAAACTCTGCCGAAGAAAAAGGAAAATTCTACTTCAATGAAATTTTGTAGGATTAATAACATAGTAACAATTGTCACATTTTACTTTTATCTCCCACTGAGACATAATGGAGAGCTGTCGCTAAATCCTTTCTCTGAACTGCATTCCAACAAATTTTGAAACCATCTATTCAAAAACAACTCTTTTGGTTCTGATCCTACTTGAATCCTTGCTTGATTTGCTTAGAACATCATCTTTCAACTGGAAAAGATTATATGGATCCTACTCACAAATTTTCTCCTAATGTCTTTCTCAGACTTCCTTTTATAGGCTTAAAAAAATTGGGCACGTTCCCCTGTATTGTCTCCCCTTAATGGTATCTCCATTCTGACATCTGAATATTTTACCCATTCCTCTCTTATCCTACCTGTATTTCATTGCTACATCCATATCTCTGAATAGTACATAGCAGCACATCTCTCTCTGTGCTAGGCTTTGTCTTTCAGGTGGGTCATTTTCATTTCTTAAACAAACAAGTAACTCTCAACATGAAAAGTGATCGTTAATGCTTCTCCAAGGTCAAACCCTTTCTTGCCTATAAAGGTGTATGGCTGGAATAGGATCAGTTATATGATGAGATTTCAACATTCAAATGGGTATTGGGGGAAAGTGGCATATTTCATTTGCAGTAATTTAAGTTTAGTTGTAAAAAGCAAACACGCAGTTTCTCTACAGACATCAATTCTGGCCAAAAGTTAGCATCCCTCCTTTTCAAAACAGCTCCGGTTTAGGAACTGGGCTGCAGGTGCTTAATAACATATTCATAAGGACTCCCCAGTCTCTGTCTTTGTTATTCTAAAATGCTTTCCTTTGCTGTTTGTACAATTCTAAGGCCCATTCACCTGCAGTTTGCTGCACTTGTTATCATCCAAACAGCTCTCAGGAGCATTTCATAATGCCAGGGAGATAGGCAGAGGGGCCCTTAAGAAATATTTAAAAAGAAAAAAAAAAAAAAACAGAAGAACTGAAACATACCACAAACACAAATGCCCAGAAACCAAAAGAAAAGTAACTGCCATTTTAAAAATAAAATAAAATCATGATCTCATTAAAAATAATTGCCAGGATAAAGTATATTGACAATAAAAGTTACCTTTTAACTGTTTTCCTTAAATATCTTTTTTTTTTCCTTTTCTCTTGCTTTGTTTTTAATAGAATGTTTTAAATATGTTTTGTATGGAAAAAGAGATTCTGGTGTGAAGATAAATATAACGGCCAGATATAGAATCATGAATCTACAATTTATACAGCTTAAGCATTCTCATTTAGTTAAATTTATTGCTCTTCTTGTCGGTGTTTATTTCACTTTACCAGATTTCCAAAGTTGATTATATTGTTAGAATTTTTATTCACTGTATTTATTTCTTCCTGTCTATTCTCCTCCCAGGCAATCTAGAGATTAATTCATCAGTTAATTAAAATGAATTCAGTAATGCCTTTGGCTTATAGTAAGCACTTAATAAAGGTTTGTGTTGTTGTTTTGTTTTGTTTTGTTTATTTCAAGATCCAATTGACAACCTCCCTGATTATTTAAGTCAACAATTACTGAGTGCCTACTGTAGGCAAAATATGATAAGTACTGGGACCATACGGATGAATAAGGTGTGGTCACTAAACACAGTGAGATCATAATAAAATAGATACAGGCAGATATGTAAAGTAATAAGTGCAATTACATAAAATACAAATATATGAATAATAAGTACATTTAAGCACATACAACGAAGACACAAAGAAGGATCTGGTAGTAGAGTATTCGTAGTGTTCTGGACTATTATTCTAAGACCAGAATGCTGACTTGTTTTGAGGTAAGTGGAAAGGAGAGGAAGGTCATTCCAAGCAGCAGGAACTGCATGCTCAAACGCAAGGAGTTGTGAAAAAGCACAAAGCCTTTGAGAACCTCCAAGCAAGATAATGATGGTGTGGGAGTTATTTCAGGAGATGTAAATGAAAAGTAAGCGATAGATGGATCAGGAAGAGCCTTGAGCCCAGTTAAGCAATTTAAACTTTATTCCTTAGGCAGTGGGGAGACATTAAAGGAATTTCAGCAAGTGGATAAAATGACAAGATTTACATTTGAAGAAGGTCATTCTGAAAACATTGTGAATGATGGATTAGAAGGTGTAAGACTATAGACAAGAAGCTAGAAGGCTATTACTGTAGCCCATGTGAGAGATAGTAAGGCTCTGAACTAAGAGCTAAGGTTCTGCAGTGCATCAGAATGTTAATTTTGTGTTATGTAAAGAGAGTCTTTGGGACCAGTACATTCTCTTCTGTGAACAGACCTTTACAGGAAGACCATCGTAAATCAAACATTAACCCATAATAATAAATGTAGTTCAGGGAACTGGAACATTGCGTTCTCATGACCAAACTATTTTCTTGCCATAGAAGAAAATTCAAATCCTAATCAGACTGTTGCTCTGAAATCAGAATAAGTAGAGCTAAAATAATAGAACATTTAATAGCTTCAGGCAAGCACAGCCTGATACAAGCATCTCGCCAAAGGTATCAGAACACTTAAAGTCCTTGGCTATGGCTCCCACCATCCATCTTCACATTAGGTGTGGTCTTGCCACTGGAACTGGTTTATAAAGTATTCTAAGACCAACATCTGAGACACTTTATATAGATTGGCCCAGGATTGCCCACTTTGAATATTTTTTCCTCTGCTTCCACTGCTCCTCTATCCACCTAATGATTGACAGTTTCTGTTTTTGTTTTTTCTTTAGTTACTTTAATCAATCAGGTTATATAATCACATCTTCAAAACCTGTAATCTAAATGACATGTTAAAGTGACTTTATATCTCTCTACTACAAGCGCTGTAATATGGTCTGCCCCGTAATAATGGCTGCTCTACTTTAAAATTTGTAAGGAAAACTATTGTGGTTATTTTTCTCCTTCCCACCTTCAAATTCTGCCAACCTACGCATTATCATTTTCTGGTGAAATCTTTTTGTCTGTGCTTCTCACTGATATTTCTGTGGATTGACTCTGTAAGCAGAAATTAGTTATAGGGGTAAGCTACTTGAACTAAATATAAAACCTCAGTTGATGATGCTTAAACAGCATTTGCCCAAAAATACTACAGCCTACAGAAATAGAAAGGGGTGGTAAAACCAGGCTTTTGATGCATCAAATGAAAATTTGCCCGCCTTAATTTTAGCATCATGTAATGGATTTATCACCACTTTAGATGAACTAAAGGCCATGTCTCTCCCATGTGAAAAAAGAAAACATCATTTTCATAAATGCAGTTATATTTGATTTTAGGATTCTGGGTGATGTCTACATTTTCAAAGAGTTGCAGATTTTAAAAAATCATACTTTGGTGGTAATTCCCCAACATTGTAGCTGACGACTTTTACTGATACATTATAAAATAGGAACAGAGTTAGGAGACAAGATAATGGTTTTAGATATCCTACAGTAAGAAGAATAGTTGAGTCTGCAACTCCATCCTATGAGAAAGTTATTAACATTAAGTAGTTGATGAGATTACCTTGAGGAATATACCACATTGGATGGGTGAGCGGAGGCAGGAAACCCTTCTCCCTGAAAACATGGTGCATAAATAGTGAGACATATTGGAGGTGAGCCAGGATAGAGTGTTGTCATGGAAACTGGAGGAGTAGAGAGACTCAAAAGGGGGGGTAGATAACATTGCCAAATGCCACAGAAAAATCAAAATCCAGACAAAGTGTGATGTGAGAAAAATGTTCAGAAACCAATTGAAATGCTTTACACGTAGTAATTATTTCCTACAACAGCCTAATGAGGTTTGTGTCCCCATTTCATAGATGAGGGAGCTGAGATACAGAACAGTTAAGTAATCTTGTTTTAGATTATGCAGTTGGTAAGTGGTAGAGCCTGGCTTTGAACTATATAGTCCGGCTTGAGAGGCTGGAAACCAGGATGTTAGGCTGTGTCTCAGTTCAGAGGGATAATAGGCTTGGCTACTAAGAAAGCACAAGTGAAAGCTTTCATACACCTTTCCTCAGGGCTTTTGGAAAAAAAAATAATAGGTGACTTTATATCCATATATGGAAAAGTATGGAGGAACAGAGTGGATGATGTCGTTTTCACCGGACGTCTTAAATGTTCATGTTTAAGTAGGAGATACTTTGAACAGGAATCATGGAGGAGAGTTGCAGAGGGTATAGGAGGCCTCTGGTAAGGCCTAAGAAAAGTGAGCAGCTGTACCAGTATTTTTTTTTCCTCAATAGGGATGTGCTTCTGAGCCTCCTAGAAGCTTTTTCAAAATATTCAAGCAGGTCTGAATACCATCCCTGGAAATTCTGAGTCAAAATGAGCTAGGGCCTGGGGAATTTGAATTTGGGTGAAGTTCTCTAGGTGATTTTGAAATATTGTTTAAAAACCTTACATTCACATATCAATAGTTCAGTATTAATTGTTCAGTATTACAATAAAGGAGGACTTTTTGGCAAACGGGCTGTTTCTTCCGTTAGTGTCATAGTTCCCTGTTCCTTCCTCATTTTCTTCCCTGTGTTCTCCTTGGGACTGCCTACACTTTATCTGGTTCTTGTGTCGAAGTAATTATTTCCTAACTCCTGACAAGCTCTTAACCCATAGTTAAATGCTTGTCCCCCTCCAGAAGAATCTACATTACAAAAGAAGTCCTTACCCCTAGGAAAACCTGAAAGTTTCCCCAAATAAAACCATTTCTTCAGAGTGAAGGGTATCAAGCTCTATGTTCAGGAACGGAGTGTCCACTCCAGCGCATGTCAGCAAGTGTAGGCAGCCAGCTATGCATACGATGGTTTCTACATCTAAAAACTACATAACCGGTGTATAAGTAGATAAGCTTTTTATATCACCCATAATAATGAAACGGAAGTTTCTTTTGACTCAAATACTATATTTAGTGGTATTGTTTGAGGCTGGCTTTACATTTTCTGGCACACATTGCACCTACAAAAACTGATTTTTAACTAGCGTAATAGCCAGTTGGGAATGGAGGCACAGAAGAATGCTAGAAATATCCAATTTGGAAAAGAGAAGCAAAAAAGGAGTAGCCTTAAAACATGGACAAGGAAGTACATATTATGACATTAAGTGAGTTAAAGCAGCATTTTCAAGTACTTTAGCAAGGAAAGCACTTTTTTTTTTTTCTTTTCCTCCCCGGTGTTCCGATATGATTCAAATCTGCAGACGGCTTAGCTTCTTCCCTTGGCAGCTCCTCAGTACTCCTCGTGCAGAATGAATCAGCAACGATAATGCCAGCGAGGATGTGTCTGACATTCTGTGCCCAGACCCTGGTTCCCACTCAGACAATTAGAAGACTCTCCCATCTGGACAGCGAGCGGACTCCCTGTTCCACATCTTCTCTCAGCATGGAGCCTGAGACTGAGGCTGTGTTCCTTGGGCTTCATATTCTACTAGAAAAGCCAAAACTGGCCAAGCCACACGATGTTAGACAAAAATTGGCTCAGCTGGAAATTGCTCTTCACATGTTTTTCCAGTGCCCGCCCACGGTTCCCTGAGACCGGTTTGCTTTTGTGTCTGCCGGGAGGGGCCCCCTAGACTTCAAACCTCAATTAAATAAAAATGCTTTTATTTAACACACTGTCATCCAGAACTTTCTGCTTATTCTATGAAAGAGTATGGCTTGGACCTACTCAGCTCTTCGCTAGCTGTCAGACTCTTACTGGATCCTCTCCCATATGAACAATTTCTAATGATTATTTTCTATAGAAGGTGTGTTTTGTTTTTCCTCTTCATCTTACTCCACCAAACATGAACAGAATAGGAATAGAAAATGAAGAAAATAAAATGTGCTCGAAGAACATTTTGAAGTGTAAGTTCATTTTAAGAAAATGTCTGAATCTAAGATAAAATATACAAGCACTTTAGGTCCTTATTTTAGGGTTGGCAGAGGCTGGTCTGTACCAGGCCCTTTACAAAATGTGAATTCCGCTCCTTGATCATCCCCTGCCCATCAGACTTCCTTTGAATTGTTATTGCTAACCAATGCAAATGCGTTCTGAGGCCGCATAAGCACTAATGTACCATCTAACCCTGTGATGTATGATTTCTGATTCCAGATCTCCTTCTACAGTAGTTCAATGAACTTAAATTGGCTTTCCTTCGTAAGATGTGATTATTTTCAAAGTCTCTGTATTAAGACTCTCCTTCAAAACCAATTATGCTAAAGCCAGGGTGTTGACATTAGCCAAAATTTTTTAAGCTCAAGATACAAAGCCTTAAAAAAAGTAGTGTGGTGTAAGCATTTTTGTTGGAAGTATCAAATATCACCTGCATGTCTGGTTGATGCCCCAGTGAAGTCCTGTGGTAATCTATCAGGGGAAGCTGTAGGCAAGCACTTGAAAAACATAGGAAAAAGTGATTCCAGCTGAGGCCATCTTAACACATCTTCTAATGGCCAGACTCCCTTTGGCTCACCTTGTTAAGCATCTGCCTAAAGCCCACAAAGAAACCAGTCTGAGGCTCAGCTGCTATAATAAACAGAATGAACACATGGAGACACCAGCTAGCAGATGGGGACTTGCTTATTGAGAGAGACTGATCTAGCATCTGGCCACCTGTTGGGAGACACAGCAGTCCTGGCACCACACCCCCCAAGAAAATTCAGACAGAAAGGAGACAGGAAGAGAAGTGATTCTTTAAAGGACTAGAAATAAGGAAAACATTCGTTAAGCCAAGTATTGCGTGTGAGAGCAGATAAAGTCAATCAAGGAAGTTGCTTTGTAACAGCCTATGGGAACAGGAGTCTTTCGAGACTAAAGTGAAGTAAAACCAGTGTGTCTGCAATATTTCGAACGTGCATTTAAAATCATGACCACAAATGGCCTTTTAATAGTGATGCTAGTAAGACACCAAAAGTGTTGAATTTGCTTCCCACTCACTTTGCACTGCTGCTGTCAAGTAGCAAGCGGATACAAAAGTCAATTTCTGGAATAAGTTTGTAAATGTCTCTGATTTACTCCCATGGTGATTCAGTCTACAGTTTTTCTTAACTTTAGGGCAATAGAAACAATTAGCTTAACTTGAGTTTTATCTTTCTTCCTCAGAGCCTTGAATTTCTACTTGCAAGGAAAAAAAAAAGGTAAAAAAGGAAAAAAAAAAACAAACAAACAAACAAACAAAACCCCAGAATCATTCCCTGGGCATTCTTCTCCTTTATTACGACTTGTGGAGTCTCCCAATTCCAGGCAGGCTTACATTTGGAGGGTACAGTCATACCCAGGGGACTGGCATGCCTCAGAACAAAGCAGGAGGTGGAGGCAGTTGTCCCAGCTACTGCCTCATGTTCTAGCCCTTTTGAAGAGTGAGTGAGAATCTTCAACTTGAACAGAATACTAGGTAGACAGGTGCAGGGCAGCGGGGGTGACCTTTATTTTACAAGCTCTTACCTCCTTTCTCTCTACACTCTCCTTTGCAAGTTCATCTTCCTAAGATTTTCCCCCAGCTATGCCACCTTCAGAAGCCGTGTTACATCTCTTGGAAAATACTGCTATTCTCTAGAATATGGGCTTTTCTTTCCCCCTATTATGGTGCTAAAAGTACTGTTTTCCAGGAGAAAATCACAGACCAGAAGTTTCAAAATAGAAAAAGACAAGAAAAAGCAAAAGTTCAATGCTCCTCCCCTCCGAGCCTCTCTGACTATGACAACTTGGTAGTTTTTGCACAAGGTGGGGAGTCTCTGTGGACAGCCCACATCATAGCGTCTTATCAAATTCCAATCAGAACTGTTTTTCTTTTTTCTTTTATAACCCTTCTCTAGGACTTAGACCACATTTTAAAAGTTGCTTAAAGATACACGAAGTAATAGCTTTGAGATGAGACTCACACATTAGACCTGGAAAAAAGAGTAGAAATTATCTTATTCCTTTTAATTTGAGGACGTAGAAAAGGACAGATTTTAATTAAGTGTTTTGACCAAGATCACACATCTTGTAGGTGGAATTACCAGGACTAAAATCCCAGTTCTATGTCAATCTCTTTAAATCATGTTGTCTCAGTCAATATAGCTCCTCAGTTGTACTAGAAAGTAGAAAGGTGTTGGACAGGTTAGCTAGTGAGTCATACCATAAACCTGTATCCAATTACTGCTGCACAGTGCAAGGAACTCTAGAAATTTGATATAAGGAAGTATTCCAGGTAGACCCGATTTAAACTCTGCCTCTAACTTTGTGACCTCGGGCCAATGATATAACCTCTCTGTTCCTCCGGGTCCTCATCTGTAGAATGGAGAGAATAAAGCCTGCCTCATAGGACCAGTCTAAGAATTGATGGGTCTGTGCAGGTACGGTTCATACAATAATCACCTTTTACCAGCTGTTACCTTTCTTAAAATAAGCTAAGCTATTTTTTCTCATGATTGCTTTTCTCTGCTTCCTTTTCAAAACAACACATTTTAGGTCATTTAATTCTCTCTGTGTATTACTGGCTTTGCAGAGGTAACTTTTTCCCTCTGTGTCAGTTGTAAGGCTTTTCAAATTAGTGTAAACTGTTTTTTATAAATATACTACTTATTACCCTATTTTAGTTCACAAGTACAGATATGAAATCAGACAATGTGCAAATCATGCTGGTTCTGCCAAGTAACTCCCCATTCTTCAAAATATTTTCATGTATTCTTATTTTCCATCTTCAATTTATCAGGTAGAAAATTGCTTCCACTTCAGCTTTGAATCAGTTCTATGAACAGACCTCATAAGTTATCCCATCACATGCTTTAACTGTGTTCTTATAATCCACTAATTCTCTTACTACTTTTGGGGAAAAGTCTATTGAATTTGACTGGTTGGATTTATTTTTTCATAAGCCATATTACTTTATTTCTTTTGATTCCAATATTCTCTGTGTACTTACACATTTTCTTTTATAACATGTATTCATTAATATACTAAAGGTTGATGTTACTGAGGAGTGATTTCCAGGCTTGTTCTTCTAATGATGTTTGAAATAGATTACAATATTTGACCTCACGTATTACCACAATTCACTATAACTTCACAAATAATGAATGGTATTTCCAAATTAACCAAGTAACATGTTCCCCAAATGAATATTATAGGAAACTTAATATTTCAGAACCCTAATTTTAAGAAAACACTTATCATATATTATTATTAAAAAGATAACATGTTTAAAGTATATTTTAGAAAATCAAGATAGGGAAAAATTTTAAAATAAATCACCTCTTACCCAGAGATAATCACAATTAATACTTTTAGTTCATATCTTTTCAATTTTATGTATATGTATGTATATATTCACATTTTTAAGTAATAATAGGATCATACAATACATATATTTTGCACCATTTTCCACCAAACAATACATCATGAATATATTTCTATGCCATTTAAATATTTTTCTGTGACATGATTTTTAATGACTCTTTAATGTTTTATTGTACAGAATTTGTATTTTCTAATTTTTCTTTTTATAAATTATACTTTGTATAGTAAGTGATAAATCATAACCCATGTACAGAAGGGTAATAATAACTTTTATTGTGCACCTACTATATGCTAGGAATTTTACATACATGTCCTTAATTTATACACATTCTTCAATTTGCAAAGAAAGGATTACTACCTTCTTACTATAGATGAGGAAACATTACAGATTAAAAATAACTACATTGTGCTTTACAAATTAATCAATGATAAATACTTAAAAGGTATTTAGAATTCAAAATCAGGTAGTAGATGCCAAAACCTAAATTCTTTGTTTTATCAAATTTGCCCTCAGACCAAATCTCTAGAGGTAAAGTAACTATTTCAAAGTGAAAACCCATTCTAAATCATTTGCTGTATCATCCCAACCAAAAAGACTATTTTATTCTTGTCTGTATTTGAGACTTATTTTTTAATCTTATTTACCAAGTTGCAAAATCCCCATTATTGCTAATGAAATTCGAAATTCTTCTTTATTGTTACTTGTTGCAAGCTTAATTAATCACTATACTTTAATAACTTAAATGAACATTTTCCCTTGATTAATGATACTTCTGAAATGTTTACCATTCTGATCTCTGATAACTTTTTAATCAGTCAGCATTTCATACTGAATAGATTACTACTTGAAGAATCATTGATGCAATGACATGGCAATTCACAAGATTTCTCCTAAAATTTGAAGAACCTAAATTTATTCTGGAAATGCTTAAATTCTTGAAAACCTTAAATTCAACCCCTTGGAAGAAATGCTGTAAGATGGATTTTCACTAATTTACAGGTTTTTTGGTTTGTTTTTGTTTGTTTTTGAACCAGCAGTGCCAACTCTGATTGATGTGTACTAATGTAACTAAAAGGGTAACTCAGAAAGTTCAAGAATTTCCAATTACTTAAATTCAACTTAGGGATGAATGTGTGTCAAGTTTCCTTCATAATTGTTCCTCAACTACATTTAAATTTCTGTAACTGATTACTAGGAGACATAAAACGTTGTGGGGAGGGTATGGGGAACAGCTTCTATAGCTGGGGATCATCCTCCTATCTTGTCCAGAAATATAATTGGTTTGAAATTAGTAGTTGTTATATCTTAATTTAACTTTTTTTTAAATTTTAAAGAGGGCTCTTCTGAATAGGAGAGGTACAAATGCATGATTTTCAAAAACAAATTTTTTAAAACAAATTCCAGATATTATTTTGATAAACAGAAGACAAAATAGTCTAAATTAAACTGAAATCCTTTCTATCATTTTTACTCTCCTTCTCCCATCCTGCTTGCCATTTAATAAGATAAATGAAAACAAAGCAAATTCCAGGAAAGAATTTATAATTTTATACATGTATGCATTATGCATATAAATTTTGAGTTTTCAATGTTACAGTTCCTTGAATCACTTCAAGTTTTTTGGTCCTTTGCCTGATATTTGAATACTTCTCAACTAAGACTGGTATTCCCGTTAAGGATCCCATTAGTGATACTTTAGCATAATTTCTTGCTCAACTGTATATATTATTAAAATACATCTTTTTTTATTAAAGCAACTTCTATATTAATTCTTGGTATTACCAAATGTCATTAACAGAACCATATTTATAGCTCAATATTAAGTAAGACCTTACTGAAAATAGACATCTACCATAAATCTCTCATTAGTTCTTAGGCTTTATCCATTATTTCTTATCTAAATGTTCATTTACCACCAATTTTAAGGAGCTCACACCAATCTCTTAACCTGGGTTAAGAGACATTTGCTCTATCCTTATCCCCAACACTGTAACTTCGGTGTCATGTCAGGTGTCAAAAACTCCTCACCTTCTCTATTTCTCTCTACTTTGGCTTTTAACTGCTTAAGAAAGGAGAGTCTTATTTTAATATTCATTTTCATTTAACCCATGGCAGTCATTAACATCTCCATATTTCCTCTGATTCTTTTCTTGCCCCTGACTTTCTGGGTACTTAGGGAAAACAGTCTCTCCTAACTAAAAAATGGTTAGAAGGAAAGATCAACCACACTGGAGACATATAATAGCCTGAGTGCTATGACTATTTCCCAACCAGAAATTTTCTTTCCACCTCACTGCTCCTCCTCCTTGCTATCCTATCTTATTTTGGTTTCTTTCTTTCTTTAGATTTCTTATGATCTGTTGTCTATGTTTAAGGATTAAATATTTCCCAGTGTCTTCATTTCTTCCAGATAAATATATTTGATGAAGATTTTTTTTTTTTAATACTATACATTCAATCTTTCCACAGCCACTAGAGCAAAAAAGTCTCAGCCTTGGATTTTTCAGTCTTAGAGGTTAGGGTGTGAATTTGATTCAAATTTACTGGGCATAGAGTATTCCTCCATAAGTTTTAGACATTCTGTATTATAATAATTGGTTTTACGTGTTGGCTGGCACAGAGCAAGCACTAGATAAATGGTGAAGGAATGTTGTGACATGAAAAAATTCTTTCCAGTATTCTGGTTTTTGGTCTTCTAAGTTTCACATCCCTTTCATACTTAAAGATTCAATGAATCTTTGTTTGCCTACTTTTACCCTGAACTATATGGTGCTAGAAATTATAACAAATCGAAGTTTCTAAAAAGTTATTTACATAGAAAACATTGCCTTTCCAAATAAAGGTAAAAGGCGATTTTATCAAAATTTTAAGGCAGATGAATATTCATACGTAGTTTGTTTTCTGTTAGTATGTGTCTGTGGGTTGATTATTTAAGGGAGGAAAAATTTAAGATACATGCTGTTAAATTTCATAAAACATTATCATCTCATGAAACATATTTAGGTCAGTTTCCCAAAATATGATCAAATCATAAAGATACAGATTTATTTTTTCTTATCTGGTAAAGGTCCTATTAATATTGAATCTTTCCAGTAACCATTTGACTTTTTCTTTATTTTTGCTTCTCTGGAAAACATGAGGACTGGCCATAACTGAAAGCATTAGAAAGATAAACTTACTTATAAACTTAACACTTGGACTGATTACCTTCGACATTTTTGGTGAATTTTAAGTGGATGGTGTGAGAATGTTTTTTGTTTGTTGTTGTGTTTCATTTTGCTTCTAGTGCTCATTCATATTTTAGAACATTAGGACATTTTCTAGAATGGCCTGGAGGTGATGATTTGAAGGGAGACACTAGGTCATGGACTACAAGTATAGGGGAAAAAAACAGCCTTCTCTATAGAAGAATTAAAGAGTCCTATCATTGTATTATCAATATATCTTTTGGTAGGCCATTTAAATAATAATACTCCTAAGAAACAGCTTTAAAAATAAAGTAAAATAAATAAAACAAATAATATAAAAAGGTCAAGGCTACCCTTCACATAAAAGAAACAAAGCCATCCCAAACTCTGTTTGGTCTATCTTTTCTCTTTAGTTTCTGTTTATGAATAAGTACTTCATTTGAGTTGGGGTACTTATTTATAAGAGATCCTGGAGAATATTACTTAACTATACAGTTATATCCGATTGAACCCAAAGAATTATCAGATTTGCATATGGGCAACATGTGTTACTTTTTTTTTTTACATTGTTTTACTAATTACAATGAACATGCATTGCTCTAAAGAGAAAGTAGTAAAGGTCACTAATAAAATAAACACATACATGATCAGCTAAGTATAAATCACTTGTAACAATATGATTTAAATAGGCAGGCACCAAAGATGTCCAATTGTGGGGCTTTAGTTCATGAAGGGACTGAGTGCCATTCCTCACTTCTTCAAGGGAAGTAGATCTTCCTGCAGTTTGTAGGAAACTACAGGAGACATCTGGATATTCTCCAAAAACTTTTTTGAGTTTTACTTAAAGTTTAGAGGGAGACATTTTTTTTTTAATGCAGGTAAAACCACAGGAGCGGATTCTTCAAGGCTCTGGTTCATTAGGGCCTGTGACTGGGTCTGCTGGAACAGAGCAATGCAAAGTCGGGTTTGGTTGCTTTGTTGGTGGTCTGGATGGAAGATGTGGTTGACTCAGCAGACAGCCATACACATTTTGGGGGAATAAGGTATTTTGCACTCTATTGGCAATCTTTCACAATTTGTTTACATCAAGAAAACTTAGTAATCTCAAATCAGTTCAGTTTTTTCATCCTAGTTTTGCCAGGTAATTTATGTTGAATACATAGATAGTTTTGCTTACTTTTCCTGAAGAATGAAATTCTCTGACTTTGATGGGAAAAAAGATCTGTATTTTGAAGAATTATTTCTAAATTTTTAAATTTAAAATGGAAAATATATTTTTATATTAAATGGTATATGTTGATCCAAATTAAAAACAATAATTTTTATAGATTAGCTAGAAATCAATGAAAATAGGCAACATATTGAAGTGCAGAAAATCTAATATTTCAAAGGACTCTGTCTGATTTCGGTCTTGTTCTGGGGGCTTTAATAGTCTGCCTGACCATCAGGAACTCAAGAGCACTAACTCAGTCATTATTAGTAAATTAATATTAAGTAACAACAACAGTTTATCTAAAGATAGGAGTACTTGAAAACTTAAGAATAAAATATAAGAGCAAAAATTACATTATACATTATTTTGTCATGTTTTAAAAGTTATGCAAGTTTTGGATTAAAAGGACAAGAAGAAATTATTTTTGATAAATAAAAAAATGATAAAGAAAACATTAGCAAGAAACATACCTTGAAGATTCATCTATAATCAGTTTCAGCATCCTCTTTGGTTGTGAAGTATAATACATAAATGTTGGGTACAGGCCGATGCCACATATATGATTGAATAGGTTTGGAATGAAACAAAAGAAGCAACTAAGCATAAAAAAAGTTCTTTCAAACAACACAAATAATGCATATTAATGTGCCTCATAGATTAATTCATCCTTTATCTTAGAGCGATGATAGGGTAGAAGTTAATGGTTTAACAAATTTGTCTTTATTATCAAGATAACTTATGAGTCTGATAAAATATTCAAGTAGGTTTGATTGTTTGTAAGCACGATGTTAACTAAAAACAGTGTAAGCTCGTGTATAGATAGGTACAGTACTATTAGAAGGAAAATTCTGGGACTGGTAGCCAGTTTACACCCTGAATGCCTGAACGACCCATGTAGCCTCACTGGAGAGAATGTGTCAAAAGACCATCCACATGATTATCTTTCAATGATCTTAATGTGATAATTAAACTGTAAGTTCACAGATATGAATTACCAAGCAAGAGAAATGTACTGAAAACTGTCTTCCAACTCACCGTTGATTTATTACTTTGCATATGGGAGAAGGGAAGAATGTAAGTATTTACAGCCCTGAATCAACAAATTTACAGTTCATGATAAAAACTGGCTCATTTGGTAAATAGTTTTTCAAGCCAACCACAAATAAATCAACATCTTGAAGCCAAAATTGTGACAATGATGGACAGCATTGGAAATGAAGCTTGAGAGCTAGGTGGTGAGGTCACGGATATTCTAAATTATAGCACACTAGCCATTTACGTGTGATTAGGATTAGTAATGATGTGGAAACAAGGAAGAATGTAAATTAGCCATCTTTCCATACTGAAAAAAAAAGAGTCTTTAGATGGAATACTTAATAAAAGGAGCAGTAAAAGGTGTAAGATGACAGATTAGAGATACTTTGTGTCTACTCTATGACAAGCAGTCTTACTATTCAGTAAGAAACAACTTAAAATTGCCAAAATGTTCTATCATTGCTAAAAATGTTCTACCACACATTTTCCCCCTCTATTCAAGTCATCTCTCCTCAGTGACATAGCTTACAAAGAAGTTTTAAAAAATGTACTGCTACCCCTTATATCCATGCATGTATGTAAACCAAGGTTCTAAAAAAGAAAGTATAATACAAAGAAGAATAGAGAATTTCTCTTAACATTGCCCCTGATCTTTGGTAATTGCTCTTTTTCATTCAGCACAATTTTCTAAAATTATCTGTTCAGCATTGAAGAAAGAAAGAAAGAAAGAAAGAAAGAAAGAAAGAAAGAAAGAAAGAAAGAAAGAAAGAAAGAAAGAAAAGGAAAGAGAAAAAAGATTGCAGGGTTTTGTTTGTTTTTTTATAGAGGCCTGTGTGAAACATTTTATTCTTATATACCAATATAGTGTGGAAGTAAATGTAAATTTTATGTGAGGTATTAAAGAATTTGTCTTTTATTTACTAATTTATTTTTGGTTTAGTTCTTTTTTCTCCCTTCCAAAATCACTGAGTCTCTTATACCACTAGACATATGTTGCTAAATGCTTGAAAATATTGTCATGGTCCTTATTTAGCCTTTTATGAATGAGCAAAATCCACAGAAGCGAAGTGACTGGTCTAAGACCTTATGACAAGTTAGTTGCTGAGTTGGAACCATGTCACGTGTTACTGATTCACCTAATTTCTTATTACTTTCCAATTCGTTCTCTTGACACAAAGAATCAGTGGTAAGATGAGATGAATTTGCAAAAAAACAAAATTAAAACGAAAGAGTGCCAAGAAACAGAGCAAAAGAGAAATGTGAGATTAGGTTGAGGTTAATATACTGTCACTCTTAAACATACTTTGAAACTACTCCACTTCTCAGATTATGTCTGAATACCCTTGTATCACTAGATTTAATGTTAGAGGTAATAATAATGTCTGTCTGAGGTAATATTTTGCAAGTCCCCTTTCTGACTGACATTGACTCTTGAAAACTAAAGAAAATCTTGGAAAAAGGAGAGAAAGTTTATTTTTTTAAGTAAACTTATTTTTGAACTTCCATTAAACTTGTTTTAATTTCTTTACCCCCCCCCCCAGGCAATACATCCAGTATTTATTTCCGTTATAGTGAAAATTCTAAAAATAGTTAGTCTTTAGTCATTGACAAGATTAACCTATTGGGGTTTTTTGTTATCTTTTTACTGTGCCCCACCCCAACTTCCTTCTGAAGAAGGTACACAAATGGTTGACTTTCTTTTTTCTGGAAGTCATTGACACAGTGTGAAACATTTGATCATTTCTTATCACGGTTCACTCTCCTATTCCTCTGCTCTGGTGGAAGGTAACTTCTACCCAGACTAATGCTTTGACTATCTAAAGAGGTGTTCTTTCTCTTATTTCTGACCCTTCACACCATTACTACAACAGATACAACACGGTTGTGGTATTTTGGACATTTCTTTATCCACAAGTCTGTGCTTTTGATCCTAAGTTTTAGCCCTCACCATGAGGTTGAAAAAACTTTTTAATAAATGCCGTTGGGTACCTCAGGGCATACATAAAATCATCACAAATGTGGGGAGTGCTACGGGTTTGCAGGATCATCCCTACACAGAATCAGACTCAGGCCCAGAAGACTTTATTTTTCCATTGAATGGATACTTAGCACCATGCACTAAGCTCAGCGCATTGGATAATCCTCTATCTGAGACACATGGGTTAAGTAAGCTATCACCAAAGGCAGTCAAGCAAGGAGAAACAACAGCCAGGCAGGGCATGAAAAGAAAAAAAAAAAATGCTCCTCAGCCTGAGGTCTAAGGAGGAAAAGGAGAACTGGGCCGTGGCAGTTTGTAGGTTCGTGGCCGGTGGTGCCTGATTTCTCCTTTCCTGTGAAAAGCTCCAGTGATGTGCAGTGTCACTTGGTCCTCTGACTACCAACGCCCCATCCCCAAAATGCAGAGCTGGGCTTGTTAGATTTCCAAGCTCTGATAATTTCTCAGACTGTTTTGATACTTTAACCTTGACAACAGTGTTCATTTTCTATGTGTAGCCCTGGCAGGGGTAACAGTATCAGCGTATACTTCTCTACCTTCTTTCCTTTTTTTTTTTTTTTTCCCTATCTTCTTTACCCTCAGGTACCCTTGGATGGTTTTGCAAAGAAGCAAAAAATTGTCCTGTCATAGAAGGAGCCACATCAATTATAGCTTTGTTTCAACATTAGCCATGATTGTACCCTTCCTTTAAGGCCTTTACGTAATTTGAAATTTTAAGTTGATTATCATCATTTTCAGTATTAGCAATAGACTATATTCTTTTGCTTATAATTAATGGTGTACAAATATGCTAAAAGTGAATTGAATTTAGTATATCTGTCCTATGACCTGGGGCAAATGTGTGGATCAGCATCTCCTTTAGAGAGAGCAGCTGTCCTCAGTCCTAAGCCAAGGTGACATTTAGCATCTGTGGACTCCTTTATCGACAGTCTCAGAAGAGTAGCCTCAGATTGAATCAGCTTTAACTGCTGTTTCCATTTAAGATACACTGAGTTATACTGGCAAGCCGAAGTGGCATGAGCTGATGCCGCCACTAAGTGTGGCTCCTGGTATTTGAGTAACCCAGGAGTTCTGCCACCAGATCAGTCAGTTCAGCACCACTGATCAGCCTGAAATGCTCTGAAGGAAAATATATATTTTCCACTATAAACTGCTGTATATTACAGTAACAACAATCATTCAGGTTCACTATTACCCATCCCATAATATTTGACTTTTCAGCAACTCAAATTAAAAAAAAAAAAAGATTATCTTAGTCCAGAATAATATTAATATGTAGTTAATAAATAGTTACAAATTAGTTGAGAGAAAATTGCTTTCTGGACTATTAAGACAAAAAAGGTCCTTTGAGGTTAGTACTGGTCAGAGATTAATTTTTATTGACATTTATATCCTACCTTTGAGCTTTAAGAAAATAAAAATGGAATCAAATCAGGTCAAACAAGTACAAATGAGAAGATATTGCTGAGAACTGCATGAGCACCTAAACACCTAAACCCAAATTAAACACCAGCAACTCTGAATTGCAACCCCACCTGTGATTCACGCTGGGGGAGAAAATACAGAGGGTTTATTTAGAAAGTCTTGGCAGTAGGAAAGTAGGGGGAAAAAGCTTCAAGGTTGCTAATTTATTTTGCTAAGGAGCTCATCAAGACTAGTAGACACAGGAAGGATTTCAGACTGTCTCATAAAGTGGCTTACAATCAATTGCAGAGCTAGACATATTAGTCTAGAATGAAAACATTATTGCTTTTAGTCACTGAACATAACTGAGCACAGCATGCTATAGAAAGATTGCAGGCCGCCAAAACCACTTGGCTTTAGCAGATTTTTTAGCTTTTGCAAATGACAAAAACATATGCAGAGCAGTAGCCTTCCTTTCAAGCAAGTTTCTGTTAGCTGATCACCTAAATTGCAACTTAAAACTTTGTGGCTGATATAGTTTATTTTCCTCTTGATCCTTCCTGAAACTCTCCTTTATTACTTTAAATGATGTATTTCTCACCAAGCATATTCATACTGGAATTCTAGCACTAAAACAAGAGTCATTTCCCTGGGGAGGGTGAGGGAAACATATATATTGTCACTTTTGCAAAAGAAATTTTCATTAAAACACTAGCATCTGTGACCCTCAAAAGTGAAATAAAATATAAAGCTTGCTACGGCATAAAAATACCTGTTCTCCAAATTATAGGACTTAAGCACTACAATTTTGCTGCTGAGGCTGTTGAACATTTTAAGGAGTGCTTCTAATCCCCTTTATAGCTCTGTGCTGAATGCAGAATCACCGTACTCTGGTGAGAGAGGGATCTTAGAAGTGTTAAAAAGAAAAGTGTTGGCTTTTGCAAGGTTATGGAGAACCTTCTGACCTTCTTTCCTTATTCTGTGTTCTACCCCAGAGATGTGTGCTTTACCAGCACTGGTTGAGGGTTTGTGTGTATTTCTAACCCAGATCCCCATCACCGGAAGTGAGCTCCAGAGTTCTAGCTGAATTCAGGTTCCTTGACTTTGACTATCAAACAAATAGCACCTGGCTAGGTCTGTAGACCAATCTACAAAGTAAACTTTCCACATTGTTCATAATCTCTTTTAGCAACGGCTGTCTTTAAAGCAACGACTAGTTCTCTGTTGCAGTACTGTTTGAGGTAGTGAAGAAAGGACGGAAATTGCTAACTTTGTTCATTGTGAGGCAAACATGAATATTTCTGAGATAATCTACTTGTCCACTTTGGTGGACTATTACAAAGAGTGTGATTCCAGGAACAAACTTGGGTCATGCTAGTCCAATATTCTCTATGGCACTGAAGCTTTGGTGAAGAAACACCTTTAAAAAAAGGTATAAAACAAAAATGCATAATCAAAATGTTTTAGCTATCCTGGGAATTATTCAAGTGTGTTGAGATGTCTAGCTGCCTCTCTAAATCAAGTGTTTTTGTATTGTTTTTTTTTCTTTTTTTGATCAATTTTCTCTATATTTCATCACACTGTTCTCCATACTTCTAGTCTTATTTTGATTGAGGAAAGCAAACCTGCATTTCACCATCTGCTAATATTCTGGACAGTTTGACCTCCTAGTTTGGCTATCTGAAGGTACGTCTCAGTTGCTCCAACTCTGATCCCTACTCAAAGTGCAGCTTCCTGTCAGCTCATGGGTGGTTTCTAAGTCCCTGCCTGCAGAAAGTCATCTGAAGCCTGAAGCTAAAACATGGAAATTTCTTTTAGAAAGAAAAGTTTAAATAATAAATAGGTAGATTCAGATCAAAAAAGAAGAAGAATTGGCAAATAAAAAGCCATTTTGCTTTTTAAGGTGAACTTTTAAAACCTAAGTAAATACTTACAACAGAATTAAACTGCCTAAGGAGATAAGCTGCTTCTAGATTAATTTTAAAATGATTGCCATGGAAGCAAAGGAAACAGCACCACTTATTAAGAGAGTACATCATGTTTTGAGTGGTAGTGGTCATTAGCAATAACATTCATTAATCTAGCCATCATCTCATCCAACAGATGCCTATTAAGAATAATTTCTCATGTTATTCCATTTAGTGGTTCCAAATATAATGAGTGAAACTTAGATGCAAAAAAATAAAGTTCCTATGCTTAGTGTAGTTACTCACGCTGAGTGTTGAGCTACTTTTAGTCTAAATTTTATCTCTTTCTCCTGACTTTATTCAAATCACTGCTGATTCCATAAGTTTGCAGTGGCAACTATAGACCAAAGGAGGAAAAGAAACTGGAGTAAGCTTACGGGAATGACCATGGCTGTGGGTTAGTTATAGCCCTCCACTGACAAATCTTACTGCTCACGGTTAAAGACAGCAAATCAGGTAGGAGGTCATCATGACCGAATCATATCTGGACACCAAATTTCTATAGCTTATGTTGCCAAGATGGAAAAATACATGGCGTATGGCTGATTGATAACTTGATCAATCTACAAACATAGAATAAGACAAATAAAAAGATATTTATCATTTATAAATCTGTCACTAAAAATATTTTCACCCAATGACTTATAAGAATAGAAATACATTTATTTGAAATATATTCCTTTTTATTCTATTTTTATATTGTGACATCTCATTCTATTCAGTTTAAAATTAAATGTTATTTGGGTGGCTTTATTCCAGCAATTTGGCAATTTACTAAGGTCATAAAAGAATTCATTTTAACTAATAACTGCTCACAAAAGGCTTTCTACATTAGAGCTGAGTTTTATTGAATTTGAACCTGGTGGTATTAACATTGCTGTTTAACCGATACAGCATTTATTATGCTATATTCTACTCATTGCCTGAACATTAGCCCTACCATTTCCTCAAATGCACTTTGGAGAAGTATTTAAAGACGTGTTCACTTGCATAAAATGTATGTTTATTTCATTAATAACTTTACCATTGAATTAAAACTGTATTTTAAAATATACACAAACTTAAGAATGACTTGGCTATTTTGCAAACTGGTCTTTAGACCTCTTTTTAGAACTCATCATTTCTGTGTCTTTGATGCTTAGAAAGACTTTAAAAAAAAATAAGAGTAAAACATTTTAAGGGAGTGTTAATAGTTAAGTTTTGCTTTTATGTCCAAATGGAATTGAGATGATACCTGTCTATGTGTATGCCACAATACCTTGAGGACATGTACTAATAACAGTAGTTAACACCACTTATTATGGGCAAGCAACTGATTTGTGATTTACATAGATTACCTCATTTAATCGTAATTATATCATAATGAAGTAGGTCCCATTATTCCCACTTATAAGTCAGAGTAGTGATATGTAAAGGGAGGCCACTGGTAGCTTACTCAGGATAACAGCCCATTTTTTTTGTGCTCTATGATTTATATTTGGTGCAATCATACATTATTCAAATAATAACTTGGTTGTTGGCATTTTAAAATAACATTTCATTAAATGAAAATGGTGTTATTGAGGGTGGTAACTACCTGTATGATTCCCAGTAATCTAAAATTTTCTGTTTACAAATTTTCTGAGTTCCAGTTGGCATCCTATTGAAAATTAGCATTCCCAGAGAATGTTACTTTTCACATTAATTATAATAAATTAAAAATAAACACCATCCATATGCATTTGGTTTTTAAGTGAATTTGGCAGTCCTAACTTTTTGTGTGGGTGTGGTAAGCAATCTTATATATTCTATGAATTCAGAGGAGCTAATTAGAGTTCATTTTTTCCCCACAGTTCCAAAAGTATGTGAGTGTACGTGTGTGTTAGCTACATTTAAAATGTAAATGTTCTTGGGGTGTCTGGGGGGCCCAGTCGGTTAAGTGTCCAACTCATAATTTCCACTCAGGTCATGATCTCAGGATCGGGGGATCAAGCCCCAAGTCAGCCTTCCCACTTAGTGGGGAGTCTGCTTGAGATGCTCTCTCCCCCTTTACCCGTCCCCCACTTGCTTGTGCTTTCTCTCAAATAAATTAATTAATTTTAAAAAATGTAAATGCTCTTGAGACAGGTGAAGTTGGCTTAAAGTCACATTAAACTATATGTGATAATGGGTGGAGCATGGTTTTAAATGGAGGAAAGTTGAACTGAATAATATGTCCCTTGGTACCTGGATGAGAAGATCTCCGGGAGAATCAGAAAACCATGAGTAGGGCTTTAGTGCCCAAGAGAAAGGAGCCTGGGAATATCACTAAGAACTTTTGTGGATTTTATATTCTTATCTAAGTTTGACATCTATGTTAAGGAGAATTTTATTTAAAGCTTCTGAGGTATTGTAAGGAACTCGAAGTACAGAGATCTATCAAATCCAGGGACAAGAGTAGGGACAGCTATGTTCGTCCGGGTCTTGCTGTCTTATTGTCATTCTTGCTGTCTCTTTCTCTCTACCTGTTCTCTCCTCTATGCTTTTCTCTGCAATTCTGCTTCATCCATCTTACGCTGCATGTTGGTTTTCTCTGCTTCTGCACATTTGATAACCAAACTAATCCAGCTAGCCGAATTCATCATTGGTTTAGTCGAGCTACTTAATTTCAGTGTTCCATGGAAAGAGTGCAGTTGGTTAGCTAGGATCAGATGTATACTCCTTGCCAAATCAGCTATGGCTGGGTTGTCACACCATACACGGGTGGTGCCAAGGAAGTTGGGGTGCCAGAGTATTTCACTATAGCTTGTTATCGGTGTTAATGTCCAGATCAAATCACAAGAGTATATAAGAGATGGTAAAATTTGGATAATTGACAGACAGGATAATTGTCCTAAAGAGCAGAGGTGAAAGTTTAAGAATAATTCCTAGGTCATCCTGGCAAAGACAGTCAAGTAGATCAGGTAGATATAAATATGACATAAAATATATATTTACAGGTTATTCCTGGAACTTAATATGACAGAAAATTTAATAACAAAAAATCAATATAATAGAATATTTTTCCTAAATTTGCTGCTAGTTTATTGATATAGATGCAAATGATCATTAGATCAGGTCAGCTTACCTTTGCAAAGCTCTCAAATTAATGAATTTCCAATTGTTCTGTTTGTAGCCATATTCAAAGGTGATTTTTAGATTAATTCTGTATCCTCTATAATCTGTATTTGTGGTTCTCAGCTTGAGCTAAAAGGTTTTTTGCTTCTTTTACCATGTTTTATTTTTTCTTTTATATCTAAACTTATGACTTTAAATAATTCCCTATTAAGCTTTATTTTAGAAAGCATGAGTATTTACTCTGTGATATAGATCTTTTTGCAATGTTCATGAGCCTTGCTCTGGCTGTGTCAGAGCTCAATTATTTTAACCCTTAGAGCTAAAACAACAGATGATGCAATTGAGTGGAAAAAACTGGTCCTGAAATATTTCACATTTCCATATTTAGAAGCTCACTGGAATTCTCTATTGTGATTATCACGGGGTAGCTGCTCTTTGCTTTTTAATCATTGAAGGTATTTTTTTAAGAGAGAGAAAGATGTTTAGAGTTTTTTGACAGAATTGTCCCTTCTAGAATTTTTGCAATGATCATCATCCATCTACCTGATTATATTTAACAGACCAAGTAGAAGGGAAATTTAGGGGGGGGGGGGGAAACTGACTTATTTTTAGAGGAGTAAAGAATAGAAAAATATCCAATAGGTTAGAGAGGATCATGATAGTAGTTAAAAGAAGAATAATATTCAATTTGAATTTTAGAAATGTTATTGATACTAAAGCAATGCTGGTCTTACTGAAAACTGTCAAGTTGCTGAAATTTGCCTTCTAGCCATTAGCTGCCTCATTCTCTTATCCCTTTAGGCCTCTTACCCCAACCCACCACATACCATGATGGCAACATGGCTTTCCACTTCTTTCCTTCAGGTTTCATTCCATCAATCCACTCTCAAAAAAGATACTCTGATATACTCGCTCATAGCTTACTAATAATTTTTAATACTTTTACCACCCTAGGACCTGTCAACAACTAGCAAAGCCTGAAACCGAAAAGGAACTCTAGTCTTGGTGTCTAATAGATACTTTAAGAAGTTATTAGTGCTTTCTCAGTTATCTCTACAAAATGTATACCTGCCAACTTGTAATCAGAACTGTGGTTGGGGTGAGAACAATCTTTCCCAAAAAACATACTCCAAAAGCAGTCACTATTTTTTTTAAGATTTTATTTATTCATTTTCTTGAGAGAGAGAGAGAGAGAGTGAAGGGGTGGAGAAGGAGCAGAGGGAGAGGGACAAGTGTGGAACCCAATGCAGGGCTCGATCTCAGGACCCTGAGATCATGACCTGAGCTGAAACCAAGAGTCAGATGCTTAACTGACCGAGCCACCCAGGCATCCCCAAAGGGAGTTACTTTTTTGAACAGTTCTTGAAGGTTACGAGTTGATAGGATGGTGTATTAGCTTGCTAATGCTGCCCTAACAAATACCACAGACTGAATGGCTTAAACAACAGAAGCTTATTTTCTCTGAGTTCTGGAGTGTGGAAGTCCAAGGTCAAGGCATCAGCGGGTTTGGTTTCTTCAGGCTGACTTACCAACAGCCATTCCTCACTGTGTTCTCACATGGTCTTCTGCATGTGTATATGCGGCCCTCATGTCTGTGGTCCAAATGTCCTCTTCTTGCAAGGACACCAATCAAATTGGATTAGGGCCCACTCTGAAGACCTCATTTCAATATAATCACTTCTTTAAAGCTCCCATCTCCAATTGCAGTCATATTCTGAGGTATTGAGAGTTAGTTAGGATTTCAACATACAAATTTTAGGGGGACAGAATTCAGTGCATAACAAGGTGGTCATTAAAACCACGATGAAAAGATATCAGAAGAAGCAGTGTAGAAAACTTAAAATATCATTGGGAGGACTGTTGATTTTTCAGAAAAGTAGTCCAGGGGACCTGGGTGCCTCAGTCCATTAAGTGTCTGACTTTGGCTCAGGTCATGATCTCAGGGTCCTGAGATCAAGCCCAGCAGCAGGCTCCGTGCTCAGTGGGGTGTGAGTCTGCTTTTCCCTCTCCCTCTCACCCTCCCCCTGCTCATGCTCTCTAAAATAAATAAAATCTAAAAAGAGGAGGAAGAAGAAGAAGAAGAAGAAGAAGAAGAAGAAGAAGAAGAAGAAGAAGAAACGTAGTCCAAAAATTGTAACAGTTATTTTATTATTTTAAAATAGTTTTTAAAAATGTGTCTATAGCTCTTAGATGAGCCATGGGTGAGTTCAACAACTCCCGCTCTCAGGGCCTGCTATGCCTGTAGGCAGAACACAACTCCTCCTGCTTCTTATTTGATGCCTGTGAAGAGTAGCCAGTGAAAAGGGGGTCTTTCTGGCATCCTGGTGAAATCTGTATTGTGGTGTTGCTCCTGTAATATCACCAATAAAACAGGCATTAGAGAAGCTGGGAACTGATGTATTTTATATTTTAGATAAACATTTTATTGAGTGGAAATGGCTTTTTATTCTGAGAAATATCTGCAAAAACAGGTCAAAAAATGATTCTCCCCTTTTTTTGTCCTTTACCTTCCCATTTTATTGAGGCTGAAAGTTGCTCAAACTAACATAACGGTTAGATCATACTTTTCCTCAATATTTCAAAACCAGTGGTTGAAGTAATGCAAAGATTTCTATAAATGAGAAAAAAAAAAAACCTCTCACAAATATTGGAAGATTTTCATTTTTTAATTTAAAAATATGTTAGTGTAAAATTTGGCACCTACAACAATATGTATCACTTTGTTGGATTTTAGTAAATACCTGTTGAGTGAATCAGCCAGGCTCCCTCTTATACTTCTAGGGCATTTTACAATTACCTTTATCATAGCATTCATTTCATTGCATAATGATCAGATGTTTCCATGTTTGTCACCACAGCTAGACTGCAACTTGGTCCATTTTTATATCCATGGGATACAACGAAGTGCCTGACACATAGCAGACACTGAATAAATATTTTTTCACTAAAGGACATAAAACAAACAAACAAAAATAACTTATATTTTCAACAGCAGTGCTGACACAACTGACTTCCCATGCATGGCTCTGTGCATACGGTAAATGCAGAAGTGCTTCCAGAAACTTGGCACAACTTTGCTCTTCCAAATCCCTTAAGCAGGGCATTTCTAATATTGGAGGTGGGTCTCAAGGATCAAACATTCCCAGGAATGATAATACTGTAATATAAATCACAATAGAGTATGGGCCATTGGTATCAGATCCTTCCTAGGAATGGATTATGATGGCTCAATTGGGGATTTTGAGAATGAATGGTAAGGCCTCTTGTGCCTAGTCACTGAATGTTCAGAAAGAGATGTAGAAAGGAGTGATCCTTGGTAAGTCTCGGCCTTTGCCTTTCTCACTATCACTGTAACATTTAGCTTGGATGAAGTCTAGTGATGATATATACGACATAGAGAGCAATAAGCAAAACTGCCACCATCCCAGAAGTGTGTATATCTATCTTCATTAATGCAAATGTATTTAAATTGCACTGATTTTCCTAATGCTGGTATATATTCGGAGACCTATAATTTATGACTTATCCGTATTTTTTTGGTCCCTATATTTCTTTTGTTGCTTATATTTTGGCAATCTGTTGATGATGGGACAGGAAAAGAAGAGGAAATTGAATTTAAATCTATACAGTATATTACTTAGCTACTTAAAAGTCTGGTAATAAAGGATATTTATTGCCTAACATAGAAATTAAAAATTATCGATAGAGTGGAATAGAGTCCAATATTATAAGCATTTAAGCAGTGATTGGAATTAAATATTAGTATAATTGATATAATTGATTTAGAGGCGATTAAAAATAGGTCCCTTAATTTTTTAAGGTTATGAGAATTTTGCATAATACATACTTTTCTTAGCCTAACAGGATATTAGGAAGCAATATCAAGAGTTGAAAAATCATAATTGAATTTAAATGCTTTTCTTCTGTAACAACTCCAGGGATCAGCTAGGATGGTTTTCAGTTTAAGAAATTGAGGCACAAGGAATGGAATTGATTTTTTTTTCCAGTCTGCCAGAGGATTTGGAAGCAAGTTGGCCTAATGGAAAACTCACCACTCTAGGAATTGAGTTGTGGTATTTAGGCTAGTGTTGTCATTGTTTATAGACAATTCATTTAGTTGGACTCAAGAAGTATTTTCTGAAGTTTGCTACACACCTTGTGTGGTACTAGGCCCTGAACACAAAAAGATGAATGAGACATTGTGTCATCTGCCTTCTTGAAGGATGTGAGCATTTTAAAATGGTGGAGAAGAAAATTCACTTAAAAAGTATAGCATGGGCAAAATCACTAAGACTTGAAATTGTCCTAATTTATTCCTCAGTGTTGGGGTAAAATAAGTATTCCATTGAGAATGAAAGGCAGTATACACATGAAAAGATTGTATTGTAATTAAGTGTGATAGCATGAAAGGTCATGAGAGTTATTCTAAAGATTTTGGACTTTATTCATTCAAGCACGCTTAAATTTCAATATGAATATTTCCTGATATACACTTTGTTATGTGCTATTTAATTTTTTAAAATTTTTATTGAAGCATAGTTGATATAGTGTACAACATAGTGATTTGACAATTCTGTACTCAATGCCCACCATCATAAGTGTATTTACCACCTGCCACCATACAACATTATTACTGTATTATTGGCTATATTCTCTATGCTATACTTTCCATCTCTGTGTCTTATTAATTTTACAACTGGAATTTTGTACCTCTTAATCCTCTTGAATTTCACCCATCCCCCACCCCTCTTTACTCTAGCAACCATCAGTTCTCTATAATTATGAGTCTGTTTCTGTTTTTTGTTTGTTCCTTTGTTTTTCAGATTCCATATATGAAGGAAATCATATGGTATTTGTCTTCCTCTGACTTATTTCACCTGGCATAATACCCTCTAGATCCACCCATGTTGCCCATTACTGCTAAATTAAAGAAAGAAAATGAAGCTGACAATATAGTTTGGGAAAGAGTGTAATATGCCTTGAGTGCCAGTCATATTGCTTAGGCAGCCAGTAAATATTTTAAGAACAGACATGTCATGATTAGCTCAACAGAACCGTGGTAAATATGGAGGAAGCTTAAAAGCAGGGAATCTGTTTGGAGTCAAACAGACCTCCATTTCAATTCCTGCTTCACCACTTATAAGATGTGTAGCCTTGGGAGAGATGCTTCAGTTCTTCAAAGTTTTGTATCTCATCTGTGACATAAAGATAACATTTGAGCTAATGAATAGTGCTTGGCACACCGTAAGCACTAAATGGCAATTATAAAGTTATTCTTCCTGGAGGAGTAGCTGTGGGAATAAAGGAAATTGGTGGAAGAACTTGACAAAAGTACTGTTACCACAATGTGTCAGTAAAATGAATTTGAGTAGGAAAAACAATCCATTAAGTACCACCCATAAAGGCAGAGTGTCCCAACTTCCAGATCTGTCCAGAACTCAGGAGGTTCTTGAGACATGGGACATTTAGTGCTAAAACTGGGAAAGTGTCAGGTAGAATGGGAAGGGATAATCACCCTGTATAAAAGGCTTTCCTCACATCAACCCTGTGAGGAAATCTAATTATCCATAATAAACAGCAAAAATTAGGGGTTAAGCTCAGGTTTTCCTGATTACGGAGAGGCAGTGAAAGTGTTTCAACACAGCACTTCCAAAGTCAAACTACCTGCTTTAAATACTGGCACAACCATCTGCCAAAAATATGGCTTTCAAAATGTTATTTAACAACTATGTCTCAGTTATCCCTGTAAAATGAAGCTATGAATGCATTTTCTCATAAGTTGATACAGGAATTAAATGACATAGTATATATAAGCAGTATCGATTAGTACTTGCACATGGTAAACTACCAAAAGAACATGTTAAGCAATGTATTACCCTTCTATATAACCAGTACTCTAGAAGATACAGCTTTCAAATGAGAGGGTATAAGGGGCTCAATTTTATGTCCTTTGAGTGTGACTCATCAGTTGGGTATTAAATGATCATGTCTAATAGGCAACTGAAAATATGAATTTGGAGCTCATATAAGCAGAGATCATATAGAGATCTAGTCCATTATACGAGATGGTGGTTAATGGCATGGTAGGATATGGGTGGATCCTTAAAGAGAAAGGTATGTGGTGAGAAGAGGCTACTGCCAAGACAATAATGATGTCGGGAAGAAAAGATCAATTAGATACTTCCAGGCATTGAGTCTGGGATGACTACTAAGCTTTTTTTTTTTTTTTTTACAGTGAGATAAAATGCAAGCTCAATATGCATTATGCATGTTACGTGATGCCTAGGGGATGAGGAGGTGGGCTGCAACTGGGTAGCAGTGGGGAGCAAGAAGCAATTGAACTTATATGGTTCTCTAAGGACCTTAAGAAAAGTTTAAAGCTTAAATTTCAAATTCAAGTACCTGGAGGGTTTTATGTGTTACGCTGAATAAAATGAATTAGATAATAAAAGTATACATACTTCTTTGATAATTCAGAAGGTACTTCAAAACATTGTATTGTGTTTCAAGTTGATTTTTGTAAGCCACTGTTACATGATAAGTTTAGAAGTTCTGGTTAATAAAACGTTTTAACTGATACCATTTTGAATAAGAGAAAAGTTAGTAAATGTAACAGAAGAGAAACACAATGGAATAAAATCCCAACACATCATGACACTACATGTACTTTCAAAAATACTCCTGATCTAAGCATTAATGCAAATAAGTTATTCACCGAGTACATTATATTAATTCTTTGAGTTCGCCATTTTTCATTTTCTCTCCTCTAAATGGACTACTTAACTTGGCCTCTTTTTCATTGAGCCTGAATTTCTGCCAGGAAGCTATGTGTAAAATCTCTCATCGGAATCACTGGAGAACTGGAAGGAATAGGCAAAATATGGTGGAGGAAATGTTAAGTGGTAGAATAGGTGTGGCAACTTCAAATATCCTTTGTAATGAGAAATTTTCTTACATCAGACTATATCAGGATAGTTCAGAAAGAATTCTTTGAGGAAATTGAGTTACTCCCCAAAACCCGCATGACCAGCTCATTTGCAAATGAGCAAGGTGTTAGGCCAATGTAACCCCTTTCCCCACACCCTAGTTTGTTACAGGTGCATCCTCAGCAACACCGTTGTGGGAAGTGCCAAACGAGAGTATGTGATTAAGGATGAAATGATCTTAGTTGATTTTTCTGGCAGCAGAATTCATTTCAGGGACCCAAGACAGGGATTAGTGTGTGGGAGTTGATAGAAAGGACTTCAAAATTAAAAATAATACCCTTCTAAAACTCAGAGAACGAGCCAGCAAACCAAAGTGCCTTGGCACACATCCCTAATGGTGTTCTGCCTGTATTGGGAGTAATGCAAATCATCACAGAGTCGAATGATGTTTCTGTGAAAGTCTTAATTTCATAAGAAAGAGAATTACCCATAATCATTGTGTTATTAATACATAAAAACAGACTAACATGAGCCATAGATTTACCATTGCTTTTTAATTTAACACCCTGGAGAGGGAAAGCCAGGTAATTACACTTGATCACCAAACAGTAAGCACAGATTTGTCTTTTCTGTGGATGTCTTCTAACAGCATGCAAAATCTTTAGCCAAGAGGTTCCTTATAACACCTTGTACATGCTATAATATGATAGTTTGTCCTTAGGTTGGAAATGATAGTTGCTTATTTATACTCTTCTAATTTTCAAAAGCCTGAGTGCAAAGACAACTTTTACTGAAAATCATAAGTAATTGTACCTATTTGAGTACATATAAGAAACATTCAGGACTACTTAGCACAGATGTTGAAAATGTTCTGTTTATCCTATTATGTATAATCAGATTAACCTTTCCTTTTGTGCTATAATTATTACACAAAATGGCAAGGTTCATTTGGTGAGATAGGGCTTTCTTTTAATGAGCTCACTTATGTAAATCTCTTGATTAAAGGAGAAATAAGAGAAATGGGAGCAATTAGTTTTTTGTCTGCCCAAGTTCTCCTAATTTGAATCAGCTAAAATTAGAGAGGTGCTCAAGTGATTTGCTTTGAACCTTAGATCACTGTCTTTATAGTTCCACAACTAACACTGTAGTTTTGCCGGTAATACTTTAAACTGTATTTTTGAACATTAATTTCTAAACCGGACATTTTGCTTGACTTTTTTTTTTTTTTCAATAATCCATCTTACAATTTCCTGGAACAATCTGCTTAAAATATTTCTGAACATATAAAACTTCTCAAAAAACCTTCAATGGCTCCATACTAATATATGAGTTATAAATATCTCACCTAGCAGTTAGACCTGCATATGGCAACTTCAGGCTTTTCCAGAGGTTACCAATTAGCAGCTAAAGCCATCAGTCTTTGGAAAGCACCATTTGTTTGATCTACAGAGTGTTTTTTTAAACGTTGAAAATAGTTACTACTACTTAAAAATTAGAAGAGATCTCATTAAAAAAAACACGAATTCTAGCAACATCGTTACCCATTTCAATGCAACAACAATTATAGCTGGAAGTTTGCTCTCTCCTTTACACAGGGGTGTAGACCTTCTAGTTTGTCATAACCTCATATTTTTACTGCCTTATACTCGGCCACTTCACTCACTTCACCTGCCTATAAGTATTGTGGTTTGCAACCCCTGATTTTTACTGTTCTCCTATAGGAACCGTGATAAGCCACATTGATCTTACCCTGATCATGCCTATCTCCATGCCATTCTACCCAGTGTTGCTCACCTGATGCCTTCGTTAATATATACCATCATTTTAACACCCCTTCCAAGTTTTTCTCTTCAAGAATATTCCCTAATTCCTTCTATCCTCAAGGATTTATGCCTGCCTTGACCTTTTACATTTCACATTGTCTTTGGTCATAGAACTCATTCAGCATTGGGTCTTTTCTTAAGGTTTTATTTGTTTATTTGAGAGAGACAGAGACAGCAACAGAGATAGCAAGGCAGCATGAGCGGGAAGGAGAGGGAGAAGCAGGCTCCCTGTTGCCCAGGATGCCCAGGGAGCCTAATGTGGGGTTTGATCTCAGGACCCTGAGATAATGACCCAAGCCAAAGGCAGATGCTTAACTGACTGAGCCACCCAGGCATCCCTCAGCGTTGGGTCTTGAAATCAGCCTAATTCCTAATTTTCTGTGTATGGTTTACTTCCCAAAATACATTATAAGCTACTTGATGATTGGGACAATTTATCTTTTTATAAATCCAGGTAAGGGACCAAATTATATAAATGGTAGGCATTCAATAAATGTTGAAAATTGAATGATATTAGATACTCTTTTGGGTACTAGAAATCTAATTAAGAAAACATTGCCTTTTCCAATGTTATGGTCTAGCGTGGAAAGACTATCTTACAGGTTGAAAATTACAGGGCAATATAATATGAAAGAGACTGTAGATTACTTTTTAAAATATTCATATCATTTATTAAATACCTACCTTCCAGGCCCTGCTGTAAGTACTTTCCTTGAATTAATGCCTACAATCCTCACAATTCTATGAGGCAGGTTCTTGGAGAAACCAAGAATTTAGATACTTTCATAAGGATGTCTAGGTTACAAGTGATGGAGTCATGATGTGAACCCAGACTCTCTGAGTGAAGGGGCATAAGAATGGAGTGAATCATTTGTATTGTGAATCCAAGAGGGCTTTCCAGAAGGGTGACATGTGGATTTTCTCTTGTAATGGAATCCATCATGCAGAGAAGGGTAAAGCACTCCAGGGCATAGCGTGTATAATACAATCAGAGGCATAGTAAGTGGAAAGTACGTGATGTGTTCAGGCCTTAGTGAGCAGCTGTGATCAGAACACCAGATATGGCAGAATGAAGTGAGAGGTGCAAAGGAATTTAGACCTATTCCTCTGGACAATGGAAAGCATGGGCAGTTTATACAGGCATGAAGTGATCAGATTAACTTCTTTAAAGTCCTGGCTGATGTCCTGACGCTGGACCACCATCAAGGATGCGGCGGTCCAAGTCAGACTTACTGAGAGTTTGAACCATGCAGTAAACTCAGATATCAACCAAGGAAGAAATGAAAGAGTTAGATTTTAGGAAACTTGGAGAGTGAAGGGTATGATACGACTTCAAAATTTCAATCTTAGTCGCTAATGCCATTACTAGGAAAGTCAGGAGGAGGAGAAGATTTGAAGCAGTAGGAGACAGGGAGGAGACTTTGTAAATGCATCTCTCTGGTACCTTATCAGATTTTTTTTTTCCTTTTATACTCAGTAGCTCAAATTGAACCCATAACTCCCTGAGAAAATTCTAGTTCTTTTGGCATCAAGCGTAAGCTCTCCTTAAAAGCTGTCAGGCTCTCTCTATCAGTTAATTTTATTTTCTCGTCTGAACCCTTTGCAGAGTTCTCTGAGTACCCATGTGCACATATTGGAACTCTGGAATCTCTGTCTTAATAGTCTTCTGTATCACACAACTGATAACACATTTATTTTATTTACTCCCCTCCATTATGAAGTCTGTTGCTAGTATTTCCAGAGAAAGTTTTATCAGCTTTCTGGTTGTAGGACCCCAGGAAGAAGAGACTGCCCTTCCTCGTTATCAGATAGATACCTTAAGATGTATATGAAAGTCAGATGTCTAAAAGTTTAGTCATAGACTTACATAGGAAAATTTGGCAAACAAAAAACTATCTCGAATTATGGTATAATTGTACCGTATGTATGTACATAATATCCTAGAATAAAATAAAAATTAGAATAAATTTCAAAGAATTTTTAGCTCAGTATATTCTCATAGACCATTTGAGGTTGCAATTTCAGGAAAAATAAATCTTAACATCAAAGATAACACTTCCTCCCATGTTTTCCTTTATTTATTGGATGAATGTTTGCTGAGCACATGCTCTGTGATAAGTGCTGCTCTAGACACTGGGAATATGGAATTGAACAAAATAGACAAGGTATCTCTGCTTATGAGTTTACAGTCTACTAGTGAAGACAGGCAACAAATACCAGCCTTTGCAACAGGCTTGAGTAGAATGTTGCAATAACGTTGAGGGTGATGGTATCTTACTGTTGTTTTTTAATATCAACAAAAATTTAATAACTATGCTATTTTTCTTGATTAACTTTTCCCTTGCAAGCTATATTCTTATCAAAAGTTAAATGGACAGGAGTAGTTTACCTTGAGATTACAGGAAAGTTGTGTTGAAAGCAATAACTTCGAAGTTCTCTTTATTTCTTCACACACTAAACCACATATTTAGACACAAGCTTCAATGGTAGAGTTGCGCAATATTATGTTTATTCTTTGGTTTACTCTTTTTCTTGACAGCTTCCCTAACATACAATAAATTAGCAAATGTCAAAGAAATGTGCACTGGAGATTGAGAATATTCTTCATCCAGCCCACCTAATAATGCCATCTTTGCTTTAGTTTTACCATTTCTAGTGTCAACAGTTTCATTTTTCTATATGTAACATTTTTAGAATGCAACAAAGTTCAAAATACAACAAATATCCATGTTCTTGCCAAAAAACACTGCTAGAAATGCCATTTAAAAATCTGACATTATTGAGTACATGCCAAGCACTATGCAACAGAAAATTATATAACATAGCTAAAACAGAAAACTTTTGACTGAAGGGCCATGCCACCATGCAAAAACATATCTCAGCACCAGAAAGGTGATCTAGGGTTGTAGCAGATTACAGGTTATATATTTTTTAAAAATCAAGAACAATTTATCTGGGGTTAGAAACAAAACAAGCTAAAAATAAACATGAGCATTTAATTAAGCAGCTCAGAATTGTAATCCTGACTCTCTCTTTGTACCTTTGAGTGATCAACCTTTAGGCTTACTATTAATAATATAAATGATGTGACTATTAAACAAATTAAGGCTTCTGGCAAAGAAACTGTAATGTAGCAAATGCTGACTAGTTTCCCTTACCTTTGGCATATGCTTTGCCCCCCACCCCCAACACCATGCATGTTAAAAGCAGCAAGTGAACTTAAAACACTGCCAGGGACCCACCCAGACCAGTCAGTCTCCAAGGATAAAGCCAGAATAGCAGTCGGCCTTGATAGCGCCCCAGGTGATTCTAATGTGCAGCCCAGCCTGGGAAATACTGTTCTTTCTCTCTTCTTTTCCATGAACAAGGTTTAGGGTATGTACAGAGAAACCTCTTCTCAATTCCTGTGACTTGCGTAAGACTTTGATGAAGGAAAGGAGGAGAGAGTGAATTATCTCTGCTGTCCCCAATAACAGCTTCTACCTCTATATGTAGCACAACCTCTAATTTCTCAAGGTGTGGATTTGGAGCAGATGCATCAAAATAACCCTCAGTTCTAGTGGAAAGTGCAAAGGATTGAGCCCAGCCCCGGTTCTCCTGAATTAGAATTTCAGTAAGAGTGGTGCAGGTGCAGAAATCCCATTTTTTATAGAGATTTTCATAACCATAGAGAATTTCATAACCTAAACTTTGAGATTCACTTCTCCAAGTTAATGCCTTAAGCTTTTTTGAGGAACTTTTTTTTCCTTTCTCAGATTTTCCTAACCTGAAAAAGATCTGTTGTGTGGGCACAAACATATTGCATTTGCTATTGAATAATTTCTATTTAGAATATGATCCAGGGGCGCCTGGGTGGCTCAGTCGTTAAGCGTCTGCCTTCGGCTCAGGGCGTGATCCCAGGATCCAGGAATCGAGCCCCGCATCGGGCTCCCTACTCTGCTGGGAGCCTGCTTCTTCCTCTCCCACCCCCCTGCTTGTGTTCCCTCTCTCATTGGCTCTGTCTCTCTCTGTCAAATAAATAAATAAAATCTTAAAAAAAAAAAAAAAAAAGAATATGATCCAGCTCAGTGAAATAATCAGAGAAATTAAAGAGAGTTCTGTAGAGTATGAAAATCTTCTAGCTATTACTTAAAGCTCAGAGATAAGTGTATTTCATAAGCCATGTACCAGCTGATTGACCTAGCTGGTTAAATCTGTCAAGCAAAATTAGATTCACACACCTTTTTTTTTTTTTTTAATCTTTTTTCTTTCTTGGTTTCTTTCTTGGTATCTTTCTTTCTTTCTTTTTCTTTTTCTTTTTTTTTTCTTTGTCGTGTGCGCATGCGCGTGTGTGTGTGTCTGTGTGTGTGTGTGTGTGTGTGTGTGTGTGTGTATGTGTGTAGTACTCTAACAGATTTTACACCTAGGTCTCACTTGGAGAGCCAGTGAGCCCTTTTGGTTTCTATTTTACCAACTTTTTTTTTCGGGAAGGCCTTACCCGATCTGTGGATTCACAAGGCTAGCTTGCTATAGGTTTTCCAGCACCCTATGCCATGCTCATCATTCCTTATTGTTCTCCCTTGTTTAATTGTCTGAACTCCCCACTAGGCAGGGAGATGTGTGAGTGCACATTCTCATTTGTCTTGCTCGCCATGTGTTTTCCAGCTCTGTGGGGGTTCCAGACCCCATGAGGCACTCCTTGAGTGAATAAAAATTGCTGTCACCCCCTATCAAAAGTTTGAATGTGTTTGAGAATGCAGGCACAAGGTAAGAATGTTTTCATGAGGCTGCTGACCTTTAAGCATTTTTGCAGAGAAGCAGCACCTGTCCTTCTAAGAGATAAATTAAAGTCATTCCATATAATAGTATTCTACTTCTTCACCACATCCGGGGCCATTTTGGTTTTTGCCTTTTAATCTTCTACTGGTTTTGAATGCCATTTGTAGCCAGTGTTATGTAAATCGTGCCAATTGTTTCTTGTAGAGGAAAATCTGTAGTTCTGTAGTCTTACTGATTCTTGATTTTTTTCTTTTTTCCCAAACATATTTGATGTTCAAGCAGCGAGAACAAACTGACACAGCCTGAGTTGTGTATACAGAAACATTACCAATAAGGCCTAAGGGATCTAGGAAGTAACCAGGTATATAAGCCCTGTATTATAGTACCAGTTTTGCTATCATCTTTTATGAGAAGCATTTTAATTCGTTGTTTCTTTTCACGTTTAAATTTCTATCATTACTTTCCAATACTTCTTTAGGCACCATAGTATTTTTTTGAATAATTCATAATCCCTACACACATGTCAAATGCAATATGAAAGTAACAAATGTCATATTTACCACCTCTTTACAGAACATTAAAAGAAAGCAAGTGAGATTGAAGCTAACAGCAACCCCATACCTCTGAGAAAGAAATGCTGGACTGATTCAGTGACTTACTGTGTTTTATGATCCTTAGCTTACATACCATTAGCTAATAGTCCAACTAGCACACCTTCATTGTTTTTCACACCTTCATTTTTAAGCTTAAGTGAGAGGGGTGACACATTTTATGCTGATCACTGTGTTTATTTTTGGATTACTAAAATAAAGTAAAAAAAGAAATGGCCAAGTTTTTATTAACTACAAATTTCTAATCTTAAAAGAATACTATGCTAAATATTTTAATATAACAGGAAAAGAGGAAAACTGTGATGTGTAATGTTTAAGCATGTCTGATTAGCAAAAAAAGAAAGAAAATTATATGCTTATTTGTAAAAATGGCTGCCTTTGAAATCAAGAAAACTTGACCCAGGCCAGAATGTTATATTAATCAATTTTATTTTTTCTAAGTCTAGTTCTACAACACATACACAAAATTATCATAAAATTACTTACTATTGATTTTTGTCTGAATGTTTCCTTTAATTGCTGTTGCCTATTTACTACCATGTGGTAAACCGTTAATTTCTGTCTTTGAAGATCTCATTCAAATATGACAACACTCACCCATATCCCTTCTCAGTTGTTGTGACTAAGATAAATTATACATAGTTAGTTTCTTAATCTTCCCTCATTATTGAATCTCTCCTGCTGCTTAATTATTTTGGTGGTCCCTCCAATATGTCTGCTAAGAAATGGTGTGTGTGAAGGGATTGATGTATTATATCTTAATTGTTTTCCAAAATTGTAAAATGAAAGGTTGAAGTGTGACTGTGTACAGCTATATATTTTTGATGAAGTTTCTAGTTGCCCACCCCCATCCATTAATAATTTAGAGTGCCTAGAATGCTGAACCAGAATTAATAATGTGGAGTTAAAAATCTTAATTAAAAGACAATATAAAATTAAGTTGAAAGCAAAAACACAAGGTGTATTTTGTTTATGGTTGCCAAATAGTTTTTATATAATAATTCCAATAATTAAAAGTAATATTTAATTTATGTTTTATATCATGACTATTTGATGATTTCGTGTAATTCTTTGGTATGATTATTATACATTCATAGTTATATTTTAAACATCAAAATACCCTGTATTTGATTCTGACTTTATTTTGACGATATTATACTAGTACAGTTAACCTTTTTAGTAGTGATTTGCCTTTTTTCAGGGTTATACTGAGTCTTAATTTTAATAGGGGAGAAAGAAGTTAATAAAGTTGATCTAGAACATGTATGCAAATAGACCTTGAGTTGTGTTCTCAGATTTAAAATATAGATATATATCTCAAAGGGCATTTGTGAATTCTAGATTTATAAAGAACAAGGTTTAAATATATGGAAAATTTTCTTTTTTAAAAGTTGGAAATATATGTAGTTCAAGAAGAACTAACCACTCCATCATATTTATTTCAATCTATAAACAAAATTTTTGTTTATAAATTGGAACTTACTGTATTTATAGCACAAAATAAATGAAAGAATATACAAGCCACATCTAGCTTTTCCAATAGAATTTGACAGTAACTCAGTCACTGTAGCATTGGATCAATATTTTTTACAATATTTTCAACAGACCTTGGTCCTGGGCCTTTTTGTATATGACATTTAGGACCTCAATATTTATTTGTTTTTAACATTGCAGCAGCATTACAATTATTATGCAGATATATGTGTTTATGTAATGAGTACAGCTGAGGAGGTGGTCATTAAACAGATTATATATTTATGTAATGAGGACAATTGAGGAGATGGTCATTATTTAAGGCAATTTATTCCAATATCTGGATGAAGTTAGACTCGATTCAAATCACAGTTCCAAGGGCATGATAATGCCAAGTTACAACATCTAAGATTTAGTCTCCTTAACTTCAAAGTTGGGATAATAATACTTACTTTATACATTTGTTCTGAAGATTAAATAATTTTGTAAGAATAATTTATTACAGCATCTGACTATCATCATCGTCATCATCCCTAGACAATGGTGCAGCAATCCTTTCAAAGCAGACCGGATGTGTTTTCATGTGAGACTACGGGGCAGTTTCCAAGAGAACAGAATAAAAGTGGTCTCTTTCATGTCTTGTTAGAAGTACGATAAATACATCCCAGAAGGCATCAGAAAAATGACAAATTACTTTTCATTTATTATGCAGCTTTTCAAATGACAGGAACAGAATTTAACCTAAGTTAGGTTCCATGGTAAATAGTATAGTTGCAGAGAATTATACTCAATAGGGATAGTATAGCATAATAATCTTGTGTAGGAAAAAATAAACTACACACAAGAAAGAGGCAATTTTCATGGTGCAAACCCAGCTATGAAGGTCCATAGTTCATTATGAACAATCATTCCCACATGTGCCAATACTAGCCTTAAATAATCAAACATTGTTTCTTAAAGTGTTATAGAAAGGAAAACTTAGAGTAATGTTATTTTAGCTATTCGATCTGCTGAAAAGAGACTTAGAAATAAAAAAAAAGTATCAAAAGGATTATCAAAGATGATGAGTGTGCAGAACAAGGTCTATGAAAAATTATTCAACAAGAAAAATAAAAGGCTGAGATGGGATGTAATCATCTGCAGAAATATGAGGCCCAGAAAAGAAGTAACAAGATGCTTTTCACATCCATTGTCATTTAATACCTCCTTTCCTGTTCAAATTTTATGAGAATTGTATCTTTATGTTCATTGTGGTTTTTAAAGAGCACCACTTGTTCCCAAAGGATGTCTAAGAGAGAAGATTATGCTATTTTTCTTTGTTTTTCGGGAACAATTCAATGGTAATGAGCCCACATTCTTCAGTATGTAATTTTAGGAACTTCCTAATCATGTAGACCCAGGACAAGCATGAGGTCAAACGAATGATTTCAAATCCTGAATTTATCACTAGTCATGCAGTTTAATCTCCCATATCTATAATATGTGGATGAGAGCAGGATTTGGGGGATAAGTAAATGATTTATATGCAGGAAGCTCTTAGAACAGAGCCTAGCATGTTAAGCACTGAGACAGGTTTGCTGCACGATGTGGGGGGCACTAGGGCAGGCTCACTCTCAGTCCCCGGTGCAAATGGTGCCTATTTCGGCCAGGTCACATTCCCCACTTTCCTTCCAGTTATCTGAGTTCTGCTTTCCCCCAAGACCCAGCCTTTTCTAGTCTGAGAAGCAGGTATGGAAGGGGAATGCTCACAAAAACCATAGACATTATAGAGCACTATATGCTGGAATGATGAATAGGGATTTGTCAAGTGGAAGAGAGAATAGGAGCAAGGGCTTACAAGGAGAGGGAATAGTTTATGCAAAGGATCTGTGTTGAACAAAAGCATAGCGAATTCACAGGTTAGTGCACTTTAACTTTATAGTGAAAGGTAAGGACGAGATAAAGCAGAGCACAGATCATAGAGAACCATACAAGTCATTGATATGGATACTCCTTTTATCCTGAAAGATTTGTAGTCATTGACTGAATTTAGGAAGAGTGAGTTTATCAAATGTCTGTTTTAGAAAAATTACTCTTAGTTGTTTTGTAGAAAAATCAATTGATGGGGCGCCTGGGTGGCACAGCGGTTAAGCGTCTGCCTTCGGCTCAGGGCGTGATCCCGGCGTTATGGGATCGAGCCCCACATCGGGCTCCTCCGCTATGAGCCTGCTTCTCCCTCTCCCACTCCCCCTGCTTGTGTTCCCTCTCTCGCTGGCTGTCTCTATCTCTGTCAAATAAATAAATAAAATCTTTAAAAAAAAAATCAATTGAGATGGCATTTTCATTAATCTAAATGAGGAAAGATGACTTGAACCAAGGGTCTGACAGGGGAGGTAGAAAATTCAGGTAACACACTGGCTGACAGCATATCTAAAGGAAGGGATGAGGAGTCAGAGATAATGACTGTATTTTCGGGTGGGAAAACGGGCTAATGTTCAAAATGTTTGCAAGGATACCAACTCTAGGACAGGGAAACAGCCTTATGCAGAAGATCATGACTTCCAGGTTAGAAATGCTGAATTCAGGTTGTTTATAGGATACTCCCAGGGAGAGGTCCAGGCACAGAAAGGATAAAAGATTTTGAAGTGCAGAAGACATTGCGCTAAAAATGGAGTTTGGGGAGGAAATAGAAGCCTCTATTTACAATAAAGAAATTTGTACAGGTTGCCTAAAAACAAAATTGGGTACAACCAAAAGCATACACCCAAGCATTCCAATGAAGAGAATAATTAGGAGTTTCACATGCCATTAAGAAATCCAGTAATTCGAGTATCTAAATGTGTTCTGGTGTATTTAGAATCAGTATCCTGCACGGCAGGAACTAATTGACTCCTGTATATGCTTTGACTTCCTCAGGACTACTGTCATGCCTTATTCTGTGGTAGGTCTCAAAGTATCCAGCAAAATGCCTTGTGACAGATATGTGTGCATGTTGGCTGATTGGTTGGTTAATTTTCTTTTTCTTCTAACTTGAGCAGAAAAGGGATTCTGTTTCCATCTGATCACTGGAACAGTTTAGCCAATAACCACTGAGGCACAGAGCCATGAATTCTAGGACTAAACCAGAGGGAAATTAGAAAATATCTCAAGTTTCCATATGCTCCTACGCTGAAATTCAATATAGAGGTACACATCTTCCCCAAATAGAGGAGTCATTCCTAGCTATCTGGTATTTTTCAGCTGCCTCTCATAGAAGTATAAACGGACCAGGTTAATGAATGCCTGCTAGACAATTGTTCAGATGAAATCAACAGTAATAAAGTCCTTTCAGCAATTACTTACTTCTATCTTTGAACCATCGGTTTTCCTAGGTTTTATTTCAGAAATCAGTTTTATATCTATTTAATATTCCATTCTTAGAAATGCCAGAGCATCAATAAATTGCTCTTGGCTTTCCTTTGAATTATTTAAATTATATTCATTCTTAGAATGTATCCCCCCCCCATTTGTCTCATGTGTTCTTGATGACGTATGTTATAGAAAAACTCACTGTAATAGAAGGAAGGCACCCCAGGAGGAGGAAGAGAATATGCTATTTCATTTTGTATGATGGAAGGCAACTGAATGAGCATGAACTTCCTATGAAACTGCCAGCAAGTGTCTGTTTGCTTGTGTTTGGTTAAAAATTGTCTCTAGAATTTAATATCCAGTATCAGAATTTGACATAAATGTGATATCAGAGTTGGGTATCAGAATTTCAGTTCTGCCATTTTTAGGCTCAAAGATAATTATGACATTTTCAAAGAGCAAAGTCCCTAATTATGGTTATCAGCTATGCAAATCTATACCATGGTTACCTAGCATAGCATTTCTTACTTTACTTATAATTGACTGCAATTTGACCTGACCTTCTTCTACTAAAAAACAGGTTGTAAAATTGAGATACAAACTAATGTTGGAAAAAAGTAGAGTCCTCTGACCAATTTATTTATACTTTCAATTGCATATATAAATTTATAGATGTCATTCTATCCCTGGATTTGGCATATTTTTCCTTGTAAAAATACAATTAATTTGAACATATGGGACACTTGTACCACCACATGGACTAAAAAATTCAAAGGGACATAACTGGAATACCAAGAAACAGCATGCTTGTGTACACACAGTAAAATTCAAGAAAATAATTTTAGCCTAATTTATGTTCTAAACATTTAAAAGATGAAGTTGACTGAAAAAAACCCATTGGAATTCAAACTTGTGCCTGCAAGCAATGTATTGAAATTCATTGATAAAGCAATTCTTGTAAAAGCATAAATCAAATGTATAAAACAGGAAAGAATGTAACAAAAAAAAATGGCAGATATTCCATTTTTCCTATTGCATTACTATAGTTACCTTGTGAAAGACCCGAAGCCTTTTTAAAATTAAAGTCTTCCAAGTGTTTACAAGAGCAGATAATGCTCTTAATACCTCCATATTTTATATTTATTGTGGCCATCAAAAATCTTATAGAAATTTACATTTCAATCAGTCTTTTATACTGGAGACAGGGATGATATTTTCATAATAAATTTTCACAGCTGGTTTAAAAATAAGTCAGCTGACTGGTGTTTATTCTATTTCTAAAATAGACATTTATGAGGTTGAAAAACTCTACTGGTTTAAAATTTAAAGGTTTGCTAAATTAAACTTTGATCAAAGGAAGTTTTCTAAGTTTTTATGAGAAATACTACATTTCTAGCATTAATTGGAGGCATTCACAAAATAAAGTGGAAGAAAATAGCCTATTACATCATTTTAAATCTGGATTTTAAAAATCTCAAGCTGTTTAACATTGTAGTGAGTTTTGTTTTTCTAAATACATTCCCTTATCTACACATAACATATATAAGCATGTGACGCACGACAAAAGTAATAGATACATGCCGAAGGGTACGCACCATGTACGTGTCTGTGATTGGTGTGTATACATTATTTTCAGCCTTATCTGTATATGCAGAGTGGAATGTATTTGTTTTTGTGGAGCTGTGTGATTAAGTGGACACAGGATAGTCTTTTGAGGCAAACTGACCTTAATTTGAATCCTGGATCTGCCACTTACTAGCTAGTCAATCTTGAAGAAATTACCTATCCTTTCCAATGTCCCTTATATATAAAAGGGAGTAGTACATCCTTAGCTGGATTGTGTGGTGAGGATTAGTGATGATACATGCACAGTGACTAGAAGAGTGGTTAGCACATATAATGCATCTTATTTGTATATGCAAAATGTCTTCTAAGAGCAAGGCACATAATAACCGAAGTTAGTGTTTGAAACACCCAGTTAGGCCATGAAATTCCTTAGGGAAGGGTTAGATTGCAAAGAACTTAAGCACTTTAATTAATAGCATCTACAGTAGATTCTGACTCTCATTTCTTACGAGAACTAACAGTTAAGGGAGAAGGAATTAGAAATAATCAACAGACAAGACATGATCTTGTGTACTGGGTACTGGTTTGGCTAAGGAAGTTGGTAGATTAAGAATTTATCTATCATTTAGTAGATTAGCATTTTATCATTACTTGCCCATGGTAGGTAAAGGACCAAAGGGTGTTTGATAGCCACATTTCTTTCCATGGCCTCTTGAATGAAACATTTTTTGATGCATAGATGTAATGGTGTTGTGTAGTCAATGGTTCTAGAAAGGCAAATTTCTAACAAAAAGGCAATGTAATGAAATAGACAAGACTGTAATTTCTAGAATCAGATAATGTGGGTTGAAATTCTCACAGCACTATATCCTAGTTATTAGTTTCTCCATAAATTAAATTCCATGCGCCTCAGTTTCTTCAATTATAAAATGAGGTATGTGCTTTCACTTTCATCATTACCGTGAAGATTAAATGATGATTTCTGGTTTTGGGTTGCTTTGGCTCAAATTCCTGTGGCACTGATTACTTCTTACTTCATTTTGGAAAATTTATATCTGTGTCTAATTTTTTTGGTGTGTTTTATTTTGTTTTGTTTTCCAGTCTACAAAATTGAGATATTAATAGAACATACCTAATGTTGTAAGGATTAAATGTGTAAGTCAATATGAGCTTTTAGACCAGTGTTTGGGACCTATTTCATGCTCAATAGCTACTAGAGGCTATTATTAATACAAACACATGAAGAGAACATACAGTATATGTATGTCATAGGTTTATGAGAACATCTAGATATGTGTGTATATGAGTATATGTATATGTACAAATTGGAACTAAAACATTTGTGTTGGGAAGAAAATTGACAAGGGAAACATTGAAATTCTTATGTTATACATCACAGTGGTCTTATAGAGAACTCGGGTACAGAGTACCCAGCAGTCAAGTGCCTCTATTTAAAAATGTCTACATTCCTGAATCATTTACTGACTATGCTTTAAGTCTCTGAACCATGAACTGTAAATATGCCAAGTCAGTTCTAAACCACAGATCTTACTATTGAAGTTTAATTGGTAGAATTGATCATTTCAGACTCTCTTTTAGCATTCTCTTTTAGAATGGTGAAATGCTTGGTGAAATGCTTTACATGGAAAAAAAATTATTGGTCTATATATCATAGGTAGAAATGAAATTATGTTTTAAGAGATTAAATGCAGATGTAGAACAGGAGAGATTTACAATCTTTGACACATTACTCCTCTACCCTAAAAACAAACAAACAAACAAACAAACAAATAAGTAAATAAATAAATAAATAAATAAATAAAAACTTTCCCTCAACTTTATGTGGTCAAGAGCCAACTGCTATGGGAATCAAACTATTGTAAATGTGCAAAATAATTTAAGGCCTTTTCTGGTGAAAACTATAAATGGAATGTGTGGCTATGTAGTAAAAGAAGAATGTAGAATTACTTTCTCATAAATTTTGAAACCATTTATCTTTAAAATGAGAGTGTTTGGCTTATTAGTCTCACAAAATTTTTATGAGATTTAATAGGGTAATTACTATAAAATCAGATTTTCATTCAGACAATCTAGAAAGTCTTGAATTTTATAGACTGTATTGTCCCAACTATGACTTCCTTGATTATGACAAAATAAAATTAGAGTTCAGGACTGAGTTTTGTTGAGTGTTTTCTTCCATTGGCCCATAATGTTTTAGAACAGGATGAACGGGTGCCTGCGCGGCTCAGTTGGTTAAGCATCTTACTTTGGCTCAGGTCATGATCTCAGGGTCCAGGAATGGTGCCCCAGCAGTGGGCTTCTCACTCAGTGTGGAGTGCCTACTTGTCCCTCTGCAGCTCCCCCTGCTCATTTTCTCTCTCAAATAAATAAATAAAATCTTAAAAAAAAAAAAAAGAACAATGAACATTAGGACAAATAGAGTTATTATGCCTTTAATCACAGGTAGAGGGTTGGTCTTTTTTTTTTTTTTTTCCAATTACACTCCTTATCCATATTGGGAAAACATGAATTCTTTGAGATAATGACAGAAGCCTTTTCTCTCCAGATTCAAGGGCATGGCATAATAGATAATCTGTGAGCTTTAACAGTAGTGTTCCATTGCCAACAACTACCACAGACACCTATAGGGCCATAAGATTACTAAAATTCCCTATAAAATAGCTATAATAATAATATTTGTATTGTAGGCCATTATTATAACTAGTAATAGGTATGCGTGTGTGTGTGTGTGTGTGTACTATATATGCCATACAGCAGTTTCTGGGACACAGGGGTAGTCTTCAACATATAATTGTAATTATTAAGTCTGGATTGGCCCAAACATTTAAGTTTTTTTTTTTTTTTTTCTGCACTTATATCTCCTATATACTTATATCACCACAGGGCATATGGCATATATTTATACTATCAATTAAAGTGGATTATAATGTTTTTGATATTTAAGAATCTTATTTTGAAATAGTTAAAATATTTTGTTCTGAAAATCAGATGTAGGGTTTTGCTTCTACAGGAGATTAAGAAAAATATAATCATAATAAAAAAATCCCTTAGATGAGAGCTCAGAGAGTCATAAATTTAATGCGAACTTTAAAAAAATATATATTCTGGTGATTCTTTCTTGATTCTAGATACAACTGAATCATCCTGTATTTATTTTTCCCTGTGGAAAACATTTGATGCTTACCTGAGAACTTGTTAGGTTAAATGCACTGTATGTAAATGTTTTACAATGCTCTTTTAACTGAATATGCTGTGTGCTATGTGTTATATTTGTAAGTATGTGAAACTAATTATTGTTGAAGAATTTGTGGATCAAGAATAAACACATTCCATTAGTTTCCTATTGCCCCAGATATTCACAGGTTCTAGAGGTTGGACATCTTTGGGGGAGGGAGCGTTATTCAGCCTTGCACAGTCTATTCTTTAGCCCCCAAAGGTTTACATCCATCCACGTTCAAAATATATTCAACTCACCCAAACATTCTCAGAAGTCTTACTTCATCACAGCATCAACCCAAAGTCTAAAATCTCATCTAAATATCATCAGTTGAAAAGACCCAAATCTTACCATCTAAATCATCTAACTCAGGTATAATTGAGACTCTGTGTATGATTCATTCTGGGGCAAAATTACTCTCCATCAGTGGACCTGTGAAACTAGAAAACAGGTTATCTGTTCCCCAAATCCAGTGGTGTGACAAAAATGAGATATGAGTTGTAAACATTCCTATTTAAAAAGGGAGAAAACAAAAGGATTAAAAAAAAAAAAAGAGTCACTGGTCCCAGCAAATTTAGAAACACTAGTAGTATACTCCATTAGGTCTCAAGACCTGGGAATAATCTTCTGTGGCTATTGGTTCCATCTGGGCCCACAGTTCTGCCCTTTCAGTCATTCTTCCTTTTCCTTGAAGAATAGTATATGTTTGTAATTGAGTAATTCTATCAGCTTTTTTTTTTTAACCTTAATAATTTTGGTAGTTTGACTACCTTCCTTCATTTTGTCCTGTCTCTGTCCCGTTTAGTTTAAGCTGGCAGAGTTTCTGCTGATATAACATCCTCAAGGACCTTGTGGGTCTCTCACGTATATCACAGGGATTCAGTCCATTAGACAAGGGGCTCCTCCACAGATCTTGCCTGAATAATCCCATTTTTCTCTGGCTTCTGCTGAGATGGCTGAGCACATGCCTGATCTCTTTAAAGAGGCCTCTGTGTGCTTTTATACTCTGCAAATTTGATCCTTTCAAGGCGCTGGCAAAAGCCACACCCTTGGCTTTCTCTCCTAGAGCACACTTTCCTGGCAGTGAATCTCCTAGTTTTAGCATCTTCTGAAATCGGTGTAAACCGATGTTTTTCCAAATCTTAAGTACTTTTTCTGTTTGGCTAAACAGTTCTTTCCTCAACTTATCTCTTTCCTTTTGTGTTTTTTAATATAAGCAGCAAGAATAAACAAGAGACACCTTCAACACTTTACTTGAAAATCTACTCAGCTCAATATGCAAGTTCATTGCTTATAAGTTCTGTTTCCACATGACTGTAGGGCACAATACAGCTATGCTTCCTGCCACTAAATAACAAGGATCTTCTTTTTTCCAATTTCAATAACATGTTCCTCATTTCCTTCTCAAACTCTCACCAGAAGCATATTTAACACCTCTATATTTCTATAAACAATTTGTTTTTGATGATTTACATATTCTCTAAGATGATGCAGATTTTCTCCACTATGCTCCTCACTTCCTTCTGAGTCTTTACCGGCAGCGTCATGAACATATTTCTGCAGAGTTTGTTCAAGGAAATTGAGGCGTTTTCTATCATTTTCCCAAAATTCTTCCAGTTTCTTCCCATTACCCAATTCTAAAGCCAGTTCTATGTTTTTAGGTATTTATTCTAGTAACACCCCACATCTAGGTGCAAAAATCTGTCTTCGTTTTAGTTCTGGACACTCCAGGGCAGGAATGTTACCCTGCCTTTTCCAGCTGCTTGGGCCTCCCAGGATTCTTGGTTTTGTGCCCATATCACACATGCAGAGTGCAAAGAGCAATAAAGTTCCCTATCCACCTTTTCCTAAGAAATAATTTTAAGTGGATAATATAAACCACTGAATCTGACTGCAAAAAAACGGGGGTGGGGTGGGGAGGGAGCAGGGAGAAGCTACTGTAAAATCAAGTTTATTGTTATTCTCATAATATATCTTAAATGAGGAAGAGATTTCAGATAAAAAAAATAACCCTCTCATGTGACATCATATTTAAAACAGTTTAGCATCATACTATGGCACAGATAAGCACTCCTTCTGTTATGTGTCCCATTAAACATATTATCAAATCAACTACGTTATGTAGGAAAATGCTCCTATCACAAAAATCCCAAGGCAAGCTGTAATCAATTATGCCATTTTGAAAGAATATGTGTAATTTAGAAGTGCCCTAATCAGTCAGTCCTTTTCTAGCTTTGGCATTGAGCCTGGTTATGTGAAATTTGAGGGAAAGTTTTGCATTTGTTCAGCAGAGGTATATTTTATGAAAGAGAGTATTATTAGAGCTGAACCAAAGTAGAACTACTGTATTCATGGAGTACTAGGTTATTTTTCTCATACTTCCTTTAATTTATGAATGTCAGATCAATTATTACTATTACCTATCAACAAGGTAATTATGAAGCCAATTGCATAGTGCTTTCCTAGAAATCCTTTTATGTCATCTACTTTTGATTTTCCCAACATCCTCTTCTCTGATCTATCTAAAACTGTTTTTCTAACAGATTAAATACTGGTCGTATGCAGTGCTAGTTGGTAAAAACTTGGGCTAAGAAGATTGCAGGTAGTATTGCTTTTCATTTCTCAACCCAATCTCTTGGCATTCTGATCCATTTTCATCTCTATTCTCTTTCAAGAAATTATATCCCCAAATGTGAAGGAGCACCCAGCACTATTAAGGCACCAAATTTAACACACACATATGTTTCCCTCCCGCTGACTTAACTCTGATTTTTACTTTTATCCACTTTTGCTTCTGAATTCTTCCTTCATCTAAACCTGAAAGTAAGTAACCAGGTTAGAGAGAACAAGCAGTGAGAGTACAAAGACAGTGATGTCAAAAAGAAGTTGTCAGTCCCCCACACAGCCTGGCCATGTTGAGGCCATCTCTTGTTGTTAGTTGAAAACTGGAAATATCTATGAGTTTATTACAACTCTTCTTTCCCAAATTCTGTTGAACTGAAGGAGAGTAGGGAGCTTAAAAATGGTAGGACTCCGGAGATCATTTAATTTAATCCTCTGCTATTATAGACAAGGAATCCAGGGAGTTGCCCAAAATAGCACCAATACTGGAATGTGAGCTTAATAATTCGGTTGGGTATTCTTTACGTCACACTGTATATCCTCAGTCAAGAAGAAAATAAACTTTGTTCTGATGCGCCACCTTAGGAGATTTTGTTTCTAAATCTTACCTTCAGGAAATGCAAACATCATATATACAAGAACAATTTATTTTGTGATCTATCGTCTAATAAAACATACATAAGGATATAGGTTAAAATTAAAGAAAATAGTGAATAATAAAATCATAAATTATTAAAATCTAGGGTTTTTTTTCTTCTACGTTATTTGGAAAACTCTAGGATTAATTTGTTGTTATTGTGTCAGCTATCTTCCCAAGACTCACAATTCTTTTTTTTTTTTTTTAAGATTTTATTGATTTATTTGACAGAAAGAGAAAGCACAAGCAGGGGAAGGGGCAGAAGGAGAAGGAGACGCAGGCTCCCTGCTGATCAGGGAGTCCAGTGTGAGACTCGATCCCAGGACCCTGGCAGGACTCCATCCCAGAACCCTGGGATCATGTCCTGAGCCGAAGGCAGACGCTTAACTGACTGAGCCACCCAGGCTCCCAAAACTCACAATTCTCAAAGTTTAAAATATTATGAAATACTTCAAACAAACTGAAAAGCAGAAAATAATATAACTCATCGCCATGTACCCACCCACCCTCAAATTTAATTAACATTGATATTTTGCCATATTTTCTTTGGATCTTTTTTCCCCAAAGAAATATTATATTGTGGATATAATTAAATCATTCCTCATTTAATTCCCATCCCTTCATTCTAGAAGGTTGACTATAAAAGTAGGTATGTGCCATTCCCATACAATTTTTATATTTTATTATATTTATTTATAAGTGGTTACATTGTTTATATCTTTTATATCTACCAAAATCATACCCAAATGAACATCATGTTCATTTATATTAACTTTAATGTATTATTCCACAGCATGAATATATCACAATTTATCCATTCACATATTGTTGAACATTTAGGTTGTCCGGTTTTTACTCTCGTAAACAATTTTGAATAATCATATTTGTTTATATTTCTTTTGGCTTGCATGAAATTATGTCCTTAGAAGGAGTATTGATGGCAAGAGGGTACAGCATCTTCACTTTACCAGGGGTAGTCAAATTATTTATCAATGTGATTGAACCCATTTACACCCACATCAGCAGTATAAGCATATTCCCTTGGTCTCCACATCTTTAACAACCCTTGTTTTAATCAAAATTTTAGATTACTGCTTATTTGAGGGAAATAAAATGATTTTTGTATTTGTTATTTATAACTGCACTGCAAATAGCCCCCACAGCTTAGTGGCTTAACACAGCAAACATTTATCTTATAGTTTCTTGTGATTACAGACTTCAGCTGGTTATCTCTGCCTCAAGTTTTCTGACAGGCAGCAAACAGGTGCTAGCTGGGGCTGGGTTTTTATCTGAAGGCTTTATTGGAGAAGATTCACTTCTAACCTTAGTCATACGGTTTTTAGCAGGATTTGCTTCTTTCTGTGCTATTATACTAAAGTACATGTACAATATTCCTCTTTGGCTGTTGGTAAGGGACCTTCCTTGGTTCTTTGCTGTATGTGCCTTTCTAAAGGGCAGCTGACAATATAGCAACTAGATTCACTCAAAGCAAGCAAAAGAATTAGCACAAGTTCCAGGGAAGTAACAGTGGGCTTGTAACCTTATCTCTCCAAAGAGACATCTCGTTACTTTGCCATATTTTATTAATTAGAGCAATTTATGAGGTCCAGCCCACACTTAAGAGAATTATACGAGGGTGTGAACACTAGAGAAGCAGGTATAACTGAAAATCATCTTAGACGCTGCCTACCACAGTATTTCACTGCAGTGCTGTTACATTTCCTGATTATTAGTTGGGCATCTTTTCATATGCTTTTGATCATCAAAGTTTCTGTTTTTGAACCACCTATTTATAGTTCCCATTTTTTATCAAGTTATAGGTTTATTTGATATATATATATATATGTATATATATATAAATACACACACACACACACACAGTAAGGTCTTTAACTAATCTTGGTTAATCTTATGCGCTGGAGCCCTTTTATTCCTCAGCCAGCTTTGATTTGATATCCTTCCCCACCCATTTTTCCCTACCTCCATTACCAGAACCATTCTCATAAGGTCGTCATTGATTTTCATATTGTTAAATTCAGTGGATGCTTTTCAGCTCCCATCTTAATTGACTTGTTGGCAGCATTCAATACAGATGAGTAGTTTCATTCATTTATCTTAAAAATACTTCTTGAGTCGCAGCTTTGTCAGGTGTACTATTTGTTCTTGGCTTTCATGACACTATCATATATTGGGTTTTCACCTTCCACTATGACTGCTATTTGTCATAGTCTTTTGCCAGTTTTTCTACCTTTAGTTGACCTCAAAATGTTTGAATTTATTGGGATTATTCCTGACATTCTCTCCCTGGTGATTTTATTCAGTCCTATGGATTTACATATATCATTATGCCAACAATTCTCACATTTATATCTCCAAAACCATATCATCAATCTCCGATATAATATATTCACTTGGATTTCTCATGGCCTCTCAAACTTAAACCGGCTTAAGTCAGATTTTGGATCATTTTTGCTCCTCAGTTGTATCACAGTTTTCACCCAGTTGGTGATACCAGAAAACCAGGCATGAGCTGTGACAGTTTCTTGTTTAAATAAACATGAAGTCCTGTATACTACCAACCCAGACCGCTTCTGCTCACTCTTATCGCTCCATCTCTGTGGCCATCACCTTATTTCTTCTCTCCCTAGAGCTGCAGCATGCTCTTCCACTTTATTTTTCTTATGTTTCCTCACATATTTTTTTTCATACATAAAATCCATAGCAGGATTTCTTTTAATGTAAAAATAATAGCATAACTCCCCTGTAATAACTTCTTAAAGGATTTCTGATACGATTCTGAGTCTTCAGTGAGAGACCTTCTTGTTGATGTTGCACACAGTCCTTAGCCTAGCCTTCCTGTCATATCCATCCTCAGCTTTCCCTCACTCTGTTGCTTTAGTCACACTAGGTTTCTGTCTTTTTCCATAAAATCCCACACTACCTCCAGGCTCAGTTTTTTTTGGACTTACAATTTTCTCTACATGAAGAAATCTTTACGTCTATGCCTGCCTACCTTGTACTCATTCTTCCAATTTCAATGAAATGCCACTTCTTTGAAAAATTCTTCCCTGCTTTGCCAGTCCAAATTAAATAGTTAAGTGTCATTTTATGACATTATTTGTTTTTTTATAACACATCACAATTTTAATAGTATACTGATTTATAGTTATTTTGATAATTGTTTAGTTAACATCTGCTTCATCCATAGACTATGGTTATATAAAAACAGGCTCACATATGTAGTAGTTTTGCATTTCTAGATTCTAGATTATTGCTTGGCCCATAGTTGGCACTTAATTAATATTTGTTCAATGAATTGCTGAATGTACTGCTAGTTTTAATTCCAGAGGAATTTTTAATCCCATTGGTACAAAATTAAAGTGAAATACAAAATTGAAAACTAAAATGTGAGCCATGGTCATTAAAAATACTCTGAGGGAGAGTTTCATAACCTTGTTAGCCATTCGTTCCCTCATTATTAAAGGAAGGGTTTAACCTAGATCAAGTCTAAGATGGTTTTTACCTCTAAAATTAAACAAATTCTAACTGTTGGGTCAGGAAGAAAGAGAAATCAATGTGGTTAAGGAAAATTTCATGAAGTTTTGATAATAATAGCTATAATAGAGAAGAAATAGAAATCAACCTATGTGTTCTGAGATAGTGAGTTGGACCAGCTGCCTGGAAAAAAGGACTATTTTAGGTTTTAGTGGAAGAGATGATTTCATGGAGCCATTCTCTAGGGTATCTAAAAGTGAGGACAAGTACTTGGAATTTGAGTAACCACAACACATTGCAGGATTTTGACTCCAACATGGAGTGTACACTATTTTTAAAATCTATTCAATTAAGTAAACATGTATTGATCATTGTGTATGTGCTGGGCACTGGCAGGCACCAGCAATACAAACATGAATGAGACATGGTCCTTACCTCTGTGTAGTTCAGAATAGTGGGGTGGTGACAGCTTTAAAATGAATAATTATTGTATTTCATCATAAAAAAGGGTGTATACATAACTAATGTATACATGTATACATAACTAAATGTAATGTGTTTGTAAGTATTTCTTAACAAAAGGCAGTGTTGTATGATGGAAAGATTATATTTCATGGGCATATATTTTGAAGTAAGACCACTTCTAAGAATCTAGCCATTTTGGAGAGATGTAGGTATAAATTTGAGATCATTTATAACTAAGTATCTTTATCTCTTTACATCACCTCTCCAGATCTCATTTTCTTTATGTGTAACACACACACACACACACACACACACACACACACACACTAAAAGATTGATGAAAGAATCGGAAACATAAATGTTACTAATGCTGGAAAACAGACCAGTATACAAATAGAATTCAACCATGCAACTGATGTGAATCAGTGAGGAAATGATGCAAAATTTAACCAAAGATGTAAGGACAACTGTTTCCCCATTTGGGAAAAGAAAATAGATTTCTAACTTATGCTATAAATAAATGAATACACACACACACACACACACACACACACACACACTAGTTAAGGGCTAATACTTGAGTACTTACTTTGAATCAGGCATTTTAAATGCAACATGAGCATTAATTCATTTAATACTTGAAAAAGCCCTGTAAGATGGGTACCATTATTAACAGCATCTTTAAAAGAAGGAACTGAGATATTTAGCAGGTTAAATACCTTACCTGAAGTAGCCCAGCCCATTATAATCTGAACTCGAGGACTCTGGATGATGAGCATGACTTCATAATAACCTCTGTAAAGAAAGATTGACTCAAAAGTCTATAAATGTTAGATTAAAAGTATAATATTAGAAATAATCTCTGAAAATAACTTTAATGTGGACAAAACCTCCCCAAAGCAAGAACTAAAGCCACAAAGTAAAAATGTATACAAGTGATTTCAGAAAAAATTAAAAAAGATTTTATTGTGATGATGCTTGAAATATAATGCAAATGCAAGAATGAAAGGAAATATTTTCAGTGTATATAGCATGAAATGTTAATATTATTAATATATAGAGTTTTCACAAATCAATAAGAACACAAATCTCATTGAGAAAAATGGTAAAAGGCAAAAAAAGCAGCAATTCAGAGAAAAAAAAAAGTCCTGAAACATATTTTAAAACGCATGCTCAAATTTATAAGTGAGTAGAAATATAAGTCAAAACAAACCAAAAAAAGATTGACAATAACAAAACGTTAACAGTGTCCAGTGTTGGTGAGGGCACTAACATACATTATTGATATGTTTATAAATAGTTTGATGTTTCAAGAGAGCAATTTAGTTAATTTTTCAAAATGTTTAATGCAAATTTCCTTTAATAAAGCAAATTCTTTTCTAGAAATCTACCCAGCACAGCATAGTGGTTAAGGACTTTGTTTCAGAAAAACCTGGATTCAGTTTCCTGCTATGCCATTAATGTATGTGTGCCCCTGAAGAAATCCCTCACTTTCATAAGCCTCAAATTACTCATTTGAAAACAAGATAGCAATAGCAAAATTGCCTCACAGGGCTGTTCTGTAGATTAAATGAAATCATGCATGTAAAGCAATTAACACATTTTAGGAGTTGATAAATGTTAAATATTATGATTATTATTAATTATACTATAGATAGGTTCAAGTGTGAAAGAATAGCTTTATGAGAATGTTTATTGTACTATAAAAGCAATAATTTCTATTAATAGTATTCAGTGCCGGCTCAGAATCATTTCAAGTATCTTTGTAAAATTGTGGAGAATAAATTGGTCCTCGGAAGGCAGGAGATAGGGAAATGTTACTGTGTGTGAGTAAAGTAACATATGCAATAGGTATGAATTCAGAAATTTTGTAATTGTCAATAAGCAAGCCTTAAAATGGTTATTAAGTAGATACCTTTAATTATTCTAATTCTTTAAAAGAAAAGAAAAAGTCAGCGCCTCTCTCTACATGAAAGAAATGTTGCGTTAGCATTTTATTTTTTTCATTATTCAGCAGATACTTTATTTATTTATTTATTTATTTATTTATTTATTTATTTATTATTATGATATGTTAGTCACCATACAGTACATCATTAGTTTTTGGTGTAGTGTTCCATGATTCATTGTTTGCTTATAACACCCAGTGCTCCATGCAATACGTGCCCTCCTTAATACCCTTCACCGGGCTAGCCCATCCCCCCACTCCCCTCCCCTCCAAAACCCTCAGTTGATATTTTAAAAAGTGAATACTAAATATGAATTTCAACAGATCTGGTGTTGGTATGTGTACTTCCTAGAAGAGAGACTAGAACTTTCAGAGAACTCAAACAAAACACGTAGAAAATCATAAACTACATCTATTAAAAGAGACGTGGAATGATCAAAAGAGAAAGATTTTTTGTTTTAATCATTTATTTGGGGGCACCTGGGCGGCTCAGTTGGTTAAGCATCTGCGTTTGGCTCAGGTCATGATGCCAGGGTCCTGGGAATGGAGCCTCGCATCTGACTCCTTGCTCTGCAGAGAGTCTGGTTCTCCCTCTGCCTCTGCCTGTTCACTCTCCCTGCTTGTGCCCTCTCTCTCTCTGTGTCAAATAAATAAATAAAATCTTTCAAAATAAATAAATAAATAAATAATTTATTTGTTTTTCAAAAAAAATATGGCATCCTATTTGTGGATAAGACTGTGAAATATGACTGGGCAACAGTGTGCTATGGGGACTCAGATATATTACTAACAATGGAGAAGATTAAATTTAAACACATGGCAATTAGTTTGGATGTGAAACTTAGTGATATGTGTCCCATGAACTAACCAAAGTTTCTACCAATGGGTACATGTGCTTAATATTTTTAAGAAAGACCTAGGAATTATTAGAAGTGTTATTCCTCAATTTGCAGATTTCACAAATTTGCATAGGTTATTGTGTAGGTGATGCAATCAAGATTTGAATTGATCTAAGGAATTTAAGTCACTATATTAAAATCAAGATACTATTTAACAAAGAAAACTGTTAAGTTGCTTCAAGTTCAAAATATTAATTGCACTATTACAGAAGTTCACATAACAAACAATTATTATTCATAAAAACTATGGTCCCAGATTATGATGCAACTGTAAAAAATATATATATACATATATATATTTCTCCTCACATTGTTTCACCAACTTATTTTTTTCAGTGTTCAGATTATTGTATTCCATTTTGGACAGCATATTTTGAGAGAAACATTGACATATTGAGATATGTCCAGAGGGCACAAAAATATGTTACAGATTTCAGAATTGAAGGAACTAGGAATGTTTTCCCTAGTGAAAAAGAAATTGAGGGGAGACATGATAGGTTTATTCAGGCGTCTGAAGGTATTTCTGGAAGAACAGGGAAGAGAATGTTGATACCTAAGTTTAGAGAGTATCTGAAAGTTGTAGGAAGGTGAAATTCATTTTAGAACAGACTTTCTCGGGGCGCCTGGGTGGTGCAGTCGTTAAGCGTCTGCCTTCGGCTCAGGGCGTGATCCCGGCATTACGGGATCGAGCCCCACATCAGGCTCTTCCGCTATGAGGCTATGAGCCTGCTTCTTCCTCTCCCACTCCCCCTGCTTGTGTTCCCTCTCTCGCTGCCTGTCTCTCTCTCTGTGTCATATAAATAAATAAAATCTTTAAAATAAATAAATAAATAAATAAATAAATAAATAAATAAATAAATAAAATCCTAGCTGGAAGTACTTAAGTCTCCAATAGGAGACTATTACAGTAACTCTGCGAAAGTAAGTTTTTGCTCTAGAGTGTCCCACAGGGACTCTCAACTCAGGTGAGAAAGGGAATTTCAGAGACAGGAATCCTTCAGGATGAACACAACTTCTTCTACTGTTGTATCTCCTGTTACATTTTTTTAGTCTTATTCGTTTCCCTTCAGCTATGCCCCGATTATTTTGTAGTTCTTTAATAGTAAGATCATAGAATCAGAGGGATAAAAAAAAAAAAAAAAGGTCTTTGTGATTTAACTTACTCCCATTTCAATCATCATATATCTTATTTTTAAGCATTTTCCCCTAGTCAATGCACTTGTTAAGCTTTCTCTATGGAACACTTTGCTGACCTGTGGGACCAAAAAAAAAAAAAAAAAAGTAGAATTGATATACCTAATTCTAGATGTTTTTACAAACCAGATCGCATAATTCTAGGTATAGAAAACTTTCACGAGACCCAAGCGGTATCATTTCAGCCCTTATATCACAAAGAACTTTTCCTGTTTGATTTTGTAACCCCTGTTTCAAAAAGAAGCTCAGAAAACTAGAAATAACATAGAATAGACTAAATTAGGACCCTGAGCACCTCCATCCGTCTCCTGCTGACTTCCCTTCCCTTCCTTTTGTGGCCACTCTGTTCCACCCCCGCAAACCCTCCAGCTTTCCCACCATATCAAAATCTTGCTAAGTAGTTGCTGAGATGAGGAGCAGAATTCTTTTTCAACTAAAGCTCTTCTCTTTTTTATTTCCTCATGGAAACTTTATTATTATTATTTATTATTATTTATTATTTATACTATATAGCTCAATATAGTAGAAGCTGCCTCAGACCCTGAAACACTTGGAGTTTTGAAAATTAAGAGAATATTCTCAATATTATCCGAAGGCCCTTATGTCACCTTCCAGACAAAGCTCGGTCCTAGTTCATTGTAGAGTCTCATCTTATATTTTTATATTTTTAGAACTTAATTACAACTAGACTTTATTAGTTGTTTATATCAACATAATTTTTAATATCTGCATCTCTGCATTGACTGAATATTCCATGGAAGCAGACACTGTATCTGTCTAGTTCAATGCTATGATTATAAGATGTATCCCTATGTTTGGGACACAAGAGATATAGAAAATACTCAAAGGTTATTTATTGAATAAATAGCTTTTTTTTGTGAAAAAATACATTGTTGGATCACCTAAGAAAGGTTTTGTGTGTTTACTATACCATTCACTTGTGTGTATGTGTGTGTATGTATATACAGTATATATACAGTACCTGTCTTATGCCAGGTGCTGTGCTACATGCTAAGAATAGAATATTTAGTAAATCTTTGATTTTTACCTACTCAGTGATGGTTTAAGGTTAGGTTCATATCAAAGAATTCTAGAAAACCACAGTGGTGAATTAGTTTTTTCATTATATAAGGCACCCAGAAGTGCATTATTAGCTTTTTTCCCCACTCACCACACTTGCAACCTCCTATCCATACCCTTCACCACTGGCAGGTATAAGTGAACCCCAGAAATCTTGCCTTGAATAAACATCACTTGAGGCTTAAGTTACATCTTAAGTTCCACATTTCTCCTCAGGACATTGTCTGAGAGCCTTCCTTGCTTGGCCTTTTCCCTTTCCCTTCCAACCTCCTTCGCTCTTACCAGTCTTTTGAGGGACTTCCTCCAGCAAACACTTAGACATGTATTTTCATCTCCTGATCTGCTTCTAGTGTACTTGACCTTAGATGAACTCTTTCTTCTGTTTGCAACACATTGATGATTCTCTTACACTCAGTTGTTTTCAGTAGCAATTATGAATAAAATCATTACCTCTCAAGGACCACTTTAACTCAAGAACTAGCCTTCAAAATTCTTAACCTAACTAATTGTCATGTAATCCCTTTAAATCCCAGGTATTTCTATACAACACTAGACTTTGCAAAATAGTAAAAAAGAGTTGATCGAGATTCACCCTCTGTTAAATGAAAAGGTCTCAGACTATGGGAACAAAGTGAACTAACCATAGCACGTAACAACATTACACATTAGTTTTAGTCTAATTGAGATCCCTTTTAGGGGTCCAATTTGAGTAGATCTGGACAGTAATGTTGAAGTTTAAAATTGTAATACTCCAGATATCCCCATCCAGTTTTAAGCAGAGTCGGACAAGTTTATGAATCTGTGACAATAAGAACTGACCCATTGGTACTGAACTGAAAAACTTTCACACCTAATTTCACTTGGGAACTAAATGCCCATGATGTCAAGATACAAGATTTATTTTGTCTTCCACTGTGAGGGCAAACTGAACTTTTAATTAGAAAATATTTATTGTTTCGATATATCTGCAAAAAGCTTTGATTTTACCAAAAGAGTCCTGCTATCCTTCCAAAATGTAAAAGGCATACTAGCTAATCATACTGCTAGACAAAATATTAAAATATTAAAAGGGCTATTTCCAATCCATTACCTCTGGCTCCTCCCCCATCACCTCCACTCACCCCTTGTTCCCAGCCTATATCAAGTGAAAATGACCTGAAGCCTTTGGCATGAAGTTTTAGAAAAATTCTTCCTATAATCCACCTAATTTGCTGCATTACAGGGGATTTGTATACATTTTTAAAATAAAATATTCTGTTTTCTCATACACAATTAATATGTGTAGTTGATAAGTCATTTGCTCATTTTTTTATTGTTCCATAATAAATAAGCTGTGAGCACCTACTAGGTTCCTGAGATTGTGCTAAGTGGTGGGTTAAAGTCATAAATTATACACAAAGTCTGCTCTCAAGGAGAGTGGGAACTCAACTTTTTTTTTTATTTGTTTTTATTTGTTTTGTGTTTTCTGAGTATATTTGACACAAAATGTTACTTTAGTTTCAGGTGTACAACATAGTGGTTCAGCATTTCTATATGTTATTCTGTTGAAGGAGTTCAGGTTCTAATGAAGAGGTTGATGTATATAAAAACAATATAAAGATTGAATCAGGAAAAAAATAGAATGTATGCAGACCACAGATTTGTTATTTATCCATTGAAAATAGATATATTGAGTTTTTTAACTTAGCTTATTGATGTTACTCAATAAAAGAATGGCGATGAAAACATGGCGCTGTTTTATAACCGCTGAATAAAAGTATACTGGATATATTATAGATGTATGCACTTAAAGCAATTGCCCCTCTTTCACCTGGAAATTAGATCTCAGACCTTATTGTGAAGTTCAGCCTGACTGTTTTTCGTAAATGGATAATTCCAATGAAACACAGTAGATATCATACTGGTGACAGGAATCAGTGCACTGAAGACCAAAAGATGATAGAGCATCTTCTCTGCCTAAAGGCTGGCTTCCCAGGGGAGAATGTTGATTTGGGACTTGCACGATGTGCATATAAGGCTAGAAGTTAGAAGATGGGGCAAGGGTATTCCAACAGCAACTATAGATAGTACAAAGATAAGAAGTGAAATGGTGTATGTATTCAGAAATGGTGAAACATCGAATGCTGGTGAAGCCTAGAAATGTGGCTATAACACGTTCTGTAAGTGGCATGAGGCTTTGAGTCTGATGATTTATTAAAAATGTGTGTCATGCTTCATAGCTATCATTTTAACCACATTTCATGCTCAGGTGCTTTATATATCATCTCTAACATCAAAACACTTCAAGCTATGTTTCATTTTGTCCTTAATTTAGATAAGGGAATGAAAGCACAGAGAGCTTAGTTTGTTTTCTCCTTAATTTAGATAAGAAAAGGAAAGCACAGAACGTTAGTTCATCCATCCATCCATCCATCCATCCATCCATCCAACATTTACCTACGCCTATATGCAGGTTCTCGATGCTGGTGCTAAAGGAGTAAGAAGTGCATTCCTTGTTTTCACAGAACTTAGGCTGTAGAGCTAAACAAAAAACCTGATATAATTAAATAAGTAGTTCATTAAAATGGGATGTGATGAAGAGGACACAGAGATTTCTGTGGGTAAAAATAGAAGGGTTCGGTAAGAAGTAAAACTGAGATTGAACACATGTTTACCAGGCTTAAAGCCTGTTCTCTTTTTGTAATGCTCTGCCACCTCAGTTCCCACAAGCAATGCTTTTTTTTCAAATGTGGAGACCCAGAAACATCTTTAGGTGGTACAAAAAGAAACAAAACAAAACAAAAAAAGCTTGTTGTTTTTAATAAGTATGTATATATTCAATTTACCTTCTATTTTTGTCACGTGATAATGTTTTCCATTTATGGGAGGTGATAAAATATTTTCTTCAAAAACACATATATTTAAGCAAACATAGTGATCTGATTTAAAGAAACATACCAAGTAAAATAACAGTACAAGGATACACATGGATATAATGGAAACCCTAATTGAATTATGAAAATTTTCCGGTTGTGCCAGTTGTGCAGATGCTGTAGTTTATTCTCATTCTGATTATTGCTTGTTTCGGATTCCAAAAATGAGACCTCTACTATTGACCCACTAAGCATTTGGTAAGTACAGTGTGGTAGTTCATTAAAATGTAAATTATGTTAAGTGTTTCTTCGGAAACATACAGGGGAATATGTAAATAATGAAGAACAATGAGAAGCAGCCTCTTTCCCTCAGGAACTTTGCTTCTCTAATAGTTTGAACCTTATCCATAGTCATGAATCTAAAGAGGAAGCACTCTCAGTTAAAAAAAAAAAAAAAAAAGGAAAAAAAATCTGGGAGTAAAGCAAATGAGCTGAGGGAAGCAGTGTGAGACTTGAAATACCATCTAACTAGAAGAAAGCCATCAGGGAATGCTATTGTATTTAATGAAGAAAACTGTACCAGGGTTAAATGGTTTCAGTGTTTACCCCTAATTGGATCATGTGGCACATTAATGTGTTTCTCCTAGAGTTTGACTTTCTGGAGATGTATAAGTCAGAGTTAGATCACTTCCACAAACAGAAACCTGACTACGACTAATTTAAGCGAAAGAGGTAAGAGAGTCTTCTCCATTGGTTTCAGAAAAACATAACCAGGAAGGATTCTTATTGGGTCATACACCCATATCTAGATCATTCCCTGAGACCAGAGATTGATTTGTCTCATCCTGGATCATCTGTGACATAGACCAGGTGAAAGGCATTAATGGAAGCTCATGGAAGTATATTGGCAGAGTAAAAGAAAAAGTTGCTTAGATAAGTCAATACGAAAGTAACTGAAAAGGATGGAACAGCTGGGAAACCATGAGATTTGCCACCGTGAGATAAAGTTTGAAATTTGTGGGCTTGTTGTATTATAATCAAACCCCATCCTTCTCAAACTGGTCTTCCCCAAGTCATTCAAGACAACATTGTTGCCTACAAAGAGCTTGTTCCAGGCTTCAGCCTCCTGGAACCTTTCATAGCATTGGACGTCAGTCACTTTTTAAAAATATACTCCTTCTTAATCCAGAATAACATTTTTCCATAGGGGGTTGTCCTCTGATAACCCCTTTGGTCACTTCTGCTGATCTCTCATCCATGCCTTACATCTTAAATAATAATTTCCTCTGGAGCCTTGTTTTTAATCCTCGCATATTCTCATTCAGCACTCTCCTTTACTGTAATATAATTAAAACCAGAAGGAGAGCTGACTTGTGATTTTTATTGTTGTTGTTGTTGTTGTTGAGTACTTCCTACATACCAAATATTGTAATAACAGTTTAGAAAGGTGACTTGATCTTTTCTACTCCTGGCTTACATTCCATCTATATGTTATTGACTCCCAAATACATGCCTTCTGAATCCAGTCCTGAATACCTATATTTCCGAAGAAGTAGTAGACTCTTCCCCCTCATGGCTCACTTCAAACTCAAGTTGTCCCAAACCAGACCTACTCCAAACCTCTTTTGTCCCTGTCTTTCGTGTCTCAGTAACCTTACCTGTGTCATCTTTTTGTCATCAACCTATAAGACATTGTTGATTCTTTCTTCTTCCTCACTGGCCACCACATGTTAATTTTAAATACAAATGTTATCTGTCTTCTGGGTTTATTCCCTAAGCTTTTGCTTTAGTACAAATTCAACCCAATGACTGTTTTTGAAGGTACAGTTTTATTAGAATGCAACCACATTCATTCATTTATATATATTCTATGGTTGCTTCCTTGATACAATGGCAGAATTGAGCAGTTGCAACAGAGACCTTGTAGTTAGAAAATCCTAAAATATTTCCTTATCTAGCTCTTTATAAGAAATTTTTGCCGAATCCTGCTCTAGGATGAGCACTGATTATCTCATCTGGACCAGTGCAGTGGTGCTCCATGTTGTCTGCCAGGATCCATTCACCCAGGCCTGACCTGTCTTTCACATCTACCACCATTTATATTTGCTGTGTGGCAGCCCAAGTTTAAAAGGAGATAATGCAGAAATTTTGATGACTGTCTGTTGTCTGCATGAAAATTGTTAACCGAATGTGAATTATGAGTTGCTGCATAACAGACTACTGTGAAAGTTAGTACTTTTGTGGATTGGCTGGGCAGTTCCTGTGCTGTTCTCACATGATGGAATTTGTGTGTCTGCAGTCACCTGACAGGCAGGATGAGAACTAGGATGCCAGGATGGCTGGGTCGTTCCTTCTATATGGTTCCTGCAAGGAGACCAGCCTAGATTAAGGATGGGTTCTACGAGGCAAGCGCTGAGGCACAGTCATTTATCAACTCTTACAACATACTTGGTGGTGGCCCAATGGCTAAAACAAGTCACATGGCTAAGTCTAGAGTGAATATGAATGACATACAGGAGTGACAGTCCCAGGACATATGACTGACTGGGAGCTAGCCAATGTCAGTCTGCTGTACCCTCTTAGCATACTGTCAAGGATTTTCTCAGTCTGGCCTCAGATTATAATTTTTGGTTCCATTTATGACTCATTCTACCAAGCATTCATTTTTCAGGGACTATCAGCTGGTATTTGAACAAAATCCGTGATTATGTTATACCTTTTCTTACATTCATGCCTTTACTCATTCTTTCTTCTTCCTTGATTTTCGTTCCTTCTCATACCTTGTTTCCGCAAGTCATGCCTGCCAATCCTAAGAATTCTCAAGGCATACTTTAAATCTCCCTGCTTCTCTGAGGCCCTTTCTGGCTGTCTGTGCAGACTTGATCTTTTCTCTGTACCAGCATGCAACCACTCATAGCAAAGCAAGACAGTTATCACCTTGTAGCTCCTTTCTGTATATCTGTCTCCTGCTACCTTGTGAAACTATTTCAGGAAAGTAACTTTGTCTCAATCAAAATCTTGTGTGTTCAAATCCTAAAATGATGTCTTCTATTTTAGCACATGTTGAACACTCCATCAGTGACTGAGGCCAGGAAATACAGCGGGGACCTGACATTAAATCATTTAACATCCTGAAGACAACATAGAAAAAAATTCCAATTTCTCTCGCAGAGTAATTTCTAATTATGTTGGAATTTTTTTTTAGGGTCTATAATACATGGTGGTGACAGAGGGTAAAATTCTCAGCTTTATTTCAAATCGCAGGAAACAGAGATGAGGCCAAAAGCATTTGCACATAAAATAGAATGGGATTATGAGCTTATTCAAGCAGAGAAGAAGGTTTTATCTGTGATAATGCCTTAGTGCTGAGAAAAATAAAAGTGATTTCTTGTTAAGCAACATGGACGTCAAGAAATCATGGTATGTTTAAGCCCATAGTGGTTTCTTCCTTTATTATGTTAAGTACGAGCAGAGAGCTTCAACTCAACAAGCATTGTTAAGCACTTTTAGTTGAATGTGTGGCAATGAGACAGCGCCTTGGAAAAAATAAAAGTATGTTTATATATGTTCACACAAACACACTCATACAAATCTGAAGACTTCTTTCTACTAAAATGTTTATCTGGGAGAGAAATTTTATATGTACAGATACGACACAAGACAAAAGATGAGCAATTACTGCCACGAAAGCGAGAAAGTTCTGAGAACAAAGAGGAAGAAAGAAGTTCCAAATAAGATTGAGTTAATGGCTGCAATTCTACACATTTTCCTTTAAGAGATGAAAATTATTATAAAAACACAAAATACAACATTTGGGCTAAATAATAACTTTAAATCAGACCTCGTACACGATCAGGCTTTTAAATACAGTCTAAAGACATGGCTGGCCTGGGTCACTTTTATCCAGTTAGTGTTAACATTTAAAAAGTAGGAGATTTCAAGTAAAAATATGGACTTCTGAGTTACTATAAGTTTTAGAAAATTTGGCAACATAGCAGCTACATTCTTTTATGCCAATGAATGGCATGAGCTGAGTATTAGTTTTCCTCTAGGCTGGGCATGAGCTGCCCAGCTCCCCTCCTCCACCACACAATTAACACCTGCCCCACTGTATGCTGTCCACTTAAGTCTTAGAAGCATTGCAGTTAGCAAGCCCTGAAATGTTTAAATTTTATTGTTTTGAAAACAAACTAACTCATGTGGAGATATTGACATTAACATATTCTCTTACACTGAAACATTCTCAGCTACATTTCTTTCGCTTATTAACTATTGTCTTCAGTGTTATGTGTCCAGGTTATCAGAACTTCCAGCTGAGAAGCTGTTTGTTATCTCCATGAGATCTTTTTTTTTCTTTTAAATGGTATGCATTAAATTTTCCTCCCCATGAAATGAAATAATTTTTTTGACCAGTTGCTTGGGTCTGTTGTAAAAATAGATTCATACCAGAAGAAGTAAATTAGCACTTCAACAAGAATATTTTCACTTGTTGTACTGTATTTAATGCAGTTGCTAGGCAGATTTGTGGATGATGAAACCTTCTAGAACATAAATTAAACTTCAGTTCATGTCAGGAGTTGGGGCAGAAGGTATCATGTGAGAATGTAACTTGTAGAATATTAATTTGAGTAAAGGAGGATGCTTTGGTTAATAAAAGATTATTTCAGAAAGATAATAATAAATGGAAAATTACATGGAAACTTACAGTGCTTTTAAAGCTACAGACGGATCAGTTGGCAACAATAACATAAATATATAACACAGAGATTATTCCTAAATTCACAAAAATAACACTACTTTTGCATAGCCTCCAGTGATATCCAAGTTGGACTCATATATGCCTTTAAAATCTGGCCCTTGTTTCAGCTCAAATTAATTAGTTATAAATTACTGAAAAGAGAGAGTTATAATTGAAGCAACGATGACAGGCTTATACTAACAATAGTGTGAATAACTTAACAGAGGCCCTTGAAATTTAGTTAATTTGAACTCTAATGGATCATCATACCTATAGAATATAATTCATTTGATGGCAATTGCTATTCATAATAGGAACTCTTTATGAAAATTGGATATTTGAGTTAAAGTACATTCATAGCCAAGAATAAAATTTATTCGATCCATAAGACAGACTTCATCAAGAATTAAATGTGCAGTCTTGAGAAATCTACATTAGAAAATGAATTATGAATGGTCTTTCAATATTGAATGTATTATCTTATGTGTCACTTTACATTTCTTTTGGTCATTTATGGTGTAATTTCTACAACCTTAGATACAAACATTTTGTGTTGTTAATTAAATATAATGTATGCTTCCTTTTTGTTAAGTAGATACACCATAATTATTTTGGGCCTCAAAGAACTTCCTCCTAAAATCAGTAGCACTACAAAAATTCACTTTGAAAAGTTTCTGTAAAACAGTAGTTTTATATAAAAGATACTAGGATTTAAGTTCATTGTCCCCAAATGGCTTAGAAATGCCGACTAATTTGGCATTAAGATTCATAGTATTTGTATAAATTGGTTTTCTCTTACATTAAAGTACCTCATCTTTGTGCTGAATTATATATGCTTCTATGTCCCCCTTCTATTACCTCACTCCTGTATGTATTTAAATTATGTATTAAATATATGAATATGATGCATAGAGCCAGACAGATAATAGATACTCAAAAGAGGACTGTCAGAATTCAACGGCCATGTATTTTGTGCTTTATATACATGCATATGGATTTTGTAAAGTTCTCAGCTCATGTAAACTTTAATCATTTAAGTTGTCAATGCAATATGAACAATTTTGAGATGTTATTTGAAAGCAAACATTGATATTTAAATCTTGGACATTAAATAATTGTACTGCTTTGCACACAAAGTAATTTGGTCATTGCTAAGAGGATAAAACTCCCCTTTAATTAGCAACATTTAAGTCATTACTAGATGTAGAAAGAAAAAGTTCTTTACTTTGAAATGTACTGATTATTTCTAATATAATAACCTGATGTTCAAGTTTCAATATTGAGATACACATGTTTAAACACTACCCGAGAATAATTTCAACGATGATTACAATACTTGTAGACTGTGGATCAGAGATCGAAGAAACATTTATTTTTTGTATTCTATGAGGGATTCCCTTCAGGGGAATTAAACTGAGTAATCCTTCAATGTCCTCCAACTCGAACCTATGATAGGAAGATACGTTGTATCCAGTCACCGTTATTTGTAGGACATCCACACATTACAGCTAGAAACTACTGTTTAACATTAAGGGAGGCAGCATCATATTGTGTTGAAGAGTATGGCTTCTGAAGCTACAGTGCCTGGCTTCGATTCCTGGCTCAGCTCTGTATTAGTTATGTAACTTTAACAAGTCACATAACCACATTGTGCCTTGGTTTCTACATTTACAAAAATAGGTGTAAAAATTAAGCCTACTTCATAAGTTTTTCGTAATAATTAAATGAATTAATATATGTAAAATTCTCAGAATAGCACCTGGCCCTTAGTGACCTCCATGGAAATATTTCATCAAAAATTAAGTCTTTTTTTGGAATTTTGGATTAGTGCAAATAAGACCTATTTTCATCCTCAGAACTGTATATTTATGCATGCATACAATAATTTAGAAATCTATCTCCTACTAAGCAGAGTAATAATGAAGGCATGAGGGTAAATGGCTATGTAGCCTTGTGCGAGTCCTGACCTGCATTTTCTCCAGCTATGAAATGGCAAAGTTGGTCTCCATGATTTCTTAAGAACCTTCCATCTTCAAAAAAATCTATAATTCCATAGATTTGTTCTGCTACATTCAAGCAGAATATTTTATATTGACAGTAGACCAATACAATGAAAGCAAATAAGTAATTCATTATGGTCCTTAATAAATAATAGATGATCAAAACTATTGAAAGGAATATGAGCTCATATCTATCTTTATTTTCTTATATTTCAATGTCCATAGGCAGGGGCCCCATATCATGTGGATTAATTAAGTATAAAACTGGGCCCGGCAATGTATTGATTTGAATAGTCATTGCTGTTTTATGCAAATTGAATAATAGTCTGATAGCATCAAGAAGTCTGATAGCATCAAGAAGGACTCTATAAAATTCAGAGATTTGTCTTAGCTATAAATGCGACTTTCCTTCCTTATTACTCAACCAACATGTATACTAATGAGAGTAAAAGATATTAGATCTTATAAAAATCTGGTTTTACATTATTTTTATTTTATTTTATTTTATTTTATTTTATTTTATTTTATTTTATTTTATTTTATTTTATTTTATTTTTTGGTATGAAAAGCCTGAATATAAAGCTATTTGAGAAAATAGTGACCAATTAGATCAAATTTAGATAACGTGTTAAAGGTTTAAATAAGTCAATTTTACTCAATATACTATAAATCTAATCCCTTCCCTTCCAACTTATTGATATACCGGATTTGGAGTTTAGGTTATTCATATTGGTTTTGGTAAAGCAGGAGCACAGCATTTCCACAGCACAAAGTTTATATTTCTATAAAACTGTTCTAGGTTATCTCCAGTCTAGCCTCTGCACTGATAGTGTTATTGCATTGTGGTTTTATAATTCATCAGCATTGAACATATTCCTAACATATAACCATTTTATTTCTATCCTTATCTATATAACACCAAGACAGTATATCATAACTTGAATATTGAAAGAGAAGCTTGAGGGGCACCTGGGTGGCTCAATCAGTTGAGCATCCGACTCTTGGTTTCGGCCCAGGTCATGATCTTGTGGGTCATGGGATTGAGCCCCGTGTCGGGCTCTATGCTCTAGGGGGAGTCTGCCTGGGGATCCTCTCCCTCTGCCCCTCTACCCACTTTCTCTCTCTCTCTCTCTCTCTCTCTCTCATAAATAAATAAATCTTCAAAAAAAAAAAAAAAAAGAAAAAAAAGTAGAAAAAGGAGCTTGCTTACAGTCTTCTAGCCCTCCTTATGGGGGAACAGAATTAAGGTAGTACTTCTGTCTTTAAAAGAGAATCATAAAAAATGATATATGTGTGTCTTAGAGTGTGACACTTAGTGACTCCCAAGAGTACTTTAAACTTGAGTATACTTTGGTTCAGGGTTAGACTAACAACATCTTTCCCAGACCTAGTGAACTGAGAGAGCCCTAGATGCAAATGGAGGTCCTGCTCCACTTTGTGCCTGAGGAGAAACGCAAGTGAGACATGAGAGGGAAGAAGCAAGCAGATGAGCAGAGGAAACACATGTGACAGATGGAGAGTTTCCCTGGATCACTGGACCCCTCCAACCCCTGAATCTGCTCTAGAGGCCCAGCAGCACACCTGTTCCCAGCATCTTTCCAATAAATTTCCCCTTTAGCTTAAGGCAACCCAAAACAAGGTTTCGGTTACTTTCGACCGAAGGAATCTTAACGTGGGTCCTATTTGTCAAGACACCTACTCCTTTGAGATTATAGTGACTCTGTAGCCTCCCCAGATTTTCAGTTTTTTGTAAAACTACATATAGAATTTCTGATTTATACATTCTATAACAAATACATAACTAGTTTGAGAAAACCTCATGAAATAAAATATTTAGACTGAACTACCTTTTCCCCCTTGCGATTTAAAGTCTTATTTCCAACTTAATACCCTTATCCTGCCTATAATAATCACAGGAGTTTGTCAATTCCTGTGGTTAAATGGCTCTAATTCTCAGTGGTATTTCAGTTCCTCCCCAAGCGGTTTTTGACTGACTTCCTTTCCATCATGCTTAGAGTATCTCTGTGAAACAGTCACAGTGAGTATCCGGTGTCCCAAAACAACTCTGTAGATGTTGTAAACGTGAAGAACACATGATATCTTAACAACTGTAACAAAGATTCTTGTGAAAAAGGCTTGTGAAAAGTGGCTTTACAAAGTCGTATAAACCATTAGTGCTGTAAATTTCCCCCTGGTATCTCTATGCCTCATACTCATTGTATTTTCTGTCTTCAGATATTGATCAATTGACCTGAGTCTCGATCAAATGCATTAGTTATCCTGAGGTAACTTAGCCTCAACTATCTAAGTTTGATTTACTGCCACAGAATCAAGATCACTTAATATCATGATAACTGCCTGGCATATCTTGAACTTCATTCAAATTCACAATGTAATCTCAGTGGTCCATTCCTTTGCAAAGTCCGTATACTAGAATATGTGAGTAGAGCTTCTAGAATTTAACTAAGAATTAATATGTCTGACTGAATCTGTAGCTATTATAGGACATGCATTTACAGTGTTCAACTGATGCCAAGAGCTCTCTGCCTGTGTTACGAGCAGAATTCGTATTAGAAGTTGCCGCTTTCATTTCTATGACACATACTGATGCAATCTCTCTGGCCCGGACTTTTTCTTGGGCCATTATAAATTGTCAGTTTGGTTCAACTTCTACTCCCCATTGGAGGGCTTCATCATGACTCCACATACAATGATCTTGCAACATGCCTGCTAATAAATCCTCTAAATTACAGCATTAAGAAAAATGGCACAGCTCTGAAATATCACCAGCAATGTCTCCACCAAGCTGAGGATTCAGTTTGTAAAATTTAAGTCTCAGAACAATAACTAATAGTGCTACTTTGGCATGAACTTCCAGTAACCTTACAGTTCATCAGATGCCTTATTCATGAAATTCCTGAGGCAGGAATATTGAGGGATCATGTTGTAACATTGTACAATTCTGATTAAGGCCTTCTATTTTCTTAATATATAAATACGTTATAGGAAATTGGAATACAGAAGCAGCACCAGTTCTTACAACCTAATAATTATTTTACCCCACAGACACCTCTGACATTTTGTATACAGTGCCCTTTAGCATATGAAGGAACTACAAGGGGCCACCTGTCAAGGAACCCTTGCATATGGCAAAAGACAGCCATTCTTTTGATATATATTTGATTACAGGGTAGATGGAGACATTATGGAGTAGTGAAAAGATGGTAGGTTGAGGGTTGGAGGGCTTGGATTCTATCTACTGATTTTATGATCTCAAAACACACACACACACACACACACACACACACACACACCAACAACTTTGAATTTAAACTGGCTATCTTTCTGAGAAACAAACTGAGGGCTTCAGAGGGGAGAGGGTGGGGGAATGGGATAGACTGGTGATGGGTAGTAAGGAGGGCACGTATTGCATGGTGCACTGGGTGTTATACGCAACTAATGAATCATCGAACTTTACATCAGAAAAAAAAATAAAAATAAACTGGCTATCTTAATTTAAAAGGAAAAGAATAGACTTGAAGATTTTTCAGGTTTTCTTTGTTCTAACATTCTGTGAATAGAAAAAAGTTATCAGCTTGATAACTATTGTCATCCTCCCTACATGCTGTGTGTCCTGTCTCAATCTGAAGCCTACCCATCAATATGACTGAGCCTCAATAGTACTTGTCTATCAATGACACTAATAAGACGTCAAGGAAACAAATGTGTCACTATGTTTATCCATATTCTGTCTTGAAATCCATTTATCCAGTCACATACAACACTATTCTAATAAATCATATTATCAAAACAAAGCCTAGAATAAATAACTACTTTTTCTGTTTGCATCTCCTTCATAAAATTACCAGGCTTTATTTATGTAAATATTTCTCCAAGAAATAGCTTCCAAATTGAGTATTTTTTTTTTCTGAAACCAAATTCCTCTTTTTAACATTTCTCTTAAGAAATTAAAGAGAATGTTCTCAATGAGAAAGCATAAATGAAAATTCCATAAGGGGACAGTAGTCAAGAGCTTGAAAATATCACTGCCATGCCAAACGGGACTTAAATTGAAGAGGCGGAGAAATGTCTTCTTGGGACTCATATCTGGTAAAATTGAGGGAAGTTGTCTGTTAAGATTTGATCTACATATTATTGAATATATAATGGAAATAAAACCTGCCTTAAAATATAAATGGAAGCAGAAACCACTTTAATACTGGTACTTTAAACCAGTGTGTAAGTATTACATACTTGTAGAAAAGAATCAGCTCTGGGCTTGATTTTAAAACATGTAACATTTTTTTTCAATTGTTACGCACTTTGCATGCTCAAAATATTTAAAATGTTATTTGATCAAAAATATCTTATTATGCCACTTTTATTTTTTTGTTTCAAGTTTTTATTTAAATTCTAGTTAGTTAACATATAGTGTAATATTGGTTTCAAGAGTAGAATTTTGTGATTCATTACTCACATATAACACCCAGTGCTATTATGCCACTTTTCAATGGCACAGAAACATTATACGGACTGGAAATATAAGTAAATACCTCAGTTAAATACTTCAATCATATTAGGATTATCATATCTAGCAAATAAAAGTCTGGGACACCTAGTTAAATTTTAATTTCAGGTAAACAATAAATAATTTTAGTGTAAGCCTTTTCATGCAATATTTTTGATATTCTTATACTAAAAAATGTTTATGTCTTTAACTAGGTGTTGTGTATTATAAGTGACAACCCTACTAATATACTTAGAGATCATTTTTTTTTTTAATTTTACTCTTGCAGATTTATGTATATAAAAATCTGGGGAGTTATACATTACCTTTAACACTGTGATTACAGTAAATATACTATTGACAAATTGAATGCTATAAATGAAAGATAAAAAATTACAGGATGCCTGGGTGGCTCAGTCATTAGGCATCTGCCTTTGGCTCAGGGTGTGATCCCGGAGTCCTGGGATCGAGCCCCACATCAGGCTCCTCCGCTGGGAGCCTGCTTCTTCCTCTCCCACTCCCCCTGCTTGTGTTCCCTCTCTCGCTGGCTGTCTCTCTCTCTCTGTCAAATAAATAAAATAAAATAAAATAAAATAAAATAAAATAAAATAAAATAAAATAAAGTAATATAAAATAAAATAAAATAAAATAAAATAAAATAAAATAAAATAAATGAAAGATATTTTGTTTTTTGAGAAAGGAACTTGTTGGATATAATGTTTTGCAAGACTGGAAAATTCCAACTTAGTTTTTCTTCTCCATGGTATAGTCTAGCATTGATAATATTTGAACAATTAATATTATTTAAAGGTATAATCAACAGCTCTTGAAAGTGCCTAGCTCTTACTGAATGTTCAGACTGAAGATTGCAAGAATAAGCATCTGCATGCAGAACTGGATTTGAATGAACAATCAATATTCATATTCAGAAATAGTCTTTCACATTATAAATTAAAGTAGAACATTATGGGAGATATTTGGAGAAATTAGAGATTAGTGGAAAAACAGAAAAAATCTAAACATTGAAGGTTATATCTTATGAATGTGGTTTTGTAAACTGACTCATTGGATGTTTTTCTTAATCTCAGTATGTTTCCCATGACTTTATTACATTCTTTGAATATGTTCTAACATCAAATATTCTTTGAACATTCTACTCTTTTTTTTTTTTTAAAGATTTTATTTATTTATTCGACAGAGATAGAGACAGCCAGCGAGAGAGGGAACACAAGCAGGGGGAGTGGGAGAGGAAGAAGCAGGCTCATAGCAGAAGAGCCTGACGTGGGGCTCGATCCCAGATCGCCGGGATCACGCCCTGAGCCGAAGGCAGACGCTTAACCGCTGTGCCACCCAGGCGCCCCTGAACATTCTACTCTTAATTTCTAAGTTGGATGAATTGAAAGGACCACTGCAATAAAAATCTGTTTTCTTTGTTTTTTTCCCATTACTTCCCCATCCCAATCCTTTTTACGCATGCCAGCCATAGTAATATTTGAAATACCCAAATATGATCTTGTCAATACATTACTTAAAAGTCTCTCAAAGCTTTCTTTTGTTCTTATGATCCAGAGGTTTAACATGACTTGAATCATTTGGCTCTTCTGCCTTTCTAGACTTATCACTTGGACCTCTCCTATTCTTCACTATGTTCCACTCATACTAGACAACTCTGGAGATGTCAAACTCACCAAGAAACAGGCTAAATCATCTCCGTTTCTGCATTTTAGATTGATCCTAGAATCTCAAGTTGGAGTAATCAGGGTTATGGCCACAGGTAATGGGATGGGGATTTAGGTAAGAATGTACATGAATGCTTCTTACTCTAGATTTCACCCTGAGTGTATGTCTTATGCATTGACATTCTTTATTATTTAATGCATTTACTGCATTCCTCAATTCTGTTGTTTTTTGTTTGTTTCTTTTGTTTTGTTTTAATTTTAGATTGTCTACCTAATTATTGTGTCTTACTACTTATTTTGGTATTCTTGATCTTAGATTGTTCTCTAACTCAAATTACCTCAAATTACCTGGTCAACTATTTGGCAAATGCTATTTTAGGCAATATGAAATTCTTCCTTATGTGTAGTCTTCCCTGAAACCAACTTACGGCCTACCCTAAGCAAGTGGTTCTCAAACCTGACCATGCATCAAAAATAAATGAATGGTTTGAAAACACAGATTGCCTGGCCCTACCCCCAGAGTTTCTAATTCCACAGGACTGTTTTAGGGCCTGAGAATTCATGAGTTCCTAAGGGATGCTAAAGCCACTGGTATAGGACCAGAATTTGAGAACTCCATTGCTCTACATAAATTCAAATCCAAGAAGTGTGAAATGGCAAATTCCCTCCTTACCAAAAAACTAACCCATTCACCAAACCCCATTTTCTTTCCTTGGATACCTAAACTCCATTCAAAGAAGTGGTTAAGATATCTTAAGTAACATTAATCCTTCTTTACCTGAAATTGTTTCTATAAGATTTCTCTTTTCTACTTTCAAGCTAACTCATTGGAACAGATGCAAACATTTCTATGCATATGTTCAGTATTTTCACCCTTCTACCTCAGTATAGGGCAAAAAATACCCAAAAAAACAAAAAAACCAAAAAACCAAAACAACAACAACAACAACAACAAAACCCACACACAAAATGGTGCCTTTTGCTGCTTCATCCTCAGAAATGCCCCCACACACCCCCTCAGATTACTTGCACCCTCCCTCACAGTCTGTCCTTCTCTCACCAGGCTGTCACTTGTCCTCAAGATAACTCTGCAAGCACAGTCCTAAATTCAGTTTGGAAGGCTGTAAGTGATCTGCTGTTTGTGTCATGAATTGACCTAGGAATGAGTCCCAGTTAAATGCAATCCCTCCTGGAGGAATGAATTAGAATTTTAGTCTGTCCTAGCTTCTCAATTAATCACATCTGGAGAATTCATCTGCCTACAACTAAATTCCTTTGTTCCTAATTCTTAGGTGGTTTGATTTTCTTTGTCAAGGACTCAAAAAACTAAAAACTAAAACAAAACAAAACATCATCATGGAAAGAATGATTAAATGCTGCTAGCAGATTTGGGTAGAGCAGGAAGGAGCAACAGGGATCCAGTCCCTGACTCAGTTCAGACATGACCAGAAGAGATCCAAAGAGACAGGATGCAGAGGACCTGAAGGCTTCGGCAATTTTAGCTACTATATCTGAGGATTTCTCCTCCACTCAGCTCCGACTTCCAAATTACTCTCTTTCTGCCAAACCTACCTGCTCATTGGTTCATTCATTCTTTCACCAGACAAAAGTTTATTGAACACATACTATTCCCTACAGATTAAATTAGGAACTTGTAATATAACAATTAGACATGATCCCTAACCTCAAGAAACTCACAGAATGGAGTTTATATATACATATATAAACATATATATATATATATATATATATAGAGAGAGAGAGAGAGAGAGAGAGAGAGAGAGAGATGAAATGCCAAAATTTAGTGCTGTGATACACCTCTGAACAGAGAGTGCAGGAACATGAAAGGAAAGAGGAATCCATTTTTCCCTGAAAGGGGATGGAAGTCAGGATTCAGGACAAGATGATACCTGTACTTGATATTGTAGCCAGTCTGCTGCTGGGAGAGGGACGGGAAGTACCGGTTCCTATGAACAACACCAAGTGAAATACCTTGATACTGTGAGAGTATTGGATTCAACAGATGTCATGAGCTTAATTAGTGGAAAAGTTCTGTCAAGGACTCAGGCATTCTCATTGCAGGTCCAATCTTGTTATACAATCCCAAATTGGATGTTTCTTCTCAGCACAAAAGTCAAGATGATTGTGTTTAATTTAGAACTGCTGGCTGCACAGTTTTTGTTTTTGTTTTTGTTTTCCTGAATTGCATAATTAGTTGTACTATAAAATCTTCCAAGTGAAAGATGAGATGAGAGATCTCTCAAGATACTCTGCTAGAGTTCCACACATCTTTGTATTTAGGCACTTATTATTTATTTATTCATTCAAAATTTGTTTTATATAGAGGGAAAAACAATTTTTTTTTTCTTACCTAAACCCACCTATGTTTATTCCCTGAGCTCCTATTGGCAAACTTCAAATAATAACCTGAGATTTATTCCATATTTACATTAAAATTTTGATCATTTCACTGGAAAGTTTCAAACTTTTTCTTTGGGTGAAAATTTTAACTTATTGAAACCAACGGTCATTAAAGATTACCATTAAGATACTTAACCATGCTGCTTAAAGAAGAAAATTGGAGATTATTCTCTGTTCTAAAACTCTGAACTTTTCAGCAAAATGTAGTTAGCATGACTTCGTAGGTTTATTTGCAAGTGAACAGAACAATAAATAATAGTAACACAAAGAGCTTAGAAGATTGAAGGGAAGGTTATAGTAGTTATAGTCTATTAACATAAATAACCATGCATGTTTATTCTTAACCATAGTAATCAAGCTTTGTAAAAAATCATCTTTGTAAACTAGTTCACTGGAGAAGCAATACTGCTCTTAGGGGAGACAACACTAGATTGTAGAAACAAATTAACCCCCAGCACTCAGTGACTTAAAAGCTTTCTCCTGGTGTGACATGCTTCATCTGTCTCATAGCTGTACACTTGAGGAGCACTTGGCTTCCAAGGTAGCCAGGGCAGGGAAGAGAGGGCTGAATGTTTCCTTGGCCATTTTTTTTTTAAACTATGCAACACTTCTGCCTACAAGACTGACTGGAATGCAATGTTATAATTCCAACCTAGCTTCAAAGGAATGTGGAAAAGGAAAATGGTAAGCACATAGCATTCTCCCAGCCGAAGCCTTAATTTTTTTAACAATGGCACAAAATCAATACTCTCCTCATACTCCCCTCTTCTTCTACCTGGGTCCTTCTTCCCTAACCCACAACTTGTCTTCACTATTACCTGACTACCGTAACCTCTGAAAATTAATCAACGATATTAAAGAGAAAGAGGAGAAAAAGAACACGGGGGTGAGGAGGAAAAAGGGAAGAGAAACAGCTATATTAGAATCTTCCTTGCCTTTTTCCTTTATACCCATTGCTACTATTCCGATGAAAGTACCGCTTTGTTACCTCCCTGGTCTGACTCTAGTTCTGCTGCATGTTCATTAACTCACTAGTGCCTGATGACTTTTAATTTTCTAATCTCCTTTCACCTAGTAAACGAACGAACCTATCCTTCCAGCCTCATTCAGATTTTCCTGATTTGTAAAGCCTCCCCCCTGAATTTTAGGGTTGACAGGGAAGTACATTTCCTACTCTCTTGATTGTATTAACTTTTATTTACCTAATTTTTGTTTAGATTGTTCCCCGCATTTCTCTGAGTTCTTTTCACAACTGAATTATAAACTTCTTGGTGAGTTGTAACCCGTCCTGCTTCTTGCTATATTACTAATGCCTAGAAAAGTGTGTGGTATATAAAAGATGCTCAGTAAGCATTAATTAAATTAATTGATTAATTCATTGTTTTACACAAATCATTTTCCTCATATCACTTATTAGCACATTACAGATATAACACACCCTCCATAAGCATTTCCAGACTGACTGGCTCGCCTTTTAAATGCCTCAAGATAAAACAATGTCTGTGGAAGGGGATATGTAGGTTGATTTTAAACACATTTTATAATTGCAATTTTTGCTTTATAATTTGAGTTTACTTCTAATGAGTTATATCTACTTTTTACACATTTGGTTTTCAAATACATACACACAAATTTTCAATGCAAACGTGGAATTCTCTTCTGCAGTTTGGAAATATATATATATATATATATATATATATATATATATATATATATACACACATATATACAAGCTAAGATGCAACTCCTTGAAAACTTCACCCCAGTTTTCCATTCTAATTATTTGCAAGCAGGAACAATGAGAAGTTTGGGAATTTTAGTTGACAGTGTTTAAAGAATTGTATAAGATAACAGCACAAACAAAACTTAAATTAGAGTGTATTACATGTAATATGTAGGATGCCAGCAGAAAGGTTTTGTGTTTAAAACTTGGGGGGGGGGAGTTACATCTCTTATAAAAATTGATAAAAACTTATAATTCCAGGCAACTTTCTTGGCCTGAAATTTCTTATTTTTTTAACCAAAATAGACTCAATTTTATCAAATATAAAGCTGACGTCTAGTCATTAATTTTTATGTGTGTGTGTGTATTCTCTTCACTTTTGGTATTTATCCCAGAGGTTGTGCAGGATACTACTCACTTTTTGGAGTGTCCTAGAATCCACATAGCAGGGACATTTAAGCCTCAGTCTCTAAGGATTTATCTATAAAAGCCATATGTAGTAGATTCAGTTGATCAAAGAATTTTGCTAATAAGACTTGGAAAAAGTCATGTCGATGTGGAGTTTGCCAGGATTAAATGTTTGGTTCCTGGAAGATTAGTTGTTTCAAATCTGATTCTTAAACCAATAAGCCATACTCTCACTGTGGAGAAATACGGGGTAGTGATGATAAAATAAAGTTAAAACTATGAAAACAGTCTGTCTTCTTTGGAGAATCCTAATGATCTCACGTCTGCCAGTGACTCCTCTTTCTTCATCTTCAGACATTGTCAGTAATGAGCAGGCTGAGATCTGGGGCTTCCAATGCTGCTGGAATAGATTTCCTCTCACAAGGATTGCTTGGGGTCCAATCAAAGAGTTATAGGGACTTTGAAGGCAACACAGTTCACTACTCTCTGCTTTCTATCCAAAGAGTAAATTCTCATCAAAATCAGAGGAGGGTTTATCCCAATCTTAAATCTTCCCAGAAAAGGAGATTCCTTTCCTTGGAAACTTACTGCAACTTTGGACAGTTCTTACAGGTCACCTGGAACCCTCCTACCTCGTATTGCCTAAGGTGTTTCATTAACTTTCAAAAGACCACTTACGTTTCATTCAAAGGTAGTCATTACACCATCAGCTTGAACATTCTCTTTTCCAGACTGAGCATACTGTATATTTTTTACTTTCCCTTAAAGGCCATATGTTTTCTACATTCACTCCCCCCCCCCCAAATCCAGCCAAAGTACTGCACTTTCTGTTAAATTTAGTACTGTCTCTCAATGATTGTGTAGAGTGAAGATGCTGAGTTCAGTGGTGATGTAAATGGATGGATCAGGAAGAAATGAATGTCAGTAGTTTTTTGGGTTTTTGTTGTTGTTGTTGTTGTTGTTGTTTGGGTACCCCTCACCCAGGGATGGGAAAGGCTATCATGCTTCTTCTTTTTGTGTCTTATGACCATTTATCAGACAATTGGCCATGTTCACACTGACTGTGGTCAAGGAAGACGTCTTTTCTAGGAACAGCAAAATGGCCCTTGGGAACATCGAATTTATTAAGACTACTAAATGCTGCACAATAACATATAAAAATATTGTATGTAACATTTTTCCCAACAATTTTAATTTACTTATCACAATAATAAATGCTAATAAAAAAGGCAGAGAATGGTTTTATGGGAGAAAGAACAATAACTTTAGATTTGAAAGAACTAGGTTATAGTTCTAGAGTATATGTATGTGGATGTGTGTATATATGTGTTTATACATATGTGTATGTGTGTGTATCTCCTCTAAACAAGTGTTTATTAAGCCCCTATCATATACAAGTGCCATGAATTTTCCTGGGAACATATTTAATCTTTTAAACTGTGTCTAATCCTTTCAGTAGTCCTATGAGATCACTGTTGTTGTTCCTATTTTGTGCACAGTGAACCTAAGAAACAAAGAAGCTGGATATTTTCCTAATGTCTTATAACTAGCATGTGTTGAAGTCAGGGACATGGCAGTGTCCCCCATCTGGTCCTCATTCCACCACATCAAAAACACCTCCCAATAATACCTGGAAATAAGTGTGAATTCAATGTCTAATGCATTCTTCTATGATCCTATTTAGCTCAATTTTCTACCTCAGCACTCTTGTGGGCCAAAATACTGGGAACTTCTCTTTCCCCGGTATATCAATTTACAGTTTCCAGTAGTGTGCATGTATGCACGCATAGATAGTGAGAGATCTAGATGAAAGAATGAACAAGTTGTGATATTGAGGCAGTTTTGCCCACAAACCTAAATTTCTGAAAATGGTGTATAATAGAATTTCCATGTTCATCTCACTCTAACTTAAAAAAACAAACAAAAACGGTGTAGACTACTTTCTCATTATCTGAAATATTTGTGTTCCCCAGTTTATAGATGTGAATGGAGTGCCCTTTACCACCCAACTCCTTTCCCTTAGCCAACCTAGAAGATGCATCCTGGGTGAACACAATTTTCAGAAGTCCGTAGACTGAGGAAGTTACTTCTGCTACCTTAGTTATTGCATTGCCTGTAAATCAAAGTAATTTAAAGAGGGCCAGCCTTCTAGTCATGCCATTGCCAAGTTCCAGATTAGCGGTGCTGCAAGTGTGGCCAAATAATGTGGCAGGCATTAGAACAGACAGCAACTTTTGCTCAGCAAATTAATAATTCTCAGATGTCTACTTTTTAATTTCAGATCGAAATTCCTCCCCCCCAACAGTATTCTTTCAGCACATTTTTCATGTCTTTTTCAATAACTTGACTGTTACGTTTGTCTTTTAACTGTGAGGTTAACATTGTTCTCGCATCACCCTTTAATTGTATTGGCTATCATTGTGTTTACTGCATGATTTATTTAGGTTTTATGTGGCTTGAACCAGAGTTGACTCAGTTTAGGTAGAAAAGACTTGCTACAAAATGGACCTTGTCATTTTAATCTCTCTAAGAACAGTTTTATTATCTGCTATTTCATTTTGTGTTTAGTGCCACTAAACCCTATTTTGTGTTTCAAGGGGCTTTGCTTATCCCTCCCATATGAGGTGTGAGAGGTATGATGCTCTGGCTTTCATTCTTTATTTTTCCTTCAAGCTTTTCTCATGCCATCCCTCTTCTTTTTCATATCCTTTATTATTTCTTCCTTCTAAAATAAATAGCTTGCCCAGGATTGTGCTACCTAGGAAAATACCCATCTCCAAGTGATTTAAGAAAGTCTGTATATTCTGTCCATGACACTTTTATTAGGATTGAAGTCATTTTCTTATGTGGAAAATTGCCATGTAAGTGATCAGAAAAGTACCCCCGCCCATACACACACACATACTTTCCTTTGTGCCTTGTTTTATCTATAAGCATGTATGCCCTAGTTGATATGCTTGGAAATTTGTAGAGCCCCCTGCAGTCTGAAAAACACTTACTTAAACATATGTAATCCCTATAACAACACTTTCAGATAGGCAAGAATATGCTGCTTCCCTCGTTTTGTGGGTGAGGAAACAGACTCAGAGAGTTTAATGAACTATCTAGGGTCATAACAAATAAACAGCAGAGTGGAAAGTCTGTTGTCATTTCAAATCCAGACCTTTTTTTTTTTTTTTTTTCCCATGCTACATCAGGATTACACTTGGTAAAATGATCTTCTATGTTGAATTGCACACACATTTCAGGAATCTAACTTCATATCAAAGTGAAATAACTCATTATTTCAACCTAAAACAACTTTTGAACAGTACTATGGACAAATTAAAATATAAGATCATTGAATAGTGTTATTCATTCTTACCTTGGGTCCCCTGCAGAGGCCTTCAGAACTCAAGACAATTGTCTGTTTCTACTTTGCCATTTCTCACCCAGGCATATTATCTTTCATTGACCAGTAATATTAGAGGCTGTAGCATGTTCATGGAAAATGTTTATGGAATATAAGCCTTCATAATGCCATTTTATGAGATAGCTTCCTTGGGAGATAGTTAACTGCTATTGGTTATTAGAATTATAGCACTGCATTTAAGAGTTGAAAGTGAGTTTTAAAGTGTTTGGGAAGCATCCTTAATTCAAAGCCAGCTTTATTATGTTTCAAAATAGATTCTACAGTTCACTAATCTACAATACAATCTACATACTGTAGGGTGAAAGTAAAATGAATATTCAGTATAGTATTTAATTTTTAAGTTAAGTATGGCATATTCACTCCTTTTTAAAATAATTCTTCATTATCAAACTATGTATATCAATGTTGGGAACACCAGAAAGGTCATGTCATAGACTCCAGTACATAGCATCTGAATGCAGATTTTTAAAAAACGAGATGTATTAGATCTCAGTAAAATACACTTATTGATACAATTATTACTGCTGGTACTTTAAATAAATGAAATTCAAATTATTGCAGAGGATTGTAATTTTCTCAATAGTGAGGAGGAAAAGATAATTGAAAGTTAATGAATAAAAGAAAGTATATCTCCATGCAAAGTGTTTATGTCTATTGTTTGCCTCAGTGGGTATTTAGTAAACTAACTTCAGCTCTCTTTTTAACTAACAATTTAACAAACATTTATTGAGCATATACAAATATGCACCAGACCCTGCAGATAAAAAGACAAACCGTGCTCCCCACCATTGAACACCACCACCACCACCACCACCACCACCACCACCACCACCACCACTCTCCTTCAGATGCAACACACTCTGTGTAAAGAATGAGATGAGTGAAAAATATTATGAGGACAGCAACGGTATATAGAGATTCATTCTGGTTCTATTAACAGTGGGTTGAGGTATTTTGGGGGGGGGGGGGAATGTAGATGGTGCCATGGGATTGAAGCTGAAGGATGAGCTGGAAGGACAAGTCCGATAGAATGAAAAGATAATTAGATTTGGGTATCCTAAATTCTGTATATATCCATCTTTTACTCATAAGGACATTAACTCTTTTGTCATATAAAAATAAAGTATGTTTAGTATACTCAAAACCAAAATAATTATCTTAGTACCAGATTTAGGTATTTCCAGGTCTTGGATGAATATATGATAAATAATTATTGCTTTTGTCAGCAACTCATCAGGGAAACACATGGATCTTTTTAGAATCTGGTTCTTACTTAGTAAGGAATATGGGGTTGTGGGCGTGAATTTCTCTATAGTGTTCTGTTTTTGTTGTGATTGATGCTGTTGAAGCTTAAGTAAATTATTGCGGTGATTAAAGTTGTTATTGGTTTACAATTCAGTTCCGTTCAAAACTTTTTTCCTAAATCATTATTTCCAATGTGAATACTTCAGTGTGAATTTTCAGGGCTGGGAAGCATGGTTGTATTTTCCGTTCCTCGCAAGTCTGTCCTATGAACTTACAAGGCAAGTCTTAGAATGTATTTAGTAGCAGTGTAAATATGTAACAAAAAAGAGGTTACAACGAAAGGGAACTTTGTAAAAGCACATTGTATAAAAAAATGTTGCCTGTTAAGTATTTTATTATTTATTTGCTTGGATCTTTACTACAGCAGTTGGGTAGAAAGAGGATGTTTTTCTGTAATAATCTTTTTCTTTTTAAGATTTTATTTATTTATTTGACAGAGAGAGACAGCCAGCGAGAGAGGGAACACAAGCAGGGGGAGTGGGAGAGGAAGAAGCAGGCTCCCATCGGAGGAGCCTGATGCAGGGCTCGATCCTAGAACGCTGGGATCATGCCCTGAGCCGAAGGCAGACGCTTAATGTCTGAGCCACCCGGGCGCCCCATCTGTAATAATCTTGAAGACATTCTTTAGTTGGAGATCTAAGAAAGGTAACAAAAGAATCATTGGAGAATGACAACCCACCCAATTAACTGAAAGAAAGTAAGCAATATGTACATTTCAATTATATTTAACAAGCAAAAGTAGATGCAGAGAATTTAGGAAATTGTTCAATAGGATTCTGGTATTAGCATTCCTGGTCAGTTAGGATCCTGGGGAAACATTGCTTTCAAAATATGGTTATTCTGGGGGCGCCTGGGTGGCACAGTCATTGGGCGTCTGCCTTCGGCTCAGGGCGTGATCCTGGCGTTATGGGATCGAGCCCCACATCGGGCTCCTCCACTGGGAGCCTGCTTCTTCCTCTCCCACTCCCCCTGCTTGTGTTCCCTCTCTCGCTGGCTGTCTCTCTCTCTGTCAAATAAGTAAATAAAATCTTTAAAGAAAAAAATGGCTATCCTAACATGTCCATTTTGATGCAGCCTGGATTCTTGCTCCTCTGGTGTTGGCCTGCTTCCACTGGTGCTGTCCCCTGTGCAGTACAACTACTATCTCATTCTTACCTAAAGTTTGCTTTAAATATATTTTATATTTCGTATTTCCAATATCACCTCAGCTTTCGAATTACATGCTGAGGCTGACTCCTGAGCTCAGGAACCATTCTTCTGTCGCAGTTTGCGTGCTACCATCTGCCTTTGTGTGGCCTTTGTCTCTTGTGTGTTGCCTGAACGCTAGTTATTTGTTTATGTTCTTGACTTTCAAAACGTAGAAAAGAGAGCCTCAGATCCAACACATGTTTTTTTGCACAAGAGTCATAATGGATACTTTGCTGGCCCAGTGACTATATCCTTTTTTCATCCACCATGGTATCTTCCCCTATAATGATATGTATGCTCCAAATAACTACCTTAATTATCATATTCTTTTACTTCCACTGAAGACCTAATACTTAAGAGTGGCTTCTATGATTTTACACAAGGAATGTGAGCATTTCTTGATACTCTTTGGTTGCCTTAGCCTCATTCTCAAAAACTTGTGTCCCATACGTACTATTTCTAATTATTTTGATAAGCTTTTTATTTTTCCTTTGGCTGAATAATCCATTAATCTGTCTCTCATTCTTACCCCAGCTCTTTGATGATGCAGCTTTATCAAACCCATGCTTGCTGTCATTGTACATATCTTTTACCTTAAAAACAAGTTTACATGAATGCATTCACAAGGCAAAATTCTAAGCAGTACAGAATTAAACAAAACATTCCAGTCTCCCTTCACTTCTTCCCCACCTCTCACTCCCTTTCTCAGAACTAACCATTTTCCAGTTTAAAATATATTTTTCCAGGCATCCTTCTGTGCATTTGCATATATACATATGTATGCAATATGAAATAGACACAGATATGCTCATTTACATAAACATATGTGTTGTCCCATAATGTACTTTATTCATTTATCCATATACTTGATAGGTGATTATATGATAATACATAAACTTCTAACTCACTCTTTTTAACAACTTGAAGTAGTCCATAATGGAAATTATGCATTTTTTATCCACTTTCCTACTGTGAGATCTTTACTTGGGTTCGTATTTTACCATTCACAGAGTAAAGCAATGAACATTCTTGTTAGAATATGTTGATATTATATGTAACACATATTCTGATAATTTCAAGACTAAATCCATACAATTGGAAAGCTTGTGTCAAATATTTTCTAATTCTAATTTTGATAGACACTGCCAGTTACCTTAAAACGACTTTACCAATTTACACAAAACCTATAAGTTTCAACATATGATATTTTTGATCAATTAAGCTGAGATTTTGCCAGTTTTGTGAATGAAGATTTATATCTTGTTATTTTAAAATGCATTTTTGAGGTTTAATTTATTTGTTTTTGTACATTCAACTTATTTTATGAATTCCCTAATACCTATGTCCTATTGTTTTCTACCAAGTTGTTTGTTCTAATTTAATAAAAGAGTTTACATATATCTGATATTAATTTGTATATAGCACTAATTTAGTGGTGACTTCTATTATAGTATTATATATTTATTATTTTTTTGTATTTTTTCTTTATACAAGTAGATATTAAACCTCATTAGTTCAGAGTTGCTCTTTTATATCTTTTTTTTATCATGCTCAGTACTCAACGTAGACACAAATAGGCACTTGATATTGATTGTCAATTGACAATAGAGACTACAGTGGAAAAATTAAGACAAGGGTCAGCAGTAAAATGCTGCCGGCTCAGTACTGCTCTGTGTTATCAGACGAGTTATCAGTCCTGAGCATGTAAGACTAGAGGATGAAAGGTACCTGTATACCCAGAGATATGACTATTCATTTTGGTCTGTTCCATTTCTTCCTATATAGCTCATTATTTTGCACATTCACTCATCAAACAATGTGTTTCTCTTCACTCATTGGTTTAGCTATTTCCATGATAATACACATGGAAAAGTGGGTTAACCAAAAATATTTCAAAGGCTTCTCACGGGAAGTCATGTCCTAAATGTTATTCTATAAGGTGGCATGTCAAAGCCAACTAAAACATTTGGACACATTCTATTTCTCAAATCACTCTTTTTGCATAGTTTCTTTTTTTTAATTTTTAATTCATCCTTTATTTAATAAAACTTCTCCTCCATACATATTTACAAGCACATGAAGTTATGCAGGTTTGCATGTAGATGTCAACTTTGTTACATGAATAGAGCACTAGTTTCCTCAGGAAGAAAGGTTATATTCCAGATTTAAGCAAATATAGTAGCAGCTTATTTTAAATTGTTACCATTTTTCTTACTCCCAGCTAGCATATACTTCATTTCTGAAAACCTTTATTCACTTATTTGCCAGATTCTAAGGTAACATCCAATGTGTTCCATCTCTAGTCAAGAAGACATGGTTTGTGATTTGGAAGAATATAGCTTTCTCTAAATTATGTTTTAAAAGACCTTGAGCTACTTTTAATCAGTATTATCATGCAGGTTCTTGGAGCAACTATCTTTCTCACCCATCTTTTACATATAATCCTAAAGCAGCAAGTTTTAATTTCTTTTTCTAGGAGGGGAAGGAGGTTGGGAGATGGATGGAAGTAAATTTTTCTCTCAAAGCTATCCTTGATGGTATGTGTATGTGTTTGTGGTTTTGGCTAGAGAGAGCTAAATATATGTTCTACTGTGAAGTTCAAGCTGATTCCTCTTAATTAAAATCCTTAGAGATATTCACAAATATCAAGACACTAAAATGGCCATTATTACAATAACAATAAATAAATTAATTAATAATAAATGTTTGAGAATGTCTCTATGTTCAATTGGAAATCTTATTGATAGGAAAAATCGATGATCCAGCCAAACTTTCCTGGGTTACTCTGAATTGAAATGGGCCATTCCAGTCATGTCACCAAGAGTCTGTCAAAATTCAAGAAAGATAAATAATTTGTTAATTTAATATAAATATAGGAAGAATATAAGTTGTATACAACTTTTCTATATTAGAGCTACATTTTTATATATTGCATGTATACTCCATTTAATATTTCTAATGTATAATTGATGTACAGTCATAATTGCTGAAATATTATAAGAGAAGCATTGAGATATGTGGGAGGAACAATAGGTTGAAATGATGAAATCTTCAGTTTTTCGTGCCTATTGCTATAAGCTACTTTGGTAGATTAAAGGGATGTCACTCATTTTTTCTAGACATAGTTTTTTCCATCCATAAAAAAGGAGTCTTGAACTTGACAATATTCTAAAATCCCTTCTAGCTGTTAAATTTATAAAGGAATGTAATTTTACTATTTTAAATGATTACAAAGGTTTATAGCTTTTATAGCTTTGCTTTTATGACATCTTGTTGGTCATATCTGTGATTTATTCCATGCAAAGTCCTGCTCGGGAATATAGCTCTCCAATTATAACATTGTTTTGATGGAAAGAGAACAATATGTTTTACGATGCACCTTTTTTTGATAGATTGTATATTGAGCACATTATATCAGAAACGGGCACCGCTAGTGTACTTCAGTTTCTCTCAGAGCTCATTCTCCCAGTGGGCTTGTTTGTTTTCTGAATACTCTATTTTGAGAATGGGGGGGGGGGGCAAAGTGTAAGGGAAATAATTATTCATGTTTAATGATTTCAACCAAAGTTCTGTAGTTACTCTCTTTGGAATTGTGATCAAGGGTAATAAATTATTGATACTCTTTTCCTTTTCTCTGGACACAAATGTTTAAATGGAACAGTGTATAACATGAATTCTATATTACTCTCTGCTGTGTTAATCCAAGAATTTTAGCACATGTGGCTAATTTTCTTTAGATTGCTTATTTTTTATAGTTTTCCTTCAGAACTTCAGCAGTCTTTTAATGTAGCTTGAGTGTGCATGTGAATATTCATAAAATAAGTCTATGTTTAATGGGTACAGTGTTTCCTTTTGGGATGATGAAAAAGTTCTGGAAATGGATAGTGAAGCACAGCATTGCAAATGTACTTAATGCTACTGAATTGTACAGTTAAAAGTAGTTAAAATGATAAATTTTATGTTAGTATATTTTACTACAATAAAAAAAGTATAGCAAGACTATTGCATTAATTATTTCTGGAGTAATGTTGGTGAATTCAAAGGAAAGCACTTCCCTGGAAAAGAAAGACTTAGAAAGTACTTCATATTTAATATTTGAGGCCAACTTTTTTATTCTGGATTCCAGATACCTAACTATCTATCCCCAAGCAAGTCTGCCATAATAATGATTTGAAAGTAATATCTCTGTCTCAAGGGTGTGATGACCTCTGTGGGTCTATTAATTCCATATCCATATGCATGTTTATAGTTCTTTCCTTATAACCAGAATATTCACCTCTGTCATTTTGATGATATGGATGTGAATGGAATACACAATTACAATCGTTAGAGCAAGAACAGACCAACTCAGAGTACTAACATCCCCACAGTTTTGCAAAGCTTTCTCCTTTGAGTTATTATGTGTTACATAGTTGCCTGTGTTTACAAGAGGCTAATTATCACCTATTTTCAGGGATGACGAAAGCAATATATAAATGAAGGGGTACAGCAGAATATCCAAAATACTGTTCAGGTGGAAAATTCTTAATTTGAAGAAGAAAGTCAATTTGGTAGTGGATAAAATGTCAAAATCATGAACAGATTTGATCCTTACTAAATCCAGAACATATTTAGCAGTTAATAGTTTAAGCTGTTGTTTTCCTTTATAATGCTATGGAAAAGGATGGTCCTGTCCAAGGGAAAGGCTTTATGCTTTTGTTGAACTCCTGCAGCACTTAACACAATATATTCTCAAAATACGCTGTCTGTAAATACTTCATTATTGAAAGTAATTGACACAGAGCTAGCCCAACTTTGAGCAACATTGATCAGTTTTTATGTCATGGTTGACCATTATCTCTCTAGCTTCATTGAGTCTGCCTCCTGCATTAAATCCCCAATTCTGTTTGGTGTTATGTCCAAAAAAAATTAATATTAAAAGCCTCCCTCTATTCTCAAGCAGCGTGTTTGTAATATGACAATGTTTGTTTTAAACCAGACTTGGGGAACAATTTCAAATTAAATCTTTATTTTGCCTAAAGATTGAACAGTACGGCACTGACAATTATCATCAGTCTGAATTTCTTCAGAAAGTATTTAAGATATAGAAATAATATAATGGACTAGGCTTAGTCAAGTAAGATTACACTGACAGATTAAAATGGGGGTAGTCACAGTGGGAGAACCATCCACAAGAAATACGTAGATGGTAAAGAGTAATAGAGACTAAAGAAAATAATGACACAAGCCAGATGTCTGAGTTGAGTGGTGAAGAATTAGAAATATCACTGGATAATCATTTTTTTAAGTGTTGAGTCTTTATTCATTTTATAAATATTGGTAATGATTTTTTTTTCTTTAACAAATTTTCTCAAGTACTTCCACAGTTTACTACAATGTACTTAAAATTTGGTATTTGTAGCCTATAGGTAATATAAAAAAAAAATGTCATAAGATAGGGGATGATCACTATATATTAGTGACCATCTAAGAAAAGTAGAGTACTGTAATATGAATCTTAAGAAAAAAAATTGTACAGATTCAGGAAAGTAAGACATAATTAGAACAAGTTAAAAGAGATTAGAGAGTACTTCAAAAAGTTAATGCAATATGCATGTTTGATAGTAAACGGCACAGTAAGGAAAACAATGACTAGTAATTCAAAACATGACTGGAGGGGCGCCTGGGTGGCACAGCGGTTAAGCGTCTGCCTTCGGCTCAGGGCGTGATCCCAGCGTTATGGGATCGAGCCCCACATCAGGCTTCTCCACTATGAGCCTGCTTCTTCCTCTCCCACTCCCCCTGCTTGTGTTCCCTCTCTCGCTGGCTGTCTCTATCTCTGTCGAATAAATAAATAAAATCTTTAAAAAAACAAAAAACAAAAACGTGACTGGAGACAGTGATTTCAACAGCCCTTGCACATGTTTTGTCATCATAATTACTAATTAGTGATTTTTTCTACTTTTGTCTTGATGGCATGATTTGCTCTAGCTTTCAGATTTTATTCTATCTGATTAGTCTGGGGCAAGGGATTGGGGGAAATCTTTGCTAAATTAAAATGAATGTGGGCCTGGGTGGCTCAGTCTGACTTCTGCTCAGGTCATGATCTCATGGTCCTGCAATCAAGCCCTGGGTGGGGCTCCCCGTTCAGTGGGGAGCCTGCTTGTCTCTCTCCCTCACCCTCTGCTGCTCCCCCTGCTCATGCTTTCTCTCTCTCTTATATAAATAAATAAATAAATAAAATCTTTAAAATGAAAAACCAAACAGAGCTCCATAAAAGACTGAGTTGGAATTCAAGTGGGAACCGTTAGTTGAAGATGTAAGGAAGTTGTGGGTATGACAGTTAAAGTCTGTTAAAGAATCCACTGTGAGGATTTTTGTCTGGAAGTTTGATTCTATTTTTGCAGGTTTGCTTAAGAGACTTTCTGTTCCTTTATGCTAGTGACTTAGTATTTTTTCTAACAGTCTCATTCTTTTTACCTTTGCCTTGAGCACTGTGGAAATCAATATAGTTGGCACTCTCTGTTCTGTGCTCAACACCTGTAGTTTCCTGCATGTGAAGGTTTGGGATTCTGTAGATGCTTCTTAATCCGATAGCCACAGTGTGGCCCGTTTGCCCAGGATAACATTTTCCAAGGCGGCAGGGAACATTAAGCTACTGCTGTGGGTGGTAGAATCTTGCCTTTTGTTAGCCGTAGGGGGCAAGAGAGCTTGGATGAGGTTAGAATATTATTTTTGTTTTTGTGGGTGCTTTTGAAGATTGTATTGATCCTTCTTATGAATGCCTTGACATGGGGTGGGATTGCTCTTGTCTCGTGCCGTTTTTTCCTTAGCTTGTTAGTGACTTCCCTCTTGGTGGGAACAGACGATTTAATCAAATAGCTGGCTGGGAATCCGTTCTCTGCAAGGGTCACACGAAGGATATTGACTGTCTGTGGGAAGAGAGAGGATTTGGCCATAGCCCTGGTTTGATATATTAACCTTAGATTCAGTTCTCTCGGCTTGATATCCAATTACCAAAACGGTTGGTTAAACAAACCCAAGTTACACTTAGAGTTAAATGATAAAAATATCAACCACGTAAGATTTGCAGAAGGTAGAAAGGAGGAGGCAGGACAAGAATCTTGCCCAGAACAGATCTTTAGAGTGGAAGCAACACTACTTACACAATTTTGGATTTTTCTTATTATTTTAACTATATATTTAAAAGCGTTCCAGGTACTGGCAATAAATCATGGTGGTGGATTTGTGCATTCATGATCCCTCACATCAAGAGTTTACTACTTAGAATGTGAAGCTACCAAACAGCTAATTTAAAGTATTACAAGGGAGTGTTGGCAACCTAACCTACTCTTGGGGATCAGAGAAAACTCTCTATGAGAAATGATGTCTAAATTGGGAGATGTGGAGATGTTAGGAGAATTTCAGGTAGCTCACTGCATTTAGTTATGGTGGCTTCTTATCACCTCTCTCAAACTACCCCCTCCCCCACTGGAAATAACTTTAGTAAATGGAGGGTAAAATGTCATTGGACATGTAATATATTAGGTAACTGTGAATCTTGGTTTTCCAAAGACCTTTATTTTTTTATAATATTTTTTATTATATTATGTTAGTCACCATACAGTACATCCCTAGTTTTTGATATAAAGTTCCATGATTCATTACTTGTGTATAACACCCAGTGGACCATGCAGTCGTGCCCTCCTTAATACACATCACCAGCCTATCCCATTCCCCCACCCCCTCCCCTCTGAAGCCCTCAGTTTGTTTCCCAGAGTCCATAGTCTCTCATGGTTCATTCCCCCTTCTGTTACCCCCCTCTTCCCTTTCTTCTCCTACTGATCTTCCTACTTCTTATGCTCCATAAATGAATAAAACCATATGATAATTGTCTTTCTCTGCTTGACTTATTTTGCTTAGCATTATCTCCTCCAGTCCATCCATGTTGCAGCAAATGTTGAGAAATCGTTCTTTTTTGATGGCTGAGTAATATTCCATTGTATATATGGACCACATCTTCTTAATAGGGATAGAGGGTACATTCCTCAATTTCATAAAAACCATCTATGAAAAGTCTACAGCAAATATCATTCTCAATGGGGAAAAGCTGGAAACCTTTCCATTAAGATCAGGAACACGACAAGGATGCCCACTCTCGACATTATTATTCAACATAGTACTAGAAGTCCTTGCTACAGCAGTCAGACAACAAAAAGGGATAAAAGGTATCCAAATCGGCAAAGAAGAAGTCAAACTGTCTCTCTTTGCAGATGACATGATACTCTATATGGAAAACCCAAGCGAATCCAACCCCAAACTACTAGAAGTTATAGAGCAATTCAGTAATGTGGCGGGATACAAAATCAATGCTCAGAAACCAGTTGCATTTCTATACACGAACAATAGACTGAACAAAGAGAAATTAGGGAATCCATTCCATTTACAATAGCACCAAAAATCCAAAGACCTTTAGAAGTCATTAGTCATGGTAAGTTTGAAAAAGTTTCGATTTCACTTAGGGATCTAAGTCTCCAATAGAGTATGTGACCTTTGGACATCATGTTTCTCATCTGAAAATGATGGTAATACTTATCTTAATGATTGGTTGGTAAATTAAATGAGATAGTCTGACATTCTCATAAAATACTTGTTCATAATAGACAATTACTGTAGCTTCTGCCTTACCTCCCCCACTGCATGCAACCTTGCTTGAGGACTGAGGGATACATGTTTACTGTACTTACTGAAATTCAGATGGGTCGGTCAGCAGGAGAGTTCTGTTAAAAGCATCAGCCCTCCCACCAAGAAATTTGTTTTCTTAAATTCTAATCATCTCATACCCAATATTAAAAGGAAGTGAATGAAGTTGACTTCTGTAGTTAGCAATAAGGAGACAGAAATACTAAGCTCACAAAGAAATACTAAGCTAATGACTTTTCTGAGACCTACCTCCTTTCTGAATTCAATATGTTTATCTCCAATGATCCATCAAATCAAGTAGAAAATTAAGTCTTATTTACAGTTTGGTTTTCATCATCTGTTCTTACCAACATCACAAAAAGAAATGTTAGAAAAGTGACATTTGCTTGTCATACTTTGACTCAGAAATCTAGCGGAGTCTAGATGAAGATTCTTAAGTCTGCAAGTTTTAGAGTCCTAGAATCCTATTCCCTGATCATATCTTTGTTTCTTTTTTATTTCTAGCCACCTAATGTGGGCTACCTCTAAACCTGCAAAAATGTAAAATTGTTGCCATATTGTGTTACGATTTATTTTTTAAATAGACTTTAGTTTTTAATATAGATTTAGGTTTACAGCAAAAGAGGAAGGTACAGAGATTTCCCATGTACTCCCTACTCCCAGAAAAGCACAGTGTCCACCATTATCAACATTCTCCAACAGTGTGGCACATTTGTTAAAATTGGTGAACCTACTCTAACACATCCCCATCACCCAAAGTCCATATTTTACCTCAGCGTTTATTCTTCATATTATACACCAACTCCTTCCCTCCCTCCCATCCTTCCTTCCTTTCTTTCTTTTCATATTATTGTGTGGGTTTTGAACAATGTAAAATGACATGTGTCCATCATTGTATTATCTTACAGAATACTTTAACTGCCCTAAAAATCCACTGTGCTCTTTCTTCTCATTCCCCCACCTCCCCCTTACCTTTGGCAGCCATTGATCTTTTTACTATCTCCATAGCTTTTAGTTGGAATTATACGGTATATAGTCTTTTCAGATTGACTTTTTTACTTAGTGATGTGCATTTAAGTCTTCTTTTTATCATGGCTTGATAGTTTATTTCTTTTTAGTACTGAATAAGATTCTATTGGCTATTTCAGTTTATCCATTTACTTACTTAAAGACATTTTGGTTGTTTCCAAATTCTGGCAGTTATGAATAAAACTGTATAAACATCCATATGCAGGTCTTTGTGTGAGCATAAACTTTCAGTTCATCTGGATCAATACTGATGTTATTGTGACTGATGGATCATATGGTAAGAGGATTATATTGCCTTTCATATTTGTCAGCAGCAAAGCATGAAAAATCCTGAGGATTGCTTCACATCCTCACCAGCATTTGCTGTTGTTGGTTTTTTAGATTTTGGATATTCAAATATGTGTGTAGTGATTTCCCATTCCTTCAATTTGCAGTCCCCTAGTGCTATATACCATTGAGCAATTCCCTAACGCCATATGCTTATTTGCTGTCTGTGTGTTATTTTCTTTGATGAGGTGTCTGTTCATGTCTTCTGCCCATTTCTTAAGCAGGTTGTCCATTTTCGTATTGTTGAATTTTAAGAGATTCTTGTGTATTTTGGATAATAATCCTTTATGAGATATATCTTTTGTGAATATTATCTCCCAGGCTGTGGCTTATCTTCTCATTCTCTTGATACTTTCACAGAGCAGATTAAAAAAATAATAATGAAGTCCAACTTATCAATTATTTCTTTCATGGATCATAACTTTGGTATTCTATCTAAAACATCATCATCATACCCAAGGCCATCTAAGTTTTCTCCTATGTTATCTTCTTGGAGTTTTATAATTTTGCACTTTATGTTTAGGTCTGTGATCCAGTTTGAGTTACTTTTTATGTTGAGTGTAAAGCTTGGATCTAGATTCATATCATTGCATGTGAATGGCCAGTTGGAAAGACTATCTTTGCTTCATTATATCGCCTTTGTTCCATTGCCAAACATCAGTTGACTATATTTATGTAAGTCTGGGCTTTCAATATTTATTTTTGCATGTTCATTTCCCTCATGTGTTGTGAGTTTCATAAAGGCCCATATGATGCATTAAGCCTCTGTGTGCTCATGACCCTAATATAGGAACTAGATAAAATATTTGTGATGTGAATCTCCCGATAAAATTAGAACAAATGATTAATTTCTCCATTGAAAATATAAATAAAGTTTAAAGTATTTTCTTAATGTTCTGGAGATATACAACTTAAATAGGAAATTCTCTAGATCATTCCAAACTACCTGATCATATAACTCTCCTGGGATACTTTTAAAGTTTCCCAAAACTCCTTAAGGGTGTGTCCTAGAAATATGTTTTTTAGTAAGAATCCCAGGTAATTTTTATGCTCAGATACCATTAGGTAGAATGATGCACATGAAAAGTAATTGCAAAGTTCAAGATATCTAATGTTGCATGTAAAGAAATACTAAATTTATTCAGTTTATTCATTCATTTACTTAGCAAACATGTACTGAGCTCTGAGTACATCAGGTACTATACCTGAGGAGAAAAGGTAAATTTAGTGGCAAGTAAAATGTTAAAAGAAGTGGGCAAAGAGTATTTAGAATGATTGGGTAAGATTTCACAGAGTAGATAATATTTTTATAATACCCTTAGTATGATTTTCATCTGACTTTCTTTTGACTTTTCCTTAGCCCTAATTAGGATGGATATATGATCCAACATACTTTTTTAAAAAATCCATTATCTCAGGCAATTGAAATATCCTATCATTGAGTATAACATTAATTGCATCATTCAAGGTACTATTCCAGGTTTGAATAATTACATACATTTCTGCTGAATCATGTTGGCATTGTGTTGGTGCCCTGTTGAAGACTTCATCAGCTGAATGAATTCTGTGACTTAAAAAGGGAGAAGGGAAGGACCAACAAACAACATTTTACTTTGAATTACTATAAAAAGAGCTAAGGAAAAAAAATGCTACTAGGAACAAAACACTTTTTTTTTCCTTTGGCCTCTTTGATGAGCTATACCTTTGCAAACGAGATAGGGAGAATAAATAATATTGAAGTAAACTTTGGCTTTGAAAATAGTAATTATATTTAAATTGGAAATCAAACATATATACACACATACACACACTCAAGAAAAGATATTCACCAACAGTATTCTTAATACTGTTTCATTCCAAAGGTAAGAATCTTCTACATAGTTCTAAAAAGCATACATTAGCTACCCACAATTGAAGACAAACTGTAATTTTTGCAGGAAGAATATAACATCAGTAGTCTAGTCCTCTTATATTAAACTAGCCATTGATACTTTAGAATGTGTTACTTAACCTCTCTGGGCATCACTCCTTTCATGTATAAAGCATTATTGGATTACTGACATTTCTCCTACTTTAAAGTTCTATGATATCATATTTACTGAGTATATGTGGCGTTATGCATATGGCTGGTCTTCAATAAAAATTTTGTTTGAATGAATAAAAAACAACTTATACTCTACTAGCTGCCTTTAAGGTATCTTGAGTGAAGATTTACTTACTGGGTAGATAGCTTCCTGTAGACTATTTACATAAATATATATATACTATACAAATTTTATTCCTTACTTTCTGTGTTTTTATTATGTCCTAATAGCATTTCTGTATTCATTAGACATCATAACATGTCTGTATATAGCCCTATTGAAATGGGAATCAGAACTGTAATATAATTTGCCTTGCATGCTGAGTTGGGAAAGTCTAAGGTAAAACTATGATATTTTCAGGTAAACTTGAGGGTATTTTAATGTGATTCTACCTAAGACCAAATTACAAAAGACTGTATCATAAGAAGAGAGGGGATTACTACAAGATTAGGAAAGATATAACATAGGCAGGGGCACCTGGGTAGCTCAGTAGGTTAAGCATCTGCCTTCGGCTCAGGTTGTGATCCCAGGGTCCTGGGATCAAATCCTGCATCAAACTCCCTGCTCAGTGGGGTCTGCATCTGCCCCTCCCCTCTGCTCATGCTCTCTCTCACTCTCTTTCTCCAAATAAATAAAATCTATAAAAAAATAAATAAAATATAGGCAGTGTTTAGGCAATGAGAGAAGATGCAAGTGTGTGTAAATTACTCCTTTTCTGGGGTATTTCTTTCTCTGGAATTCTTCTTGATTCAAATAATAAGAAAGGCTTCCTTACATTTCTGGGTGCCATTATCTACCACTACTGTATTGTTTTTACCATCTTCACAACTTCTTCATATTAGTCATGTAATTTATTAGGACAAATTTATTGGAAGAATGTTGTTGCTGAATTACTTCAGAATTCATTTATTTGGACATGGCCAATGCAAGTTAACATTAATGTTTTCCTGAAAAGTAATCAAAACCAGTGACTGTAACTTTGAAAACAGACTTTAATATGCACATTCTTAGTTGTTTGGTAAAGTATCTTTAGAAAATTGGGCACTTGCGTTTACACTTGCTTTTTTGAGTAATCTTAGCCAATTCCAGCAAAACTTGCCATAGTCTTCAAGGGCAAGTTGATGTCATGCTGAACCGTATGTGCTATGCTGATAAACAGCATCATTGGACCTGAAATTCTGCCATCTTTCTTTTGTGTGATTGACCTTGTTATTTTAAAGGTGGCAGGGATGGGGGGAGGAATTTGGCAAAGCATTGAAAAATCAGAACACTTCATAGCTCAGCAGTTCATTCTAGACATTAAGGTCAGACCAGGTGCCAAAAAATCTGACAAATTTGGAATGAGCAGCAGGACAGCTTACCTAAAAAACGTCAGAAGTTCACAATGTCACCATAGCAGCATAAAAATAGGATAGCTGCGAGCCGTCCTTTTCATTATTTGGTTAATATTATTTGCAGAAACAATGAACTCTTCTTGTTTATTTTCTGAAGAGACTGTATGGGTATATAACATGTCAATAAAAATGGATTCTTAACATAGTCTGGGAATAGTTAATGCATCCATTTGTAATAGGAATCACTTTACTGATGTGATAGCAAGAAGTTTAAGTTCAAAGGGCACTTTCTAAGTGGATATATTGAAAGATATTCTGCAGAACTCCGTACTACCTGCTGATGTGCAAGTTCTAACAAGGAAGTTAAGTATAGTAATTGACATGAAAGTCACACAAATCAAAAAGAGTCCATTGTATCTTTATTCAACTTTTTAAAAAATGTACCATTCTAAGGTCTACAAAGGAATTTTAAAAATTGGATACTTTAATGTGATGTTCATAGATGAGCAAATTTAAACATATAATGTACATTTGAATTCACAATTTTTTCCTAAACAGAAACAAATAGTGGAGATTATCCTTTAATTAATTAAATCCCTTGATACGAAATGACAGATGAATAATATTTTAGTTATTTTTGTTGGTTCTGTTGCTCCATTCCCCATCTTTTCTTCTTTTTCACTCCCCTGAATATTTTCCTCATTCTTTTATTTTCACATCAAACCCACAAACAAAACCGTGAGAGGTTTTCCTCTCACAAGATTGTCAGAGTAACTATTCCATTTTCTGCACTCCCCCAGAATAAAGACTGACTAAACCTAAATATTTAATTTGGTAAATATTTGCCTAGTCTAGGAAAATATTGAGAAATATTAATTATTGTCAAAATAACCCTTAATTTTGACATAACTGAAGTAGTTCTATAATTAGTTTAATTTGACTTCGAGTTTGAGTAAATATGTCATGAGATCATTAATATCTAGAAAATTCACTTTATGGAACAAGCCTTTGCATAACACTGATGCTAAAATTTTGCCTAAATTCATCTGATCATTTAATTCTAGCTTAAGTGTTGTGGTTTTTCTGCCTTGTCAAATCATTTATCACCCATACAGTAGGAAATGGTCAGAACTGACCATTATTTATATTTACTTTATTGTCAAAAATATTTTAAATTATTTTTAAAGTCATAAATGTTAGTTTTTCCCCTTTCACTTAATCTGTTTTTGCTAGCTGAGAAAGAACCTCAAAATACTGCCTTAACTCAGTGGCATTATTATGAGCACTAATGACCATTACAGAGAATTAAAACAAATGCTTGCACGTGTATATAAAGGTATAAAGGATGGAGCTAACCATTTATTGACTATAAAGACAATCCCGGAATTTTGTTTTTTCCAAATATAGACCCTGATGTAAATAAAGATCGCTATGCTATGGTCTGGCTGTTTTGTTCCCCTGGGAATACATGGCCTTAGACTTGAACAAATGAGAAATACACCTCCTTTTACTAAAAGGTTAATGAAATTCTTCCTGACTTTTTGGAGGAAAGTTCAATTTGGGTTTTTGCCAAGGTCTGGAAACTTTCCCAGTATGTCCAACTAACCTGAATGATATAAGTCACTTTAAAAATCAATAGTATAACCAAAACTTCAAGTGAATGGGTTCTCTCAAAGGGCGTCTTCGTTTAAATGTGTCAAAAAAAAAAAAAAAAAAAGAAAAGAAAAGTGGTAATATTGGGGCAGGGTAAAGGGAGAGATAACAACTGTGAGCACAATAAAGATTCTGTTTTTATATTTCTAATGGTTCGATATATTTGAATTTTGTGACAGTGGTATTGTATCATGAGGGATCTTAGCAGAAAGTAATTCCATCAAATATGTAAATATAGTCAATGTAATTATTTATGTAAAATAAGAATTCTTTTTAACTCACTACATAATATGATAGTAAAAAAAAAGTTATGTGTATACTGTGTCATTTCCCTGTAGTATCTAATGTGTCTGGAAAGAACTTAAAGAAGGAAAAGGAAATCTTTATTGATTCTTCCACATGCCACTTCTGTTTGTTTCATGGTCTAGGGGAATTAAAATTATCATCTTTAAAGAATGCAGCCAGTCATGCCTTTATCAATTAGATTGTTGGAATAATCAATGTTATGTAACAGCTGCTCCTTGAAAGGGAAAGTATATGGCACAAATTACTCCTTTGCTAATCTTTATTGCAGTCCTTTCATGGATATATGAGGTACATTGACTTTGAGAAACAGCCAATTATAAATTGCATGGAATAATTATGTTAGACAATCATCAACATTAGCCCTTTAATCTGCTAATAGGATAGTTTTAAAGTGGGTGGTCACTTGTTCTCAATTTAGGGTACTACCAGAAGTTTTGTTTCCCTAAGAGAGAAATAAAAGCTATACCTCTGTTCTGCCAGTTTAATCTCCTATCCCATAGGAATCCATCTATCCTCTAATCTTATCTTGTATTTGTGGAGTGAAATTGCTGTTTTGCCACTCTTGTTGAACTAAGTGCCAGATAATTTGAATTCATTAATTCACAAACCCTCTTAGGGTTCTTAATAACTTAAATTTTTAATATGTGGCAGGTTATTATACTTTTTAAAAAGGAGGAAATTTCCTAACATATATTTAAATGAAACCAATCAGTCAGATGATAATGCAAATTAATCACATTGCAGAATCACTTTTGGCTTCTCTTCATCTAAATACCATTCCCCCTAGATTCTATCTCCCCAGTGTCTCTCATACGCATTATTTATTTATTATTTTAACAAAGATTTAGTATGCAGTGTAATATCCCAAGCTATAAACTGGATGTAAAAATGAAACAATAAATGTTAGCCCCTCTGGTTGTTAAAGAGTTCACAGATGACAGTGAGAAACAACCGTGAAAATGAATGAGTACTAAGTACAGAAGCAGACGCAGATAATCAGCCGAGCGAATATTGTCTATTTAAGCCTAGACTTTTTGATTGTAAGAAACAACTTCTTTTAAAAAGCTCAAAAAAAAAAAAAAAACAGGTTGAAATGAAGGGTAGGTTAAAAGTTCTAAGTATTCAGAAGTCAATCAAGATAGGAACCAATGACTAGCAAAAAAAAAAAAAATCAGTGGGGCTCTAATTAGGAGAGTAATTCTGGATTCAAGACAGCCTTGTGGGACCACAGCAGATGAAATCCTTGCATCCTCCTATAATATTTACTTTTAGTGCAACTTACTTGAACTCTACAATTTATTTCTGTCATGCTACCTCTTAGTTCAAATTCTAGACAGAAAAAATTAAACTGGCATAGCTCAGCCTCCGGATGGATTCCCTTTATTCAGCTGCCCAATTTAATCCTATTATACAGGGTGAAGAGTGACATTGGCCACCTAGATCTCTACATTGAGCTAGGGGCTACGGGCAGGGCTCAGGTAAGCTCAGCAGGCCAAAATGTATCAAGTGCAATGTCCTTTCCACTTTCACAGCTATTCTCATAGTTTAATTTTTATTTTTAGCCTATCACAGTAGCATCCTAACTGACTTCCTGGACAGAGAGACATCAAACAAAGAACATACAAATAATATGTTAATTTTTATTGATGTTCTCGTGGCACTTAGTTTCAATTTCTGTTATAGTATTGTTAACTTACAAGTCCACTCTGAGAGGCACATACAGGAAGCTAAATAAATGTTTAATGAATGCAGGAATGAATGAATAACTGAATAATGACAACGATTCAGCTTACCTTGCAATATAAAAGGCATTAAACCTTATTTTGTTATATTGGAATAAATAGAACTTTCATTAGTTACTGAATCGGAGGCAGAGGGGCATATCCCACTTTTAGAGGGATGGGGAAGGCACTAGGGTTCCTCCATTGCTTCTTCCTGTAGTTCTTACCACCACCGATTTGCTAAAGATGTGATGTGACAATTACTGTCTAGCGGGAAAAGCACGTGAGAGAGGAAAATAATTTCCTATTTAAGGTCAAGTCTTGATCTTCATTCCGTAGACTTCAAAATAAATGCACACCCACGAGTTTATGCATACCCCCTCACACCAGGCAAGCACGTGACTTCTCTCTGGACCTTTTGCAAGGTGGTTTTGTTTTCTTGACTCTTGCTGCAAAAGGTGCAAAGCAAGTCTTCGCTCTTTTGAAACCCAACTTAAGGGTGATGGGGAATGGGGGATAGAAGACAGAGAGATTAGAGTGACAACTTAAGAGCCTTAGTGAAATTGTATATGCAGGTGATAGTGGGTAAGGCAGCAAAAGTAGGTTCACAAAGAGCAGAAGTATACAAGAAATATGTAAGGAGATTAATTTGAAAAACCTTAGTGACATGGAAAATTGGAAGCCAGTGGGTGGTCTAAACCATATGTGTTTAATAAACATTAACTTGATACCTTGTACTTGCAAAAATTAAAAAAAAAAAAAAAACTTAGGGGCGCCTGGGTGGCACAGCGGTTAAGCGCCTGCCTTCGGCTCAGGGCGTGATCCTGGCGTTATGGGATCGAGCCCCACATCAGGCTCTTCAGCTATGAGCCTGCTTCTTCCTCTCCTGCTCCCCCTGCTTGTGTTCCCTCTCTCGCTGGCTGTCTCTATCTCTGTCAAATAAATAAACAAAATCTTTAAAAAAAAAAAAAAACTTGATTACAAATCTGAGGAACATTAAGAAATATTTCCTAGATGTACATGTTTTTACATGAATTAAAATTACAGTGACTTTTAGTTTTTTTGCATCTATAAAATTACTTTTCAAATAGTGTATTTAAAGATCTCTATTGCCAGAAAATGGCATATATGCAAATATAGCAATGAAGAAGATGATAAAACTTTTAACTAATTGATAACGGAGTATCAGCTATTCTTAGAAGACTAGTTGTGTGAAAACTGAGCAGAGAAGGGGTGGGCAAAGTCAATTTGGTTATTGTTTTCATTGCCTAACATATTGAATTGTTCATATAAAGTCTATATCATTTTATGCAGTATTTTTAAAACAACAGGGATTTAAGGTGGCAGTTTGATTAACTTAAAAATAAAGGCAGCCATCATTTTTTATGGCTTTAATGTATTCTGTGGAGGTTTGGATCTTTGTTTGCCATTACTGTTTATAGGATTTATGCTATTAAAGCTTACCCAGCTGTTACCAAATCTCATCCTAAGAATAAAATGCTAAGACCTTACTTGAGAACCCATTTCATATGTGGCCTCAAATTTTCATCTGTATAAAATAAACTATCCTTTATCTGAAACTCCTTAATTGATCTTCGGAGAAGTTAAGTAAAAGTCCCTGTTTTGAGGCTTGTTATCAGGTAGATTTTGATTTATTTTATGTCAGTATCTCTGTTGTAATACCCAGTATAGTCATGTAAATTGTTTTCATTTAGAGATGAAGATATTACGTTTTTCTAATTACAAAAACTATAAGAAGCATGAATCTTTTATAAGCCTGTTGGAAAACCTGGGCATGAGAAGCATTGGGCCTAATTTGAGAATTTCATCCCCGTGCATTAGTTTTATTCATTCGTTAATGCTTGTTGAGCACCTATGAGCACCTGAGCAGTTGGGAATTATCAGTGAACAGAACAGACTAGGATACTGGCCTTTGCGGGGTTACCTTCTAGTAGAAGGAAAGAGATCCTATACTATAAATAATAAACATGGTATCTTAAGCTGTATTTTGAGGTTGTCTTGAGGCAGAATTCCTTCAATTTATCTCTTTCCTCTTGAATTTGCTGTAAGCAGCAATGGGAATCCAGGTTGTGCCTTCCACAGTTTGCTTGAAGATCTCCTCAGCTAAATAAATACCTAAGTTGATCCCTGATAAGTTCGACTTGCCTCCCAGCAGTAAAAATAACTCAGCCGTGTTCTCTGCCACTGTATAACAAGGACTGCCTTTCTTCCACTTTCAAATAATACATTCCTCATTTCTGTCTGAGTTCTCACTGGAAGTTCATTTGACATCCATATTTCTACCAACACTTTCTTAAAGGCAAGCTAGGCTCTTTTGATTAAGTACCTCAAAACTCTTCCAGCTTCTACACATTTCTTAATTTCAAAACCACTTCCATATTTTTAGATACGTGTTATAGAGACACGCTACTTCATATTTGCAAAATCTGCATTAATTTCGTGGGGCTGCCATAACAAGGTATCACAAACTGAGTGGCTTGAACAACTGAAATTCATTCTGTCAGTATTAGAGGCTGGACATCCTAAATCAGGGTGTCAGCAGCGCTGATTCCCTCTGAGGGGAAATCTGTTCACTCCCTGTCTCCTAGCTTCTGGCGAAAGCCAACAGTCTTTGACAGCCCTTGACTGGTAGATGCATCACTCCAGTGTCTGCTTCCATTTTCACGTGGCATTCTACCTGCCTGCCATTATGTTGCCTTCCTCTGTGTCTGTCTCTGTATCCAAATTTCCTTCTTTTCATAAGGAGACTGGTCAGACTGGATTAAGGCCTACCCTAAAGACCACACCTTAACCTGATTATAGCTGTAAAGACCATGTATCCAACAAAGGTCACATTCAGAGATACCACAATTAGGATTTCAGCCTCAGAGACATAGTTGTGATTTCAGACAACCATGGTCTAAAAAGCAAACATCACAATAAAGCAAGTCAAATAACTTTGTTTTTGTTTTCCAGTGCATATAAATGTTATGTTTACACTATACTGCAGTTTATTAAGTGTGAAATAGCATTATGTCCAAAAATATGATGTATATACCTTAATTTAAAAATACTTCATTGCTAAAAAATGCTAACCATCCTCTGAGCTTTCATTGCATCTTTATCTCTTTGCTGGTGGAGGGTCTTGGCTCAGTGCTCATGGCTGCTGATTGATCAGGGTCATGGTTGCTGAAAGTTGGTGTGGCTGTGACCATGTCCTAAGACAACAAAGGAGTATGTGGGATCAGCTGACTTTTCCTATCACAAATGATTTCTCTGTCTCATGTGCTACTATTTGATAGCATTTTACCCACGGAACAACTTCTTTGAAAATTGGAAGCAATCCTCACAAACCCTGCTGCTGCTTTACCAACCAAGTTTATGTCATATTCTAAATGCTTTGTTGTCACTGCAATGATTTTCACAGCATCTTCACCAGGAGCAGTTTCCATCTTAAGAAAACCACTCTCTTTGTTCAACATCTGTTCAGACTATATCATGAGATGGCAGCAGTTCAGTCCCATCCTCAGGCTCCATTTCTTTTCTTTCTTTCTTTTTTTTTTTTTTTTTTTTAAGATTTTATTTATTTATTTATTTGACAGAGATAGAGACAGCCAGTGAGAGAGGGAACACAAGCAGGGGAGTGGGAGAGGAAGAAGCAGGCTCATAGCAGAGGAGCCTGATGTGGGGCTTGATCCCATAACGCCGGGATCACGCCCTGAGCTGAAGGCAGACGCTTAACCACTGTGCCACCCAGGCGCCCCCTCAAGCTCCATTTCTAATTTAGTTCTAACGCAGTTTCCACCACATCCACACTTACTTCCTCCACGGAAGTCTTGAACCCCTCAAAGTCAGCCAGGGGAATTGGAATCAACTTCTTCCAAACTCTTGAGAATGTCGATATTTTGACTTCTTCCTGTGAATCATGGATGTTCTGAATGGCATCTAGAACAGAGAATCCTTTTCAGAAGGGTTTCAGTGGACTTTGCCCAGATCCATAAAAGAATTACTACCTATGGTAGCTATAGCCTTTTGAAATGTATTTCTTAAATGGTAGGACTTGAAAGTTGCAATTACTCCTGATCCATGGACCACAGAATGGATGTTGCGTTAGTAGACATGAAAACAACATTAATCTTATTGTCCTTCTCCATCAGAACTCTTAAGTGACCAGATGCATTGTCAATAAGCAGTAACATTTTGAAAGGAATTTTTTTTTTAACCTCCTGAGAAGTAGATCTCATCAGTGGGCTTAAAATATTCAGTACACCATGTTGTAAACAGATGCACTGTCATCTAGGCTTTAATGTTCTATGTATAGAGCAAAGGTGGAGTAGATTTAGCATGATGCTTAAGGGCCCTAGGATCTGGGGAATGGTCAGCAAACATTGGCTTTAATTGCATGTCACCAGTTGCATTAGCTCTTTACAAGAGATTCAGCCTGTCCTTTGAAGTGCTTGGAAGCCAGGTATTGACTTCTCCTCTGTAGCTATGAAAGTCCTAGATGACTGCTGTTTTCAGTTGAAAGCTATTTAGCTATTCCAATATAGATATATTGGAAATCTGTTGTTTAGTATAGCCACCTTCATTAATGTTCTTAGCTAGATCTTCTGGATACTTTTTGCAGTTTCTACATTAGCACTTCCTGTTTCACCTTGCACTTTTATGATACAAAGACAGTTTCTTTCCATAACCTCATGAGCCAACTTCTGCTAGCTTCACACTTTCTTCTGTATCTTCCTCACTCTCTCAGCCTTCATAGAATTGAAGAGAGTTAGAGCCTTGTTCTGGATTAAGCTTTGGTTTAGGGGAATATTGTGGCTCGTTTGATATTCTCTCCAGACCGCTAAAACTGTCTCCATATCAGCAGAAAGGCTGTTTTGCTTGCTTATTCATGTGTTCACTGGAATAGCACTTTTAATTCCTTCAAGTACGTTTCCTTTGGATTCACAGCTTGGCTAACTGGTGCAGGAAGCATAGGTTTTGGCCTCTCTCAGCTTTTGATGCACTTTCCAAACAATCATTTTTAGTTTTGACCTAAGTTGAGAGACGTTTGACTTTTCCTTTCACTTGAACACTTAGCGGCCACTGTATGGTTACTAATTGGCCTAACTTCAGTGTTTTTGTGAAAACAGGGAGGCCCAAGGAGGAGGAGAGAGACAAGGAAATGGCTGTTAGGTTGACAGCTGTTGAAGCTGTCAGAACACATCCAACATTTGTCCATATATTTTGTCTTATATCAGCATGATTCATGGCGACCCAAAACAGTGACATCAAATAGTACTAATCACAGATTACCATAAGAAATAGAACACTAATGGAAGGTTTAAAATATTGTGAGGATTACCAAAATGTGACACAAAGAAACAAAGTGAGCAAATGCTGTGAAGAAATGACGCTAATAGTCTTGGTTGATGCAGGGTTGCCACAAACCTTTAATTTGTGTAAAAAAAAAAAAATCTGTAAAGCAATATAAAGCGAAACACAATAAACTGAGGTATGCCTGTATCTTTCTAGAGGGCACCACTTAACCCATCACACATGATTTATTAGGGACTTACATAGCAGTGAGGAGAACGAGGACAGTATGCATGCTATCTTTCCCCTTCCCCAGCACAGCCAGGTCACACTGATTTTTACCAGAAAACTTGTAATGAAGTGGAACTTCCCCACATGTGTTCTGTGCATGTGAAGAGCTGGTCTGTAAAGATACTGCAAAAGAAAGATTCCATAATGAAGGAAATTTGTTTTATGTAGTATCCTGCATTCCCTCTTAGTGCTTCTCAGTGTCCATTAACTTACTAAGGATTCTGAGAAATCCTACTGAAAAGAAAAGGAAAGAAAAGAAAAGAAAAGAAAAAAGAAAAGAAAAGAAAAGAAAAGAAAAGAAAAGAAAAGAAAAGAAAAGAAAAGAAAAGAAAAGCCTTATTTTCCAAATGAATTTGACACGGGACTCTTTATATTAACACTTCATGAAAATCGTCTACTACTTAGAAAATACTTGATAGAAACACTGCAATAAAAGCACAGGGCTTATTTCCCCTTATGTGTTCTGGGCATATTTAAGAAGGGCAGCTACACGGAAAGCAGAATGAACTCCAATGTACAATTTCCAAATTGATTTCTTACTATTGATAGTCAATAAAAGTGTACTTTTATATGTTTTGCTATAGAGTTTACCAGAGTTTGAGTACAGATTATCAAAATCTGTATCTCAAATCCATTCAGATTAATAATTAAAAATGTAATAAACAAGCAAAAATATGAAAGTGCATGTAGAGGTGTGAAAATACACACTCATTAGGAGGGGATCAGGGATTATTATAGGGATTTTTTTCTTAAAAAGTTGTACAACTTTCGGGTCACTTTGTGGTCACTTTCCAAAGGTCACAGCAGTATTGACTCTACTATCACGGAGTGTAAGTCCTAAAAGAGCTATCGTGTTCTCCTACATGCTAAGTACTTTTAGAGAGAAAGGACAATAAGCAAGCAAGGAAAAAGTCTGAGAAATGTAGATGATTGTCACCAGAGGGGTAGGGGAGTGTAGGAAGGCAGCAGTCTTCCCTAAAAAACAAACAAACAAATAAACAGGCCCTTAAAATGGGGTGAAGACATTTTCCAGCCTTCAGCTGTTGCTGGGGAAAGGCTGAGTAGAGAGGAGGAGACTTTGCTGGTTTGTGCCTATGGTACCTGCCGGTCTGATCTCCTCCAGTTACCTACTACATTAATGTGAAGAATCTTTTAGAAAATGGAAAACTTCCTCTCATATATCCCATAGTCCTCTGAAACCTCTGGTATCTTTGGGTGTATTTCTATAAACCGTTTCAGGGATCCCTGTTACCATTTAGAAATATCCCAATTGCTGATCATTTGTGTGCAATATTTTTCTTTTGAGTTTAAATCTCAAGTATTTTAAACTATAAATATTTATCTTGTACACATCTCTGCCTTCAGCTTGTCCTGTGCCTACAACTTCATCCTACATAGCTTAATTTTTAAGAGATAGAAAAATGTCCAGGTGATCACTGATGATGTTATCTCATACCTGAAGCTTGCTTTGAGGGCAGAAAGGAGATCCCTGAAATGTGGGCTCCTCGTAGCACACTTCATAAAGGCACTTCTAATCTCAGGACAATTAGTAACACAGTCCCATCAAAATGTGCTTTAACATGGAGTTTCACCTATTATGGGTGGCTGATTCTAAAGCAGTCATATAATGAAGTCTTATTTCAAGGGTAATAGAAAGCTTGTTGTTTGTGTCTTAAAAATTCCACTTCCTCTTCAAGAAGACAGTTCAAGCCACAGGTAATAAAATGCTACCATTCTAGTTTCATACTTCCCTCATCCATTTCCCCAGATAACCTAGGGCATGCACTACATTTGGAAAAGAAGAAATCATTAAAATGGCTGATAATTATCCAGAAGCTTACCAGTTTTACCAATCTCTGAAGAAAATCCCATTAAATTGTGTTGTGTCCTGTTTCCCCAAATAAAATAATACCATACAGCAGAGGCTTATCAGAGCTTATCATTTCGAGGCCATTAATTAAGCAAATTCACTCCGGGTGAAAATGTTTCCCAGAAATCTCTCTTGGATTGACATTTATTTTGTGTTAACCACTCTGCCTGGCTTGGCTCAGCACCACATGTAGAGGCCATTTAAACAATATTAAGATAACAGCATTAATTCACTGTTCTTCCGTTAATCATATAGAAGCAGATCCGCTTGTTATAAATAATGATCTTTCCTTGCCTGAAGCTCAACTCTTAGCACTTGTTCTAATGCAAATCCCTGTCCTTTGTACTAGCTGCTAGTAATAGTATTTAATAGTGTGCTGTTCTTTTCTTAGGTTTCAGCACTGTAAGGAAGGGAGAAAGTGGCTTCAGTTTTAAATTTGAATAGGATTGCCTTCCAAAAGAATGGGAGGAGGAGGACACAACCTTTTTGACTGGCTTTGATCAAAAGCGTCATTTTTCTCTTTTCTGGTAATGATTACTGGAATTGAGATTCAAATTAAGCAGTGTGTCTGGTAGATGATGTAATGTGTCATAACTTTTCCTTATCTACAAACGAAGTCTATCAGGTTGGAAAGTCAGGAAGTTTTGTCAAGATTTCATTTATTTTCACATCTGGTTCACACTCACTATGGAAGAGAAAGAGCTACTCTATTCCTGGCAAAGCGTGGTTAAAAGATTCCTGTCATTATCTTGTTTTTGAGTGTTGGAATTCCTTAAGCTGATGGAATAAGGCAGGCAAATGTTCAGTTGAATTCTAGTGACTAGAGATTCTTCTTTGCTTGCTTGTATAATTAGGCATGGCTTTTTAACAACTTTCTGTACCCCCCGGGGCGCTTGCAGGAAGATAGAAGGTAGGGTTCCAGGAAGCTGTTGCTGCTACAGTGTATTGTTACCCAGTTGCTCGTCCAATCAAATTCAGTCAGTACAATGTATCTTCTTTAAAAGACCTTCAAAATAATACAGTTATATCCTGAGGGAGAAGCAAAGAGGCAGCATGTTCATAATATCTGTGCTCTGGTTTTTCCTCCCCAGAATCATCAGCATTGCAATTCAACCTGTATTTGCCCAGTGGCACCAAAGTGCTGGGCAGTGTTCTGGGTGGCAGAAAAAAACTGATGAACAAAGTAACTTTCTTCCCGTTCTTTGTGGAATTCCCAGCCAAATGGTGTAGAAAAGTAACAAGACATTTACAGAGTCTAATGAAACAAGACCAGCACAGGATGATTGGGTACCTACCAATTCAGGGAGTGGAGTGAGGTGGGTAGATTTCTCAGGGAAAGTTCTGGCTCACCTGACACAGGATTATCTGAAGCTAAGCTCAAGGAGTAGGGATAGAGAGTGGAGACAGTGCTCTAGGTAGAGACAATACTTTGAGCAAACACCTGGAGGCTAAAGGGAACATGACCTTCTTAGGAAAAGGTAATTCACAATGGCTAGACCACAGAAGTAATGGTGGAACTGGGTGTTTAAACTTAGTAAAAATAGGGTTTATTACTCAATAGGATTGTTAATTCTAAGATTATATAAGAGAGATGCAAATAGTTATACTAGCTGGCTCAGAATACACTAATCACAAAATATTCATGTCAAGTACATAATATAATTTGAAAGATCTGTCCCCAAATATCTTTGTTCCCTGGTATACCATTACAAATTAAAATTTTACCATTAGAGATTCATTTATTTGGAGTCTTAGTATTACAGTTATTGAACAGGACATATATTAGCTATGTTTGACTCATACTATGTTATTGTGAATGACTTTATCATATTTTCTAATGCTATAATATTAAGATCAGATTGTGGAAAGACTGGGAAATGCAGGCAGAGAAGAATATTTAGGTAGAAGAAATGTTGGAAGAATTGCTCAGGGGAAAGGTGGAGTTGTTTGGGCAGCAAGAATAAAACCAACCTGAGAGAAGAGAAAAAGGGGGTTTGAAAGAAAAAGAGCTGGCTAACACGACAGTGGGGTGTTAGAGCTGTCTTACACCACTCGTGAGTGCCAATTGTTTTAATTTCATAAATTTTGGAGCCAGTTGTTAAACACAGTCATGGTTCAAAATTTATACATATATAAATTTACAGTTAAATAAATTATATTAAAACAAAAGGAACATTCAAAACTTATTATTTCTGTTTGCTTTATTACATTTAGTTATTATCTTTGCTTTTGGAAATATTTAAGCCTTTTGTAAGTGTGTGGTGGAAACACTGAGTGTTCTCTTGGTGTCTCTTCCCAACTGCTTGTTCAGTGACATCATCTTGGTAACTTAAAATTGGCCATGATGAGAGTATTTATGCTATGAAAATGGGCAAGCAAAATAAATCAGAATTTGGTTTATTGTTTTGTTGATTGTCTGCTGTGGACTTAAGAAAGTTGTAGATAAACATTAAAAATGTAGATTGAACTTTAAAGTACATCATGGCTGTAGCTGCTACATTGTGAATGGTACAATAAGTGGAGAAACTGTTCTTCCGTCTTTCAAAAAGTACTGTTCAGTTTTGCAAAGAATTCTCTCCAGTCATTGATAACAAGTGAAATCAACGTGTACCTTTATTGTTACACTTTTGTAATAGAAACTCATCAGGGGACATTTTTGTTGGAACTCTGCTTCTTCATCAATTATGTTTATACATTGTTTCCAAATGTAAGAGCTTGGCAAAATCACCTGCAAGTGTTTTGTGTGAAATAATTGGCTATAGAGAATTTGCAATAAAGACTATTGTATGTTTTATTTAGGCGTCACATGTCCTTTATATCAGTAATATTTATAATAAACTAAATACTTACATATTTTTTTTCATGAAGTTGTTTGATAAACTGGCAAAAGTCCAAAAAATTATTTGCTTCACAATTCTACCTATTTCTGGCCATTGCCTGAAGTCTTCTATACATATCATTCTTTTTTTTTTTTTTTTAAGATTTTATTTATTTATGAGAGAGAGAGAGGTTGAGGCAGAAAGAGAAGCAGGCTCCTCGCGGAGCAGGGAGCCCAATGTGGGACTCAATCTCAGGATCCTGGGATCATGACCTGAGCCAAAGTCAGACCCTTAACCAACTGAGCCACCCAGGTGCGCTATACATATCATTCTTAATGAGCATACTCACATATCTAGTGTCTTAACTTAATTCCTCTGTACAGTGATGGTTTGCATGGTCTCTCAATATTACCCTTCCCACCAAAGCAGATGTTGAAGACTGGGAAGAGAAGTCGCACATGTGATAGGCTCGGGAAGAGAAAGCATTCATTTCACTTGGAGTTGTGTGCTATTGTTCCCACTGCCACCACCCATTACTTTGATTTGTGCCATTTGGAGCATCCATATATGCCTCAGTTCTTGAAATGCCTCTAGAGGGAAAGTATGCCAAGTACCATTCAGGCTATGGCAATGGAATTTATCAAACAAATTATTCCTAATTGACCGCTTTGTCTCCTCTTCATCAAAACCTTGGGGGCAATATATTGAAGCTAAAGAAAATGTTTTTAAGTGTGAGGTCTAATTTAGTGAAAGCAGGATGGGGGAGAGATAGGGAGTGATGTCTAAAGAAAATAAGAATGTGTCATTAGTTTCAGAGGTAGAGTTCAGTTATTGATCCTTTGCTTATAACAACCAATCCTTAATGCCCACCACCCACTTAACACCATCCCCCCTACCCAAAATATAATAAAATTATACTGATTTGCTTTAGTTACACATGACTTTGACACAAGTAGCTTTTATCAAACTTGAAAACATAGACTGTTATTTTGTTATTGTAGGAATAATTAGCAATATGTTTTTTTTTTTATAATTCCTAATACATGTGTGTTGGAGAATGTTGAAATGGATTTTTCCATTTTTCTTCTTTTGTCAAAATAATATATAGTTAACATCTACCAGATTTAATTTTGTAATGATAGGAATCAAATTGTGCTTTGCGTATCTTAGTACTTAGGTATTCACAAAGCTGGCCATATATTAAGTCCTCTAGATATACTTGTTGAAAGAAAAACAATAAGGAAAGGAAGGAGGGGGGAAGTAAACAGAGAGGGTGGGAGGGAATAAGACAAAGTCATAAGCAGAGTAAGTGTCATGGCATAAAACAAGCATAATTTCACCAACAACTTGTAATAATAACAATATTTATTATATTTGTTGTACTCATTTTCTAGGGCTCGCATAATAAAATGCCACAGACTGAGTGGCTTAAACAACAGAAATTTATTTCTCATAGTTCTGGAGGCTAGAAATTCAAGGTCAAGGTGTTGGCAGGTTTGGTATACCCTGAGGCCTCTCTCCTTGGCTTCCAGATGTCTGTCTTCTCCCTGTGGCCTCACATGGTCTTTCCTCTGTACCTGAGCTCTTGGCATCTTTGTGTGTTCGAATTTCTTCTTCTTATAAGGACACCAGTCAGGTTGGATTAAAGCTTACCATAATGACCTCATTTTAACTTAATCACCTCTTTAAAGACCCTGTCTCGGGGCACCTGGGTGGCACAGCGGTTAAACGTCTGCCTTCGGCTCAGGGCGTGATCCCGGCGTTATGGGATCGAGCCCCACATCAGGGGGGTGCTATGAGCCTGCTTCTTCCTCTCCCACTCCCCCTGCTTGTGTTCCCTCTCTCCCTGGCTGTCTCTATCTCTGTCGAATGAATAAATAAAATCTTAAAAAAAAAAAAAAAAAGACCCTGTCTCTAAAAACAGTCACATTCTGAGTTATTGGGGCAGAGGGTACAATTCAGCCTATATGGCTAGTTACAGTGCTTTTTTTCTTTTCTCTTTTCTTTTCTTCTCTTTTTTTTTTCTTTCCTTTCATTTTTTTTAGCATGCATTAAAAAAGCAGTATAAATAACATATGGTGTTATATTAGTTTCAGGTGTACAAATATAGTGAGTGATTCAACAGTTCTATACTCATTGCTCACCATGGTAAGTGTACTCTTAATCCCCCTCACCTATTCCACCCAACCCCTCACCTACCTCCCCTCTGGTAACCAATAGTTTATTCTTATATTTGTTCAGTGCTTTTTTTTTTCATAGTATAGTTGACATGTAATTTTTAAACTTTCTTATAAGCCTAACACTTTTATTTTAAATATTTTACCATACCACCAAAAACTTGGTGAATACTAATGTAATAACTTAAATACTGCTACTTGCATACAGTAGCCAATTCTCGCATTTGGTCATATAAGTTGTTCTCAGTGTTGACTCACCGTAGTACAGGGTGTATCAGTATTTGTTGAAATTTCATATTTTTTAAACTTCTTGATGCTGGGGAGAGGTCCTTGGAATTCAAAATGATGTGGTCAACTTTATTTTTCATTTCCCATGAAGGAGCATCTTGATGTGCTTAATAAAACTGAAATGTGGAAAGTACCCTTCTCTAACATGGATATGTGTGAAAGAAATAAATTTCTCCAGTGTACAAAGAGGCATTCAGAAGCTTTAATGAAGTAATATCAGGCTGAAAGTTATTTATTTGGGTTCAATCTTGCTGGGTTTTTTTTCTTTTATATTTCACCACACTGAAATTGGACTTTATTATTATAATAAAAATGAAAGCAGCTGAATGATGTAACACCTTAAAAAAATAAGAAAAACATAACAGACTATCTTCTGACATTGAACATGGGCAAAGCAAGGACAGGATGTATATCTTGTTTGATACACACACACACACGTGCCTGAAACGACCTTTCCAAAGTCTTGCTTGGCATATGGAAAGTGTATTTTTCTATTTAGCAGTAACAGCTGCTGAAAATGTTCTTGGCCTTTACCTGTGTGTTTATGGTGTTTATGGTGGCAGAACTCACTGGATCATGTAATGGGCTCAGTGTTCAGCTACAGACCTAACTCTGCTTCTCTAGGGCTATTCTTAAAGGGACCTGGCTCGAGGCCTAGAATTCCAGGTGGTCTTACCTGATTTAGCTAAAAAGGTGTTTGGTCTTAAATGATCCCACAGACCTGAAAATACAGAGAAAACTCAAGGTTTACCTAATTCTGTCCCAAGTTAACCATGAAGACTCCATTGAAATAGGACCTTTCTATTATTATTATTATTATTATTATTATTATTATTATTATTATTTCTTTAAATCAGTTGTCATCAAACTTTTTTCTGAAAAGGGCTAGATAGTAAATATTTTAGGTATTATAGGTCACATATATATCAGTTCAATATTCTTCTTTTCTTTCTTTTTTTATATTTGTTTTTAAACTCTAAACATGCAAAACCATTTTTATCTTAAGTCATACAAAACAGGCCAATGTGCTGAATGTGGTCAGTGGGCCATAGTTTTCTTTTGTCCTCCAAGTTGCACAGATAGAGATGGCAAATCTAGATGTACTCTATAGTAGCACTTTTTTTTTCATTTTTAAATCCATTGTTTACTTTATTTTGGCTAGACCACATCCTCTGTGGAGCTTGCCTCACAAGGAGACCAAATTGACCCTCTGGCATAACATTTCAGAAGTTTTGAAAAATACTTAATAAAAAAATTACTTATTTCATACTAGAAATGGATGGATGCAGCAAGCTGAAATGGACTGTCCATTGACTATCCCTTCCTAATGTGATTGCAGGAAAACAAAAATGGTGTCTTAAGTGCCTAGTGTTTGATGTCCTCAACAGTTTCAGAAGATTCTACAGTGTAGAAGGATTTTGATACTAAGCTGTGTATTATACATAGTTTTAATACATTGTCTTGACCACTAGTACTTCTCTAATGGTAGATTGTGCATTCAGACTTCTAAGCACTAAAACATAAACTATGTTTCTGTTTCTTCATCTGTCTTATCTGATCATCTGCTCCTCTGTCCTATCTGAACAACCATTTTATATAATGTATAAAATGTATATAATTAATTTCAATATACAAAATTTTGCTGCTTTTAATAAAAGGTTTTTATCCTTTTTTTTAAAATGACATTTCCATGGAAAGCTAACATTAGTCACTGACATCAAAAAGTTAACATCTTTAGTGCCCTTGAGGGCACTGGGTACAAGAAATTTTGGTGTGATGAAGAATAACACCTAGGCCCATCAGGAGGCTGAGGCACAGAAAGAGCATTTTTTCCATGTCCTATTCTTCCTTAGTGTAGGAGCTCTTCTTTCACATGAGGGCCAGTGGCCTTTCCAACAATTTCCAATTATCTACTATCTGTTCACATTTATTCGCACACATAGTTTTCGTTTGCTTACTCTTTGGTAGCATTTCCCACTTAGAGTTCAAGAAAGTAGATTGTATTCATTGGAAACTTCTATGAAAAATTAGGAAAATGTAATGCAATTACCTCACTGGAATCTAGCCAAACTCCTAAGGCATTCACCTTACAAAATTGGATCTTAAAATCTGTAATGACAGTTTTTGGTCCTAACTTCAATTTTAGGCCTCAGCCTAAAGAAAACATTTTTAATTGGAGAGTTATTCTCAAGGAGTCTTTTTTTTTTTCAAAACATGTTTTATGATTACTCTTTTGGGTGTTTTGAGACAAGAAACTTACTTAATTGGATCTATAGATGAGTAGTGGTACCACAACTACAGACTTAAAGCAAAATGTTGACTCATGGTATTTTACTTTAAAGCAGCATGTGTCCATGAACTTTGAGTAGAATGCATTACTTACTGGTCAGTTATGATATTGTAACATGAATATATTATCTATTGAATATATCAGCCCCATAGAATATGTAAATGAACTAATTTCTGAAATAGTCCATTACAATTTTTTGAGATGGAAAATTCCATTAAGTGTCCTCTCTAATGCAAGATATTGGCGAATGGAATAATGGAAATATGAACTACCCCATCAAACATAAAATTCCAGGCAGAGAGAACACCTTTAAGTGTCAAACTTAAGATTGACTTAAAGAATAGTAACTACTTTAACCTTTTACACACACACACACACACGCACACATTCAACTGAGCTTATTGGGGATACCGTAATTTTTTCAAAAGTTCAGTAACAAGGCTTTTCTATGAAATGATAAATCCCTTCTAGCAGACCATTTTTTTATCTATTGCTTTCCAATGGGGAATATTTGAATAATATCCTTGGGTGGTATAAAATTAATTTACTTCAATCAGATACTTGTCTTGCTTCTAGACGTCTAAAACTTACAGAGCTATGCTTTAATACAGACCAATCATAAAACATAGCATTTGATCTAGATTATTCCATGTCTCTTATTGTGAAAAAGGAATACTACTTTTCTGGAATTTGTGCAACAAAATTAGTTTTCTCAATTTAACAATGCATTTCAAAATATGTCAAAATAAATGAGATAATATTCAGTACTTGGTACATGGAAATTTCCTAACAAATATTTATTGATATTTTAATCCATGCTAAAATGGGTAATATATTAATATTAACCAATTAGTTTTGTACTGCCAAACCTCATTTTAATCTGTAGTTGTTTATGTGTGTATTACCTATAGATTAGATGTATGGATTTCCTTTTGAAATTAAAATGGGTAATAGGAGGACATTTATAGGTTTAGGCCTTGCCTGCTCTTCCTTTGAACTTAGCTATTGTAGGAGAAAACAATGCATCCAGGAAGAGAGAGGAGATCTGGACAAGTAGAGGGTCCAAATAGGTTGTTTGAAGAGAGAGTTTTAGGAATTTCAGAGTGAGGGAGAATATTGTGGGAACAGCTATTGTGAAAAGATGAAATAGATTTCAGTAGTTTAGCAATATATGATGAATAGGATTCCCTTTTATAACAGTTTGAGAGGATTATAAAATATTTAGATTCATTTGAAAAATATCTAGCCTATTTGACTTGAACCAACATGGGACTGGGAAGACCCTTGACTAAGTCTATATGGATTATATTTTGGGAGCTAGGCTTTATGGTTCAATACCCAGCTATACTGCAGACAGAAGTCTGAAAAATGCCAAAGAATGTCAAAGCATATTTTCATGGTGGTTATAGTATCACTAAGATTATGGTGCAAAGGGTAAAGGTTTACCCTAAAGACCTTTAATGTGTCTTAGAATACTGTTGTGAAGAGAGGGACTAGAGACCACTCAGAGACCTAATGGGCTTCCTTGTGAAAGTGAAAACTGGAGGCATGCTTGAAATTCAACCTCCATGGGCTCAGACTTTCTTAAATTGAATCCCCTTGTGGATGATAAAGTCAAAGTAGCTATGTTGAGGAACTAATAAAAGAACAACAAATGAAGCCTAAAGCCAAGGGAAATAATGAAGATTAGAGCAGCAATAAGTGATATAGAAACTAAAAACAAACCAATAGAATAGATCAATGAAACCAAGAGCTGGATCTCTGAAAAAAACAATAAAATTGATAAACTCCTAGCCAGAGTTATCAAAAAGAAAAGAGAAAGGACCCCAAAAAATAAATCACAAGTGAGAGAGGAGAAATAACAACCAACACCACAGAAATACAATCAATAATAAAAGAATATTATGAAAAACTGTATGTGAACAAATTGGGCAACCTGGAAAAAATGGAAGAATTCCCAGAAACATATAAGCTACCAAAAGTGAAACAGGAAGAAATAGAAAACTTGAACAGAACAATAACCAGCAAAGAAATGGAATCCGTAATAAAAAATCTCCCAACAAACAGAAGTCCAGGGCCAGATGGCTTCCCAGGGGACTCTACCAAACATTTATTTTTTTTAAAAAGATTTAATTCTTTATTAGAGAAAGAGAATATGGGGGGGCCAGAAAGAGAGGGAGAGAGAATCTTAAGCAGACTCCCAGCTGAGTGGGGAGCCTGACATGGGGCTTAATATCACGACCCTGAGATCACGACTTGAGCTGAAATCAAGAGTTAGATGCCTAACTGACTTAGCCACCCAGGCACTCTTCTACCAAACATTTAAAGAAGAGTTAATACCTATTCTTCTCAACCATTCCAAAAGATAGAAAGGAAGGAAAACTTCCAAATTCATTCTATGAACCCAGTATTACCCTGATACCAAAACCAGATAAAGACGATTCTAAAAAAGAGAACTACAGGCCAATGTCCCTGATGAAGGTGGATGCAAAAATTCTCAATAAAATGCTATCAAACCAAATCCAACAGCACATTAAAAGAACCATGCATATATATATATATATATATATATATATATATATATATATATATATATATAAAATATCTATATGTTATAGATAATATATTCATGTTACTATGATCAAGTGCAATTTATTCCTGGGTTGCAAGGGTGGTTCAATATGTGCAAATCAGTCAATGTGATCCACCATATTAATAAAAAAAATGATAAGAACCATATGATCCTTTTAATAGATTCAGAAAAAGTATTTGACAAAGTACAACATCCATGCCTGATAAAAACCCTCAACAAAGTAGGTTTAGAGGGAACATATCTCAATATAATAAAGGCAATATATGAAAAACCCACAGGCAATATCATCCTCAATGGGGAAAAACTGAGAGCTTTTCCTCTATGGTTAGGAAGAAGACTCACCACTGTTATTTAGCATAGTACTGGTAGTTCTAGCCACAGCAATCAGACAACGAAAAGAAATAAAAGGCATCCAAATCAGCAAGGAAGAAGTCAAATTTCCACTATTTGCAGATGATATGATACTCTATATAGAAAACCCAAAAAATTGCTAGAACTGATACATGAATACAGTAAAGTCGCAGAATACAAAAATCAATGTACAGAAATCTGTTGTATTTCTGTAGACCAATAACAAAGCAGCAGAAGAGAAATCAAGGATCCAATCCCATTTACAATTGCACCAAAAACCATAAGATACCTAGGAATAAACCTCACCAAAGAGTTGAAAGACCTGTACTCTGAAAACTATAAAACACTGATGAAAGTAATTGAAGAGGACACAAAGAAATGGAAAGACATCCCACGCTCATGGATCAGAAGAACAAATATTGTTAAAATGTCTAGATGACCCAAAGCAGTCTACACATTTAATGCAATCCCTACCAAAATACCACTAGCATTTTTCAGAGTTCAGACAAACAATCCTGAAATTTGTATGGGACCACAAAAGACCCCAAATAGCCAAAGCAACCTTGAAAAAGAAAAGTAAAGCTGGGAGGCATCACGATTCTGGACTTCAAGTTATATAGTTACATTGCAAAGCTGTAGTGATCAAGACAGTATGGTCCTGGCACAAAAATAGACACATCAATCAACAGAACAGAATAGAAAACCCAGAAATGAACCCACAGCTATATGGTTAATTAGTCTTTGACAAAGCAGGAAAGAATATCCGGTGGGAAAAAGGCAGTGTCTTCAACAAATGGTGTTGGGAAAACTGGACAGCAACATGCAAAAGAATGAAGCTGGACCCCTTTCTTACAACATACACAAAATAAATTCAAAATGGATGAAAGATCTAAGTGTGAGACAGGAAACCATTAAAATCCTAGTGGAGAACACAGGCAGGAACCACTTTTACATTGGTTGTAGCAACTTCTTACTAGATATGTCTCCTGAGGCAAGGGACAGAAAAGCAAAACTAAACTATTGGGACTTCCTCAAAATAAAAAGCCTCTGCACAGCAAAGGAAAGAATCAACAAAACTAAAAGGCAACTTACAGAATGGGAAAGTTATTTGAAAATGACATATCTGATAAAGGGTTAGTATCCAAAATTTATAAAGAACTTATAAAACTCAACATCCAAAGAATGAATAATCCAGTTAAAAAATGGACAGAAGACATGAATAGACATTTTTCCAAAGAAGACATACAGATGGCTCACAGACACATGAAAAGATGCTTGACATCACTCATCATCAGGGAAATACAAGTCAAATATACAAGTCAAAACGACAATAAGTCACACCAGTCGGAATGGCAAAATTAACAGCACAGGAAACAAGATGCATTGGCAAGGATGGAGGAAAGGTGAATGTACCTACGCTGTCCATGGGAATGCAACCTGATGCAGACGTCTGGAAAATGTTAAAAACAGAACTACCCTGCAATCTAGCAATTGTACTACTGGATATTTACCCAAAGGATACACAAGTACTAATTCAAAGGGATACATGCGCCCCCAATGTTCATAGCAGCATTATCCATAATAGCCAAATTATGGAAAGAGCCCAAATGTCTATGGACTGGTGAATGGATAAAGATGATGTGTGATATATATATATATATATATATATATATATCTTTATTATATGTAACGTATGTACTATATATTATATAATATATCATATATGTAATAGAATGTTACTCAGCCATCGAAAAGAATTAAATCTTGCCATTGTCAGATACATGAATGGAACGAAAGAGTATTACACTAAGTGAAAGAAAGTCAGTCGGAAAAGACTATATGATTTCTCCCATACGTGGAATTTAAAAAACAAACAAAAAATGAGCATATGGGAAGAAAAAGAGAGAGAGAGAGAGAGAGAGAGAGAGAGAGAGAGAGAGAAAGCCAAACCAAGAAACAGACTCTTAGGTATGGAGAACAAACTGATGGTTACCAGTGGGGAGAGGGGTAGGAAATGGGTTAAATAGGTGATGGGAATTAAGGAGGGCACCTGTTGTGACGAGCATTGCGTGTTGTATGCAAGTGTCGAACCACTAAATTGTACACCTGAAACTAAAATTACACTGGATGTCAACTAATTGGAATTTAAAAAACAAAACAAAAACAAAAACTAAGACCAAACTACAGAGCTCATGTTTACAGCAGGGAGGTAGACTCAGTGTACCTGTATGGCTACCAGTGTGGTTTCTGTCTCTTGTTAGTGAATTACCAGCAAACCAGAGGCTGACTTGTGTGGGTAAATGGACACCTTGACCTTACTCAGGAGACTCCAACAGCTCACCCAAAGTTCTGTATGGAGATCTTGCCAACTTAACTGTTTTCCTTATAGCAGTGTATGTAACTACCTGATCTTCTAAGCCCTGGTATTTTGTAGGTTCAAGTAGGAGTGCAGATAGACCTGTGCTTGCTAGAAGAGCATCTAGTTGCAGTCTTAATCTGTGAGGGGGAAAAAAAGATCTTGTGAATTGCAAACCTTTCTTACTTTTTGTAGAATCCCTGGAATTAGGTGCTACGGTAGGTCGCATAGTTAACTGATGCCTTTCTTGCTCCAAGTGTGCTAGTCAGAGACATGGGAGTCACCCTTGTGTCTAATGGTGGCCAAAATGTGCAGGGAACTCCGATTACAGATTGTTCTAGTGTACCTGTGCACCGTATGCCCACCTATGACAGTCACCACTCACCTACCCTCCTCTCTCCAATGCCATCACCACCATTCTTCTCTGACCAAATCCTTTAGAAAATATATATATTTATATAGTGCTTGCCTTCTGCCTTTGTGGAACACACAAAAAAATATCCAAAACAGTGTTTCTCAACGTTGGCTGTGATTAAGTTCACTTTTTTAAAATGTCTGGGCTCTACCCGAGAGATAGATTTAATTGGTTTGGGGCTCCAGCATTGAATTTTTTAAAAAGCTCCCCAAGTGATTCCAAGTGAGAAATAAGACTGCTCTAACCAGAGCGCTTAAATGGGAAAGAGGGTGGAACTGGGGAGGAGCTGATTATTGAGTGTTTATAACCTTTTCCCCTCCCCTATCTGTCTCTACGTGCTTTTGCATTTCTTTGATGTTGATCAGAGTTCTAGGTAACGGGGCGCCTGGGTGGCACAGCGGTTAAGCGTCTGCCTTCAGCTCAGGGCGTGATCCTGGCGTTATGGGATCGAGCCCCACATCAGGCTCCTCCGCTATGAGCCTGCTTCTTCCTCTCCCACTCCCCCTGCTTGTGTTCCCTCTCTCGCTGGCTGTCTCTATCTCTGTCGAATAAGTAAATAAAATCTTAAAAAAAAAAAAAAGAGTTCTAGGTAACGTAGGAAATTCTTAGAAAAGGTTATTTACACTGGAATGTCAAAACTGCTCTGGAGAAGCAAGAAAAAACAGATGGAAAGGTAGATGGGGGTAGGAAAGGTAGAAAATATTATTACCCAAGTGGTCCAGGCTAGAAAGTTAGGAAGTTTAGATAGAGGAGAGAGAATCTGGGGGCATCTCTAGGTATATGGGTTACAAGGAGATCAGGAAGACAGATTTCAAGAGGATTTATTTTGTTTTTGATGTTCTTTGAAAAACCAAGGAAATCAAATTCTAGTCTAATGTTTCTTTAAATGTGACACAGACCTGACATGGAGTCATAATATAGTTTACCTTTATGTTGCTTATATCTTTGTAACATTTATCTCTGGGTCAGATTGTACCTAGCCTAAAATAGAAGGTTCACATTAAGTGTTAAAAAACTTCCATTTGTCCAAGCACTCTGATTGTAATAGCTGCAAGCTCCAGCCGTAGTTACCCTAAACTAAAGGTTTCAGTGAGAATTCATTTGAAATACAATTTAATGTTCAGGTTTAAAACTTCCTGCAATGGCCAGGGTTAGATTTTATTACTCAGAAGGGAGCTTTTGAATCTGGACCTCCTGAAATCTGCATTGTCAACATAACCAATAGGGAAATTCTTTTCTGAGCCAAAATATAAGGTATAGATCTGAAACGAAATAGATAATCAAAATGCTGAAGGGGGGGGAAGGCCAAAGGGAGAAATAGGATTTTTTTTTTCTTTTCATAAGCATTACCCCCAGTGCTGTTTTGCAGTATCCCAGACCAGTTTGGAAGCAATGCAGTAGTTATGAACAAAAGTGGTATGACTTCTTGAGTTGCTGATTGCAAAGTGACAAAACACAGCTCTCTGTGGAGTTGATCTGGAACAGCAACCTTCCAAAATTAGAGCACTTGACAGGAGAGCTGGAGAGAAAGGGGGGGAAATGGAGCAAAATAAAAGCAAGTCAATTTTTATGAACTTAGTTTCCCTTTGTATTTGCGAGTGCCACAGCCAGAAGGTCTATTACTAGGGGGCTGTCATATCTGATGCTGTCCGATCGGCTGTCTCTCAGCTGAGTTTCTGCTTCTGGGTCGCCTGGTACTGCTGCTGCTAAAAAGAAATTGTGTCTTGGAGTTTTTTCTTGCTTCTGTATACCCCTGTAAGGCACAGTGTCTCGTTTCATCTTTCTTCCATTCAGACAACCATATTTAAATTGCCCTCACAGTTTGTGCATGTTCCAGTTGCTACACTAGCCTTAGTATTTTTAAAAGCGTAATAAGTTAAACAGCAAATTATTCAATTTTGTTTTGTTTTGTTTTTGGCATCTGCCATGTTGTTATCCTTTGTGTGATTAGTGCAAGACACCTACAATTCAGCGGATACCAAAATACATGATTTCATTATTGCCCTGAAAGTTTTCAATTTAAGGACTCCTGGGTGGCTCAGTTGGTTAAGCATCTGCCTTCGGCTCAGGTCATGATCCCAGGATCCTGGGATCGAGTCCCACATTGCACTGCTTCCTTACCAGGGACCCTGCTTCTCCCCCTACCTGCTGCTCCCCCTGCTTCTGCTCTCTCTCTCTGTCTGACAAATAAATAAAATCTTAAAAAAAAAATGTTTTCAATTTAGAAAGTTAATTAAGGCAAGAAGTAAAGAGCTCTTTAAACTACATAAGCTTTTCAAAGACACATAAGCTATGCAGTCGAGTCCTAAAATAGTCTATTTGTACTATTCTAAAATTTAGAATTAATAAATTGATTCCCATGATCGTTTTCCATTTGAGATTTTATGGCTGTTTAGACAGCCTTGCTACATTTTATTCAAAATAACAAAAGCATGTGTTAAGTGCCAAGTATGTGTAAGGTACTACTAAGGACACTGTGATATTGAGATAAATAGCCCACCCCCCTGATTATACCGACCATTAAAGTAATGAAACAAAAATATACATAACCATAAATATGTAGATTGTTACCCATGAGTTGGGTCTCAAGGTCAGTCACGAATGTGCAAATCATGTGTAATAGAGATCATCTTCTAAAATTTCATAAATTTCTCATGGATTTCGTGTACATGGTTTTGCCTGTGTTGCACAGTCTTTCAGCAAGTCCAGATATAGTCTATTGTCTTTTGAATAGAATGTTGTTTGGTTGATTGGGTCCCAGATAAGGTTGTTGGCTTGTTTATAAGGTATTTTAAGAGCAAAACAAAATAGAGCGAAACATAAAATAAGACATTAGTTAAAACACCACACACACGCGCGTGCACACACACACACACACACACACACACAACCCTACTCCTGTTGTTAGGACCGATGTTTTTAGTTGAATATTCATAAATGTATGATGTATCTCTACTGTATTAAAACACTACGATAAATACTTAGGAGAAGTATAAACAAAGGGATTTGGGATTTAAAGGAGAAATCCTCTCACCATAACAAAGGGTTCAGCAAGAAACTTCAGGGATGCTTGGGTGGCTCAGTTGGTTAAGTTACTGACTTTGGCTCAGGTCATGATCCCAGGGTTCTGGGATCGAGCCCAGTTTTGGGCTCTGTGCTCAGTGGGGAGTCTCTTCCCCCTCTCCCTCTGTCCCTCCCTTCGCTCATGCTCACTCTCTCTTTCTCTCTTGAGTAAATAAATTAAAGAAAAAGATGAAGAAAAGAAAGAAACTTCAGAAAAGAAATAGAATTTGTGATTATGCACTCTAGGCCAAACACACATAGTACAAAAAAATTAATAAATAAAAATTGAATAAAATATGCTTAAATGAATTGTAAGCAGGCCATTCTATCAGAAGTTTAGCACATGAGTTGGGCATTAGGAGGTGACAATGTCCAGATGGGCAGGTTGGACACCCTTATAAGGGAAAGTTGCATGTAATTGGAAAGTCCAGAGCCAGAAAGGCCATTTGGCAGCAGAATGCCTTAGTTGCAGTTCAGTTGTCAGTACCAGTCAGCTGAGTTCTCAATAGGGACTTGAGAAGAGAATGACTTTGAGACAGAAGGAGATTGTGGTGGATTGCAAAGACCTGAAACTGGGAGAATGATAGTGGAAACAACAACATAGATAAACGACCCAAGGTATATTGTTCTGTGGATTTGCCTCATAATGATATGATTGACACTGACAATGGGAGAGAAATCTGTGTCTGAATCACTCTGGGTTAACTAAAGTTTCTAGAATAATGGTAAACAATTATTTGGATAGATAGATAGATAGATAGATAGATAGATAGATAGATAGATAGATCTATCTATCTATCTATCTACACACACACACACACACACACACACACACACACACACTCAGATAATAACTAGTAAACCTGGTAAGAGTCATAGATTAACCTTTCTTCATAAATTTTTTCCCTTTACCTAGCGTTTACTTAAAACACGGATTAAGTAATGTCCCAAATACTTATTCCCTAATGGCATATAGCACTTTCCTTTTGCCACATTATGAGAATCTCAGCTGGTATTACCTCATCCTTTCTTATGTCTCTGTTCTATAATCTAGGTTAAACCTTTAATTTCATGTGGTTTGCACTGCAATCTTTTCAGTGAAAGGAAGTTAAGTTTCTACAGAGGGACTTAATCCTTTTTGCATGATAAAATTTGTTAGCAAAACTTTTAAATCTAGAATGAAATTAAGTTCATCACAATTACTTTAGATCAGTAGTTCATCTGTGGTTGCATTGAATGTGCTTTAGGAATGTATTGTGCCATTATTATTATTAATTCTGTATCTTACCTACTAGAGAAAGTCATTATGACTATGTGCTTGCATCCATCCATCCATTGGTTCAAATTTGTCTTATCTTTTCACTTTTGATCAAATCACTTGTACCTGGGACTTTCTGAAAACAACAACAACAACAACAACAACAACAACAACACTAATTTTAAAAAAGCAGTCTTTTCCCATTACTTATGAAGAATATAAGTTCTCACATTTTTATCAAGTGATTTTTTTTTTTTTTTCCAGAAACTCAATTCAGGACTTTGTTTGAGTCTCACTCCAACTCCAAACATTTTTTGTTTGTTTGTTTGTTGATAATGATAATTTGTTATACCTTTAAGATATAGTAATTGATTGAATAAAATCAACTTTTGCACTGTTTTCTCTTAGACAAAATAAGTGGAAAGACAAATACCCTGGAGAATTGTTGGACTAGTTGATAATACTATTTAAACCTAGATAAGATAAACTGAAGTTTTCTCATAGGTCACTGTATAAATTTCCATTCTTTGTGATTTGGTAAATCAGGAAAATGCAGCCATTTTTTCATATGAAACATCTCATTCTTCATATGCCTGTTAATAGTTATGTACTTAGAAGTGCCTCAATACCAGTGTTCACATAAAAAAAATTAGAATAACCTCATAAATGGTATAATAATATATGTAATACTTTTGATCGCCATCTCAATACCTATAGATCATCCATAGCTGGAGTCAAGCAATGTATGAATTATGATTTGCCATTTATCACTCCAGTTGATATCATCTTTTAAATGGATGCAGATAAATTTTTTGTTTGTTTTTTTGGATGCTGACAAATTTTGATTAACTTTCAGTGGCTAGTGTAATCTTCAAATACCTCCTGCACTCACCACGTAACACAGGATGTTCTTGCGACATGATCTAAAGTTTCTAGTATATGTAGGACACTTAAATAACATATTTTCATGAACTTGATAATTTTCCAATGCTGTGATGGCAATGGAAACCTGTGACTTCTGTTTACCCATATGGCCCTTAAGTAACAGATGCTTAGAGAAATTGATGAAAGGTGTGAGTCATATTATCTGCAGGATTTTCCTAATTTTTCCCCAGTTTGTCAAAACATTACATAAAAGAATGATACTTTATGGATAACAAAATACATCCCACATTTCAAAAGTCTGTCATATTTTTTAATGCTTGGTATAATATCTCTTTTCTGCCAAAGGCTGTTAACACTTAAAGTAAAAAGCTGAAAGGATGTTGTCTCATTGTTTACAAATGTCTAATATGTGAAGCAGTCCTGGTTATTTTCTCATCTTGTTACAGAATTTCATGGTAAACAAATCTAGAAACTAGTATCTTGAAAGTGTGTTACACTGTAATGTAATTAAACTAGCTCTTAAACATTGATTGTGACCCTCCGTAAGAAATATATGTTACATCATGACCCAGTTACTACAGTTGTATATTTTCAATAGATATGGGTAACTAAAAGGAAAGTTTTACAAAGCAACATTTAACCTTTCTGACATATATTTTGTCTTCCAGTTTTATTTTTAAAAATTAATGTTCATAATCCTATACTCAGTATAAAATGTAATCAAATGAATAAGTATATGTTCTTTTGTTAGTTTCCATATTTTGCTTAATTTATTTGTACTACTATATCTTCCATGAACTAGGGTTTTAAAACTACTTAATATTAAAGAAAACACAAAATACGTAAAAAAATGTTTTTATTCATAGTTCATTACTATGAGTTAAAATGTCTCTTTTACTTGATAGACTTCTATAATTGATGGAAATCCTGGGAATTCCATAAGCAGGATGTTCAAAGCTAGAGATCTTCTTGACAAAGGATGCTGTACATTTCTTTCTGTTCGTGTTTAGGATTGTGTGCTGCCTCTGTGATATCACTATGATAAACACTCCAGAAATTAATTTCAATATTTACTTTATTTTTTTTTCTTTTTGGCTTCTATCCAATTAAAATAGGGTAGACTTCATTTAAATTTCTAAAGCATGATTTATTTCTAAAGCATGATAAACTTCTAAAGCATTTATTTGACTGAGTATCTGATCAGTGTGGTCATCCAAGTGACAATTTTGATAAATGGAAAACCACTCCTCTTTCCGAAATATCACTTTATACTTGCATTTTTAAAACTACTTATCTATACATGAAATTAGTCTGATCATGGGTAATAATGTTGGTTAGACACATAGGAGAAAATTGTAATTCCTTTTCTGATTTAGCACTAAGTTTTTAGTCAATGCTAGACTTGAGAAATCGTTAGGCACCATGGAAGCTTCAATCCTATATGTACAGAAATGTGCATATTCTGAATGTTTTGCTCAGTGCTTTTCATTTTACCAACCAGGTTACTCTCTCTATAGAATTACCAAGTTTTACCCTCACGTCATTTACTATCTCCTAGCCCAAATGACTGTTTTCTTCTGTTTCCGTGTTTAAAAAAACTAGACATGTTTCTTAAGAAAAAATATTCAGAATATCTCATTTGGTACAGTGATTTGCTTTCCTCTTCTGTGAGGGCTTCCTGTAGAGTTGGGACAGTGATTTTGTATAAATGGAAAGAATAAACACATTTTTTATTAGGAAAATTTTACACACACACACACACACACACACACACACACACACATACATACACACACACACTGAAATGTTCCCCTGGCAGGAATACACTGAGAATTGTTTATCTTTCACCAGTCATGCTTTTTCTCTTCTAAAAACTCTTAAGGGTTTCGTGGATTCCCTAGAATGTAAAATTTCCTTCATCCTCTGAAATCCCTAATAATATTTATTTGTAGAAATATTGTTATCTGTTCATGTTATGTTATCTGCGCTCTGGACTGTTGTTTGTACAGCCTTTCTTCTTTCACATATTTTGGTAGAAGTTAACTCCAGAAAAGTGTCCTGGATTGACTTTGTAACATTTCTATATACAAGCAACAATCTAATTACAGGAATAAAGAAGACTGTGTTATGATGATTTTAAAGGATTTTCCTATTACACACTTTGAAAACAAAATGACTCGATCCATCAGACAAGTTGCTGATTTAAATAGATTTTTCTTGACCCCTATAATGTACTCCAAAGCACCAAGGATTCTTCCTACTTATAAAATCAGTTTGGGAAGATATAAAGGAGTTTCATAAAGCAGCATTAAAAGTATAATATCTCTTACTTTATTTTTAATGAGTCTTCTCTTTGCAACTTATACCATGGAATTTCTAAAACAGAATATTACACACACACACACACACACACACACACACACACACACACGCTGTGCCATATATATCTGGCAAAGCTTTAAGATAAATAGATCCCCTATCTTCAGGAAGCTTATAAATCAGATGGAAGAAAGCCACATAAGCTGGTGAGTATGAAACACGTGAATGAATGGTTGGGAGAACAGAGAATTACACTCAGTGTTGGTGGGGATATGAGGTTGAGGTGAGTAGCAAGGGGCCAGAGAAGTTCTTTAGAAGGAGGAAGTTGTACTGAGTTGTGGTGTAGGAATGGCATTCACAGGTCATGCAATCTGGAAGTGAGAATTTTTCATAGGTCTGCATAGGCCCTGAAAAGTTGGGTCACTAGAAGATTCTGGACTATGTGATTATTTTCAGACATCTTTGCCTGGTACTGGTATAGAGCTAGCTAAACAACAGAAGGCTATTACATCCTAAATACTCTTACGGAAAAATTATAAAAAGGACAATATAAACTATGTAGTCAATGATTTTTGTGGACTTGATTATTCATATAAAACCAAATAAAGCCTATAGACATTTATGTGGTATGAACTGAGAATTACATTTAGGTTGATCTACCTAAATTGCCTCATATCATCTTACCCCCCAAACACATATGGGGACATACACACACACACACCACTCTGCCAGTGACCTGAAAATTTACTCCTGGACCAAAATCTCAATTAAATATTCTGTTGTTAGATAGCATCTTCTATAGACATCTGCATTACCTGGGAGTGGTGACACAAAAATATACTTTCTCCTTTAACATACAATTATTAGTTATTTTATTTTATTTTATTTTATTTTATTTTATTTTATTTTATTTTATTTTATTTTATTTTATTTATTTTTTATTTCCTGGTCAGCAGTTGGCCTGCATCACATGCCTGAAGGAATGAGAACTAAAACCAGATTTTTGATAGCAGGTAGTATTTTAAGACATTTGGGTCTTTCCTAATGAGAAAAACCTGGGTGTGGAATGCTGGCGTTAGAGGTCTGGGGAAAGCAGGAAGCTATGAAAAGATTTGCAGCAATTAGGAAGCATGAGAGGGGGAGCAAAAATGAGCAAAGGGCTTCAGGAGATGCTGAAGACCTACTTCTTGGAGCCGCTCAGTTAATCCTTCATCTACTTGGCTTCGAGAATCACTGCCAAAATTATAATGTACTGAGCGGAGGTGGGGCAAGAGATGCCTTAGGCTATTTACTATGGTTTAGGCTTCACAAACAGCCAAGTAGGTATAGAAAGGAGAAAAAGTGTCAGTCTTTAACAGGATGATGTTTGTGTCCTCAACATGGCATGACACATGACAGGAGAGACAAAGGGTAGAAGGAACTTTAGAAAGGACTTGGGTAACATTGAGCTGGTGTCCTTGACTGATGAGTTGGGGAAGGGCAGCTCTGAGCAGGCACTGTCGTGTGGCAAGGATTTTACATCAGCAGCATGACATATCTGGTAGCAGCAGGAGGGAAAAATAAAGTATCTCCTCTGATTGAAACTGTTAGGGGATTCATGGAAGAGGAGCACAAGTGCCTGAATTGGAAGGAGACTGAGATCGTCAGTTGAAATTTGTTCTCTTTAGGGAGAAAAAAAATTCTCTGATGAGTGCAAGTAACTGAGGCCTTGCTTCCCTCTTTTATAGCTCATCTTAGAAATGATACCCTTGCTTGCCTATAAAAAAAAAGCGTTTGAGGCTTAATTCAGAATGACATCCCCATTTAGGCCATAAATGTTTGAAGCTTAAACTTAAAATCAAACTCGTCTTCCGTCTCTCTGCAACACGAACAACCCCTAGGGCACTCCAAGTATTTTTATATGTATAAATTGCTTTTGCTGTACAAAAGTTTTTAAAATTCAGCCTTTGTGTCACAAAGGAATAGGAGAAGGTATTAAAAGGGTGGTAATCTCAGCAAGAGCTTTAAATTCAGCTTATGTCAGGCAAACACAATTTAGTTCATATGTCTCATGTATCTAAGTCCCTTAAAAAAAAAGAAAAAGAAAGAAAGAAAACTCATTATGCTCATGGAAAGCAATTTATAATGAGACCATCACCAATAATTGTTTTAGGCTGTGAAGTGGTGGGGCACTTTCCTGCCTGGATGGAATCAACTAAAATAGCAATGTTTTTTCTACATTTGCAAACAGGATTGGTTGCAGTGAAAAAGCTGCCAATATAAGCCGTTCCATTCCAAAACAGACATTTAGGTGAAGTAAGAATAACATGGAATATGGCAATATTTTTCAGGTTTGACAACTTGTGCAATTTAGTGACTTTTCACGTCAAATTTCAAAGAGTATTATTTATTTTAATAATACTGTTTAACTTTGAATAATTTTATTGCCTTCCTCCAGCTGTGCACCCCAACTTTTCCAGACATGACCTACCTTGTCTGCTTAACATACCTGAGGTAGCTGTGGCAGTCTGTCTACGTAATTTAATAAACAGTTCACATCCTACTTCTCCAGACTCAGCTCTCTGGCAACCCACCTTTCTTGACAGAGCTGAGAAGCAACATTTAAACAATAAAATATGCACAGTCAAAATTGCAACCACGAAGTGCATGAAACAAAGCAAATGCTCTCTTCTCTTAGGAGTGTTCCCTCAGAACCTACAAAATCTTATTTTACTGACAATTTTAACAAGCCTAGTTATCTGGTTGCCAAACCCACTGCCTATTAGGAAACAGCAAATTGGACAAGGGAGCGGGCTGTTAGTACCAGCACAACGATAGCAGTGAAGAGTGACAACAAGGGAGTTGACAGGTAATCTATAAAAAGCCCACACAGAAACTCAAAAAGCACAGGAACTGAGCTATTTAACAAGGGTAAACAGACCTACAAACTTTTAGTATCCCAAGGGCATCACCATACAATAATTGGTACTCCTAATGATGGGTATAGGTCATTAAGGAAATGTTACATTAAGTTCAGTAGTTTGACCAGTTTAAAACAAATATATATATATATATATTATTTATTTTAGAAAGATTTTCAGCGAAAATAACCATCTTTAACAAAAACAAGCAAAAGTTTGGAAGGCTAAAACTTTAACTGTCATGTGCATTTTGCTAACTCGTTTATCCAATATTGCAAGTGAAAAAGTAAGCAACTAGCATTAATATATATACTAGCTTTATATATATATTACATATAATAATATATATTACATATATAATAATATATATTACACGTATACATATATATTGCATATATAAATACATTACATATATATTACATATGTATTAATATATATAATTACATATATATATGTATATATATATAGAGAGAGAGAGAGAGAGTTACTCACTATATTTGATATATTTAGTATATACCCAGCTTCAAAATCATCATTTAAAGTCGTCAACGAGGGGCGCCTGGGTGGCTCAGTCCCGGGATTGAGCCCCACATCAGGCTACTCCGCTGGGAGCCTGCTTCTTCCTCTCCCACTCCCCCTGCTTGTGTTCCCTCTCTCACTGGCTGTCTCTATCTCTGTCAAATGAATAAATAAAATCTTTATCAAAAAAAAAAAGTTGTCAACGAATGTCTCAACATGGCTTCTTGTGTTTCCGTGACTAACCGTATCACAAAATTTTCCTGGCATGACTAAGGTTGTAGGTTCAATTCCCATATGAGCCTTTTGTCTTTATCTTGTGTCTTGGCCTCCATTTGTCCCTCAAAATGGCACAAAAATTAAATCCATCTCTGCTTTCATGAGAATAACCAAGTAGTTACCGGATACTTTTAAAACATGCAAAATAATAAAAACACATTCATTTGCTGAGTTATTTCCTATCTACAATGAAGAGAGAAAGAAGTAGCCTACAGTTTGCACCTACTTGTGGCATATGAGTGCAGTGTTAATGTCCCATTATCTTGCAATAAACCTAGAAGGCCAATTTTCATATGAAGAAATTGAAGCCCACAGAGGGAGCCTGTATCAAATGAAAGATGTTCTCCTTCCCACTAACCCAGTGCTAGACAGAGCTGAAACAATCTCTATAAATATTTGTTGTTAACACTACAGTAAAAATTAACTTGAGGGTGTTTCTGTATGATGCTCTGATCATAGTTCAAATTTATTTGGCGACCGAGACATTGAAATAAAGTAGGCAAAAGGATTGTCAGTTTTAGTTCTGTATCTAACTAGCTCTGTGATCTTGAGCCAGGATTAAGTTATGCTTTCTAGGCCTTGGTATCCTCTTTTTTAACAGATGAAGAAGAGCCTTCAACTACCTTTACCCAGAAGCAACATGTTCTTACATTATTACAAACAGGGAGCCTAAGTTCCATAATACCATCAGTGATTACTAGAGTGTGTTTGAGACACTAAATTGGATTAGAATCAAGTGAACTTTCTTTGTCGTATATCCCTCACTCCTATGCTTGCCTTCCATGTCTCTTTCCACTAGTCTTGGCCGGCGGGGGCGGGGCGGGGGGGCAAAGCTGTCCTATGGAAGCGGTTAATGAATGTACATTTAGCCAACTTTGTTCCTTAGGGTATTGTGAATACATTTTAGTGTTTGACAAGAATGTGATCTTGAGAGAAACTATATTTTTGATTTTCCATAGACAAAGAAAGGCTTCCGGAAAGAGAGAGATTTATCAGATAAGTACTTACATTGTCAAATTCCAAGATAAGCCCAACTTAATGAAGAGTTTAGTTTAATATGCCTGTTTTGGGTTAACAAGATATTAGCATTTAGAGGACCAATTTGGATTTCCCACATCTTGTAAACAACTGAATATAGACAAAGGAACAAAATCTGGTGTGTATATATAGTGTGTAATGATTTAAATTTTCTTAGCAAATACTGTTGGATAGTTAGTTTGTAGTAGTGATAACTTAGTGCATCACTTGCATTGTTTTCATTTATTTCTTTTTTCTTCACTGTTTTTTGTTTTGTTATACATTTCAATTACATGAGTATTAAGTATCTCACATGTGTTTTAACTATTAATTATGTACCATTAATCTCAGTGGTAATTGTGTTTTTAAATTCCAATAATTGCCCCTAAGTTTTCAAAGACTGTATAGATATTCCAGAGTGTTATTTTGCTACACTGTGTTTAAAGGGAAAGGAATATTGCATATTATTCATAAAATAACCTAATTGGAGAAGAAAAGGATATTAATATTTATTGAGAAACTAATGTGCACCAGCTACTCTCTAGTTAGTTTACAGATGCTATTTAACGTTTTAATCATAACAATTCTTTGAGGTAGGCATTATCCCACTTAAAAAAGAAAGATTCAGAAGCTCTATTTATAGAAAGTAGCACATTTAGGATATAAGGCCATGTCTGTCCCCAAAGTGGGCGCTTTTTCAACTATATGATGCTGTCTCCTGGCATTAATTGTTAATTATTCTATGTGGTGGACTATTGACTAGCATAACTTAAATTATTCAGTATCTTTAAGTCTGCTAGATACAGGGAATGGGGTTAGATGACACAGCAGTAATCAGGTATTTTCTTTGCTTTATGATCCAAGTTCTTAGCACATTTGTTACTAATTAGCACTAATTGTTACATTTCTCTTTATTTCTTTCCAATGCACAAATATTTGAAGGTGTATGTTGCAGGATTAATTTGTATACATGTCATTTTTACAAATAGATGAGTTTTTAGCATACAGTCTGCCATACATAACCATTTCTTCTCCCTTTCTTTCTTTAATACATACTTGGAATTTGTCAATGGCATTTGAGCATGTGTGTTTGTGGAGTGTGAATATAAATATCATCATATACCTAAAATTTTCCATCACTTCATTTGTTCTAGAGTGCACTAAACTGTGATTTAATGGGAAATTAAACTGCTTTCTTGCTGGTTTAACCATAAAATGCTTTAGATTTATTTCAGGGCACAGCTTGTGCTGGACCAAAGCTATCTCCAGTCTAATGGAGTCCAGCCTTTCATTTTATTTTCATAATCTCTCCATATTTCTACAAAATAATAATTTAAAAAAGCTAAGTAGAACTGTAAGGGAAAAAAAATGGATATCTCAGTAAGACCATAGTTGATGTTAAGAATCTATCCAGAAGTGGTTAGTAATATTGGTTTTGAAGGCTTATTTTTTTATGCTGCAGAGTTTAGGTATGTTTACAATGCAAAAATAAAGGAATCCTGACAAGTTAAAACTATCTATACCATATATTTGTGTTCACATCCAACATCTTATAAGATAAAAGAAAAAAGGACATCATGGATTAAAAATGTTTAATGATTTAACCAGACTGTTCTATTTCTAGGATATGACTACTTCCTCAGGTACATTTTATGTTGTATTGAAGTCCATTTTAAAGTTATTTGTTCTGAGTAACGGAATGGACAATATTTCTCTTAAAATATCTTGATGATTATCTCCTTGATTTGAAAGGATTTCCTGACATTATATTTGAATTATTTTATCCTAACTTCAGAATTAGTGGTTAAGAGTAACTTCTCTGCCATCCTGGAGGGTAACACATGCCCCCCTACCCCTAGGCCCACAGACACGTTTAGAAGGTAAACTCATATATGACTAGCATTTCTTCAACTTCAAACCCCTACAGAAATAGGGTGTCTAATTTGAAACCCTTTCTGCTCCAGATAGACTGATCACTCCCTTTCTCCCAACCCCACTCCATCACACTCATGCTCAATATTGTGGGATACTCACAAACTCACCTCTATCGACATGAGTTGTTTTGCATCGGGTAGAGGTTTCTTCTGTAAGAATCCTTTGTGACATGTTTATTCAATTAAGACAACATATTTAAAATATTTTAGCATAATTGGTATAGGAAAAATGTCATGGGATAAATGCCTTAGGAAAAAATCAATGGATTATCAGTTTACAAGACATCTGTATTCAAGGTGAAGAGGTGTTGCAGTAGAAAACTGGAGAGAGATTTATCCCACAGGACTCTCCAGAGGAAGAGAGGAGGCCTGTATGGAACCAGAAAGACTAAAACAAAGGGATGAATTAGGGGATTGGGAATCTATTGTACCTATTACAGAGATTAGCAGAGGTTGTGGGTGGGAAAGATCAAAGACATGTCTAAAATACTTCCCTAATTTCACAATTTTGTCCATTTTTTTACTTATTTTAAATTGTGGTAAAAAAACACATCTTAATTTACCATCTTAACCATTTTTAAGTGTAATTCAGCAGTAAATATATTCAAACTTTTGTAAAGCAGTTCTCCAGAACTTTTTGATTTTGCAGAACTAAAGCTCTAAATCTGTTAAACAACTTCCCTTGCTCTCCTTTCCCCAGCCCCTGACAACCACCGTTCTACCCTCTGTCTCCATGAGTTTGACTACTTTAGGTACTTTATACAAGTGGAATCATACAGTATTTGTCTTCTTGTAACTGGCTTATTTCACTTAGTATGTGTTCTCAAGTTTCATGCGTGTTGTAGAATTTTGTCTAATTTTAACATTACCTGTACCTAAATCATCTGACTTAAATCTTGTTAAACATTCCTTGGCAGTTGTGTGTGTGTGTGTGTGTGTGTGTGTGTGTGTGTGAGAGAGAGAGAGAGAGAGAGAGAGAGAGAGAGAGCGCGTATGCACGCACGTGTGCGCTGTATATTTTAGCTATTGGTAATTTGGATTATAGAACTTTCCATTAGTAATAATATACATATATGATAGTATTAAAAGTTGTAAACACTCAACAGACTTTTCCCTTCTAAATTTTGAAATATCCCTTGCGGATAAAGTAGAAATAGATTATACCTCCTTGCCTAGTATCATCAACTTTCAGCATTATTGGTCCTTTGCCTAAAATGGATCTCTTATTACCAAATCTGGTCCCTTTCTGTTCTGTGAAAAACATTAAGGAAAGACACAATCATCTCACTTTTATGTAACAACTTCGCTCTTCCATCCCAGTTCTTTCCTAATCTGTAGGCACAAAATTTTTCTATAATGACTTAACTATTCAATAAGCCTAACGTCACAATATTCTTAGATTTAACTTGAAACTGTTTCATTAATCTATATTTGTTTATAATTATCTGTTACAAAAATGAAAACAATATGTTTAGTAAGGATTTATCAGAGTTACCTACCTTGGTAACAACAGTTTTATTTCTGTCTCATCTTTTAAACTGCCTACTGATTTTTCTTATACTGGTCTTCTTAGGTCTCCTGTTATTCCTTCATTTCCTGTTTCTTCTACCACTTGAAAATTGGCATTTCGTTAATTTTGCCATGAGAAACCCTCTTTTATTTTCCCAAGTACGATTCCACTCTGTGTGTAATACCTCTGTTCCACAACCCCTGGATCTATAGTTATGGCTTCTCTCTCTCTGTATGTTTTTCTCAATATTTTACCAGCCTTTTATCATTTCCTAAGCCAACATGTATTCAGCTTACTACCTATTCCAGGTTTCCATACCACTTTTAAGTTAAAAGTAAGTCTCCTGGAGCACCTGGGTGGCTCAGTCGGTTAGGCATCCAGCTCTTGATTTCAGCTCAGATCATGATCTCAGTGTCATGGGAATGAGCCCCATGTGGGGCTCCATGCTCAGTGGAGAGTGTGCTTGAGATTCTCTCTCCCCCCTCCCTCTGCCCCTCCCCCTGCTCATGTGCTCTCTCTCTCTCAAATAAATAAATAAATAAATCTTTTTTTTTTTTAAATAAGTCTTCTTTTCTCAAACTGTCTGACATTAGAAGTTCACTTGACTAGGGTTTATAAAAATTATTATTAATTATTAATAGATTACCATCAAGATTTCAGGTATTGGTTTTGGTCAGAATCCTCAAACTAATTTTTCTAAAATGCTTCACTAATATTTTGCTAAATTTCTTATTATTTTGCTGAACAATTGGATTTTATTCCAATGATTTTCATAATTCTTTAACACATATATTTCATCTTTGAACCTTCCTAGAATAAAATTTGCAGGAAAAAAAAATCTTTGAGTATTATGTTTATAATGAGATTTCAGAGCATAACAAATATACCTGCTTTTTTTTTTGTTGGGAATTAGTTATTTATAATTCTCTCATGTAAAACTAGCACATCTCTTTGCTAATGTCAACTATGAATCTTTACAGAGTGTCTACTCATACTACAAAGAATGTGGCCAAGTCACAACAGCACATTAGCATCACAACAATGCAACACCAGCATAGCAGCCTCACAACACTGCTCACAATGACAGCAGGAAGAGGAACAGCAATACTTGTGGGTCACATTTAACTTTGTTTCTCTTCAGGTTACTTTAAGTTAATTCTTGAATGCAAAAACCCTATCATTGCCTCAACAGTTTGGTCAATATACTGAGGCATGGGACATGAAATAGATGAAGATAGGAATATAACTTTACCTCTTACATAAAGACCATTTTAAAAAGTCTGGGATGAGAATTCCTAAGATGAGTTCATGAGGAATCTTAACTTTCATTGCAGAACCTATTTTAATTCTTAGATTTCTCTTTGGGGAAAGAAAGGTTGAGGAATAAATGAAGTTCATATATTTGACATTGCTGTTTTGAATCAGAAACTTACAGGGGCGCCTAGGTGGCTCAGTCGTTAAGTGTCTGCGTCTGCCTTCAGCTCAGGGTGTGATCCCAGCGTTCTGGGATGGAGCCCAGTGTCAGGCTCCTCTGCTGGGAGCCTGCTTCTTCCTCTCCCACTCCCCCTGATTGTGTTCCCTCTCTCGCTGGCTGTCTCTCTCTCTCTCTGTCAAATAAATAAATAAAATAAAATAAAATTAAAAAAGAAACTTACAACAATGACTATAGTACATATTTTCCATACAATTTCTTTTTCTTGAGCCATTTCTTTGGTAAAATTTTAGCTAGCAAATCAAGCGATGAAATATTTAAAAGTAAAACAGGAATTTGTATAGAATAGGAACATTTGGCTTTTCAGAGCTAAGAATAGTTGTAAAGCCAGTTGCCCTACATAGATTGTAGGACACAAATGTTTGGAATGTAATGAATGATAAAGGAAAGGGAAAAACTGCTGAACCTAGTGTCTCTGAATGTCATTATAAAGACATGATATGCCAAGCATATGAATTAAAGGCTTGAGACTCCTTGGAGGTTTGAAGCATTGTAATTATCTATAACCTAGTGTTAAGAAGACTATTTTTTCAGACCCAATTTTTTTGTGAATATATTATTTTTAAAGAAATATTTTATGTTTTAGAGGAAGCTGTTTTAAACTGTCAACAATTTGGTAGTTGAAGTTGAAAATATAGTTATTTGTTTTCTCTCTCCCTTGAAGATATTTTACTTGGCTGTTATTTTAAAGGCTAACCTTTATCCACTGACCCAGATGGGTGTTTTGATGTGAAAAATATCAGGTAATCAATATCTGCATGTATCGGAAAAATAAAACTGTAAGTCAAGAAATGAGATGGGGAAAGTTATGTGGGGAGCTTAAAGCAAATTAGGGAAATTGTTCTCAAACAGTTTTCACATGGAAGTAGATGAGCTAGAGTTTGGAGATTATCCTAATCAGTAGAAATTTTTTCAGTTATTGGGAGTATTATTAGAAAGATAATTGAGGGGTTTCAGGGAAGAGGAGGAGAAACAGGTTTCTGAAAGTTCATAGAGAGTGCTTCAACCTGGAAAATAAAAAGCCTATTTGCATACGATGCTTGTGTGAGACCCTGACTATCCCACATCCCATGACCATTATCAGTTCCCAAGCAGTTTCATGTGACATGTATGCACTCATTAGACCACCTGGTATATTTTATAGGAGATGTGCTAGCATTTGAGTAGAAGCCGTCCAATAACCAGTGAGCAGTAATTCCTGATGAGTTTATCTGTGCTCTGGAAGCCCGAAGGCTAATCTTTTCACATTTCAATGTGTAATCACTGCCTTCTCCCATTTTGATAAGCATCATTGAGATCTGGAGAGCAATTCTTTCTCTTCATCTGTAAAACTTCAATGACTTTAGTATAAACAACAAATGTCTTATTTTCAAAAGTCAGTGGTGTTTGCTTTGTAGTGAAGTTTTGTGCATTGTGCAGTATGTCGTGTTTAAGGTTGACTTTATGTTTAGAGAATCCTTAATAGAAGAAGTGAATTATGTATGCTTACTACTCTTGATATTCTAATTTGTTTTTATATGGCCTTTCAAGAGCCTGACAATATGTTGGCCTCATATAGGGAATGCTAGAATGTGGGAAAGCTCTTAGTTTAAGAAAGCCTAGGTTTGTCCTGACATATTTGGGCCATTATCTGTAGACATCAAATTAGTTTTCCAATATTGCTGTTTCTCAGTCTGTGCTAGAATACCCTAAAATGTTGCCTTAAGGATAAAAATGCATATTAAGTAAATCATAGTTTGTAGAGATCACGTATTTCTGTTTCTATTATAAACAGGTCAGTAGTGCTCTGCGTAGCTGTGGTTTTGTTACACCCAAGAAGTTATCTTTGTAATTCCTCAATGACATAATCTGAAGTGTTCTCCATCTACTGGAGGAGATATGGTCAAGTCTTTCCTTAGGATATCCATGTGATATATTTTATTTCACCTTTCAAAAACTGTTCATGTATATATTACATAAATAGCAAGTCTAAATCAGTGACTTCAAGTAACAATTTTTTTAAATTTTTGACATTTCTAATTGTTGGAGTTATGGAAAGTAATTGAGGCTTCCTAAGCAAAATATCTTGACCATTGCTGCTCAAAGTCAAAGGAATTTGATGAAAACACCAAGTGTTTCCTATTCCTCAAATGGAAGCAATAAAGAGAAAGAGCCCAAACTGACTGTAAAACCTGATTTGTTTTCCCATGGGCTTACAAATACACTTAAGTAAACAACAACAAACTGTAGAGGAAGAAAATGACCAAATTCAATGCCATGTTAAATTCTAATTGTCCAAGAAACTCAATCGATTTAAGGTTTATACAGAAAAGATGATGAGTGTATTGTGTACATAAATAAAAACAAACCATGTAATAAAAAGCCTGAGAACTGTGTTAAAACAACAGTGAAAAATGTTATTTATTTATTTATTTATTTATTTATTTATTTATTTATTTATATTATTTTTTTATTTTTAACTTCTTTTGAAAAAAAATTCTTTGTTAGTTTAGTTTTGTTGTGGGTAAGAAAGAAGCATCAAGACCAAAACTAGGCAAGAGCTTCACATTCAGTGAGACCACAATTGATTTAAGATCTTTCCTGAAGGTTTATTTTATGCCAGTCTATTCTCTCACTCCCACCCCCCAGGTTTTAGTTCATCAGCTCATGTATGCCATAGTAATGCAGTCTTTAAGGTCTCGTAATGCCCTTAGCTCTGAATGTACCACGGGATATCTTGACACCGACCATCAGCTTCTCTGGGCTTTTTGCTTTCTCTCAAATACATAGAGTCTGGAGATCCTCTTCTTAAATACTTGAAATGTTTGTTGGCTCTCCTCGAGGAAAATGAGTGAGTCAGAGTCCCTTTAGTTGATGATTTCATTTTACTATGGTTGTGAATGTGATAAATGTACCTGTCTCTAGAGAATGAAACTGCCAGCTTCGGGGAGAGCAAATGTGACTGTAACTGCCTCAATTTCAATGAGTTATTATTCTCTGAATCTGTTCTGCTTGTCCTGGGATAGTTGGTGCAGGGATTGTTTACAGCTATGTTTAGGAATAGGAGGAGTAAATAAAATGGCATCCATGTAAGGGGGGAAAAAGTGACCTTTATATAGATAGGTCCAAAGTAGTTTTGTTTCTAGTTAATATTCAGAATGCTACTGATTAAAGAAAAAAATACAACCCCATAATTAATAACTTACATTATTTCAGGATTATACCATAAAAAGAATCTCATGGGACTGCTCTGGGTTTTCTGGAAACTCACACCAATGTGTATCACAAACATATTGCTTGCAAACTTAGTTCCCCAAAATGTTGCCCAGGGAATTACAGAATTATATTTCAACACACTGGTTCATTTTACTTATGGGTACTTTTGCACATACACAGAAATCTTAACCTAAGTTCTTTCCTGTCTCCAGGGCTTCCATTTCAAATGTTCCTTACTTATTACTTCTTTAGGCAGGGTGTGCTTTGTTCTTCCTGTTATAACTTAAAATTACATCAGTCAATAGGGCATTGAAGTAAATGGATTTGAGTTCCAAAATGAAATATTTTTAGGTTTGGAAGTTTTCATTTTTCCACCATAGCTTTTGAGTATGTATAAATTGGGAACATTTCTAATATTTCGTTTATGATCTCAGTATCAAGTACCAATGACTAAGCCTTTGGGTACATACATACATAGGAGGTAATGGAATATACAGTCACTTCTGATCTAACCGTTCTTTTTGTGCTCTGTGAGATTTTCTTCTAGCAAAGATGGTGAGTCATGACTGATGTTTTAGAGTTCTTTTCATTCAACTAATCATGTGAATAGATGGTCTAATTTTCCCCTTGTATATATGCTATTAGTACTAAGGAAATTCTGTTTTTCTACTCAGTAGTATGGACAGAAACTTCATTTTCAATATCTGGGCTCTGAGGGATAAACTGTGAGATCCTGGAAATCATTATGAGTAAGGATAGAGTGTAAGAAAATTTGTAGGTCTTTCCTGCCTTGGTTTTACTACCTGTAAAATGAGTATAGCAATGATATCATGATTTATGAAGGTTCACTAAAGAACTACTTATATACTGCCAGGAGATTATGTTAATCATGCTTTAGAAACACTTGATTCTTTGAAGTTGCAAAATTATAGTTTAATTCATGCATATGTAGTGAGTTATTAAGTGATACCCTTATGATTTTGCAAGAGGTAGTGTAGTTCAGCATGTCTTAGGCTTTCATAGGAAAAGAATCCTAGAGTCTCATGGGTGAAGAGAGTAGAGGGAATCTGTATGAATGTCATTCAGGTGCTTGGATACCCTCTGTTGCATCCAGTCATAAGAAGTCTCCCATCATGGAAATTATTACTCCTCAGGGCAGCTAAATCCACTTTTAGAGTGTTCTAATTGTTGAAATAATTATTTTCTTAATGATTCAATTTCCTACCTATTAACTTATAAGATACATATTAAAAACTGACCGTATTCTGGGAACAGGGCTCAATTGAAGAGGAGTAGTAAACAATGCAAATATAGCACTTGACTTCATGGAATATTTGCTCTGCTAGTATAGGTCACACCTATCATCGTAATTCTTCTAGGCATATATCTAAAAAGCAAAAACAAAACAAAACAAAACAAACAAACAAAAACAAGTCCTCTTATTCTTTCTTGAATGCTCTTATTCAAATATTTGAATGATCTTCTTGTCTTAAAAAGAATATATGATATGAGATATGAGAATATGAGATAAACCTGAAATTTTCTTTGTTCATACTACGAAGTCTGGGCTATGTGCTAATTTTATTTTTATTTATTTTTTATTTATTTTGTTTGTTTTTTAAAGAGAGAGAGAACATGTGTGCGTGAGTGGTGGGGCGAGGGGGAAAGGTAGAGAGGGATCTCATGACCCTGACATCATGACCTGAGCTGAAATCAAGAGTTGGATGCTTAACTAACTGAGTCACTCAGGTTCCCCATATGCTGCTACTCTTAAAGTTGAGAATAATCTATTAAAAAAGCCCAAATTTTCAATAGCCATTAATGATCAATATTCCAGTTGCAAGTATGATTAGGAATTTAAGAAGGCACATATAACTTAAGTTTACCATCCAAATCTTACATCTTGAATTGAAATAAATAATATAATACGTGAGTGATTAGATTCTGCAGTATTAGACAATGTTTTCCTCAATCATTTACTTGAACCGGGTGGCTGTTTGAACATGAGCAGATTTCATATTTATTTGGGTTCCAAAGTCCCTATATGAACAATAAATGTTTCTTGAATTTATTTCTTCCCTTATTGCATTACTATTTTTGCTATATTTACATACTACTACGGGTATAATGCATATCTAAGTATTTTTTATTTAAATCAATTTATTTTAAGGGGCACCTGGGTGGCTCAGTTGGTTGGGTGTCTGACTTTGGCTCAGGTCATGATCTCACGGTCCTGTGATTGAGCCCCACAATGGACTCCACACTCAGTGGGAGTCTGCTTCTCCCTCTCTCTCTGCCCCTCAACCCATTGATTCTCTCTCTCTCTCTCAAATAAATAACATATTAAAAAATAAATCAATTTATTTTAAAATAATGGTGTATATCACATTAAAGATTTAAGTTACTATTCATATTTTTATAATACACTTTAAATTAACATATGGCTATTAAACATTTTAAAATTTCTATTTTATCACAGTTTGTAAAACACTGGGCAAGATGCTTTCTAATTCTTTTCCTTCACGGATAGTCAATGACTCACTATTTTTCACTGTTTCTGACTCTTTCCATTTAGGTACAATGTAAGTTTGCAAGTTATATGTCCTATAAAATATAGTGCCTATATTTTAAAAGTATTTATGTATAACTCTAATTAACTTAATTAGCTGTACAAATGCAGTCATTTTATTTCATGTTAGACACTTGAGAATGTGTGTGTGTGTGTGTGTGTGTGTGTGTGCAGGAGATAGTATATCATTAATGATATGAGAACAAAAGGACCTCAATTTGTATTCAAAACAGCTTCTTTTAAATGATTGAGGGTTAATATGTGTTTCAGGGTCAAACTACTAGTCTAAAACTTCTTTTTTAATAGAGTTGAAATGTTTTAAAATACCATCTGTAAAGACATATGTGAAACATTAAATTGGAAAAATTGTGTTCTTGATTTCTCTCACTTACATTGCTGGGTGTGCCTTGATCTCACATGCCCTTCAAAGTAGCCCGTGATGAAAAATAAGAAGAAAATGATAACGTCAAATGAGATGAAATAAAGTTCAAGCCAGACTAGTTAACACTTGTTACTTTGGCATTTTCCAGCCAGCCAACTTAAAAAATGCTTTGAATTATTAGTCAGTCTAAATATCTTCAACATTAAAAAGGAATTCTGAGTCCAACTTGTTCTGGTATAGTACTTTAATGTTGCTTAAAATAGATTTCCATTATATAGTATACAGGACATTGTTACATCAAATAATAAAATTAGGACATTACAGAAGCTAAAATATTGCCCTACTTTTCTATAATTATCTATGTGATCAACCCCTCCCTCCACAGACCCAAATAATCCTTACCTGACATTTTTGGAATGTTTTGAGGCTTCATAGGATAATAATTTTTGTTTTTCAAATATATGACTTATAATCTACATTTTATTTTCTCCACTGGAATTCCTTTCTCTTCTTTCTGAATATGCACTTTTCTTTTCTTTCTAAATCCTGCTCAAAATCCACCTCTTCAGTGAAGTAGTCCTTAATTTCCCTCTCCTAACATAAGCTACAAATAAGCTCCCCCTTTTGAGACAATGTAGCAATTTATTTCTACCCCGGGTAGAAATAGATGTATCCCAAATTTCTTACAATAGTATCTAACCTTCCTTTTTTTTTTTTTATTATGTTATGTTAGCCACCATACAGTACATCATTAGTTTTTGATGTAGTGTTCCATGATTCATTGTTTGCGTATAACACCCAGTGCTCCGTACAATACATGCCCTCCTTAATCTCCCTTTTTTAAAACAGTCATGTGTATAGTGATCTTTTATTTTGAAAAAAAGGTTTTTAATTCTCATGAGAAAATGTATGCAAAATTATTTTGAAACTCCTAAGTGCCATGAAATTATAGTGTTAGTCCTTCCTTAATTCTCCAACTTTATCCTGCACTTGAAGATTCTCTCTTTATTTAGTTACATTTTTGTTTTCACATATAATAAAAGGGAAGGTCCTTAAGCAAGAAACATGTATTAGATATTTGCGTCTATGCCTTTAACACCCTGCATGGTTCTGGAAAACTAGTATACTTCAGTAAATGCTGGGTGAATGCCTGGATAATGAATAAAATTACGTGGGATTTTGAGGAATAAACAACTAGGCCAATACCAGGCACTAATTTGGACAATCATCGTCAGTTCCCCTATCATTCACTTTGGTTAAAGCTACATCAGAAGATGGGAGGCTGCCAAAGGAAAAGTTTCAGGTTCTTTGGTGCTTTCATTATAAATTCAGGCCAACCCTCTAACAGAATAGGAAACTGATTTCCTATTGCCCCTTCCAAAATTAACCTTTAAGAGATTTTAACCAAGGTGAACTTTTAGTAGTCCAGGTTAAAGACTTTTTAGTTTCCCAGGTAAAAATGGCAGACTCCGAAGGAGTTCATTCGGCAGGTTCTACACATACCTGATATATTCTCAGAGTCGAGTCTAACAGTCTTTCATAACATATGGTAATGATTACCTATTTTCTTTTTCTATTTTTTATCATGTAAAAGTGAGGAGTAAGTGATGACTAAATGATATTTATTTTACTTGTTCAAATCTGAAAACTAATCCAGATTATAGTTTGAATTCTTTAAGAAATCATTATGAAATCTAAAAAGAATTAAAAACGTAAAAGCAGAAATGTAGTAACTAGATATCTTGAAGATTATTTGATAGCAAATATTTTTCATATTTATTTGTTTTCATTGTTTGAAAACAAAAATGTTAGCTCACGAAGTAGTTAGTTATTTTTAGGCAAATGTTTTCTTCCCTAAATAATTTTGCAAACAAGTATTGAAATTGTCCTTGTGTAATATTGTCTTCAAAATGGAAAAAAAACACATATGTATAAATCTAAAGTGATAGCAAAATGGTCTTACAAATTGCCTTTACTTTGGCCTGTGATGATATCGGAGAGTCAAGGGATCACAAGTTTATTCAATTAAATATTCCTCTTTAAAAAGTTTCATTTATAATAACTAAATTGATTTAATTTTTAATTATACTTAAATTACTCTTTCTTCAATTCTCTGGGTATTTCATGATCTTATTTATCTAAAAATCATAGGTATTATGAGACAGGTTGATTTAAGCAAATTAAGATAACTGTTTCTGAACTATAATTGTTAATGATACTATGACCTCCGTGTTGAGTAAATGTCTTCCGACGTGTTTTATAGCTAGAAATTTATTTTTAATCAGTGAGATATATGAAAAAGCGGTTTTAGCATTTCCACTTGCTAGATGAGAAAACAAAAGCAAGGAAAAGTTAGGGAACTTATATTTATAAGATAGTCAATCTGTTTTCTGTATCTGTGAGCTTGTTTTTTGTTTTTGTTTTTAAGCTGCCCACATAAGTGAGATTACACAATATTTGTCTTTTTCTTATTTTACTTAACATAATGCCTTGATCGTAATTCTGTCTTTATGTACAAAGTTACCATTTCTATGTTCTTGTCATGTCTAATTTTACATCATTTAATTTTCCTATAAATGTCCATTACATTGTTTTTAAAATTCTTTCTTTTCTTTGACTTAAGTGTGTATTTAGGCAGAGCTCTAATTTCCTAATTTGCTTCCCCCCACCCCTTTGTGTGGTGTGTGTGTGTATCGTTTCTCCAGAATCCAGCAAGGTGCTACTAATTCCTTTTCTATTGAAATGTGTCTCAGTGCATTAACAAGGAACACTAAGTTTTAAGATATTTAAATGTCCTTTTCTGCCCAGCATGTTAGCCACTTAGAGCCAGAAAGACCTGAACCTAAATCCCTATAAAGTCACTCCTCAGACCTTATGCAAGTTCAAACCTCTCTGTAAAGTAATAAAAGCAACTCACGGCTTGGCAAAGTGTTAAGAGAATTAGATACAATAAAAAAAAGCATACAGTCCCAAGCAGATACAAAAATCTGGTGCTTAATAAAGTTAGTTATATTTTCAATTATCGTTGATCTTAAAGAACTGGTATTTGTGGAAGCAGAGGAGGAAAAAAATGTGATGAAAGTCAATAGTGAATTAAGATTTGATTTACTGATTAAATTAAACTGTGTACCTATTAATTTATCATTATGTAACGTAGTATAATCCTGGTTTCTGTTTACCCTTGGATTGTTATATTTTGCCATTACATATATGCATAAAGCATAAAATAGTGCAGGGATGTTAAGTGTGGAATGCCATTAACTTTATTACTAAAAGTTTGGGATAAATGAACTATATATAGGTAGAAATATGAGTAAGATAGGATGTTTGTCCCAATAAAATGATAATAAAATCTTTATTGCATCCACATCATTACTTGCTATATTTTGCTTATGTTGGATATAAAGTAAAAAGGTATTGCAGATTCTTTCTCTGTAGCTCTTAAAAGCTTTGAATGATCATTTTTTGCCCCTTTCCACTTATAATGTCATGTTCTTTAGGCTTTAGATGAAAGGACAGGAAATAAAAATGTAATGGAAAAATGTATCCTAATTTAATCTGAATACTGTCTCCTAGTAAATAAGCTAAGCCCTGTAGAATATACCGTAGCTATAAGCAACCCGGAGACACTGTGCCAGAAAACATAAAAAAATGTCCTCTTTCATTCTTGTTATGCTATCCCTTGAACTCACAGTACCCGACATAAGTGTACTCTTGCTAAAACTCTGGACCTCAATGGATTCTTAAATTACAGAAGTAAATAACAATTATTTAGGTAGCTCTAATAGTGGACCTAGGCAATAGAGCCAGTTGCAGTAGCTTGAGAATGACAGGCTTTGCTCTGTACAAAAAACTCTTTTCTAGACCACATAACCATTACTTTAGCGAATGTGAATGAATTGTTAGTTTAAAATGTTTTTGTCATCTTATTTTTTCAAATTCTTTTATTAGTTATTAATGATTGCATTACTCTTGTTATAACATCCTTGTTGGTAGGTTTTACTTTAAAAAATGCATTATTACAGAGTACAAGGCACTATTCTTCGTTATTTACTAAAATGAACTCATACTTCTTTCCTTGACCTCTTGCCACAGTATAAATTATTAGAGTGAACTACTTTCATAGTGCTCTCTGCTTGATGAAACTTACAAGTATACCATTTGATAAGAAACTCTCTTCCCTCAGTCTCTCCTATATCCCATATATTGTCTCTCTTTTGTGTCTCTTTTTCTGACACACGGTATTAGCAGCTTCCCGTCCTGATGTCCATCTTCTTTTCAAATGTATTGTGAATATCCCTTTAACACATATAAAAACCACCACGGCCATGAAACGAGAATTGATGTGGATATAATGATAATTAAACAGGCTTAATGGTCTACCAGATGGGTTACATCACTTTGATTCAAATCCCAACAATTTCTACTCTACTTATGCCCCAATCCAACTCTCTTCATCCTTTCTCACTCATTCTGAGCTAGTGCCCTGACTTGTTATTTCTTTGGAACCAAGGCTATCCTACATAAAATCCTTTAACCTGCCTATTCTGCAAGTGAACATCATTCTGTATCTTGACTCGTTCTTTCCCTTTTTTTCTGGTTCAGAGAAGGAGACATTGATTTTGTTTTCCAAATATAGCCCACATTCATTGTCCCAAGTTTTTCCCATTATTGCCTTTGGAAACACGTTCCATATTATCTCCTTATATTCAGCATTTTCAGGTTTTGGTTATTTACTAGATCGTTCTTCAGAAGTTATTATTACACTCAGGACCCTCATATAGCCAACAAAGTCTTCACACAGTTTTCTATTTAGATATATAATTTTTCTTTTATTTACTGAATTCTGCAAATGACAGCATACATTTTCTACTTAATTTTATTCATCACCCATTTACTATTTATACTCAACTCTAAATCTTGGTCCTCCCCATCTTAGTCTATAAAAGATACACAGATTATTAACTTCTCTCCTACTTCTTACTTCTTCAGTCTCTCAAATTTTAAATTCCCCCTTCTTTTATTCTTTCCTTTGGTTTCCCTGATTAGTATTTCTCTGTTTCCTTCATGGATTTATTTCCTTCATCTTGCTTTCCTTAGATGTCCTGTGGATTTTGCCTAATTTCTATTTTCTCTCTACATTTTCTCTCTTGGTAATTTACTCATTCCTACTGCTACGTAGGGAGTTATCACTTCAGAAGCCCAAGTGCTTATTTCTTCCTCCAAATCTAGATGAATATTTCTAAATGAATGTTGAACTCTCCACCTGGATATCTAGTACTTTAGCTTAATTACACTTGTTTAGAGATGAATTAATATCAAAACCCTTGAACTCTCTGTTCTTTTGCTCTATTGTATGCCTGGTTTTATTAAAAGTTCTAACAATCATCTAATATCCAGATCTGTTTAAAACCTTCTTTAACTTCCCTCCACCTCATATATCCAGTTACATTCAGCCAAGATTTCAAAGTCTTTTACAACCTTTCATCAATCCCTATCTCCACTGCTATTACCACTGTCCTTATCAATTCACATTGTGATTGCCTTAGCTTCCTAATTGGTCTTATTGTTTATATTCATTATTTCTCTACTGTTTCAGGATGGATACTTTTAGGGAAAAAAATCTCTAATCTCATATTCTTAATGATGAAATGTCATTACTAAAGAAATACGCAACTTTCCCAGGTTGTCTACAGAATGGAGCTTATTCTTCTCGCCCTGAATTCAAGGTACTAGAATATTTGAAGTTCATTTTCCTTATGGCCTAAATTGTTATTACTCTCATACATCTAGCATAGTTTATAGACCCAAAAGCCCTTGAACAAAGGAGAGGTCAGGTCCCCTTGAGGAAGGACCCCAGTACACTATCAAAAATTATACTGTTAATCATTCTCCTAGCTTTTGCCAAAGGAACCTATGGCCTTTTATCAGAGTAACTGCATTAGCGAAAAGGAAAAATTCGGAATACCTGGGACCACTAGACATTTAGCTCTGAATTGGCACTAATTCCAAAATGTCACTCTGGCCCACCAGTCAGAGATGGGGCTTATAGAGGTCAGGCAATCAATGTGGTTTTAGTCAGATCTGTCTCACAGTAGACCCAAACCCATCTTTTGGTCATCTCCCCAGTTCCAGAATGTATAATTGGAATTGAGATACTCATCAGCTAGTAGAATACCCACAGCTTGTTAAATACTTCTTATTGACTTGGGGCCAGTGGTTGTACAGTTTCCTCTGCCTAGAATGCTCTTTCAGGTGCTTATAATGATCCAGTCCACACTTGAAGGTCTGTTTTGCTTTACCCATAATATGGAGGTATGTAGAGATTGCCAGACATAGTATCAAGGATTCAAAATCAGGCCTTAGGTTTAGTGAGTCATTTGCAAAACAGAATCACGCACTTGAAGCAGCAGGTGGGGTAGCGGGGAGTAACAGTAAGGTGTAGTTGGAGCCATACTGAGAGGGTGAGAAAAGCATAGTCCCTTAGCCTTGATGAGATTGTTACTTATGAAAGGAGACAACTGTTAGAGATGAAGAAGAAATACCTGTTTGGGTCAATTCCAAAACCTTTCTCCTAATCACTGGAATATTATCTAGGTTTCTCAAAAGAGAGATACTAGTCAGTCTCTGATGTGGTTCATGAGGCACTGTGTTCACAAATTCTTCCCTGAAACCTCTTAGTTAGTTTAGATTGAATTAACTTCTCAACCTCCACAATGCATTATTTCCACCCCTCTTTTAGGTAACTGATCACCTTGATCCAATGTTAAAAGTATTTCTGTGTGTATCTCCTCTATTATATTATAAACTCCTGGAGATTGGAAGCTTTGATTTATTTACATTTGTATCTCCACTTATACTCTGTATAATCCTAGTTGCAAAGCAGAAAGACATTAGTAAACATTTATTAAGTAAATTTATAAATAAAACATAGAAGATAATTATCTCCTAGTGGCAATCCATTCTGGAAATACTACTACTACTACTACTACTACTACTACTACTACTACTACTACTAGAAATAATAAAATAAAAGTTATTATAAAGTTTAAACTTATAGTAGGTAAATTTTCAAGAATTCACTTACACTTTTTGCCTAAGTTTCTAAGTAAGACAAATGCATTCAGAGTATATTAGAAGGAGGTTTTCAGGGTACAATAAAATGTAGCCATTATCACTTTAATTACAGATTAGAGGGAGAGAAGAAGATTTGTGAAAGGTGAAGAAAATTGACAATCTGTGGTTTCAGTCTCAGACGAAACTATGAAATGTTTAAACAAAGACATTTAATTTTTCTGAAATAATTTACTGTGTGTGTACTTGGGAGTGAAAATAGCCAGATCATTATAAAAAGGTGAAATTGATAATGCAACAGGGCAATAAATGGGGATATTCACAGAAGCAAGATGTTTAAATAGCCAAGATTCACATCTTTTCTCCCTTCCTGCCCTAAGGCACAAGTTGTTCTAGTTTGCTACATAAACTTTTAAATTAATTTTAAACATGGATAAACCAGCATAGTGAGATATGATAAGCCTAGACCTTTCTCTATAAATGCTAATATATTTGAGGAAACGTTTTGGATTTATGGAAGTTGGTTCAAATTCTGGTATATGTCATTTCAGTATTAGTAGGTGGCATATTACATGGAGCTCATTTCAGGAACATGATGACACACGGCATACCTAAATCTTTGCCTCAGCAAACAACGCTATGGATATCATTCAAGAAGAACTGTATTTAGCATTTATCGTCTACTGTGGTTTATGATATTAGCAATATTTAAAAAAAACACACATAATTTTTCTCATTTCAAAAAGCTTACACTCATTGACCAAGTCCTACCCTGCTTATAGCCCCAAAACTAGACCGGTTAATTCACAGTTTGATTAATCAGTTTGAATGCAAATGCCCACCTTTTTCTGGAAGTCTTGGTTGTAACAAACTTATTTTGGGAAGAAAAAGAAGCAGGAATCTGCATATTCCAAAAACACTATAATGAGTTCTTTGTAACGCAGGAGTCAATGATTATGAGTAAAGTATTGCTTATATTCCCTGACCCTATTTCCTAACTCATATTCAGTTTTGCAGATTTTGCTTGATTATTAGTCAGTCTTCTGACCTTCAACTAGTTAATGAGTTTTCTACAAAATCTCTTAATCTAAAGGTACTTTAGTTTTTAAAGAATGTATAGTTTCTTTACTGTCTACAATTTATCAAATCATGTTGATTGCATTACCTGTGAAAACCTTCCTCCTTTATTCCCTCCCCTAAAGAATGATCCATTATCAGTGTGCTGAAACATAAACAGACTTTCATCTAGACTTAGGCCTAAATTCCCTGTAATCCACTGATCCAGGCTAGCTAAGTGAGCCACAGAATGGATCGGTTGAATTATTATATAAATTCCCTTTGGAAAAGTTGAATAAAATGCAATGTCTCCAGGATGTTTATTCTGCATGAGTGTTGTAGAAAACCCACAAGCCTACTAAATTGGAAAAGCAATTTAAGTACTAATGCAGAGATAAGATTGCTTTTAAAAAGTATCACACCCTCTTCCCAAGTGCACTTTTGTTTATTCCCTATTCAGGCTGCCTTGGGGAAAGGAGAATGAAGTTAATGTTCCTTTGACATAAGTGCACCATAATGTTGGGTACCTTAAATATCTGAAGTGGATGGAATAGTTAGGTAGCTAATTTAGTGTATCGTGAATGGTTGTAGATAATGCATCTTCTAGTATTTTTCTTAACTATCCTTTTGCCTTTTTGCATGTCTCAGGTGTCAAAAGAGGAAACACAAAGACTCAAAGCAGTTAAGACGACAGGACTGTTTAGCAAAGAAAACTTAGCCAGAGTCCAAAGTCAGGGTTATGGTTCAAATTTTTGACCTTGGGCGATTCATTTGTGTTCTCTGGAATCTGTTTTCTTCATTGTGAAATAAGGGAGTTTGACTAAATTATCTTGTTTCCACCTTGAACTTCCTATGTATTTATAATGCCCTAAATTGAACAACAATAAAACAGACATTAATAGTGCACAATATTACGTAGCTATGTAGAAAAATGTGTTTTTCTAATGCGTTTATTATAAGTTCTTAGAAGGCAGTTGAGAACAATTGTGCCTCAAGTTCCAATTTCTTTATTATCCTTGTGGTCATTGAAATTTATTATTTATTATGCACTTACAGTGTTCAGTGCATTGTGCTGGCAATGATAATACTGTTTCCTATTTGGAGCAAATTTGTTTTATGATACCAAGGCTGTCCATTTTAAAATTACAATAGGTATCTATTATCCAAATTAATGTTGACTTCTCACCATAAAAAGTAACATTTTAAAAAGAACAATATATATAATAGGACAAAGTGATGTTACTTCTAGTCGGATCTGGTAACAAGAAGAGGCACAGTTTAACCTGACAAATAGTGACACCTCATTTTATCAGCATCACTTTCATTTGGCTTAGATATGTCTTCTCAATTCTGATATTGGGCTTGTGGTCAGGATTCTTATTCACTGACAAGCTAAATAACAAGGATGTTGTCAGATGTACTGCTGATGGAAATCAATCAGAGACTGTTGATGGAACTAACGTTTGTCTCTGAGAGTGGACATTTAACAACTTTCTAGGAAAAAAAATCGTCATTCTTGAAAAAAGGAAAAAAAGAACTTTAAATTTGAGAAATAAAAAGAACATAACAGTGATGGAGAATAATATTTTTAAATCACCACTTAAAGTTTGACCAAATTTTAAATATTAATACCTAATTAATATGTATGAACATAATTTATCAAAACAGTGCAAAGTTTAGACTAAAAAATAGTAATCACTTTTTTCTCTCAAATTTTTTAAGATCAATAATGGATAGTATTAAGAGTTTAGGGCTCGGGGTGCCTGGGTGGCTCAGTCGTTAAGCGTCTGCCTTCGGCTCAGGGCGTGATCCCCGGCGTTCTGGGATTGAGCCCCACATTGGGCTCCTCCGCTGGAAGCCTGCTTCTTCCTCTCCCAATCCCCCTGATTGTGTTCCCTCTCTCCCTGGCTGTCTCTATCTCTGTCAAATGAATAAACAAAATCTTAAAAAAAAAAAAAAAAGAGTTCAGGGCTAAAATTAGAAGCAAGAATATTAACGAAAAGTATTCAGGTCTGTAAGCTTGAAACAAAATGACAGCTCTATTTATCAGTTCTTTTTTTTTTTTCTATTTATCAATTCTTAATATTTCATCCCTATGACCTTGTAATGATTCATAGAGTGGTATTAAAAATATAAGAACTGAGCAGTGTATTGATTTTTGATATTTTGATCTTATGCTGAAGACGATTTCCTATTTTTCATTTTGTGACCTACTTAGGTCTTAAAGATATTGAGTAGAGATTGCCTGTATCCATTAGTGCATAAACTTGGTCTAAAGTTAAGAAAGACCTTAGAAGAGTTAGTTCTTACTTGCATTACTACTCTGTCTGTGCTTTAATTTTGGATGTTGTAGCCATTTTATAACAGAGCAAAGTGTCTAAGATTTAAAAATTCAAGGTACATTTCAACTGCACATTAATGTACTTGTACAGGGCTATCCAAGACTTGGCTCACAAATTCACTATGAAGTTTGTTGTTGAAGAAGAGGTACAGAGAGCCCCATTTTATGTGAAGAGGAGAGAACTGAATGTGGTTTAATTTTAGAGGATGAAAGTACAGTTGACCTTTGAACAACATGGGCGTGAACTGCACAGGTCCATTTATATGTGTATTTTTACAATAGAGAACTGCAAATGTATTTTCTCTCGTGATTTTTTTTATTGTAAGAATACAATATATAATGTTTAGAACATACAAAGTATGCATTAATCGACTGTTATTGGTAAGGTTTCTGGTGAACAGTAGGTTTTCAGTAGTTAAGTTTTTAAGGAGTCAAAAGTTCTATGCAGCTTTTTGAATGCATGGGGGTCAGTGCCCCTAACCCCCATGGTTGTCCAAGGGTCAACTGTACTTCAATTAAGAATTATTTTGGCACTTTGTGACTGACCTATTTTAGCTTGCTGAGGAAAAAAATTATCTGCCTCATTTTCCTGATAAGGCCTGAATGGTGTTGAGAAGATGTCAGGTGACCTTTCCTAAGATAAATTCACCCCAATATAGGTTTCTGGAGAAGTAAATTACCATCCTAAGGTTAGGTATCTCCTACGGGTTCATTTCTGTCGAACCTTGGAGACCTACCAGTTCACCTCTGTTGCTCCCATTTAAAAGTACTCTAAAGGCTAAGTGCATAGCAGAAGGCTGATTAGAAAAGGGGCGTTCGGATTCCAAAGAGCAATGGACTCAGGAAAGTGAGGAGTTTTGATGAGCAACAAGTCATAACTTCTGAGTTCAGTTACCTCTACCAACCTGCAAGTCCTCACATTTCCAGATTCACGGTTAATTTAGGCTGCAGGCCATGGACAGAGATTACTCTTTCAGAGAAGCTGCATTCATTTCTTCATCTGGTTGCAAGCAAGTTAATTCTTAATTATTGCCCAATTTTATCTCTGCTTTATAGAGAGTCACCTAATAAGTAGCAAGAGGAAACCAACACACTTCAACATTCTGGTCAAAAGCAGCTGCGTTGCCATGTATGTGGCCATGGCTAAATTAAGATCATTGTTTTCTGCCCACAACCCAACTAATAGGTTTTGATTATGGGAGTTCTGCATTTGGAGGTACCTGTTTACACATTAGTTATGACATAGGCAAAGCTGCTGTAGTGAAAGGTTCAAAAACTTAAATAGTTCAAACAGAGTAAAAGTTTCTGTCTCATGCAATAATCCAGAGATAGGCAGGTTGTCTGGAGGAGATACGTTTATAGTGTAAGGTTATCCCAAGTTCCTTTTTCTCTGTGGCTCATCATTTCTGAGAGTTTCTAAATCAGCTGTGCACCATATCTGAATTGCAGCCCATGGGTGAATGGAGGAGGAAGTGAAAGACATGGATTTTCTTTTAAAGAACTGACATGGGAGTTATATACATCACCATTTACTCACATTCCATTCATGAGAACTTAGGTTGCCACATCTAGCTGCCATGGAGACTGGAAAACGTAGTGCTTCTCTGCAATTGTTCATAAATACTTTATTTTAAAAATCTTACATTTCTAGCACTCAGAGTTTTCCCCGTAATATCCATGCAATACTGAAATGTTAGTTTATTTTCTTCAATGTGTTCTCTCCATAAAATATGGGCTCTTAGCCCGAGAATTACTTTTCTTTCAGTGTACTCTCTTTTTCTGTTTTTGTTTTTGCTGCTGCTGCTGTTGTTGTTGTGTTGTTTTAATTTTTAAATTTTTTTTTTTTAATTTTTGTTCCTTTAGCCAGCTCAGACATTTTGTTAGGGACAGAATAAGGACTTTCTACTGCACAGAAATTAATGAGTGTATGAAACTTTCTCCAAATATTCCTCTTTTATCACAGGCATTTGCTCCTTAAAGTCTGGTTTTCTTGTTGAGTAGCATCAGCAGAAAGCAGTAGAATTGCTGAGAAATAAGCATATTAGTTATAGCCAATGCTCTGGAAGAAGGAATGGAAGAAAACAGAGAAAGGAATGGTGTTGAAGAAAACAGTATTGATCTGACCCATCCATTAATGGAAAAGGGCTGAAGATGTGCACTTCAACTAGCAGAGGTGAGTGAGGAGAGTGAGGGCAGACTTTCTCATTCTTTTTACAAATTCCTAGGTTGTTTGGATATTTTCGATGAACATGCACTATCTTTGTCATTTTTAGAATACCAGTAATTAAAAAAAAAATAATACTAAATGAAAATCAAGTAGCCTCATTTCTGAAATTCAGAAGAAGACACAGATTCCAAGTAGCTTCCTACACCATCTTTTCCTCTAAATTGTGGTGGCTGTATTTCTTCTTTGATGCTTATTGAATATTTTTTCCTCCTTATTTTTAAACAATTTTGTCACTCTTTTTTATATCTGGGCTTTCAGCACAGTGAAGTGGGAGTAGGAGATAGAGCAAAATACATGTAGTAGGCAGCTAGAATAGGTTTGTAGTCTAGAACTTCTGCTTACTTACTATGGGACTGAACAGTTCACTGAATTTCTCAGACTTCGGTTCCTCACCTGTAAAATGGAAGTACGTTTAAGTGCTTACTTGTGGTCATCTGATACTTACAATACCCTTGGGTAGAAATGAACCTCCCCATGTACAGCCAAATAAAGAACAGAACTGAATATTGAACCCACCTTTGTCTGATTCCAAACTTCATTTGCTTAACCTCTGAAGATTATCTGAAATCTGTAAGTATTGGTTTCTGAAATACGTAAGGGTCTATTTCCATCTACTTAAAGGAGTTTCTAGTTGATATTTGCACAAATCTGTCAATAAATACCACCGATCAAATCATTCAATAATACCTGGATCTCGTAAAGATGTAGCCAAGTTTCTGTGAGATGCATTCAATATCTTACAATGGAGAACACGCCTCTTTGGGAGAAATACCCTATCTTTCAAACCTCAACAATCAGAACATTTACAGTGATTAAATTTTACTAACAGTGGATACCCTATTTCTAAATTTTTCCTGGAAAATGAGTAATTTACCAAAAGACACTTACCAAACTGGCATTATTATGAATTTGTTCTGTTCTTCGTCTTGGGTAGCTTCTGGCAGATAATCAGTATTGGTGCTTCAATGCCTGTACATTCCTACAAGGAAAACAGCTAATTGTCTTCATTTTTTCCTAATGTACTCCTGGCAGCAGACACATAAACCTGTTTGTGGTAGTCCCAAGTGAACCACAAGAATTAATTTTAATGGATATCACGAAAACATTGAGTTTATGCTGGCACATTGGTCATCACCAATAGTGATTATTATGACAAACATTAGTTTAGATAAAGGTGGATTAGGTCATAAAATTCTAGAATGTGTGCAGTAGCCACAAACCAACAGAAAATGGAATGATTTCACTTAACAAAAGAACCTTGCAGAAATAAGGAAATTAAAAACTGGTTTACTTACGCTTTAACTCACTTTTGTATCTTGGTATAGAAAGTGTTTTTGAAAGTGCCTATGATTTGGAATTCTGAACTGCCTTTTCAAAGATTGTTGTCATCTATAAAATATATGTGGAATCTATATAAAATACAGTGTTCTACACCCCGCAAGAACTTCATAAATGTTACTTGCTATAAAGCAGTGGAGGAGGTTTTAATAAGAGATTTTAACAGTTATTCAAAATTTATAAAACATGAAGGCAATTTTTCAAAATACGCAAATAATTCAGATAATGGCAAGTTTATCCCTTTGATTGTAGAAATTCTAGGCAGGATGACATTTAAAAAATCCTTCTCTTTTATGAAGAATTTAACCACTTATGTGGTATTTTCTTGCTTATTCATTTACTGAACCAGAGATTTATTGCTTAAGATGTGCCTGCTACTCTCCTTTGGCCTAGACTGATTGTCTTGTTTTAGGCCCAGGGACAGGGTCCCAGAATGAGTGCTTGGTACATAATAAGTGCTCACTAAGTAGTGGCTTTGATTTTTAGATTTGTTTTATTTTTACTTACTTTTGCACATAGTGACTAAAATTTTTGATAATACTTGCTTTAAATGTCACCACTACTTTGGAGCATTTCCTGACTTCCTCTTATCCACCTGATTGCTATAGTTTCTGTGTCCCACCAGCAACTTATTTGTACTTTATTAAAAAAAAGAAAAAGGAAAAGAAAAGACAGAAAAAGGGAGAAAAAAGAGATATATAATGATTTTTATTTGCTTACACACATTTCCTCTAGTAAGTTGTAAGCTTTCTTAGAGAGAATTTTGTGTGCATCTATCTTTCCATCAGGCACTCTGTCTATTCTCAGTCTTTAACATGGTGCATGACAACTGATAGATACTGAATGTCTGGGCATACTCCCCTTTGGGATGTTCTGTCCTGGTTCTGGGACAGTCACTACCAACAGATGGTGCTGTTAGGTTGTAAAGTTCTCAAGAACAAAGCTCTTGAGAGCAATGTTTCTCAGAACTCGCTATGCATTGGAATCACCTGATGGACTTGATACAACACAGATTCCTGGGTCCTCCCAGATTCTGATTCAGTCATTTTGGGTGGGGTTCAACAGTTGGCATTTCTAACAAGAATGCAGGCGCTGTGGTTCTGAGGACTACGTTGTGTTAACACTACTCTAGACCACTTGTTGTTGAGGCATAAAGGGGTATTTATTCAAAGCAGTTGTTCTTTGATTTTTTAACTAAAATAAATCTAATTAGGTGTTTATAAGTCTATTTATATGTTTGGTGCTTAGAAAGATTATAGGTTATAGTAAAATATTATTTTTCAGAGAAATTTAAAATACATAATTAAGCCAATTTGAAATTCCCTTGCAGTGTAACTGCTATTATTTCATATCATTTGTCTTAATCTAAGTATACGTTTCCTTTCACATACAAATGGTATAAAGTAATAGGAAAAACTTATACCTCAGTTCTCCATTCCATTCATTATTCAAGAAAACCACTACTAACAGTTTTTCTTTCCATAAGCATTCTATGCAAATACATATATATCATCGATGCATTTTTTTATACAGATGGGATCTGAAATTTTCTTACTGCACTAAATATATCAGATAATTTTTCATATCTGTATTTGAAGTCCTTATGAATAAATTAATTTTAGTCAGTTTTGTTCATGAGTTCTGTCACAAAACAAATATTAAACACCCTGCTATATGTCAGATATAGCCAGGTACTGGAGAAAGGCATACAGTAAGATGAATAAAATATGGTTTGAGTTCCAATGAGAGATATAAATTCCTCCCTCCCCTCTCTTCCTTCCCTTTTTCCTCACAATATAAACATACTGAGTGCCTACTCTATGCCAGGCACTGTGTTAGGCATTGTGAATACAAACAAATAGGTCAACAACCTATTGTTGACCCTGCCTCCAAGTAGGTCCATAGACTGTGGTAAAGATAGAGAAATGTAAATAATTATAAGGCAGTGTAATGAATGTATACTATAGCCAGGTGCAAGGTATCTTAGAATGGTCACTTCAGCTTCAGAGATAAAGTCTACCAAGAAGAAAAATTTCTTGAGATTGCACTCAGAAGTCAAGCATGAAGGCCTGACTGTTCTTCATGGAATCTCAGAGAGAATAGTAATAGATTCCCCTTAGGCTATTGGTGGAGATTTCAAAGGGTACACAGTGAGGGGAATTTAACCAGATGAAGAAGGTGGTAAGTGAATTAACAAGAGAAAAAAAATTTTTAAAAAAGAAAAGAAAAGAAGATATATTACCATCATGATATGGAATTTTGTGATTTTAGCATTTACTTTAGGAAGCAGTTTAAGATCAAAAGCTTAGGTAAGAGGCCATTGTAATAAAGAATCATAAACATTGTAATGAAAAGTTTGAATTTTATCCTTGGGAAGCACTAGCCGTTTCAAGTAGGGAAGTGACATGATCTTTTTTTGGTGGTGTTTTTGTTGTTTTTTAAAGAGTTATTTCTCTCAGCTTTGTATAAGATAGATGGGGATAGGAAGCACTTGCAAGAATGGAGATGAGTTTTGTAGTGAAGTGTTTCCGTAATAGCAGCAAGAGATTTTGTGAACATGAACTAGGCTACAAACACTACAGATATGTGGGTGGTGTGTGTCTTCTTGCCCATACAATCCCTCCTACCTAGCATATTACTGTCATTTAGTAGGTACTCAGGAAATATGCATTGACTAAAGTGACAATGAGTTCTTTGTTGAATTTTGAGAAACAAAGATGAATCATGAGATAAAATGGTCTTTGAAAGGGAAGGGAATTAACTTGGTTTTGGTTTTGTTAGCTGTAAAGTATATATGGGCCACTGAGGCACAGATGGCCTTAGAATGGATTTTTCCTCTTTTACCTGACAAGCTTCTGGGTTTCGCAGATTCCCTTCTCTTCTGGACTGCCTTCTTCTACAGTGTAAACAGAATATTTGTCTATGCTGTCAGTGTTATTTCTTACGAACATGTCTCAGTGTGAATATCGTTCTTACCATTATTACTTTATTCAGTTAGTGAGACATGGCTCAATTCAAAATCATGGTGTCCACTCATATTTGTTATGTCTCCTGAGGCCCACTCATTCTTCTGTATGAAACTGAGTTTCACCTCTGTAGATTTGCTAATCAAAGTAGGACCACTTTCCTCTCAGAAACTTGGCTTTTGAGGGGTGCCTGAGTGGCTCAGTGGGGTGCCCGGGTGGCTCAGTCGTTAAGTGTCTGCCTTTGCTCAGATCATGATCCCAGCATTCTGGGATCGTTCTGGGATCGAGCCCCGCATCGGGCTCCCTGCTCAGCAGAAAGTCTGCTTCTCCCTCTCCCACTCCCCCTGCTTGTGTTCTCTCTCTCTCTGCCTCTCTCTCTGTCGAATAAATAAATAAAATCTTTGAAAAAAAAAGAAAAAAAGAAAAAAAAGAAACTTGGCTTTTGAAACCCTACCTAGTTTCTCAAAGGAAGTTATTAAAAAACAACAACAACAACAACAAACAGCTATTTTAGGTAAAGATAATAACCTACTTCAAAATGAACATGGTAGACTAATTTTAAAATAGCAGCATGAAGGTTTTCTCAACTATGCTGTCCTGTTTATCTGGATTTTTACTTGTTGACTTAGAAAAAGCTTGAAATTATTTGTCAAATATGCACATATGGTTGAATCTTTTTGTCTACTTAAAAGAGAACTAATAAAGATATCCTGGAGACTTATTCTTTTTAGTACCCTCCCTCCTCCACAGCTCTTTTGGTATTCATATCTTAATACTGAATTTCTCATAGATCTTAGATACCCTCAAGATTTTATTATCAAATCTTTGCTTGGTAACTTGAACAATTATGCAACAACATTACATTTCTTAAATTGAAATAGATTTTAGAAATCTCACACTCTTCTTTATCCCTCATTCTGCCTTAGCTTGGACATCGTCAGTTATAGGCAGCATTTCACATCAGAGAGAAAGACAGTCGTTGTCTCAGGAAATTATTCCGTATTGAGCTAATAGTCCTCATCCTATAAAGTACATTTACTGGTGCTAGACCAGCATTAGACAAGATAAACATGGCATTTCCAAGGGAGATCACGGCATCTGCCCCCAACCCCTACCACCTGTTGTCATTGCTGTTTGTACATGTTTACCTGACTCTGATTTTCTTTCAATGCTTTTTATGGAACATCATTTTCGAATCCCTTCATCATCCAAATATTCTTATCTGTTCTAATATGTTAGTATTCTTTCTGTGGTGTCATGGAAACAGGGTCCTTCTCCTTTTCCAAATGTTTTCCCTTCTCTATCATCCAATAGACTTTTTCTGTTGGTTTTATTAATAGGAATCTCAGAACACATTTTCCCCATAATCCACACATAATTTTATTCAAGCTAGATAACTGTGTATTTTCTTAAGGACATTTGTTTAATACAAAGGATATTTCTAAAGTGATATAATTAATAATTACATATTAACATTATTATATGTTCACTAAATTACAAGGTTGTGAGTCTCCTGTTACTAGAAGTATTAAAGCTGGGCTGTACAACCAGATGTTTGAAAATTTGGAGAACTTTGTGTAGCTGGTAGTTAGTCCAGGTAGATTAACCTTTACTTCCTTTATTTTTTTTATTTTTTTATTTTTTTAAAGATTTTATTTATTTATTTGACACAGAGAGAGACAGCCAGTGAGAGAGGGAACACAAGCAGGGGGAGTGGGAGAGGAAGAAGCAGGCTTCCAGTGGAGGAGCCTGATGTGGGGCTCGATCCCAGAATGCCAGGATCACGCCCTGAGCTGAAGGCAGACGCCTAACGACTGCGCCACCCAGGCACCCCAACCTTTACTTCGTTTAATGGTCATTTCTACTATGATTATGATTCGAATTAAAGTTGGAATCTATGAAGTATCTTAAACATGTTATCAAGGCTATCTTAGATTCATAGAAAAAATTTCCACTGCAATGCTTACAATGTGAGAATGCATTATTGTGTCATTCAGAGAAGCTGAGACACTGGACCTTTGGGTTTCAAAAATGTAAGTGCTTGGGAATGAACGTATTCTTATTTTCCCTTAGAGATAATTCACAACACCAATATAAGACTTAAGTACAGTTTGGGGGAATAAAAAAATAATCTTGGTCTTCTAGCACACTGTTTCCTTGACAGCAATGATAGTGAATTTCTGAGCAAGAAACAAATGATAGGAATATAGTTATCCTACAATATGTTTCTAATGAATTACTAATATTCATATTAAAAAAAGAATTTTGTATTAAATATCATGTTGTGATTAGATTCACAATAATTACAAAATACATTGGAAACCCAGTTGGTGCCAATAGTCAAATAATGAACTATGTGAAGGGCAGAAACCTCTTAATTTTAAGTACTTGTTAATTATTTATAAGTGCATGAAATCTGTGATCAAAACACTGAGGAATATTCCTAAACAATAAATTGGTTCTGAAAGATAATGGGGCATTTATCATTTTCACTAAATGAGACTATTAGGATATATCAATCCTCAGATGAAATAACCAGTATCTTTCCATGGAATTGTCTTTTTTCTTTTTCTTTTTTTTTTTTTTAACCTAGGTATTTTTAATAGGGTAAACTTTAGGAGTCAAAGTAAAGTTCAGGGTTTGCTACAGGCTAAGTGGCTCCCTTCTGCTCACTTGAAAGTGCTGTAACCAATTTTAAGTATGGTGCCGTTGAGATTTGAATATATTCCAGGAAGAGCAATGCAGACATCTTTTGATTTTCTTAATTTGGACAAAATTTTTAACCAGTAACTTTGTATTTTGTTTATTGGAGGCTTTTTATTCTCCCCCCCCAAAAAAATCTTAATGAAGAAGTCAATAAGATCAATTCATTTAACTGAGATTTTTGTATAAACTTAAATGGTATTTATTCATTTCTACAATGGATAATCAAGAGCTAAATCTAATACATAACGGTATCATTCCCTGGAAGTTTGTAGAAATAGAAGACTTGAAGAAACCTTTTAGAAACTTTTAATATATCTATTGACCATGAATTAATCTTGCCTTATTGGTAGCCACACTTAAAAACAAGAAATAACAAGAATCTCTCAATATGTTTGTCTATACACTTATTTTTATTTCAAATTTCACAGTTAATTATTAGCTACACTGTCCAAGTGCACCTTTATCAACAAGAAATAAAGAGCTATGTGATATTTATATAAAATTTGCATATAATTGCTAATATTGCAAACCATAACCTTTTTTCTGTCTCTAGCACAGAAGCTTTAAAATAATATAAAAATATTTTGCAGTATGTTTCTAGGTAACATTTAGTTATTCAATATGTGTGTGTTTTATATTAATAGGAAGTATATTTCTGTTGTATCTACTTAGATTGTGTATTGATGAATAATGCTTTTTCCCAGTAAAATTCTGTTCCGAAAGGATGAATTAATAAAATGTGCCATGCAATAGATCGTACCTTTAAAGCACTTTAAGTGGGAAATATGGGTCAGGACTTGTTTCTGGAATTTGAAGGGATGGATGTAATACAGAGAAAAGTTGTCAGAGGAGAGAGATTGCACACTCCTATTTTAGTGGTATAAACAGTTGGTTTAAATTGAGTGTGTGTGTATGTGTGTGTGTGTGTGTGTGTGTGTGTGTGTTAAGCATCAAGAGTCGTGGGGAAAAGATTGGAAGACAATCTAGGGGAAAAAAGGAAACAAGTGAGATGTCTAGTTTAAAAAGTAGAAAACTAGGTAGGGAGGTGGAGAGGTTGAAAGAAGAGCCAAAATATATCCATATTGAAGGGTGATCTGAAGCTTTTATTTTTTATTTATTTATTTTTTAAAGATTGTATTTATTTGACACAGGGAGACTGTGAGAGAGGGAACACAAGCAAGGGGAGTGGGAGAGGGAGAAGCAGGCTTCCCGCGGAGCAGGGAATGATGCGGGGCTGGATCCCAGAACCCTGGGATCATGACCTGAGCTGAAGGCAGACGCTTAACCGACTGAGCCACCTGGGCGCCCCTGAAGCTTTTAGATAATACAGAGTGATTAATTTTAAATCTAGAGTCACTGTTCTCTATCTTACCATATTTTTTGAGAACCAGTCTTTAAGATATTGTGAGAAATTCTAAAATGAATTTGCATCTGACACTTATCCTAGTGGAATAGCTACAATCTGTTTACAAACGACAATGATTTTAAATATTGTAAAATGAAAAGGATTACAGTGTAGATACAAAGAATGTATTCTAGTAGGTGAAATGAGGAAGATTCATTTCTAAAAACTTTCAGGAGAGTAAAAAGTACAAATTTTTAAAAATTCACTTTCTTTGTGCTTCTCTTATTACAAAGATAATATGTGGTTATTGAAAAAATTATAAAACATAGATAACCCAAAACTAATAAATTAAAACTGCCTATAATCTCACCATTCAGAATAAACCTAGATTAAGAGTTTGACAATGAAGGCTGAATGAGAAGATGCAATTAAAGCCAAACATAAAACACATATACAGTAGTCAATGACGAAATATATGTAGGAGAATTGTCTTGTGCAAGTTTGAACTCAAATTTGTATTTTTAAAGGTAGTTTACATAAGATAGGAAAGAAAATTGTTTTTGCTTAAAGAAATAATGGCACTTCCCTTGCTTTGAAGTCTCAAACAATAGCCAGAGACTTGTTATAAGATTAAAGGAAAACAAAGGAGTCAAATTACATAGAAAAGGATAAAACTAACAAGGATTTTGTTAATGTTGAAAATGTAACTAAAAGGAGAAAGACAAAAAAAACATATCTCCAAGTCTATTGAAAAGGAATGTCCATAAATTAAATAAGGAAAACTAAACTTCTGAATTAATTCATAAATTGAGCAAATGTTCAACTCACCAGTATTTTTTTTTTTACTTGTTTTGTTGGGGGGGGGGGGGGGAAGTTCTGCCGTAGTTGAAAACAGCTACTGACAAAAGACAGTGCAATTGTTAAGTACCCCCTCCCAGAAACAGCCCACCTTCGAGTAATAGGTGAGTGATGCCAGATGTCTTTTCTTCTGTGTCTTCCTCATTGAACCATTAGATAAAACGAACAAAAACAACAACAACCACCAAAAACCAACCAACCAAACAAACAAGAAAATGAGAAGAAGTAATAAGAAGGGAAAGGTTAGAGTTTAGAGGAACTTGTTCCTTAGCCACACTGTAAAATCTTAACTAGAATAGCCACACCAAGGAAGAGGCATGCAGCTGTTGGGAAAAAAGTAGTTAGCATGAAGGGGTGGGAAGTACTTAGTCTGAACAGAAATGCCTGATCAGGAGCCCGGAATTGGCATCTGATGTATCAGTCATTTGGGTTAAAAAGAATTATTTCCTTGCAGATTTCTCCAAAGTAAGTTTTCATAATTGTAATTATTGCCTCCTGTTAAATGTATAAAAGTAATGCGGTATTATTCTATTACTGTACACCTTGCCTCAATCATAGCATCAGCTAATATTGAAGGCTTACTTTGTGCCAGATTCTGTTCTAGGGGCACCAGAACTTCCTAATTACATGGTTTATTTTTCTTTTTTCTTTCTTTCTTTCTTTCTTTCTTTCTTTCTTTCTTTCTTTCTTTCTTTCTTTCTTTCTTTCTTTCTTCCCCATCAGTGCTTCAAAGGAAGCTAAATACTTTGTCTTTCAGGAGATTATGCCATATCACTTTAAAGACTGGGCAGACACTTCTAAGATTTTAGGACATTCAATTCGAAAATGTCATTTCTTTGCTGCCAAAAGCAACCACGTAAATACAGAATGCCTTATCATTCAGCGATAGCGTGTGCCCCATCACCAAACAGTATTTATGTGCGGACCTATGTAATGAATGCATCCTTCTGGTACCTAAACAAAATGATTTGCTAAGTCAGCATGATGATATGGATTAACAATCAGGCAGAACAAGTCTGGGGTCATGTACCAAAGAAATCCTATCCAAGGTCAAAGATCTTTATTGGAAATACTGAGCTGAAAGATTTCACTGAATTTTGTTATCTCAGCAGTGCACTAACAATGAACAAAAGACAAAAACCTCAAAGGTCAGCATGTCTTTTGGGTAGCTAGCAAGCAAGTAAGCGTTTCAGAAGCAAGATAAATGGTTCCAAAGCATGACCTGATCTAATCCACATCTAATTCAGCATTATGCCTAAGTGCCTTTGCACATGCTGCATGAAACAGAGCCCCCTTCTTTTTATCCACCTGTTTAATCCCCAGTCATCCTTCAGGAAAGTAACAATATAATGAGGATAATAATGACTGTAGCACTAACTATAAACTCACATCTTTGAGCACTAATCCAGATGCTTTCAAAGCAACATCTCATTGAAATTTCTAAGTGACCTAAACGACACATATTACTGTCATCACATTTATGAGAAAATTGAGTTTAGCAATAGTAAAATAATTTGCCTAACACTACATAGCTAATATGTACCATAGCTGGGTTTCAAATACAGTTCTCTTCTGTGTGACTTTGAAACTTTTATTCTTTCATGTATATTCAGGACATGAAAGCAAATATTATCTTCTCTATAAAGTCTTCCTTGATCCCTCCTTCAAGGTTCTATTACTCCTATACTCGCCAGGGTTGGGAACTGCCCTGTATCTCCAACTTTTGTGCTCATAGTGCCTAATACATACTGATTGTAGAAAATATATTGTATATTAATGTATAATTTTCACTTCTATCTCCACCAAACAAGTCCCTTGAAGGCAGGAACCATCTCTTATCTTTGATCTTTATTTACTATGATAAGTAAAGAATGGATGAAGAATTAATTAGCACAGAGAAATCAAGGATGATTTTAAAGAGAGAGAGAGCCTTTGAGAAGAGCATGGAGGTAAAGGTATAGGGCTGGTGAGAGAGGAAAGGAAGCATACTAGGCAGATGGAACATATGAACCAAAGCATAGAGTCTTGAGAGTGTGTTGTGCTTGACAAATGCTGAATAGTCTTCGGTGATCAGTGTCAGAAGCAGATTGATGGAAATGAGAATACTAAGAGGTAGAGCTAGAAAAGTAGCATGGACCTGTTTATAAAGGAACTTAAATTCCGGGCTAAAAATTGGAACATCATTATGTGGGCAATGGCAATCATCAAAGAGTTTTGTGTTGGAAAAAGCCATGTTCAGATAATTGCTTTGAAAGACTATCTTCACTTGCAATGTGGAAAGAATGAATTAAAGCAAACTGAGAGAACAATTAGCAGACTGCTGTAAAAGTTTTTAAAAGTAGAAATTGAGGGCTGGAACCAAAGCATTAGAAGTGAAGATGTAAGGATTCTATTGATCTGAAAGACATTACAGAAGTGAAATCAATGGCATGTGTGGGGAGAGGAATGCATTTAAAGTATCTCTAAAATAACCTAGTCCATGCTAGAAGATGATACCAAAAACACCAGGTCAAAAATCGATGTGAGAGCTAAACCGTACAGTTTGGGATGCATTTTGTTTGTGCTACCTTTAGGACAACCATAAGGTCCTCTCCCAAGAGCATATTAGAAATTCAAATTTAAACAAAAGTAGTTGAAACTTCTGAGTTCCACTTGGGAGCTGTTAGGAAATAAGGGCTGTTGGAACTTGGGGCATCAATGAGTGATCCTGAGAAGAGGTTATTAATTTGGTGCTTCAGACTTCAGTGCTAATTTTTAAGAAACAGATGTTCTACTTAGGAAAAGGGATCTGCTCTCTTTCTTCATTCATTGTGGTTATATGTTTAGCAAGTGATAAATAATCCCCCACACACAGTAGGTGCTCAATATATATTTAGGGTAGCTGAATTAATTTGGTTTGAAGACACTGAATGAGAGTAACAGACAAAAAGTCCTTAGAGGAGGGAACATGGATAGAATGATAATATAATAAGAGACAAGAGACGAGGCGATCAGGCAACAGTACAAAAGAGACAGAATACTTTTGGGGAGATACACAGTTAGGATCAGCAGTATGACAGCTGGGATTTAAACGCTACTTCCCCACTTAACTGTCTTTGTGACCATGAACAAATGATTCAAACTATCTGAGCATGAGTTTCCTCCCCTAGGAGATGGTGCTCATAATGGCTCCTACAGTAGAGGGCTGTTGAGGTGAGGGTTAACTTAGTAAGTGGTTACATCAGGAGTGGGATCAGGTAAAAGCGACTACAAACTTGATGGTAGTGGCATAAATGTAATGATAATAATGGGGCTCCTGGGTGGCTCAGTCAGTTGAGTGTCAGATTCTTGGTTTCACCTTGGGTCATGATCTCAGGGTCACGTTCTCAGAGTTGTGAGTTCAAGCCCCATGTCACATCCAGCTCGGTGCTCAGTGGGAAGTCTGCTTGAGATTCTCTCTCCCTCTCCCTCTCACCCTGCTTGCACTCTCTCTCTCAAATAAATAAATAAATCTTGAAAAAATGTAATGATAATTAGTCAGATGTTTATCTGATTCTGGCTTGATGGTGTCAGGGTGATCACAGATGTTTGAGGCCTGGGATGGTGGGTCTCCCAAGAGGTGAAGGAAGGCATCACTGAGATGTCTGATTGTATTCATTTTCTCTTGCTGCAGTTACAAATTACCAAAAACTTAGCAGAGTAAACAACACATATGTCTTATTTTACTGTTTGCTAAGTCAGAAGTTCAACACAGGTCTCACGAGGCTAAAATGAAGGTGTCAGCAGGGCTGCGTTCCTTTCTAGAAGATCAAAGAGAGAATTTGTGTTCTTGCCTTTTCCAGTTTTCTGAAACTGCCTACATTCCTTTGATGGTGGTCTCTTTCCCGTCTCTTTAAAACTGTCAATAACACACCTCCTTGACCCTTCTGTTGTCACACCTGTGCAAGTTCTCCCAGAATACCCAGGCTCCTCCCCAGGATGCAACCTGTCTTGCCAATTTCTTATATTTCCTTACAGAGATAGTTAATGTATATATGTGTAACAAATATGTTTAGTCTTTACTCGGATGGTAACAAAATGACACACCTTTCTATAACCTTGTTTTTTTTTTTTATTCAATAAAGTAGCTTAGAAATATGTTTCTATCAGTATATAAAGAGCGACTCATTCTTTTTTATCTGAACAAAATCTAGGTAATCTGGGATTTTCTGACCTTTTCCATGTAAGTCCTTGTTTTTAGCAGAGCTGCAAATAGGCACGAGGAGGAAGGCTGGTTTAACAGAGCTATTTTAACTCAATTAGAAGGAAGAGAAGAAAAAAAAAGGTCATTCCACACTCTCCCACCTTGAAATGAAAGAAAGAGAATAGAGTTTGAAGATGCTCTACTTCCTCCAAATTCACTGCTAATTCTATTTTAATGCTAGACCTTTGTATGATTAGCAATATTATAGTTCAGATTATAGTGCAGTCCTGGGGGGTCTAATTTTTTATACTGTCTTCTTATTTAGGAAAAAGGTCAGTTTAAAAAAAAGAGTATATCAACTTCCTATATCAAAGGTATGGTAAAAAGCTATTACTATAAAGATAAATATAGTATTTCAGAAAGTTATGGTATTCATTTGCTTAAAGATTGCATAAAAAGAAGGAAAGCATCATATTTTTAGCCACAAAATCTTATGTTAAAAATGATAAACGTTTTGAGTAAATGTCCTTAACATTCTTTCTAAGTATGAAATTACAATAGGATGAAAAAGTTGACACTAAAAACCACAGAGTGCCTGTTATGTGTGAAAATCCACCCGAGTTTTTAATTAAATTATTGCATTTAATCTTGAGAACAGTTTTGAATGATGAGTATTATTATTTATTTTACATAAAACACCTTTGACCATTACCTTTGACTATTTCTAAGTATCTCTCTCTATATTCTATTTTTTTTAAAGTAACAGAGCATGCATTTATTTTAGCCACAGATGTACTCCAAGGTAACTCCACATTATAGATTGCAAGGAAGAACAAGTAGATCTTGTTTGAATTCTAACACTCGCCACATGTGTATTATTGAATATCCAAGACTGAGAATTAAAATTGAACTATCAGGATTGTGCTCAATCTGGATGTGTGAATGTTTATAACAAAAGGAGACAAACGAGATGAAATTTGACATGGTTATTTTCACCAACAACAAACATTTTAAGAATCTGCTGGACATAGGATATGGTGATAGCTACTGTAAACATGAAGATTTTAGGTTAAACAGGTTTTTCTAAATTAGTGATTTTAGGACATAGCTCAAGTGTCATTTTATCTAATGGCCACAAGCAGAGTTAGTCATCTATCTTCTTTAAAGCATGTTAAAATTGAAACATAAATCTGTTTCCATATCCAACTCAAGTATCAACAAAAGATGAGTGCCTAGAGTGTAAGATCTACTTTCTCGATTACACTTCTATCCAAATATAACAAAATATCTGGGACCCAACAGTAACTTTGTAGAAGGAATAGACATTGTCTGGATTGTAATAATTTTTTCCCTAACCTATCCACTTCCTTTCAGTATTTCAAGAATAGGTAAACTTGTGTCTTATGTTTTGTAATCAAAAAAGCTCCTTGTGTTGAGGAAAGAGTTTGGTTTGAATGATTGCTTTTTGGAAATTAAAAGTGCTCTAGTGGATATATTTTTTAATGTTATATTTTTGAGTAGCTTCACAGGATGTCTTGTAGAGATTTTATTTTATACCAAAGACCACATCTTCAATATTTCTCTATGTGAGAACTAAAAATATAGAGAATGATTCACCACCTCTGACAAGTCATTTTAATATTACTTTCAGAAGAATGATACTGGTAGCATAATCTATGAGCACAGGTGATTTTTAGCATAGGAAATCTGGAAAAAGTACAAAGAATCCAGGTAATAACTATATTTTAATGATCTCATAATAGCACAAGTTCATCATGACAACATGACAGTTATTTAATAATGTTTTGCCTCAAAATTTAAAGACATCAAATCCTTTGGTATACAAGTTAGAAATTTCAAATTGCTGTTGAATTAAATTAGAAGCCAAGTGTTGCTTTGCAACAGTGTTGCCCTCTAAAAAAATCAAAAGCACCTCAATAATGAAACTGTCTTTGGCTTTCTATGGGGCTCCACTTTAGTGTAGGTGACTAACCATTTTTCTTTTACTAAATCAATTGTCAGTGAAATTACTCTCTGAAAATTCAAAACATAAAGCTAGCCAAAATGGTCACACTGAAATTTTTCTTTAAGGGAACCTATATTAGAAGGTGTACACTAATACAGTTATAAATATATCTGATAATAACGATCATATTTGAAAAAGACCAATTTTGTATCTTTCAGTCAATATGAAGATGTAGTATTTTTGTGGTTCTTACACAAAAATGACCTGCATAATCCCCAACATGTGTCAAATTTCTACAGGATTTTGGTTTCTTTCCCCTCCTAGGTTTGTCATAGATATTAGTTATTTAAAGTTTTTGTGTATCCATTTCTCCATCTATAGAGAGAGAGGATTAAATGAAATAATACATGTGCTAAATTGTTGACAATCTATTAAACAAAAAACAAGATTTAAATATTACTTGAGCAGTCTAGCTTAAGTTAGAGGCTATCTGTAACTTTTTTTTTTTCTGGGATGCTTTTGGTGTAATAACATACATTTTTGTCTGGAGGGCTCATTTAATTTTAGTAATTTTGTGTTTGCCTAACCTAGCACTTGGCAAACTGTGGTCTGCTGCCCATATCTGGCCTGTGGTTTGGTTTTGTTAAGACCCATAATCTATAGATTAAGATTTGTTTATTTATTTTAGAGAGAGGTAGAAAGAGAGTGCACGAGCAGGGGAAGGGGCAGAGGGGGGAAACAGACTTGGAGCCAGTTGCAGGGCTGGATCCCTTGACCCTGAGATCACCACTCCAGCAGAAATCAAGAGTTCGATGGTTAACTGACTGAGCCGCCCAGTCAGTTAAGTCAGTATGCCCCATGACCCATAGTTTTTATATTTTTAAATGCTTGAAAAAATCAAAAGATCACATGACATGAAATTTTATGAAATTCAAGTTTCATTATTTATAAAAAATGTTTTACTGAATCAGGGATATGGTTATTTATTTTCATAATGTCTGTGACTACTTTCATGCTATAATGGCAGGGGCTGAATAGTTGCATTAGAGAATGTACGGTCTATAAAGCCTGAAATATTTATGATCGGCTCTTTAGAGGAAAGGTTTACAAACCCCTGTTCTAATTCTGTAACTATCATCTTACTTAGGAGCTACACATGAATATGGAAATAGCAAATTTTTTTTTATAGGTTTTGATTGAAAAAAATGGAAATACCTAAAGAATTAGAAAATTGAAGCATGGAATTATTTATAGACTTCAGTTGGGAAAACCAAAAATAACTAGAGAATTAGGAGATGTGAACAAAGATATTACTAATATGATTTGATTGAGAAAACCAGAAGTATTAAAAATAAAGGTGGATCATGCACACTGTATAATTCATGTCATCAGTTACTTTGGAAATACGCCTGTTTTCAAAGGATCAGAGGGGAAGCAAATTGTAATATCTATGTTGCCTGTTTCTCTAAATAATGGGAACGCATCCAGTTCTACTGTAGGGCTATATCCTGACCTAAATCTATGAGAACATCCTGAGCCACCACTATCTCTGTGCACCAAATTTGTGTTATTAATACACAGTTTGTGTTTCAACTCACGAATGTTGGCATCACATAATTATTGATAATCTTTTACTGTTTTGGTCATAATTCAATCAGGCTTATAGCTCCTCTAAATGTGTTATTTTTATAATGGAACTCTGAATACTAGGAACATGTGGCTTATTGAACATAGCTGTATGTTCATACCATAGTCTTATTTCCAAAACAGCTGTTTCCAGGAAAGGTTCCTTCCAGTATGTCTTTTTGTCGAATCCATGAGACTAATGGGTGAAAGACATTGTGAGTAGATATGGATTCATCACTTGCCCATCTGTACTTAGTGAAATAATACATATTTCTAAAGTCTAAATGATCTGAGGATCATAACTCAGTTGTAATAAGTTGCTAGAGTAATGAGTGATGATTTGGCGGAATAAAAAAACCTAAAAAGGCTTTTGAGTGGTGATTCCAGAAAAAGCTGTTAAAGCTTTGCACTTTACCAAATTCTTGTCATTTACTATAGAAGCTAAGGAAGGAATTTTTGAACTAAAGCTCACATAACAATAATAATTGAAGACACATGGATATATCAAATTATTATATCCTATACTTTCCCCTTTTTCTGCCATGTGACACTGAACATCTTTGGGATTCCCTGAGATACTTGAGCCTGCAGAAATCAGGCTCAGAACAGCAAAAAAAAAAAAAAAATGGTGTTTGGTGGTTGCATGGATTCCTTGCACGTACACACCAGGATTTATCTTCATCCTACGTATAGGAACACATATACTCAGATATGTATGTCCAGTGAACACAACAATAAATTTACATATCAGCACAACCCATTAAAATTTAATGAATGACCAAAAAAGAAAATAGAATACTGAGTTCTCTGATATACTCTGATTTCAGGACGTGGGACACAATTGTCTGAGAAATCTTTTGCTTGCAGCGGGGAGTGGGTGCCTAGTGTTGATGATCCACAGTGTTAGGGATGGAATTCCACAAAGGGATTATTTGCAGTCTGAGGAATATATGTCTATTGAATTAAGTCAGACTTATGTCTATGCAAACACTGCCCCCAGTCTAGGTAAGTGAGGTTCAAGAACACTTCCACAATATAACAGAACACCTCTTATTCTCTCTCACTTTTTGGTATTACACAGTGATGTAATACCATTATACATTAACATAATGTGATGATTCTCAAAATACTTGTGACTATACTACCTGATTTTAAATTCGCTGAAAGTGTGTGAGATACATTAGAATGACAGTAAATATTTATACTTTACAATTAAGACTCAAATAGATCAAGTGATGTACCAGAAGTTACTCAGTTTTATGTAGAATTGAAATTCAAATTACTTTTCTTTGACTAGTGTTCTTTGTATTATAAAACAATGATTAAAGAGTCTCATTTTCCTTTTCAAAATCCTGGTTCATATCTGTCCACATCGAGATGATCAAAAGCTAGTGAAATCTAGTTACTTCTCCCATTTTCTATTCTCATGTTGTTGAGTATTAAAATAGCAATTATGTTCATATCTGCAAATAATGATGCAACATCTTGCTGACTATGAGCTGACTATGACCATTGAGCAAGATAACCAGAATTTTAATACGTAGTCTCTCAATTCACGTATTTTCATTCATTAAGTTTCACTCACGTGTACTTCCAGTGTATTGATATATCAGATTACATCCAAATAAATCCATACTGTACTCAAAGAAGTTAATTTTTGTAATTCAGTGATAAGGCAGTATTTCAAACAAGACTGAACGTACTCTTACCTAACAGTTTGTGATTCTTACTTTTGGATCAATCATTTATTAGTTTCCCTGGAAAAGTGGAGTTCTTATTCTTTTCCCTGAAATGAGGGTTTGTGGCAACCGTGCAGTAAGCAAGTCTACTGGCACCATTTTTCCAACAGCGGTTGCTTATTTTGTGTCTCTGTGTCACATTCTCTCAATATTTCAAACTTTTTCATTATTATATTTGTTATGGTGATCTGTATACATGATCTTTGATGTTACTATTGTAATTATTTTGGGGCACCCTGAACCCCACTTACATAAGATGACAAACTTTATAAATTTTGCGTGTTTTGGGTCTCCTCCATAGACCAGCCATTACCACATCTCTCTTCCTGCCTATTCCCTGATTCACAACAATATTGAAATTAGGCCACTTAATAATCCTATAATGGCCTCTAAGTGTTCAAGTGGAAGGAAGAGTTGCACATCTCTCACTTTAATCAAAGCTAGAAATGATTAAGCTTAGTGAGGAAGGCACATTGAAGGCCAAAAGCTGAAAGCTAGGCCTCTTGCATCCGTTAGCCAGGTTGAGAATGAAAAGGAAATGTTCTTGAAGGAAATGAAAAGTGCTACTCAGTTAACACACGGATTATAAGAAAGCGAAACAAGCTTATTATATGGAGAATGTTTTAGTGGTCTGGATAGAGAATCAAACCAGCTACAATATTCCCTTAAGCCAGAAAAAGACCCTAACTTGTTTTAATTCTTTGAAAGCTGAGAGAGGTGAGGAAGTTGCAGAAGAAAAGTTTGAAGGTTGATTCATGAGGTTAAAGGAAGAAGATGTCTTCATAACATAAAAGAACAATGTAAAGCAGCAAGTGCTGGTGTAGAAGCTGCAGTGAGTTATTCAGAAGATCTAGTTAAGATCGCTGATGGAGGTGGCAACATTTAACGACGGATTTTCAGTGTAGATAAAATGGACTTCTACTGGAAGATGCCATCTGGGACATTCATAGCTAGAGAGAAGTCAATGCCTGGCTTCAAAGCTTCAAAGATCAGGCTGACTCTCTTGTTAGGAACTAATGCAATTGGTGAATTTCAGTTACAGCCAGTGCTCAAAATCCTAGGGCCCTTAAGAATCATACTACATCGACTCTGCTTGTGCTCTATAAAATGGAACAACAAAGCCTGGGTAGCACATTCGTTTACAATATGGTTTACTGGATATTTTAAGCCCGCTGTTGAGAGACCTACTGCTCAGAAAAAAAGAAGGTAAAAAAAAAAAAAAAGATCCCTTTCAAAATATCACTACTCATCAACAATGCACCTGATCACCCAAGACCTCTGATAGAGATGTGCAATGAGATTAAGGTTGTTTCCATGCCTACTAACAAGCCATCTATTCTGTAGCCCATGGATCAAGGAGTAATTCAACTTTTAGGTCTTATTATTTAAGAAATACATTTCATAAGGCTATAGTTGCCATATATACTAATTCTCCGGTGGATCTGGGCAAAATCCATTGAAACCCTTCACCATTCTAGTTACCATTCAGAACATTCACGATTCATGGGAAGAGCTCAAAATATTAGCAATTACAGGAGTTTGGAAGAAATTTATTCCAACCCTTCTGGATGACTTTGAGGGGTTCAAGACTTCAGTGGATGAAGGGACTGGATGTGATGGAAACAGCAAGAGAACTAAAATTAGAAATGGAACCTGAAGATGTGACTGAATTTTGGTGGAATCTCATAATTGTTTGAATGGATGAAGATTTGCTTCTTATGGATGAGCAAAGAAAGTGTTTTTTGGGGGGGGGGGATGAACTCTACTCCTGTTGAAGATGCTGTGAAGATTGCTGCAATGACAGCAAACAATTTAGAATATTACATAAAGTTAATTGACAAAGCAACAGGAGAGTTGGAGAGGATTGAATCTAATTTTGAAAGAAGTTCTACTGTGGGTAAAATGCTGTCAAACATCATCACATGCTAAAGAGTAATCAGTTGTGAAAGGAAAAATCAATCGATGCAGGAAACTTCATTGTTGTCTTATTGGAAGAAATGGTCACAGCCACCCCAACCTTCAGCAACTATTACCCTGATCAGACAGCACCCGATGAGGCAAGACCCTCCACTGCTAAAAAGTAATAACTAATTAAAAGTTCAGATGATGGTTCGCATTTTTTTAACAATTAAATGTTTTTAAATTAAGCTCTGTGCATTGTGTTTTTAGATATAATGATATTGCACACTTAATAGACTACAGTGCAGTTTAAACATCCTTTTTATGTGCTGGGAAACCAAAAATTTCATTTGACACTATTGCAATATTTGCTTTATTGTGGTGGTCTGGAACTGAACCCACAAATATCTCCAAGATATGCCTGTATAAATTATAGCAGAACCATGGATATGAGGAGAATTGGTGACAAGATTTTCTATTTCAAAATGTGTGTCCTCCTGACAGTTTAATTTCCTGGTGTCTGGCACAGATACTTTGGTCATGTATTTTCATTGATTCTAATTAAATGTCAGGCTCATAATTTACTCACATTCTTCCCTCTTCTATGGCATGAGAGAAAAAAATACTGTCATGTTTCCTTCAACTTCTGTCTTAAATTGCAATTAATTTTGTTACATTGTTGATCAAGTAAGTCTGTAAGTGTTCATGTGCTTCCCAAAATAAACTTCTCAGCTTCTAGAGTAGCTTTTAATCAGCATGATTGGATGTGAAATGTGTCACTTCTATGGACTTTTAGCAAGCGATGTTTTATTGGCAGTTTCCATTGTCTTTACATCTGCTGTATGGCCGTCTGTCTTCACTGTCTTTACTTCTTCCGTAATTATTGATTCAGTATTAGTTTCGGTAAAGCATTCACAAAACATTTTTTATAATTCCATTATGGAAGCTTATAATGTTCCTTAGAAGAAAGCAGGGGCCCATTTAATAACCACAAACTGAAGCTCCCAACAATGGAAAACTTAGTGGATTCATTTCAGAAAAATAAGTATGGTAGTCATTAATAAGACTGAATCACTTAAACTTTAAAAAAAATTTTTCCTCAGATTTGTTCATTAAAATTATCATTGATGCTTTCTGGAATTTTAACTTAATTTAGTGTTATTTCATATATCTTGAAACTCTAGCCACTTGATCAAGATGTAGGGAAATATAGATCAATATTCAGGTTACTACAATGAATGATCATAAGCTTTAAATGACTTCAAGTAATTAAACTTGTTGTTCATGAAACATTACTCCCAGCTCATGGAGTGGTGATTTAAGAAAAGTTTTGGAAGTGTTGTGCTTTTGGATCAAATGTAGGTTGATATTCAATCTTCAACATTTACTTTTTTATAAGGAAGTATTATTACACTGAATTTTAAACAATCTTGCATTTAGAGTGGGAGTTCTATTTATATATGTGTTATTGTGAGATTACAACTTGATCAGTCTAAGTGAGTAGATTTTCTGTGATTAATAGGTATATACTTAGGATATGCAGTTGTCAATGTTGATAATTAATGATTACAGATGTAGAAGTGCTTTTTAAAAACTCCTCAATGGTTTCACATCTAAAGGGGGTTTCTTCTTTTTTCCCCCATAAGTTTCTTTTTTTTTTTTTAAGTTTTTATTTAAATTCCAGTTAGTTAACATACAGTGTAATAGTGGTTTCAGGTGTACTATTTAATGATGCAATATTTACATACAATACCCAGTGCTCATCACAAGTGCCCTCCTTAATCCTCATCACCTATTAACCCACAACCCTCTTCCCCTCTGGTAACCATCGACTTGTTCTTTATAGTTAAGAGTCTGTTTCTTGGTTTGCTCTCTCTCTCTCTCTCTTTTTTTTTTCTATGCTCATTTTTGTTTGTTTTTTAAATTCCACATATGAGAGAAATCATATGGTATTTGTCTTTCTCTGACTGATTTATTTTGCTTAGCATAATACAGTTTGGCTCCATCCATGTACTTGCAAATGACAATATTTCATTCTTTTTGATGGTTGAGTAATAATCCATTTTATACATATCTTCTTTTTTCATTCATCAGTCCATCACTCCATGGACATTTGGGCTCTTTCCATAATTTGGCTATTATGGATAATGCTGCTATAAACATTGGGGTGCGTGTATCCCTTTGAATTAGTACTTTTGTATACTTTGGGTAAATATCTAGTAGTGCAATTGCTAGATTGTTGGGTAGTTCTGTTTTTAACATTTTCAAGAACCCCCATACTGTTTTCCAGACGTCTGCATCAGATTGCATTCCCATGGACAGTGCAAGTGCATTCACCTTTCCCTCATCCCTGCCAACACATCTTGTTTCCTGTGTTGTTAATCTTGCCGTTCTGACTTGTGTGAGATAATAACTTATTGTCGTTTTGACTTGTATTTCCCTGATGATGAGTGATGTCAAGCATCTTTTCATGTGTCTGTGAGCCATCTGTATGTCTTCTTTGGAAAAATGTCTATTCATGTCTTCTGTCCATTTTTTAACTGGATTATTCATTCTTTGGATGTTGAGTTTTATAAGTTCTTTATAAATGTTGGATACTAACCCTTTATCAGATATGTCATTTTCAAAGAACGTTCCCATTCTGTAAGTTGCCTTTTAGTTTTATTGATTCTTTCCTTTGCTGTGCAGAGGCTTTTTATTTTGAGGAAGTCCCAATAGTTTAGTTTTGCTTTTCTGTCCCTTGCCTCAGGAGACATATCTAGTAAGAAGTTGCTACAACCAATGTAAAAGTGGTTCCTGCCTGTGTTCTCCGCTAGGATTTTAATGGTTTCCTGTCTCACACTTAGATCTTTCATCCATTTTGAATTTATTTTGTGTATGTTGTAAGAAAGGGGTCCAGCTTCATTCTTTTGCATGTTGCTGTCCAGTTTTCCCAACACCATTTGTTGAAGACACTGCCTTTTTCCCACCGGATATTCTTTCCTGCTTTGTCAAAGACTAATTAACCATATAGCTGTGGGTTCATTTCTGGGTTTTCTATTCTGTTCTGTTGATTGATTTTTGTGCCAGGACCATACTGTCTTGATCACTACAGCTTTGCAATGAAACTATATAACTTGAAGTCCAGAATCGTGATGCCTCCCAGCTTTACTTTTCTTTTTCAAGGTTGCTTTGGCTATTTGGGGTCTTTTGTGGTCCCATACAAATTTCAGGATTGTTTGTCTGAACTCTGAAAAATGCTAGTGGTATTTTGGTAGGGATTGCATTAAATGTGTAGACTGCTTTGGGTCATCTAGACATTTTAACAATATTTGTTCTTCTGATCCATGAGCGTGGGATGTCTTTCCATTTCTTTGTGTCCTCTTCAATTACTTTCATCAGTATTTTATAGTTTTCAGAGTACAGGTCTTTCAACTCTTTGGTGAGGTTTATTCCTAGGTATTTTGGGGTTTTGGTGCAATTGCAAATGGGATTGGATCCTTGATTTCTCTTTCTGCTGCTTCATTTTTGGTCTACAGAGATACAACAGATTTCTGTACATTGATTTTGTATCCTTCAACTTTACTGTATTTGTGTATCAGTTTAGCATTTTTTTTGGTGGAGGCTTTCAGGTTTTCTATATACAGTATCATGTCATCTGCAAATAGTGAAAGTTTGACTTCTTCCTTGCTGATTTGGATGACTTTTATTTTATTTTATTTTATTTTATTTTATTTTATTTTATTTTATTTTATTTGTTATCTGATTGCTGTGGCTAGGACTTCCCATACTATGTTAAATAACAGTGGTGAAGGTTGATATCTCTGCCTTGTTCCTGACCATAGAGGAACAGCTCTCAGTGTTTTCCCATTAAGGATGATATTAGCTGTCTGTTTTTTGTATATTGCCTTTATTACATTGAAGTACATTCTCTTTAAACCTACCTTGTTGACATTTTTTATCAGGAGTGGATGTTGTACTTTGTCAAATGCTGTTCTGCTTCTATTGAAAGGATTATATGGTTCTTATCCTTTCTTTTGTTAATATGGCATATCACATTGATTGATTTGTGAATATTGAGCCACCCTGCAACCCAGGTAAATCCTACTTGATCATGGTGACTGATTCTTTTAATGTATTGTTGAATTTGATTTGCTAATATTTTATTGAGCATTTTTCCATCCATGTTCATCAGGGATGTTGGCTTGTAGTTCTCTTTTTTAGTGTTGTCTTTGTCTGGTTTTGGTATCAGGGTAATGCTGGCCTCATGGAGTGAATTTGGAAGTTTTCCTTCTATTTCTGTTTTTTGGAATAGCTTGAGAAGAATAGGTATTAATTCTTCTTGAAATGCTTGGTAGAATTCTCCTGGGAAGCCATCTGGCTCTGGACTTTTGTTTGTTGGTAGATATTTTATTGTTTCAGTATCCCTTCTGGTTATTGGTCTGTTCAAGTTTCCTTTTTCTTTAAAGGGGGTTTCTTAAAATTTTTCCAAGTGGGTTTTAAAGTGATGAAGTAGGGGCGCCTGGGTGGCACAGCGGTTAAGTGTCTGCCTTCGGCTCAGGGCGTGATCCCGGCATTATGGGATCGAGCCCCACATCAGGCTCCTCTGCTATGAGCCTGCTTCTTCCTCTCCCACTCCCCCTGCTTGTGTTCCCTCTCTCGCTGGCTGTCTCTATCTCTGTCAAATAAATAAATAAAATCTTTAAAAAAATAAATAAATAAAATAAAGTGATGAAGTAGACACCATTGCTTTATTAACCTTTTTAGGCTACTGGGGCATCATCAAGAGTTGCAAGATGGTAGTCCATTAAATTGCTGCTATGAAGCATATAAAGTTGGGGATTTTTTGTGTGTAAAAGTATCAAACTTTTGCCTGGAGAATAGCTTATTTTAAAGGATATATTCTTCCTTCTTTTTGATATCAATTAACCTGCTACCTTTTCCACTAGAGCATTGAAAAAGCTTTAATCCTACATCTCAGTCCACTGTACTTAGGTCTTCTTTACTACCATTTCAATTTCAGGAATCCTAGAAGTGGCAGTTCTCTTGGGTAGAAAAGCTCAAAGGAGAATCTGGAATCTTACCTCCCTGAGTGCTAACATATTTATAAAACAATAATAGTGTACATATTACCCCATGATTTTCCTCTGTGGCAGCTTTTATTTTAGCCACAATCTAATACCATACTGCAGAGTTTATAGATAGTGAGTTTTGCTAGATTTTATGTGCATAAAGTGTTGAAGGGAAGTATTCAACAACTACTGTGAAAATAGACTGCTTCTAGAGATGTTTATTAGAAAACATGGAACCAGTTGAGGAGGGACTACAGGTCACAAAGAGGTCTGCTCGGTCAAGTCTGCATATTTAAAGTATTACCAGCAGACATTAAGGGGTAGCATGCACAGGAAAATAGAGCAGTCAGATAATTATTAGAAGCTGGACTAGCAAAAATGATTGGGAAGCAAAGAACCGTGCTAGAAAGACTCGCCCCAAATTGACGGCCGTATAAAAGTTAGAAACAACCCAAGCCTTGAAAAGGGAAGTCATAATGCCAGAAACCAATTTTAGAAACTGAAGGGAAAGTGTTGGTGTTCAAAAAAGATATACCCAACCACCAGGAGACAAAAAGGGAATGGAAAAAAATGGAAAGTATAGTCTCTCTGTGAGGAGGTCATAGATTTTCTTTTTCAGCCCCATGCCCTGAAGTGTACTGGGTTTAGGAACAAAAAGAAAATGCCCTATTTGAAATCTGAAGGGAATTAAAATGCAGTGCAGCATTTCCTCTTCTGTTTTTAGTTGCAGCCTCTGGGCACCTGCCAACCACCAGTAAAAAGCTCCCTATCTCTGAGTATGTAATTCTGGTACGAAATAGGCAGCAAGTACAAATGACACCTTGACCAGAACTTTTACATTTACACAGATCTGTTTCCTTGTTCTGTGTATGTTGATTTGGAAAGATAGTGGAGTATTTAGACCTCAGGAGTGATGATTTGTATTGCCTAAGAGGGAGTTTGGAATTAATACGCTCATAGCAAGAAAGATTTAGGTTCTCCTGAAGAACCACCAAATACTTCTTCCATTGGATTATTTACTTATCAGCCTTTAAAAAAAGTAGAAATGCACTGTCAAAAGCCTTTGTAGTTTTGATATTTGAATGTACAAGGGACTGATGTCAATCTTCCAATAGAAACGGAAACCTACAAGTGATTTACATAAGCTTTAAAGTAATTTTGAATGTAGTTAGTGCTCCTCATCAATCAGCACAATGTTATTGTCCATTTCATAGTTTCTGGTTTGTGTTCAGTCCTCATTTGAACTCTCACTGACAACTTCATCATTTGTCTCATATGTATATGAGATGAATATATATATATATATATATATATATATATATATATATATATATATATATATATATATATATTTGGCATCTGTTCTTTGAAGAATTACCCTATAATTCTATTTTAATCTTGTGACTCAGAAAGCAGTTGGAAACACATGTCTATGTTTGGGATCTAATGAAGTTGTAATAAATTTCTGTGGGAGAGCACATGCATGCAAGAGAGAGAGTGAGAGTGAGTGTGCACACACACAAGAGAATGACTAACCACTTTTGATGATATATTGCTTGCTCCTATCACCTTCAGATATAATGTGCAAATTGAGAAATTTAAAAGGCAAAAAAAAAGTGCATACACTTGATGCCCTTACAGCATAAACCTGGATAGAAAACAAACAGATCTGTTTTCTTGGCAGATGGTAAGTGAAAATCAGGATGTCTTTCACAGTCATGGGGTAATGTTGATGATTGAAGCAGGCAAGCAGTTGGGCACCAAAATCCTCAAACCCTGAGCTGTTACAACAAAGAGAAACAGGATGATGACCCACATGAACCTCATCCTGAGTAGACGAGATTTCAAGTGGTTAACACACTCACGTAGCAGTAGCCGCTTGTGATAATAGCAGTTAATGGTATCCTCATTTGAGTAAGAGATTCTGTTATGTGATGGTTTAAAATTTGGATTTCAGGTGAGAAGGTAAAAAAAGGTTTTCAGGGCTGACTTCGTTCTGTTTATTAAACTTGTAAATAGCATTTGCCCATAATTGGCCTATCAAATAAATGTATAAACGTGTACTTACATAAATGCACCTGTGTGCCAAAACAGAGATCGCCTCCTTTCAGCATCTAGTTCTCATGAAAAGATGCAGACAGGTTGGAATATTATTACATATAATTATAAGGAAGAAAAACATAAAAAAGGCTGTTTGCTTTCTTTCTCTCTACAAGAAATGAGCTCTATCTTTGATACACTAATGAATTATGAAAGTATTAATCAACACTTTCCAAGAAAAATAATCCTAATATTGAAATTTTCACAGGTTTGTTTTCAATTAAAATGTTAGCTGGTGATTATCAAACTTTGCAGTCTTTTTTTTTTTTTTTCTTGTTAATGTACCTTTGCCATCTTAGACATAGGACTATGGATGAGTCAAGTCTTTGTGTTTGTCTGAGGGCAGGTAGCTCAGTTGACTCGGGCACTCATCTAATAAGGTGAAGTTCATATGTCTGATTTTTGTGTATGGCACACCTTTACAATGTTTTTTGACTGTAGGCTTTTACCTTCTCTTCTCATCCTAAACAGCTATTCTGAAAATTTATGTAGTTAGATATGAGGGGTCCTAGAAAAGGTAGCATGTTGTTCTAGAGAAAATCCATTGATATGAAAGCATTACTCAGTGCCCTATTGAGAGTAAAGAGATATATTCATCTTTGCATATGAACTCTCATCCTTTGTGTCAAAAGATAACACTGCTTTATCTATACTCTGATATTACTTAAAAGACCAATAGTGTTCATGCTAGGGGGAAAAAAAGGGAAAATGAATTACAGTGAGTTGTTAAAATGATTCTTCTATCTTCTCGCTTGGACATGGTAATGAAAATGTATCTTTCAAATCATATAGCTAATTCTTGTTATTTCCTAGAGTAGAAAATGTTTGGTTAGGCATATATCATTGATTAGTAGGATGGCTTCATTGAGCTGAAAAGTAGTGCAGTTTATTAAGTTCACAATAAACTATTAGTGAGGAGTCCAAAATACACATGGGAAAATTAGTGCCAATCATGGCTGCTCTTGAAATCTTCAAATTCTATCTGATTTCTGAATAGATGCTTTTATTTAAATGTGAATGGTATTGGTATGATCATCTCTTTAGACCAATGGATGTGCGGATGGCAACCATACAACTAGGTGAGGTCTCTAAAGATTTTACATGATCATGAAGGCAATAATACAGATATTTTAAACGCTATAAATTTATCCTTCCCAAGCTAGTCCAGTAAGCAATTGTTTTTCCTATCAGCTAATATACTCTATGGGTGAATGGCTGAGGGTAAAATCAGCAGCACAAACAATGACTTTCTAGACTGTTACACTCCAGTCAGGGGCCAGCAGTTATAATTCCAGTTTCCAACAGAAGGAAGATAATTAAGTATAGTCGAATGTCAGTGTAAGATCTATAATGTCTCTACATCCTGCACTTGTACTGTGGTTCCACAAAAGATTTTGATATCTCTATACTGAACAGTTTTTATTCTCTTTGGATTTTATTTTATTTTTTTTTATTTTTTATTTTTTTAAAGATTTTATTTATTTATTTGACAGAGATGGAGACAGCCAGCGAGAGAGGGAACACAAGCAGGGGGAGTGGGAGAGGAAGAAGCAGGCTCATAGCAGAGGAGCCTGATGTGGGGCTCGATCCCATCACGCCGGGATCACACCCTGAGCCGAAGGCAGGCGTTTAACCGCTGTGCCACCCAGGCGCCCCTGGATTTTATTTTAATTACAAACCTGAGTATGTCAGAACAGAAATGGTTCATAGTGGTTTGACCATGTTGAGTCATTTACATTGTCTAATTCATCCTCATGTAACATGACCAGCTTGCTTTGCAAAACAGATCAAAATTTAATTTCTTTAAATTGTCTTTCTATATTGACTTTGGTGTGCTCTTGGTTAAGCAGCAATCTTTTCTGAGAAATGGTTTATTGTTGCAACATTTTAAGCAAATCAATTACCTTCCTGTAATGCAATAATATTACAATATGCAGGCAACCATAGCTTCCATTGTACATGACACAGTCGATTTTATGAAGCTGTAAACATTCATATCAATGCTATTTAGTCTGTAGTAATACAATTTGAACAGGAGATATTGGTCAAGTTATGTTAATATGTTATATGAGAAATGCTCAATATGTCAGGAACACCTTGGAAAACAGACATACAGGTATCAGGTTTAGAGGTTGAATTAAAGAGTCAGTACTATGTGGGGAAATATTGAGGTGATAATAAAACAAATGTGCCTTTCTCTGTACTAGGAAATGATTACGTTCAGGAAGTGGACTTGCCACTCCCTCCTCAATGCATGCTAATTATTTTTGGGGTAACTCTCCCAGGGATATAGACAATTTCCATGGCTACATCTGCCTAATAAAGCTGTATTCACCACCTTCTCCCCCCATGTCTCTTCATATTTTTTCTGACATGTCTTGGTAGAAATGCTTACCTAAATTTATTGTTTTAGACATAAATCAGATTATGATGTCTCTTTGCTTAAAACCCACCAGTGGCTCCCCATCGAACCTAGAACAGTATGTGACCATCTTGACATTGCTCTAAGGCCTCATGTGGCCCTCCAGTCTTCATGGCCTCTCCTAAGTTTTTCTCTTGTTCCTCTCCCCTTTCTTCCCTGTGCTCTGGCAGGCTTTGTTTAGTCCCCAAACATATCATATTAATTCCTGTGTTATGCTCTTTGTATTTACTATTCTCTAGCTTGGAATGCCCTGTATCACAGTGACCTCCAATGTTTGAGCATCAATATAAATGACACTTCCTTAGAGGGCTCATCTCCTAATCACCCTGTCTCATATTTGTCCCTTCCCTAAATGCTTAAACTTCTCTATATGGTTATTCTCTTTCATTTTCTTTATGGCACTTGATACCATCTGATATTTTTGCTTCTCTGTTATCTGATGACAGTAGAGACATTGACTTGTCTACCTCTGTATCCTTAGCACCTAGAACTGTGCACACGGGGGATATGCAACAACCATTTGTTGAAGCGGATGAAGAATAAATACCTATTCCAAGTAAACATTCGAAGAGATCATTACCCAGGGGTCAGAGATAGAATTAGTTGGCAGATGGAAAGAACAATTTTCTTCTGTTCTGACACCTTTCTGCAATAAATTCTATAACTATTAATCAATCAACCTTATTTAGAAAATAGTCATAGACATTAGTTATACTTGAAGCCATTACTTCATCACTTATATAATGATGCTTGCTGCTAGAAAATCAATATTCCTGAACCATTGTTGCAAAGACCTTGGTTTCCTCTTATGTAATTACAGTTCTAAATAATCAGATTGCTATTATTAGAATGACAATACTTATGAGATTTCATCTTAAAAGTTCACAATATTCCTTTTTATTCCCTAGCGGTTTAAATGGTGTTCAGGCAATATATCATTATTTTTCACGGTAAATTGCCTGAGATCTTACGCAGTAGCTTCGAAATTACTGCTTGTCGTCACCACTATATACAACCACATAAACAGTATGTGGTTTGTACAGTAGATCGTTTTTCTTGTTTATATTCAGCAAGCTCTCAGTGCTACATACTAACACCAGCTGTTAAAAAAATGACAGTAGTATTTTATCTCTTACTACCAAGATCCTTTATGTAGAGAAGTTTTTTCTGAACAGTGTATGTTGCTGAATAATGATAAAGGTTGATATGATAAATAGCGGTATATTTTTCATAATCCATTTGCAATGTAAATGGAGTGCAAATAAAAAAATTACAGAAAAAGTCAAGTATAGTGAAAGTCAGATTCCTGTACCTAAATCCAAGTCGTTTTATTACCCAGGAATATCTGAAGGATGGAATATAGATCTTATGCAGAGGTTGTTCAAGGTGAATCCTAAAGAGCAATGCGCGTATGTTTTACACATAAGAATCTAAAACATGTAGGTTTCTATCCCAAAATCTCCATTGTGGACTCTTCCACTTTTTTCTTCCTTGTTTTCTGTTCTTTTTATTTTTTTTTTCCCTTTTCCATGAGAGAACAAACACCTCAAGCACAAGGACCTTGTGTTTCTTATAAAATACATAGTAAGTTCTGAAAAGATGCATGTTAGCTAACTAAAAAGGAGTAGCTTTCTCAGAACCATTGTCTCCATTCAGAAAGTACAAATATACTGTATCAGACTAATCGCAGAGGCAGAGTTGGGAAGTTTCTTTAAGTCTCTGTATCACTCTTATACCTAGGTACCACATCACAGTATTTAAGAGATATATAATCAGTTGACACAGGGCCAGGCCACAGGGCAACCCCGAAGGTCAATGTCATCAAACGTATTTCAGGAAAAAAAAAAAGTCTGACACAATTCTATAGACAGACTGAGGGCTGTCCAGATAATTTAAAACATTCTACTATCTCAGGATCTAAAATACTTAGGACTTTAGAGAAACACCTGTGGCTAAGAATTATGCACATACAAAAATGAAATGCATTTAAATTATTATTTGCTAGTAAATAGTAGATATTTATATGTGGTTGTGAATAGAAGGGAAATAGTACTTGAATTCAGAAAACTGTTATAGACCTTGCCTTGTAGACACTTGTGTTTTTCTGATAACAACTACAGTCCTGAATCTTCTGGCTCCCAGTAGTTCAACCACTACTCCTACATGTACAACAACTTGATTTCAGTTGATTTAACTCCAGGGGTACAGATGCCTTAGATTTTACTCCAACTCTAACTTACTCCTGACGACAAAGACTTATCATAGAGAAAATTAGGTTTCCAAATTCACATGCATGAGTAGAAAGTTTCTGTTACGTATATGCAAGGCAGATCACATATCATATATTGAAATATTTGAATATATGGTTTATGTAAATGCATTTGTACATGTATTTATATAAAAACCTTCAAAATTCAATGACTCTCCCATTGGTGGAGGGAAGCTTTCTAAAAAAATTTTGGCTTTCTTAAATCTATATTAATTATATATTTAAAAATATACTCTTCTACCTCTATGCTATTGTGAAGTTTCCATTGATATTCTCTAAATAGTGGTATTTTTTTAAGTAAAAATAAATAAATCCATAATAATGGCAAATAAATGGGGAGTTGCTACTCCCCTACCCCAACTGTGACTAGAATTGGAGGATTTTTTGGAAAATGCCTATATTCAAATTGATGAGATGAGGGCCAGAAACAATTTGTTTTTGTATGTTGTGTCTTTATATGGAAGAAACTACAAGAAGAAGCTAAAGTAAATAACAAACCTGCCTTATTATATCCCTTGGAAGACTGGTAGAAAATAAGCACCTTAGTGTTTAAAAAAAGAATACATCCATCTTCATAGATAGTGGAGAGATTATTAGTCTTGGTCTGGAAAGAAACAATAAGGTTCTGCCTAAAAACAAAATAAAACAAAACAAAAAAACCCTTCCATACTTGTTGTCTTCTCAATGCCCAGGTATAATCAATTATTGAGTGGTTATTTAAAATTTATTCATATGATTACATCTGCAGTTAACGACCAGTCTTTTTTTTTTCTCAAGATTTTATTTATTTATTCGACAGAGAGAGACACAGCCAGTGAGAGAGGGAACACAAGCAGGGGGAGTGGGAGAGGAAGAAGCAGGCTCCCAGTAGAGCAGGGAGGCCAATGCGGGGCTCGATCCCAGGACCCTGGGCCGAATGACGTAATGACTTAATGACTGAGCCACCCAGGCGCCCCAAACTACCAGTCTTGATATTGTAGGACCCAAAGTGTTGAGGTCACAAATTTCTCCTTGACTCTGATTTCTAAAACCTTCTAGAAATCGTACAAATGCACACACAAATTTCAATTCAGATTTCTCTAAATTGTTCAAATACTCTTATATTTTTAAAATTTTTAATTGGAGTATAGCTGACATACAATGTTACATTAGTTTCAATTACAATTAGTTCTGTTGGTGACTTGACATTTATATACGTGTCAAAATGGTCACCACAGTAAGTGTAGTCTTAACGCCCATTTCTTTTTTATGTATTCAAAAGAAAGTTAAGAAATGTAGATACCAGCGACTGTGGAAAAGCAATACTGCTCTGAATAGCTTGGGCAAAAAATTAAATGTAGTGATGATTTATTCTTCCAGTAACTGTTCACCAAACACTGATACTGTCCCAGGCACTTTAAAAAATACACTCCTAGTGGGTTTATGCTGGTAATAAGGCCTGCATTACAATTAAATCACCAAGTAGGAGAGCAAGTAGAAGGCAGTATGAGTAGTATTTTAATAAGCACTTGATTTCTAGAATTCTGACAAACTTCAGATTCTACTCACTCTAGAGAGATAATGTGGTGGGAAAAGTGGGTATAGGAGAAGAGTTTCATTGCTCTTTTTTCAGGGTAGGATTAAGAAGCAGACTAGAATACAGACAAACATGGGAATTAAAGAAAAGCAAATCAATGCTTGGCTATTAGAAAAGAAATTAAGAAAAATGAATTGGTAGGAAATGGGTTGTAGTAACAATTTTTGGAAGGTTCAAGAAGAGTAGGAATGATAAAAGTAAAAGAATAAAGACAAACAGTTTAGAAAAGAGACATGAGCCCCACCAGACTATGAAAAGTGAGCCTTGGGATGTCAGGATGAAGCATAATCAAAGCAAGAATGAGGAATTCAAAACTTGTCAGAGTGACAAAGGGCTTTGTAGATTGTCATAAAGATAGTGCAGGACACCGCTGGATAAGTGGTAAAAGCATAAGGAAGTTCTGGAGAATCCGAGTTGAAATCGGCTGCTTTCTAGTGTTATTGTCACAATGAAGTAATTAATATTATGTGGTGCTTTGCTGGTAATCAGTGTTTGTTAGATCAAGAATTTGAAAATTGCATTGTGGATTAAATGGACTTGTGGGACTTTGCCTTTGTACTGTGAGACCTGGAGACAGGAATGTCATTGCCTAATTATTTTTGTCTTTCCTTTAAAGTGGGTTCAGACCATAACTCACCACTAAAAGAAAACTGTCCATTTGCTGCTAAAGAGAAACATTGAATATGGTTTTGCTCAAGTCATTCTCATTTTTCCTTTGGAAATATCTATTATCATTTCTAAAACAGCATTTCTTTAATCTAAAGAGACAATATGCATAGCAGTTAAAAACACCTTTAGAGTCAAACTGCTTGGTTTGGAAGACTTGCTTTGACACATGCAAACTCTAGCTTTGGAATATACACTCAAACTCTCTGTGTCACATTATACAATGTGAATGATATGGGCACCTGTGTGGCTCAGTCGGTTAAGCGTCTGCCTTTAGCTCAGGTCATGATCCCAGGGTCCTGGAATGGAGTCTGCCTCAGGCTCCCTGCTCAGTGGGGAGTCTGCTTCTCCCTGTGCCTCTCCCCCAGGCGTGTTCCAGAGCTAAAGAAAGGAGTTAATTAATACTGGTGTTTTGAGCGAGTAGACGTTTTGGGCCAGACGACCTCCCTGTACACTTTTGCATCGCTCAAGATACATTCAAAAGCGTGATGTAAAAGCATAGCTCATTACTACACTCTTCCTTTAAAAAGTGAAATAATAATATCATGAATCAAATAACACTGTTTTTTTTTCCTTTTTTGCACTATTTTTTCTTTTAAAAATTACTTCAAATAATATTTCATTTTGTTTAGACATAATCCCTGTCTTTTTTCTCTAAGAAGAGTCAATGGTATTATTTCAAGTTTATAGACGGAGAAATTATAGCATAAAAAAGTATCTTGATGTTGACTGCCGAGATAGAAGCAAGACTTAAAATGAGTTCTAAGGAACCCCAGTTTATTGTCAAGAAGATTCTTTCTATGGATATACTCCAATGCGATGACAGAAGGAGGAATAGGTTATTAGTAGGGCAATCAGTTGCTTAAAAAAAAAAGGCAACATAGCATGTCCATAGGCACTGAGGATAATAATACATAATATGTATCTCCTTATAGCTTCCATGAACAGATGTCAGTGGACTACAATAAGTATTTATTGAGCACCTACTGTGCACAAGGGTTTGAGCTAGATTTGGAGAATATAAGAAATACAGGCCTCACCCCTGATGACTGCACAATAGAGCAGAGGAAAGAGAAGTTCAAAAAAAGCTATATTATAAGATAATCCAAGTGCCCTGAAATTGTGCTTTGGGGAGTCAAAGATCATATTTGAAATACTTGACACTACAATGAAAAATTTATATTGAAAATAATTGATACTTAATCTGTTTTACCAGACAAATGATCTTATTGCAGGTTTCACTGGAGACAATTACAAGTGACAGTCATCGGTTTAGTTTTGAGCCTGTGCAGTGACAGCACACAGTGGGTGTTCAATTAGCATGTGCTAAATTTCGGAAAAGAATCCATGAATCATAAGATGGTAATGGACCTCACTCGGCTATTATGGTAGCAGATAGAACATGTAATTCATTTTTGCCTGACACTAACAAAGTGCCCTTTTGCTTTCCCGAGCAACCACTAAATTGTATAAAACTTCTCTGAATGATTATTTAGAGGTTTCTCAACCTGTTCTTTTCTATTTTTAAGTATGCAGTAATTTGTATGAGAAAAGGAAAGATACTTTTTTTTTGTAATTTGACACCTCTTGATTTTTATTGTATGCAGTTTGTCTAAAGGGCACATAGGACCATATATATTTTTATTATTATTACTAATAACGTATCGATTTCTCATCAGTGTTGGGGCTGATACAAAATGGTCATTTGTGTTAACTCATTGGCTCATTACTATTTTTGGCAATTACTTTCATTATATAGACTTACAGATAAGGAATTTGAGGTTTAGAGAGGTAACATACGTAGAAAATAAGAATTTGAAATTGGTCTCGGGCTGGCCAACTCTTGACAGAAAACCCAAGTTCTTAACTACTTTGCATTGCCATTAAAAAAAAAAAAAATCCAGCCTTCAATTGAAAATATTTATATGTTCTGAGTCTCTATACCATTTTAAAATGTACTAATCTTATTTGGAATTGTACTGAATGTCCTTATCATTTCTCTTTCATGCCCTAGGCACTTTTAAATTCTAAGCAGATTTATGGCTTTTCCATCATTATGCTTTTAAATATCTATTTTAGCTTTGATTTCTACCGTGACCTTATTGAGGAAGCAATTGATTGTGTATTAAGAGAAGAAGAAAAGCTGGCGGTCAGGGAAGATGTCAGAGTGCTCACGACAGAGCAGTTGTTCTCTAGGGTGGAGAAGATTGCTGCAGCCTGAAACAAATACTGATTCCTGGCAGATCTGACCATCGTTTGGACTTCTGCACATGTCATTAGCTCAGTGGTTACAGGAGATTCTCTGGCTAGATGGAAACAGATGTCAGTAACTCAAGTGGTTGCTCACAGATAAGGGGAAAGCACTTTCAGACTGCAAAAACCAGCCTGCGGAAGGCAAAAGACCTTGCCAAACATGGCCTTTTTTTTTTTTTTTTTTTCCCCTAAGCAATTTTTCATTGGTTCAGTACTGGCTCTTGGCTTTACCTAGTATTAGCCTTCCATACATGGCCTCGTACTGACATATTTTACGTTTCCAATATTTGAACCCTTGACTTCTCCTATTGATTCTATTCACCTTTCAAAGATCTCCTCAGGTCTGGCTCTTTCTTAGTTCACGATTGCTTTTCTGAGTGTCAGCAGTTTTTCTGACTTATGAGGCAAGTAAAGTATTTCCAGCCCAAGATAAAGAAAAGGTCTGGTTTTTAAGATGCACCTTTGTGAATGGATTATTCCACCTTCCTTTTTTAAATGTCCAGGAGAAGCTGATGTGTTAGCAACATTCCCCTTCTTCTGCCATGTTCTGGTTCTCCTTTCATCTGCTACTCAAATCTGATTTCTGTTGTGGATCTTACCTAAACTTTCAACTTTAAGAGATCTTTACTTAACGCACCAAAAACATCCGTGGAGAAGAGGAATCTATTCGCACTGTACATTCTAGATACAAGCGAGTTCGAACCTTTGCTGAGACCATCCCCTGAGGGCATTAGCATCCTCTGCAGGTCTTGTGACGTCACGGATTGCTGTGCCCCGCGCCCGGAGTTTGTAGTTCAGTTACATCTGCAGTGGGACCTGGGATTTCGCATTTCTAGTAAGTTCCCAGAAGATACTGCTGTTGCTGGTTCACGCACCGCACTTGCAGAAAGTCTGTATGTAGTGGTCTAATTTTCCTACTTATTGATCAGATGTCAGAAACCCAATCCAAACTAGCCAAAGCAAGAAAAATGGATCATGTAAATGAAGTTTTAAGATTTACACCTTAAAAGGCATATCTCGATCCAGAACCTCAGAATATGTTGTCAGTAATGACCTTTTTTTAATCTCTTGGCTCCTCAGGGATTGTTTCTTTCTGAGGCTGGTTCTGTCCAGAAGGAAAATCTGGCCACCCACGGTTCCAGGCTTACATTCTAATAGTTTTGTTGTTGTTTGTTTATTTGTTTGTTCACCTCATATAGAAAAGAACAAATTCTTATACTGAGGCTGAAGGAATAATGATTATATGGGCCTTTCTTGACATGTCTACGGGGGCTAAAGGAAAACCAGGGAATATTGTTAGAAGATGGAATTGATGTTGTGGGCTTGGGCAGGCAAAAATCACAACTATTCACTCTGTCTTACAAATGCAAACTTGTTTGTGGGGCACCTGGGTGGCTCAGCTGGTTAAGCATATGACTCTTGATTTCAGCTCAGGTCATGATCTCAGGGTCCTGGGATTGAGCCCAAGTCAGGCTCAGTGCTCAGTGCAGGAATCTGCTTGAGGATTCTCTCTCTCTCTCTCTCCCTCTGCCCCTCTACACCAACCACCCCCTGCTTGCACACACGCTCTGTTGAATAAATAAATAAATATGTTTTTAATTGAAAAAAAAAGATGAAAACTATTTGAAGGAAAGGAAAGAACATACAATTGAATGCCTGTAAAACCCAGCATGATGCCAGATATATACATACAATGACCTACTACATGCTTGTTAGAAATGTATTATAACTAGTAAAATGATATAAAATGCATTAAAATTTTAACTATAATTAAAATAATTGTTCCTCGGGTGCCTGCGTGGCTCAGTTAGTTAAGCATCTGCCTTTGGGCTCGGGTCATGATCCCAGGGTCCTGGGTTCGAGTCCTGAATTGGGCTCCCTGCTCTGCAGGGAGTCCGATTCTCCCTGTGACCCTTTTACCACTCATTCTCTCAATCTGTCTCTCAAATAAATAAGTAAAATCCTTTAAAAAATAAGAATAAAATAAAATAAAATCATTGTTCCTGGACCTAGATTAAGGATCTTGTCCTTAACAGAAATCAGAATTGGAAAACATAAGCTAAAATTAAATATCTAACAAATGAAGCTATTAGTGATTTCTTTTTAATCTATACCTCTATGTGTTAAATTTCTGGTTTCGATTTAATACCTGACTAGATGCCAAATAACAAGTAAAAAGACAATAGAGAAGGGGGAATGACTATATTTTATGTGTATATAAAAATGTACGTGTATATAATATTATATATGTATATATAATAACAAATTTCTCAATCTGAGAACAAATATGAAATCATGAATTGTCATAATCCATATTCTGCATTTAGTTATCGACAGTATAAATAAGAAAGCACTTCCAGACAAGGATTAAAATTTCAGCAGTCTTTTGCACTGCTGACTCCTAGTCTCTGGGAATTTAGAAAGTGAGAAAGGAAGGAGGGAAGAGGAAAGGAGAAAAATTAGGAAGAAAGAAAGAACTGTAATTTATGTATTTAATGTATGTATTTACAAATACAGACACAAATGTGAAGGATCCATGATTGTGGTTGATGTTGTTAGTTTGAGATTTCTGAATGTCTGGTACTAAAGATCCGTGTGCTTCGGGCTAATGAGACAGAGGGATATATGAAGTGTCAGGCCCCAGAACATGAAACTGCCATCCCTCAGAGTAACATTGCCATGGCACTTCCACCTCTGACTCGTTCTGAGCACAGAGGTAGTGTTTATTTTTTATTTATTTTCACTTATTTATTTTTATGTTAAGGTCAGCTGTGTACCTTGGACAAGATTTGTGCCAGGTGGGGAAAGAGCTGTGGAGCCTGAGTTGGGCGTTGAAGTATTAGCACTTTAAGTCCCCTCCTTCTTTTGCTGAGGGGAAGTAGAGAGAAAAGTTGCCATCACCAAGGGATTCAGATAAAGGGACAGGGGAGGAAAGCCTGCCAACAGCACACTGACCTGCTTTTTTTCTGTAAAAGCATCCAGGCGACAACAGCAAAAAACAAGAGGGGGGGAGAAAGAAAAAAGGAAGAGAATGTCAAAAAGGACTCTTTAAGTTTGTATTATTGTACGGAGTTGTAGACAGTTTGAGTCCGCTTTCCCGGTGACAGTTTATGATCTTTATCATCAAGGACAGCAGGAATCTTTTGAAAATATAAACCAGAGGTAAATTTATCCTTTCAGGTCCTCTCCCCTTCCAGTTTACTGTTGCCATTATAATTGAGCCAGTTGGTCAGAGATCAGAAAAGAAATAGTCTTGAGGTCAATTCTGGAACCAAACCCAGGATTTGAGTTTTCTTTAATAAAAGTGGCCTGAGAAACACAACGTAGAATGGATAGAGATTTAAAAAGACAGAGATAATTCTAAAAATCATCCCCTTTCCTATGTTGGAATTCATCTATTTTAAATAGCTTTAGTTCAGGACCTTGCGTTTTACGAAGATATAGTGATTCTGCTTATTTTTGATGAGGATTTGAGGACAGACCCTCCCTGATTCGGCGTGGAGCAGCCTTTCACAATGAAGCGCCTTGCAGTATTTCCCTTCCTTTGAAATCACTGGTGTTGGCCTTTATCAGAATCCATGTGCCTTCTTCTTATTTAGCAATTACTATGTTGCTAAAGTCTCAGAATCTTCCAGACTGAAAAAGCCATGAATGAGTTTATTGTCCAAATCCAAATGTACCCCGTTTCTTTATTCCACTTCTACACTGGCCTCATTGTTGCAGCCCAAAATGGCAGCTGGATGGGACAAGCAGCAAGAAAAAGTGTGACAGCCTCTTTCTGAAAATCAAATGAAAAATACCTTCTGTTTTAGACTGAGATAAATATTATATACATATATTTTACTTCTCTTTTTGTGTGACTTTCGTACCAGGGGATATTTAAGACTCTTCTCTTATCCCTGAAGGAGTTTTTTGTTTGTTTGTTTTTTGTTTTTTGGGTTTTTCTTTTGTCACAAGTCATCTGATGTAGAAAGACCAAGCATTAAACAGCCTTCATGTCCTATTGCTGATCCTATTTCTTGGCTTAGGATGCCCTGATAGATGATGATATTGGTAAGAAAGAATATTTCCAAACTAGGGAATTACTACTTCTCTGCTCAATCTGAGTTTCCATTATCCTTACATCCAACAACACAATATGTGGGTATACACATGTACACACACACACACACACACGCACAGAAATTTCCGGTGACACAGTTTGCCATTGACTTTCAAGATTTCCCAGGTGTTTTAAATTCAGGTTTCAGGAGATATATCTTGATTCTCACAACTCAGTAAATAGAAGTGAAATATGATTGAGTCCTTCCATCTGAAAGAATTGCCTGTCATAACTAAAATGCTGTCCTGACACTGCGCATATGCCAGTGAGAATTCAGCCATCAATGAATATTATTTGTTCTTTGAAAATGCTCTAGGTTAGAAGTAGACAATCATGGCTTAAAAACTAAGTTCAATAAACACTGCATCGTATCACTGATTGAAGCCTCACAAATGGTTGAACGTTTTTCCACTTGTTTTCGATCATGGCCACTATTTTGACATTGAGGAACTGTGGATTCGAGTACAACCTGATTGATAGTTACTGATTTTAAGTGGATACCTATCACTTAAGTTTATTTGGCTGCCTGGCTTATTTAAACATTTTGAATAAATCCTTTCAGCTAATGCAAAAGAAATAGTCTTGACAGCACTGTTTTTATTGTTGTTTTTTTAAATGTTCTCTCACTGCAGACAATTTTTTTTTTTTTTTTAATAATAAACTTACGAAAAGCCCATTGCTCCATGGCAGGGATAGTTAGAGGGAGGTTGGTTCCCCACATTCTTATCCATTTGCAACGTAAAGGGCTGTCTCACTCTCACCCTACTGTGGGAAAGAACCACTGAAGCTTTGATTCAGTATTTAATCAGTGATAGTCTGTGTTTGTCTGTCTGTCTCGATCCCCAAACCGCCCACCTTTTATTATATTACTGCCATGTGGGAAGTGATAACTCTGAGAACATTACAAAACTATGGAAAAAACAAACAAAACTAGACACTTGAAAAACAAAATAAGCCAAAATCAAACTTTTAGCCTTTGTTCTAAGTTTCTTAGTATCTTCAACGACATGTTGTTGTTTGGGAAAAACTGTCAAAGCGAGTTACTTTTACGTGAAATTTTCTTTCAGATTTTCTGTGAGAATTAAATTAGCCTATTTTGAAAGAAAATTGTGCTTTAATTTTAAGAAATCATGTAGTGTGATTACATGATAACTTCAGTAACCACTTTGATCCTCCCAACTTTCCAACCACACCTCGAAGTTTTGATAGGGATCTTTTAACTTCCAGGTAATAGACATCAATAGAAGCCAGCTCCTTCCTACCCACACACATACCGGTGCCCTGGGGCTTACCTGAGGACAGGCTCCTCCTTTGGTTTTAGGGCTCTTTGCATCCCTCTTTGCCTAAATCATTCCTATACGTTTTTGTTTTGTTTTTAGCTTCAGACCTGTCTGGAATTTAAACTTTTTTTAGATGGCCTTGCTCAATCCGGAACTATACATTCACTCATCTGATTAATGTCTGCCTTTCCTACAATTTTGTAAGCTCCACATATCATGCTTTATTTTATTTATTTTTTTTATTTTTTGCTTACCTCATTTGTAGCAATGGCACATAGTAGGAGATTAGTAAATATTTGTTGAATGAATACATAAGTCATCAAAACAGAATTTTTATCAATACCACAGTTTTTTTCCAAATGAAGGAGGTTTATGATTACTTTAGTTTTTCATTTACAAAAGCATTCTCATATCCTTTAAATAATATTTCCTTTATTATGATAGTCCACATCACATCTTAGGAAGTAAATCTTCTGAATACAAATGAAACATCTTTGGTTAAACCTGATAGTTCTGGGATCATCACGCCATACATTTGCTCACTTCTAGAGAGAGAAACATTGTAGGAGATGGCTTGAACGCTGCTTTTAAACAAATACACTGGTATGCTATTGTTTTCCTTTCCTTGCCTTCTTCCTTGAGAAGAACTTAAATTTAATGGAGTCTTTCAGAAGATGGGGTTCTAGGAAATGAAAATGTTTCTATAATCATAACTGTGTCATATGTAGACTATTTTGATGTTCTATATACACTAATTTCAACAGACATGTATCTTGCTCTTTGAGAATTTATAGCCAACACTTCTAAGATGAGGGACAGAGCAGCAGTAAAGCTTCGTAGTTCAAGTGGGAACTTGCTTTGGGAGGGAAAAAGAAAAATTAGGATTGGAACAGAGAGATCTGAGATCAAAATCTAAAGATCTTTCCTCCACACTATTCTGAGTGAGTATGTGTGTAGGTGTGCGAGAAGTTCTCTTCCTTCAGTTGTAAAGTAATAGTCATTGGTAGGTTAAGAAAAGAAGAGAGCAACTGTTAATGCTGTGATTCATTTGCTAATTTATAGTTACAATAAACTGGTCCCTTATATAAATATAATATGAAAGGGTAGACATTTTATGCTACAGCCATACAAATGTTGGAGAGAATAGAGACTGTGACCTATTCTGAAGAAAAAAAAAATCAAAATCAATTCACTAATTTTACTTTTCTGTGGTTGAATTTTTAAGATTTGAGGAAAATCAGTTATATTGGATCAAGCTCATTATTTTTCCATTTTGATTAAGATAAATGCATTTATTTAATAAAAGGTACTGAGGAAAAATAATATCTGGGATCTATGTAATTTAGATCTAAGCCAAAAGACTTATTTGATCTAACCCTGCGATTAGGATTTATGACATCAGTAATGGATTAGTCAAATAATGAGAATAGAAATTCATCATGCATACATTTAAACAGAAGATCTGAGCATAATTAGTATTTCATATTTTATCTTGCTATAGAAATTTAGAGACAGAAATCAACACCTTTGAAATTCTTCTGAACATTACAGAAAGAGGAGCGTAAAAGGCAAACATTCCTAAAGGCCATTGTAGCATTGGGAAATTTGTCACACCGAAACATAGAAAGCTGGCCAGAAATAGGTTCCTGAGAAATTGATGTAGGTTGGCCTAGATTTTAGAAGAAATCTCTCTAATGACAACTGAAGCATCACATAACTTTAACAAAATAGATTTGCATCTTGTTATTTTCTGTTTTGTATTTTGAAAGCCTTAATTTAATCATCACAGGTAAAATAGGAGTCTTACTGTAAGCTGAATGCAAGATTTTTTCTTTGTTTTCACATTGTGATAGATATTAGCTCCCCAGTTTTAAGCACGAGAACATTCTTAAGTACAGTTCACTTGAGTGTTCATGTTAATGTGACTTCTCATTAGCACCTTGTTAAGTTACCCATGATAAACTCTTTAAATTCTTCTTATGAACATCATGATAATTATGTATCACTTCATTTCTCCTTGCACAATGGCCTTTAGAAGCTTAAGAAATAAATATGTTATCTTCATGAATAGTCTTACTATTTAGCATTTAAAACCATAGTAAAAATTCACTGTCAGAATTTTTGAAGTCAAAATGCTTTCTAAAGGAAGTATTCAGATAGCAAATCTTGTCCATAGTTCTTATTGGCTAATAAATATCACATTTTTAGTACTTTACATTTTTTTTTTTTAAAGATTTTATTTATGTATTTGTCAGAGACAGAGAGAGCGCGTGAGAGCACACGAGCGGCGGGGGAGAAGCAGGCTGTGCACTGAGGAAAAAGCCCAAAGTGGGACTTGATCCCGGGACCCTGGGATCATGACCTTAGCCAAAGGCAGCCACTTAACTGACTGAGCCACCTAGGTGTCCCAGTTTACATTTTTAATAAAAGTAACAATAGCTAGATATCCTACTGCCAATGGATTTTGGCAAACAGAAATGCAGGGTCACCTCCTACAGTTTGGAAATGAATGCCTGCTTTTAAGGTGGTGCTTCAGGAATCTCCTTCATGGTCTCTCCAGTAGGTTCCAGCCTACAACTGGTAGGACTAAACTAGAAGATAGTTTTCTTAGTGAACTGAAGCCTTTTCCTGAAAGGCCTCGTCTGGAATATGATTTATTTTTTTTATTTATTATTATTTTTTAAAGCCCAGAGAAATGCTGAGTATTGTTATCTCTCTCCTAAGGGGGAGAAGAAAAAAATCAAATAAGGGCCTTGGATTACTTCCCTGAGAATCATCATGCCCACTGCCTTTAATTGTCTGTTTGCATACCTAAGTCATTTATCATGCAGATATTAAAAAGACTCAGTGCTGGGTTTAAATGCCAAAGAGAAATGCGATTGCTGAGAAATAGTAGAATATTATCCTGACTACATAATTCATTTAAAAGTCAGTGAAATTTGTGTTGGCAGGAATGCAAGCTGGTGCAGCCAATCTGAAGAACAGTATGGAGGTTCCTCAAAAAGTTGAAAATAGACTACCCTATGTCCCAGCAATTGCACTACTTAGGTATTTACCCCAAATATACAAATATAGTGATCTGAAGGGACACCAGCACCCCAATGTTTATAGTAGCAGTGTCCACAATAGCCAAACTATGGAAATAGGCCAGATGTCCATTGACAGATGAATGGATAAAGAAGATGTGATATATAGATGATAGATAGATAGAGATGATATAGATATAGATATATAGATACAGATACACACACACACACAATGGAATACTACTCAGCCATCAAAAACTTAAATCTTGCCATTTTCAATGACGTGGATGGAACTAGAGGGTAGTATGCTAAGTGAAATAGGTCAATCAGAGGAAGACAATTATCATATCATCTCACTCATATGTGGAATTTAAGAAACAAAACAGAGGATCATAGGAGAAGGGAGGAAAAAACAAAAACAAAAACAAGATGAAATCAGAGAGAATCATAAGAGATTCTTAATCATAGGAAACAAACCGAGGGTTGCTGGAGGGAAGGGGGGGAGGGGATGGGGTATTGTGTGATGGGCATTAAGGAGAGCATGCGATGTAATGAGAACTGGGTATTATATAAGACTGATGAATCACTGACCTCTACCTCTGAAACTAATACACTATATGTTAATTAATTGAATTTAAATAAAAAATAAAAGTAAAATTTAGATTTTATTTTTAATATTAACAAGTGAATTTAAACAAGTCAACTTTCACACTTCTCATTTAAGAAGTTATTTAACCTTTTATCTCTAACATGTATTCATTAAGGAAAAAAATAAAATTAAAGTAGTTTAAAATTAAAGAACCTATTTCTAGAAAAGCCAAGATCTGGTTATTAAATCACAACTTTTAAAAATTGGGGGAAAATTTAGATAATAATAAGCAAACTAAAGCTGCTGGAGTCCCACTTTTTCTATTTTAACTTAGCCTTCTATGATTTTTTTAAAAATTTATATAGTGAATCATAGATATTCTCCGATACTGTTGAATTATCCTTTCAAAAGAAAACATTTATCAGAGATACCCTGTATACCGGATCCCGTGCTAATTGCTGATGCTAAGGACCTAGGACGATAATAATGGGGGTGAATACGTTATAGGCAGATATAGGAACAGGTCATCCCAGAGGTGGATTATTTGACAGTTTGGGGACGGTCCTAGCTACTCTTGAATACAATAATTTCTCTATTAAGATAATCTCGTATTTTTTTTTTTTTTTTTTTTAGCTACAGCCCACCCTAGAATACACAGACAAGTGTAGGTATGAGATTGAGGAAAGGGTTGGATGTGAAAATTAATATTTAAACCAGTCAAGTCTACTTTTGACTTTTCTTGGTCAGTTACCCATTCAAATATTTTCTTTTTGTTTTTTTTAAACTGAGAATGTACTATATGTAGCATATGTGCTGTGATCTGGAGCAAAGACCTACACTTTTCTCAGTTTCAGTCTTCCCATGTGTAATACCAGGTGCATTCACTAAGGTGAATGCTAATCTGCTTAACAAAGAGATCCTGGATTACAGAGGTTTAAATGGAATATGTTTCCCTTTTACATAAGAGTTGGGGCACACCGGTGTGCTGAGCTCCGTGAAGGTGTTCAGGAATGTAGACTAAAGGGATGGCTCTTCCATTCTCAACACATGATTTCAACAGTGTTCCAGCCATTATCGCTGTCTGACACTGGAAAGGAAATGGAGAGTGAGTCTGGGACAAATCTTTTTCAGAAGATGCCTAGGAAGTTATGTATATAACTTCTGTTTACACTAGTAGATATTTAGTAGCATGACCACACTGTGCTGTAAAAGGGGCTGGGAAATACAGATGCTCATGCGCCCCAGGAAAGGGGGAGAACAGGGGTGGGGAGATGTGAGGGACTCTCAGCAATCTTCTATGTTAGTATAAAAATATTCACTTCCCCTGAATTGTTAAAAAGTAAGCTATTCCATCTCAAGCATTTCCTGCAGTTCGGGATACATGGTGAGGGCTTAATAAATATAATCTATTCTTGTCACCAGCATTATTATTAAGGTACAGATACAGAGAGGGTAGAGCAGAGGCTGACCAAAACTTGCATTCTACACGGAATAAATAAATGTGCTTTCCGAAGTGAGAGAAAAGGAGGAGAAAAAAAAGGAATTATACATTATTGCATTTACTCTGATTATTTTTCCTATGTATTCTGTTAATCAAAATGTTTCTACCGGTTGGTTGGAAATTTGCTAAGTAGCTGATTCCTTCATTTTAAGTTACTTGGGGGGAAAAATGCTTCATAAGAAAGTTTATTTGTAGTGTTCACAGGAAAATAAACTCAAAGTCAACGGGGAATTAAAAATTTACCCCTCCCTTTCTTATAGAACCACAAACGGAAACACAGAGTTAAAGTTATCTTTTGGCCAGAACTTCTCATTTTATTTCCTAAAATATTCATTAGGACTCACCACAAATACTGGTGGGTCACAACGGAGGAACTGCAAGTAGTTTATGCAGTGTGCAGGCACAAGGAGTTTGGAATAGCAGGCTAACTAAATAAAAGCTATAACTTATTCTGGCAGTAGAAATTCATCATTTAAAATCTCCTGCAAACATACATATTTTACAATAAACCAAAATTTAGAAATATATCTTCTGCATCCCCAAACTATCCTGATAGATATTTGAGTTTTCAATTTTAAATGGGAGCAGCATTTTAGTAGAAATAGCCTTAAAATATTGATGTGGGCGGCTGCTACTAATTTCCAACATAAATCTAAGAAAATATACTTTGCATTGTGATTAACTGAAAATCCTTCTCTAGTTAGGCTGCTGTCTGCGAGAAAGATGGATTATGCTAGATAAGCCAGGTGTTTGTGCTCATAAAATTGTGAAATTTCTGCTTTGATTGAAGACAAAAGATTGTATCCCTAATTAGTCAGACACAAAATACATATTAGAGAAATATAAATTATAATTAAGTCAGTGAAAAAAGATGTTATATACTTTTATAACTGCTCCACATATTTTGATTCCTTCCCAGCCCGACCCCTTGTGGGAAAGACAGCTCTGTATGATATAGGCAAGAAAACCTTAAGCTTGGAGTCAGAAAATTTTAGAGTCAAGTTCTAGCTATTCTGACCTTACTGCCTTGGAAAGACACATCATTCAGCTCATCTGTTGTTAGTCAATATGTATCAGACTCTATCCTCTGAATTAAACAAAAAAGAGAGTTTTAGCAGAGTATGTGTGTGTGTTTGTGTTTGGACAGTGAAGGTGTGGTGCAGGGAAAGAATAGGGTGATATGAACACAAATAAATGCATAATATAAAAATTTTGAAAGTACTAAGAAGAAACAAGTCAGAGTGATGGGTGAAGCCTTTAACTGAGAAGGTACCTTACATGCTGGCAATGCTGTTTTAGATAGGTTGATGCTAGAAGGCCTCTCTGAGAAGGTGGCTTGAGTAGAGCCCGTCAGTGAGCTTCTGAATCTCTGGTATATCTGGGATAAGAGCCCTAGAAGAGGGATCCCATGAATATGGGAACGATTTTATTTGAGACTCATTTTCCGCCTCTGTAAAATGGAAAGTATATCTGACCTGCCCGACACACGTGCTGGTAAAAGGGGAAAAGCAGGGGCGCCTGGTTGGCACAGAGGTTAAGCGTCTGCCTCTGGCTCAGGGCGTGATCCTGGAGTTATGGGATCGAGCCCCACATCAGGATCCTCCACTATGAGCCTGCTTCTTCCTCTCCCACTCCCCCTGCTTGTGTTCCCTCTCCCGCTGGCTGTCTCTATCTCTGTAAAATAAATAAATAAAATCTTTAAAAAAAAAAAGGGGGGGAAAAGCAAGTGATATTTGTAAGCACAAAATACTGCCTAACCCTAAGGGACTAAAGATTGGAAAAATGTTTGTTTTGCTGTGATTTCAACTGAAAGATAGGAATGTTCAAATGGAAATTCTTTCTTTGAAAAGAGACAACTTTGTGGAGAAGAAAAATGGTTTAGGAATAGGGACGCATGGAGTTATTAAGAATATATATATGTGTGTGTGTCCTCAACTATCAATTCACCATGTGTATATATATTTTGGAATTGATAACCTAAGACTGTATTTTTAATCAAAAAATTTTCTAACACAAATTTGTTATCTTTTGCTCTATGGTTATAATTTTAGACTGATATTAATAGAAATATTATACATATAAATGTAAATATAAGTTAATTCCTTTCTATGCATGATTCTTTTTGCTAAAAATATTACCGTTGAAGAGACCTGTTCCTTAACATTTTGCATAAATCAGCATTTGCATTATTCATAACTAATTTTCCCATAGAAATAAATGTAAAGAATGGGCATGCATTCTTGGAGTACATGATTCCACAACCATTACCGTACACTTTTACTTTATTCTCTTTTATTATTTCTCAGCCCTATTGCCTATATTTCTCAGGGCATTTGCTTTTGAATTAACTGCACAGTTGTTTGAATGTTTTAATGGTGTTTTATCACTTTTAACACCTCTTCCAAAGTTTGGTTTGGAAAAGCATATTTTAAGCTCCAGCACCACCACTTAGGACTATCTGAATATTGTTTAGTTAAGATTTAAAAAAAAAAAAAAAACAGATTTTAAATTATAGTAACAGTGAACACTAAAATAACTCAGTGGTCATAAGCACCACTCACAGAAGTGCCAGTGTGAGCAGAATGGGTATTGTTTACCCATTGCTGGCAGCATGGAAAGAGGTACCTATTTACTAGGCTAAGTAGCACAGCCACAAAACGATCTCATGACTTGACAGTTCTCTAGTCCTCACATCCCCAGTTTTAAATGTCTGGGTATTTCTTTTGCTTTAGGTGAGACTTTATTATTATATTTGTCTTGACCTGTTTTAAATGTGCCATATCTCAAGTTTCCATAAAATGCAAGTAGGCTGTATTTCCTGCTTAAGGCCGGTTTTTATTTCTCTTTTTGTTCTCTCTTCTCCTCTGTCATGATTTTTTTTTCCTGAAAGCTCCCTAAATTAGAAACACAGACTCCCAGAGTTACAAAGGCAGTCCATACTACTGCCTCTTTTCTGTGCAGTAAATGCCCTCTATAGCCCTATCAAGTCCCAACCCTGTGACTCGTCAATAAATATACTTTATGTGTCATTGACTGTGAATCGGAATCTCAAGGGGAAGTCAATTCCATTTTATGCTTTTCTAATTGTTAGAGAGGGCGCTTTATATCAGGACAAATTATCTTTCCATAACCTCCATTCACTGTGATGGTTACAACTGAAGGGGAGAAATGAACCAATCAATGTCATGGTTAGTAAGCTGTATTTCCCCCTACAAAATATATAAAACCTGCTTAAGTTCTAAAAAATAATGAATATGGTGTTAATTTATCTGTTACTCTTTGAAAAGAGAATGTATTTTTTTTTCTAATAATCACTGATGCTTTTCAAACAGTACTTAACTGTCTTTCGATTAAAAAAAAAAAAAAAGGTCATGCAGCAGGATGATTGTTGTTTGTATTTACTAGACCGAGAGACAACCGTTCCGTAGTGTGAGGGGCCCAAAATAAACTTGGAGTATAAAGACCTGCATGTGTCACTCATGGGCTGTGTGAGCTTGAATCAGTTTAGCTATTTTGAGCTTCAGTTTTCTCTTTGTATACTAGAGAGAGGATGGAAGCTAACTTGAGATGAATGAATTAAACAAGTTCTGAAAGGTACCAAGCACACTGACTGGCACATAGTAGGTATTCAAAAACAGTCTTGTTTTTAAAGCTACTACTAGAATTTCAAAATAATATAAACCAAATATATCTATATGAACCCCATATTGCTGACGCAATGTAATGCATGCCATGATGGACGGACCCGTAGTTTCGGAATGCTACATTTGTACTCTCCTGAAGAGAATTTGCTGTCAGCTTTACTGCATGCCTGCATAGGAACAAACCTCACACATTACTTTAATGGAAACAAATTTATATTAGATATCCCTTCCTTACTCAGACATGAATAATTTTCTGCTTGGATAATTTTGAAATTGGAAAATATCTATGTCATTTTTTAAAACTGTTCACTGCAAACAAAGTCATTACATAGAATTTGTTGTGATTGTTTAGCATAAATTGATCCTTTGCTTTAATAATAAAATCTTTACTTTGTGCTAAACAAATAACCATTGGCAACAAAACCTGGATGAGTCTTTTTTTTTCTTATATCTGTACAATAGCCAACTATATTTTCTGTAAATGTACATTTTTGAAGCCTAAAGATCTAAAGTTCTATCTTATTTTCAAAATCCATTATTAAACATTTCAGGCAAGATGCTATGAAATCTCTGTATGAATAATGGACTATATTTTTCAAAAGTAACAGCCTAATCTCAGTAGCTATTACCTATCTAGTGAACATCCAATTTCAGATGAGTTCAACATCTTCTGTAAAATTAACTTTTTAAGCTAACATTTATTGAGCACCACCTATATGCAGCCTGTCACTAGAATATGCAAAAAAAGAAAAGGAAGGAGGATTATGTTTCAAGCAATTTAGAATCTTCATTTAGACACCATACATACCAGAGGCAATTAGGCCTATATATTTTAATTTTTAAAGCTTGTTATACTTAATAACTTACAATGTGTTTTTTTTCCCTAAGTGTACTGCTTCATAAAATAAAAATGACATAATAAATACTTAAATAGTTCAATGTATGTTTTGGGAAGGAAAGAATTTTTTCTGTTGCATATAGCCAAAAATTGTGCCATGCATGGTGTAAACATATCTGTATTAATATATACTGATACCAAGATCTTGAATGAGTATATTGCTTTACAGAAATTGGCTAGATTGAAGCTTTGTAGACACAGTCTCTAAGCCACACCATTACCTCGTGCCATAATTTAACTGCAAAGTTATAACTAGTGCCAATAGGTATTTTCAACTGAAGATGAATAGCCATTAGAAATGTAAATACAGTAGAGTGTTACATTAGTGTGCATATAAGGCACTTTAATTGCATAGGTAATTAACACTTCCGTTGTTCTTCTCATTATCATTTTGTTCCAGTTGAAATGCTTGTTAGCAACCTACGCTGTTGAAGGAACAGATAGCGTGTCATTACAACAGTTGACACAAGGCAGCCTTCAAGGATGTGACACTAATTAAATTAGGACTTCAAATTACAAATAGACTTCTTATAACTAATGATGAATGACCATTTTTACGAAACAACATTTACTTCTTTATTCAAGAGTCACAAGTCTTGCTTTTAACATGTTGTATTAAATCACAAAGAAATCCATTAACAAAGCTCTTATGTCTGTCTTTCCAAAGGGAAAGAATATTAACATTTTAAGGCTTTTCTGCAGACTAAGGGAATTTTCTTCCCTCTCTAATCACAATGACAAATGATTATGAATTTCTATCATCAGCATAACCAAGAATGTCACCCTTCTCAAGTGGCTAGGTTATGATACAGTCTTTAGCAGGCAGAGCAATATTCTAGAAATCTGGAAATCATTATTCTCTTCTAGCTAGAGACAGTGTTTGGTGTATGGAGAGTGCTCAATAAATAGTACCAATATACTGTTATATACTTAGTTATCCTTCGAAAGATACCGTCTTGGTGACCACAAATACACTCTATCAACTGCAATTAAACAGGGAGTAGGTACATAGGGAAGCTGATAGGATGTCCAGATAAGGCTTCGTGAGAGCACAACACTTTGATATGGTTAAAATATTCAGAAATTGCAGGTAAGTTCCTTAGGAATTAACCCACCTAACAGTCTTGAAAGAGATTGGTCTACAAAACAGAATGTTAATAATTCTCAAAAAAAGAAATACAGACTAGATTATGTTATCAGCTGGTGAGCACATATTTTCCATTTAAAAAGCTTATTTTAGGGCTGCAGGGTGGCTCAATCTGTTAAGTTTCTGACTCTTGATTTTGGCTCAGGTCAGGATGTTGGGGTCTTGGGATCCAGCCCCCACGTGGAGTCCTGCATCGAGCCCCATGTTGAGCTCCACACTTAGCGGGAAATCTGCTCAAGACTCTCTCTCCCTCAGGGCACCTGGGTGGCGCAGTCCTTAAGCGTCTGCCTTTGGCTCAGGGCGTGATCCCAGTGTTCTGAGATCGAGCCCCACATCAGGCTTCTCTGCTAGGAGCCTGCATCTTCCTCTCCCACTCCCCCTGCTTGTGTTCCCTCTCTTGCTGGCTGTCTTTCTCTGTCAAATAAATAAATAAAATCTTAAGAAAAAAAAAAAAAGAGTCTCTCTCCCTCTCCCCTTACCCCTCCCCCACCATGCATGCTCTCTCTCTCTGAAATAAATAAATGAATCTTAAAAATAAAAATTAAAAAAAAAACAAAAGCCTTACTTTATAATGAGAAAAAAAAGATATAATTATAATTTTGCTTGGTGAGGACAGAATATTAAGAGTATGTGGTGAATAATTTTAATGGCTTTTATTGTAAAGTTAAAAAACCTACTGCAATATCTTTCAATCAGTTTCCAATTCATACCTTCACTGTGAACATTTGACAAGTATGGGACCAACTTTGAGCACTATGTATAATCTCTTTTTGTTACATACTGTAACAAGTGAGTTTACGTAGTGTTGCAGCAACATTACTCACTCTGAGAAAGAAAATGCCTAACGTAACATTAGGATAGGAAAAAAAGTTCACCTGAACATACAAATATTTTCCTTTGAGTATGTTAAAATGGTTAAAAGGAGAAAGAACAGTGCTTAAGTTAAACTAAAAGAATATGTGATAGCCACTGGAGCTTTTTTAGACTCTGAGAGGCATTGTTATACTGCACATTAGTATAACAATGGTGAACTTATGTAAATTATTGTTGAGGACAGAAAGTGCAACTAAGAGAGAAAAGTGTTTTTTTTTTTTTCCTTCTTAATCATGACATTCTATTATTCAAAATTGTGCCACTAATACAAGTCATTTTAAATCTCTGGTTTAACTTACCATTGTCCAATACAACTTTCTGTGATGAAGGAAATGTTCTGTGTCTCTACTAATATATTAGCTACCAGACATATACGGCTATTGATCATTTGAAATATGGCTATTCAGACTAAAAACTTTTTTTTTGTTTGAAAAACTAAATATTTTCTTTCACTTTAATCGATTGTAATTTAAATAGCCACATGTGGCTGGTAGCTCTCATATTGGACTGCATAGGTCCAAAGCACCCATCTGCACGGTTGGGACTAGATGCCATGGGCTCCAGAGTCATCTTGATCTACTGGTGATAACAGTAGGGACAGATTATTGCTCCTTGGGCACCCATTTTACAGATTCCCTGCCAACCATTTCCCATCTGATAACATATATTTTTGCACACAAATGGCAAACAGTTTTACTAACTTTGATGTATACGTTTGTCCCTTGGTTGGAATTCCCATTTTCAAATTATCACTTACTGTCAGTTATTTATAAACATAAGCTATTTCAACAATTAATGTGTGGGTATGTGTTTTATGGGGTCATTTCTCACAGAGTAAAATTATCCTCTCCTTTTAGCGGGATCTAACTATCAGCCAGAATTGTAAATCAATTACATACTAAATAATGACTAACTGAATTCATTTGTTAATTTTTAATGATTGTTAAATATTTTACATCCTGTGCTAGTCAGTAGTGATCCAAAATGATTAAGCATTGCACCTACCCTTGAGGAACTTACAGTCTTTAAATGCCATAGCACTGTAAATAAGCCAATTCTTTTTCCAAAGCTGGCTTACTTAATACGAGGCCCCTGGGGAACCGTCTACAATAAATATGAGTTTTCCAGCAAGTAGAAAGTATTTATCATACAATATCCTTCCTTTGGACATGCTAGTCTCCAGAACCATTGTTAATTTATTAGATGCTATTTGAAGTTGGCAGAAATCCTATATATATTCATAATAAAGTGAACTATTTTTTTTTCTCTTTGAGTCAAAGACATTATTGCTATTCTTCTATTTATAAGCATTTAAAGATTTGGGTTCAAGCAAATCATGGGTAAGTTCAGTTCATTTTTATACTGCTACCAATGATGTGCAGAATAACCTTAAAGATTTAAAAATTGACTTTCAAATTAAGTTGAACATAATTACAAGTTTCATGACTTTAAAATTTCTCTATCCTATCTGTCCTACTTTTTAAAATGCTGGTAAAATCTTTTCCCATAAGTTGAATTTGTTCTTAATAGTGGTACTTCAGATACCTACCTATTTATCCATCTCTATATTTCCTTAAGAAATAACATTTTCTTTTAAATCAGGTAATTTTATTAGGTCGCAGGCATGCTGAAGTATTTTGATAAAAAAAAACAAAACAGAGGTTAAGCTAGGAATATTAATGCAAAACCAAGTACTTAAAACTTGAGAGATTCCCCCATTTAGTTTAAGGTGACCTGGCTATTAGAATATCAGCCTCGTTGTGCCAAATACGAATAAACTATTTATCTTCTCCTTGAGGAGAATCTGGAAACATTCTCTTGTCTCCATTTTTCATGTATACGTTTATACATGAAAGGATGTTGATTCCTATGGAATATTTGAAGGAAAAAGTCCCCAAATTAGTATTTTATTATGTAAAGATATGGAATATTTTGAATTCCCCAACTAGGCAGCTCTGTTGTTTGACTAGTGTAATTAAATCTCACATTTGCTTGGGGTATTTGGATATTAAAAGGTGTTTTGCATCTGTTATTACATTTATCCTCACAGATTAGGCTGTGAAGTTAGACAGTGAAGTTAGACTGGTGCCTGTTTCCACCCCCACTTCATCAACATTTAACAGATGGTAGAATGAGACATAGGTTATTTAAATGACTTTCTTAGAGTCATCTAGTTGGGGAGTGCCAGAGCCAAGACTTGGCATCTGACTCCAGGTCCGTAGCTATTTCTACCATGCCATAAGCCTGAGAATATGTAAGTTTCAGGTACAGCCAAAATTTGTTTTAAATTGTAAGTTTGTATGTCACTCTGTACAATGCATATTTCTTTTTAGATCTTTGTCATGACTGCATCATGAGTACATCCCATACAATTGCTAATTCCAGTGCCTGACTTCATTTGTGGAGAACAGTTTACCAATAATTTCAAGGCTACCTTTGTAGAAAATCTCTCTAAGTTAACAGGACTACAACTTCAACAATAACAAAAAGTTATTTGATGTGCATGGGTCATTAAATTCACAGTTTAAAATTACTTAATTATATGTTAGCACTTTAAATATAAGCCAGAATCAATGACATATGTTGATTGGACCCTGGAAGCTGTTCACAGGTCACCACATGTTTTTCCCATGTAGTATATATTCTGATTTCACCTCTTATGTGCTCAGAATTCATGAAAGTAATATTATTGAACTTAAATTCTCTAGATTCTTATATCATGGGACTCATGGAGTCCTTTTATAATATTCATATTACTGAGTTATACATAGCCATCTGCTTTCTACCTTGAATTTATCTGTGCATTTCAAATAAAAGTAAAATAGATAAAACATAAAATTTATGAACTTCCCACAATTCATCAAAGTTAAGGGAAATGAAATTTCCTTAAATCAGGAAGGAATATTTTTTAAGGAAAAAAGAAAGAATAGATTATAGTCATTATTGGCCAACTTTGTGAGAAGCCATTATACTTAGAAGATATATTCAGAAATATGTTTTTGTCATTATCTGAAAATGAGAGTCTGAATTTGAATGAATGGTTAATTTCTTTTGTGTAAGCATATTACCAGCAAAAAATGGGGAGAAATGGCAAAGAGAAGGGCAAACAATGTTAAAAAAAACAAAAAAACAAGAATACAGGAAAGAAATAGAGGCTCAGAATCCTGTTGTTGGAAAGAACTGTAGTGATTATCTCATTTATCTCTAAAATCAATAGAGGAACTGGCTCCAGCCCATCCTTAAGGATGAGACCCCCTCTGCTTGAATTTATCTAGAAACAGTAAGTTTCTTTCCTTTCCTTTAGATATTTGCCTAAGTTCCTTTCCCCATGAGATCACCTATGCCTTTGTTGTATAAGATCTAGTCTTTCTTATGTGGATCAAAAACTGCTTTTTTTTTTTTTTTTTTAATTTTAGCGGAACTGTTGGCCTAAGTCGTCCTCTATTGTGAATCCTTTATGTAATAATAATCTTCCTTCAATAATAATTTTCATGACAATAATTTTCTTTCTCTTGCTTTTCTTCTCCAGTCAAATCTTTTTCAATTTTTCAACCACTGATTTAGAAGCTTATTTTCCAGACACTACTTATTTTATTTTATTTTTTCCTATGGGAGGAAACTTTTTGTGGACTTTTTAAATGTGGTACCTAGTACTTTAGAGATGTTCTGAGGAAAGAGACAGCTTTATATTTCTTAGTAATAAAAAATTATATATATAATTTATATCTATTAATGCAGCTGAATGATGAGTGCTAAACCAAATTTTATATATTTTATTTTTTATTCCAACTGAAGCATTACATTATTCTTTGTTTTCCTTTATTTTGGACCAATCATTACAGTTTAAAGTAATTTATTGTAATATCCCAAATATTAGTTGTATTCCCAAGTCTCATTTATTTTGAGAATTTTAAAAATGTGGCATCTGAGTCTTCTTTTTTTTTTTTTTTTGGTAGTTTATTTATTTATTTTTATTTTACTTTTATTAAGTTCAATTAGCCAGCATCATTAGTTTTTGATGTAGTGTTCAATGATTCATTTGTTGCGTGTAACACCCAGTGCTCATCAGATCACGTTCCCTCCTTAATGCCCATCACCCAGTTACCCCATCCCTGCACCTCCCTCCCTTCTGCAACCCTCTATTTGTTTCCCAGAGTCTAGGGTCTTCATTTAAGTTATTATCATATCATATTGCACAGAGTCCAACCCAAAGCTTTCTACATATTAAGAATCTTACATTTCAACAGTATGGGTGGACCTTGAGGGCATGACGCTAAGTGAAATAAGTCAGACAAAAAAGGACAAATATTGTATGATCTGACTTACATCTGGAATCTAAAAAACAAACCCCTAGAAATAGAGAACAGATTGGTGGTTGACAGAAGTGGGGTTGGGGGTAGGGGAAATGGGTGAAAGTGGTCAAAAGGCACAAACTTGCAGTTTGTAAACAGGATTACGATTGGTATTAAAGGACGGAAGAGATTCTACTTTGCCAACATAGTTGTATAAGCAGCATATCATTGTGGGTAATAGTGTGGTCCCTACACTCAAAGCTTGAGTTTGAATCCCGATTCCACAAAATGATAGTTGTGACTTTGGACAAGATATTTAACTTCTGGCTCTCTGCTTTCTGACTTGTAAAATGGGAATAATAAGTGTGCCAAATAAGATTGATCAGAAGGCTGAGTCAGTGAATTCCCAAGGGCTTTAGAACACTGCTTGATATATGGGAAGCATTTAATAAATGTTAGCTATATCATTTTCAAGGGAAAGCATTTTTTTCTCTGGATTAAACAATATAGTTCCTTCTCTAGTTTCTCAGACTAGTGGAGAGACACGAAACCATATAAGTAGACATTGCTGAAAATGGAATTTACGATTCCTTTGTTCAGGGCCTGAGGAAATAGAGCCTAGATAGAATAGATTGATGGTGATATTTGCCTATCTAAGCCAAGGCCAACTTTATAGAAGCTATAACTGAATTTTAGGGATCTTTACAACAAAAACACAAGCAGTAGAGTCCCTACTCAAAGGCAGACATCATGCAGAGAATGTTGTGAAGGTCATTACCCACATACCTGTGGGAACTCAACTTACGAGTGGCTTGTTGAGGTTGTTTCCACCATGCTCTCCTTGGAATGCCTGAAAAGATAAGGGGCATCATGCAGTTGCTCTAAATGCCAGCCAGGAGGCAGCCCTTTTGCAAGGTAGGATGTGAAGATTAGAGACATGATTTGGATTCAGTCTGAGGGACTGAATCTTTGGTGAAAAAAAGATTTTTTTCCCAACAGTTTCACTGATGCCATAATAGATAGTGAAGAATATAAAGGGATACCATTGTGAAAAGCTATTTTACCAGGTAGGAAACTTGCAAGAGGATTTATATTTCAAAATGACAGTGACCTAAAACTCACATCAAGAAAGGTCTTAAAGAAAAAAGGTACAGAATTGTAGCCTACGGAACTATATTACTCAGAATCTTATCCAACAAAGTAACGGATTTGGGATTTTAAACGTCTGGAACTTTTATTCTTCAGTAGAACTTCGTACACAGAACGCGTTAAAGTGTTACAGATGAAGACATTAATTTCAGATTAACAAACTTCCCTATTGAGGAAAAAAAATAATTGCATGTTATTTCACTATTCCTTTTCAGCAATTTAAGCCATTTAATGGCTGTGTTTTGCTAGGGTCATAAATTATGCCCTTAGTTTTTGGCACTTAAATGTATCTTAGCATCAAAAACTGCTGTTGCACAGGCATGTTCGGTTCTAAGACATTTAACTTTTTCCTTTTTTAATGTTTTGAATCCAAAAATCTCAAGCATTTAGAGATGTACTTTTGAAAGTCGCAATATTTAGATAGTAGCATAATCTTTGGGTAATTCTACATTCTGTTTTACTACTGTGTTAGTAATAGTAGTAGTAGCTCGTGTTAGGTTATTTTCACCTTTAGAAACATCTCTCAAAAGATTCAGAATGAATTCACCTCCCAAATATTAATTTTGTACTTGATTATTTTCCTAAAAGTTAAATTTGTCAAATACCTTAAGGGTAGAATACTTGTAATCAGACATTGCCAATTAAAAAAATCAACAGTTGTCAACTTTTTCTTTCTTTGGTGTTTTATAGCTTGGACTTTGTTCAGCACATTTGTGTAGAGCTCAGACCTACTGGGTACTTACTTATTCAATTATTTAAGCATTGTTATAGCAGTTCAGTATTAGGAGGAAACTAAAGAGAAGATTGACCGGAACAGGAATCATCCTACAGGATTTATTCTTCTGTCATATACTTTCGCCTGGAACCTGCCCCCTGCCCCCTGCCGCCTGCCCCTGCCCTCACTTCACACTAATACATAAGTAAAAGAAAACCCCTCTACCTCCTTAATTAGTTATTCTAGGTCATTTTATAACTTTAAACTAGGACACCAAGTAAATTCTGACTGGTTCTAACAACTTAATTAAAAATTGAAGAAAGCACTGCTATTAAATGCAGTTGTAGATGTGTAAGCAATTGCAGGTAGCTGAGCAGAGAAGGTAGTTGATCTAAATAAAGTATTTGAAATGTCCTGGGTGTCCATTTCCCAGAGATGTAAACGAGCCACTTAATTTTCCCAGAAGTACATTTTGAGAAATTAAAGGAGAAATGGAGACAGGATGCAGAAGGAAAATAAACAGAGGGAAATTATGTGTGTGTGTACATTTATTTATTTGTATTCATATATAGGAGTTGTGAATAAAATGGAAGTTTGTCTCTGCCTTAGTATTTCTCAGGTCTCAAGCTCTGCCTCATAGCTATTAAGGCTGTTCATCCTTAAGTTGTTGTATGTAGTAAATTGAGAAGGGGCCAATACAATTTTAACCCATCTGTCAAACCTGACTTCTCAGTTTTTCCTTTGTGCTTTCACACCATCAATTCTCGGTTTCTAAAAACAAATAACAGAAAACATGGACTTTTTACATAATTTCTCACATTTTATATCTGGTATCCATTTCTGTAACTCATGGCTTTTTTTTTCTTTCTCTCTTTTTTCTTTTTCCTTCCTCCCTCCCTTCCTCCCTCCCTCCCTCCCTCTTTTTCCCTTCCTTCCTTTCTTTTTCTCTTGCTTTCCTCTTTTCCTTCTTCTTCTTTTTGACCATATAAGATCCTTGAATTGTGTCTAAAAGATTTTAAGATTTTTTTAAAGATATAAATACATACACTGTCCCAAAGACAAAATCATTCATAAGAATTTATGGCAGATCAGCATTTTTAGAACGTGTCAATATATCGATATTAATAATGTGCTTCTGCCCTGTCTTAAGTGACATTTTGTTTAATTTGTGGTTCAATAAAAATAGGTGCTCCGTTAGTTTAGAGTCCATTTCAGTGAACATATTTCCAGAAAATGGACACTAGGTTTTAAACCCGTTTTTTGGAGGTGTTAGCACATTGCTACTCAAGGTGTAGTCTGTGTAGTGGAATGCAGGGACCACCTGGGAGCGTGGAGAAGTGCACAATACCACCCCTAGCCAAGATCTTACTGAATCAAAATTTGCAATTTAAGAAGATCCCTAGGTGATTCATATGCACATTAAGGTTTGGAAAGCATTATCTTAGGTTATACAGTATGACTCTGAATGTAGCATTGATAAAATGTTCAGAATGAAATGTGAAAAAATATTCATGAGAGATATAATTCATGAAAATCTGATCAGAGTAGTAAGATGGTGAAATATTTCGAATGACATCAAAGAAGATACAATCCTTCATACACTCCAGTATAAAATACCAAAATATTCATATCCTAAGGTAATTTTATGCTTTTTCATTTAAGAAAGTTTTGAGGTATCTCTTATTTTTAAATAAAATACTCTAATACAACAACTTTACATTTAAAAGAGGCACCTTTAGAGGTGCCTGGATGGCGCAGTCGTTAAGCGTCTGCCTTCGGCTCAGGGCATGATCCCAGCATTCTGGGATCAAGTCCCACATCGGGCTCTTCTGCTGGGAGCCTGCTTCTTCCTCTCCCACCCCCCCTGCTTGTGTTCCCTCTCTCGCTGGCTGTCTCTGTCACATAAATAAATAAAATCTTTAAAAAAAAATAAAAAAAGAGGCACCTTTAAAGAAATTCTGTGGATTACTCTTTCTATTCTAAATACTGTGCTATTTTACCTTAATTGTGGTCATTAATCAACTTCATCAGATAATACTATAATGAGAACATAGGTGGAGCTCAAAAGAAAATAAAAGCTGCCGTAAAGGATTTGTATATTTCTCCATACTGACAGATGGAATAAATAGTTGCTTATAGCAGGTAGTATTTTCTATTTTCCCGAATTCATGTTGTGTGTGTGCACAAGTCTGCAAAGATCCATCTTCATGAGGTTTCAATCAGATTCCACATAGTAAAGGTACTGAAATAATAAATGGCTTATTTAGAATTCATTTACAAAATATATATTAAACTTAAAAATGGGAAAAAAAATCTTGTGCTTTTGGAAATATTTCATTTGCATATACCCGCTCAAACTTCTACAGAAAAGACCAATTGCAAAAGCCATGTTATAAATTTGGGACCTGATAAAAACTGGGTCACTTCTCGTACCCAGTGCCTGATGTTTCTATTCTGTACACTTCTGTTGACCTTTGCTTTTCCTCTTCTTTCCTGTTTCAGGTCCTGTTGACCATTTTTCTGTTCATTACCATGGGTATGGAAGGGTCAGAGAGGACAGATGAAACAAAAATAAATCAATGGTTTTCTTTGCAAATAAACCTGACAAAAAAGATTTGGCACAGGAGTGAGACTTACTGAAATTTTGCTACAACAGTATTTACCATAGAGCAGAATTCAGTGTAAAGTTGATCACATTTGAAGTCCCTTAAACAGAATAGCGTGATGGAGTAAAAATGCCTACCCTGGATATCTGGCTGGTATATGAATGCCATTTATTTTTCTTTTTCATAATCCTCAACATCTATAACCAGAAAATTCCTTTTGTTGTTATTGTTTTGTTTTGTTTTCTTCTTGAGCCAGAGACATTTTCAGGGAGGTATTGCAATTTTATAAGTCATTAGAATTGTCCATAAATGTAAAGTAAGTAATAACAGGTATCACTAGTTCATTAATTTTTCACCATTCAGATATAATTTAGTGGGTTAGTTGCATCAACACTGTTAGTTACATTATAGTTCTTGTGTTAGTGTGTGTGTTTCAACTTCAGTCACATTGTTTTCTGTATTCGTCCTTTACTCATCATAAACTTCCATATCCACTATTCTATGAAAGGAATAATTGGTTTATAAAATTTTGAGAAAAGTGGCTATTTCCAGTAGATGATTTCCATGAGGCAAGAGAAACTTCTTTTGCTGATTCACTATTCACCAGATACTGTTTACTTAGCAGTTGTTTAATTGTTCACGTAAATTGGAGACATTCGGCTCTGTTCAAAACGAGAGAGCCAAGGTGCTATTTAATGAACTGAAGCAGTTATGTGAGCTCACTCAAAGGCCCTATAGTGATTCCTTACCAAGTTCCCCAGGGAGAATCTGGCTGAGTGTTTAGTGTTGGCACATTGAACTCAAACTCAAGCCTGGCTAAGGCTCTGCCTTTTTAAATATGCAACTGAGTCCTAAGTGGTATCAGTCCTTCCTTTTAGGGATTTGTAGTGCTTCAGAGACACTGATTTGCTCTGTGTCAGTTCTAGCATGAAGAGGATATGTGGTTGGCAGATGTTAGGAGGTAAAATCTGTGGCTGAAAAACAGAAAGGCAGATAATTGTACCATATGGTATTTGAACCTGTGATGTTGGCATCCTTCACGCTGGGCTCCATCCTGCCAAGCTAACCAGGCACTGAAGCTGTGCCAAGTGGCAAAAGTAGCAGGACTTTACCAGGAAGAGGTAGCAACTGACATGTAGCCAGTCTGCTTGATCTAGAGAATGTCCCCTTATAGTGGAAATAAGCACATGGTGAAAGACCGATTAAATGGTTAAAGGGAGGGTTTTTGTGCTACGGGTAAGTTGGTTGATCACTAGGAGGGGCTTTACCCTAGCACTACATAACATCGAAAACCTGTTCGTATTTACTGTGGACAACCTAAAGTTGTAGTGAATAAATATTTTGCTGTCAAGGCAAGGCATGCGGGGACTATCTTCATTGTTAGAATTTGCCAGAAACAGACAACACAAATTCTTCTAAGCATGACTGATATTTAGCTGGTATGCATGGCACAACTGTCCTGGTTGATGAACGCTTCTATTTTGATTCTGAACAACTGCTACCCAGTGCCCTCCTGAAACCTCTCAAATAATCCCAAGCTCCTTCAGTCCAGAGTGGACAAAGAGGCCATCCTAGCATACCTCAGTAGACTGCCATGCTGCCATTCTCTCTTTCTGTCTCTCTCCCCCTGGTCAAACAGGCCTGCATACCTGGAACTGGTGAGGGTCCAACAGCAAGAAATCCTGGATCATGCCCAGATAGCCAAGACTCCCTCAAGTTGCCTTCTTAAGGCTCCTTGTAGAAGCAAGAGCCTGTACAGTGTATTTTACCTGTTGTTAAGTAGCGAGGGATCACCCCTGATTATAAGAGCTTTTTAAATATTGACTTAATGTGGCTTCACAGCTTTGACTTCTCACATAATTTTCTTACCTTTTCCTCAAGATCCTTATGTAATCTACTTCACAAGGAGAGAGAGAAACAGACAGAAATACATATATGGCTTCATTGCCATATTTGTTTCTTTTGTTACAGGGAATTGAGATTGTAGCACAGTATCACAGGGTAGTAAAGAAACCAGTGTTTGAAGATATAAGAGACCTGAATTCAAAAAATAGCATCAGGACTCTGTGACCTTGAAGAAGGTATTTAACCTCTGCAATCTTCAATTACTTCATCTATGTAATAGTAATTATAGTACCTAATTCATAATGTTCTTGTAAGGATTTAATAAGATAATGAACATTATATGCTTACCACAGATCCTGGAACATAGGAAGTACTCAATAAACAGCAATTATCCTACTAATATAATGCTACTTTTACAGAGTGCAATAAAGAACACTTTGGTTTCATTAAAGGTGCACCATAAAATTATTTTCAGAGTTAACATTTTGAGTGGCATAAAAATTAAATTTTGAAGAGTATCTTTTATCAATAACATTCCACTTTTGGTCTGAAATATACAATATATACATTCTACTAAGGATTTAATACTGTTATACTTAAGAATATCTGTATCATTCTAATGCTTTTTAAATTTGGTTCTTCAACATTCTATCATCCTCTCAAGTATAAATTGTCTTATATAAAAATTATTGTGTTTTGCAATATGGTTCTTCCAGTGAAAGACATTTTAACTATCCATGCTCTAACTGGTCCTTCTCACTGTAAAATCATTGTATGCTAATCAGGTCCCCCAAACAATCGTTTATTTGCTTTTACATACAGCAAATAATCCCTTTTTTGAAATGTGATGGAGTGATTCAAGGCATATATTCATTTTTTTCCTCTTTTCCATTTTTCTCTTATCCACTCAGTCCAAGCAAATGTCAAGCTTTTTATCTAAATGAAATAATGAATGAATAACTCCTATTAAATAACATTTATTTGGATAAATGTACCAGTGGGATCAGAAAATATCTTTTTACTCAATGTCTATATATATCATAGGGGATCTGGGTTGTTTGACCAAGGGTCATGGAGCACACTTCTCTCTAAATCAGAAAGATAGTTTTCTTTTTAAGTCAGTATGTATAATTTAATGTTGTCTTGAATGAGCACTATAAAAAACAAAACAAAACAAGAAAAAACTCTTGTTCTTCAGTTTTTGTAGAGCTGTTTTCATCTTATCTTCATTGTGGTGAAGAAATAATTGGATAAGAAATGATGCTTGTCATCTAGTGGGTCCTCAAAATAGCTCTTCTCATTCATTCTGTTTTTCTTCTTATTTATTCTTAATCTGAGAACAAGGAAATACAGACATTATGTTTACTAGTTTTCTTATGTATTTAGTTATCAAATGTTGGCATTGTTATTTACTGGGTTTTTTTTTGGGGGGGTGGGAGTAAATAATGTCTTTTAAGAGTTTTGGTAACAATTTATATTTGTAGAATTCCCTTGACTTTTGACGATCATCACTTATGCCAAATACCATCAAAATCCTTTCTTCCATTAATTACCTGATGCCAAGCTGCCTTTGATTTTTAGGCCATGCTTGGGGACATGAATCTAACCTTTATTATCTTGGCCTCTATAAGAAGAGACTGGAAAAAAAAATTCTTTTTTTTTTAAATATATATCTCAAAAAAAACCACTTTAGGGTGGCAATAGTAATGTCTCTGTGTGCGAATTTGGATCAGAAGCAATCTCTCACACATTTGTGGAATCAAAGAAGAAATGACTCTCAGCTGTCCTGACATGTGAATGAGCCTGTTGACTGCTCCCTCTCATTGTCCCTTTATTGCGATAAGAACCCTTTTCTCTGGGGGATGTATGGAACTATCTGATTTTGGCTTGTTTTTTTCCTGTCAGGCATTAATCTTTTAACATGCTTCTTACCATGGAGCCATCTCTGCTTCAAATTGAGTAGGCTTTCCACACTGCCCTGAACTTCAGCACTGTAATCAGTTAGCCATCACTGGGTTACCATTGGTAAAGTAGCCCCAGAGAACAAGAGGGAAAAGCATTAGCTTTAAAGATGAAACACTTATCCTCTGTTCTGTATTTCAGAAGAGAGATATTCCCAAATGGAACATTTTATCTTCTGCTTTCTTAGTTATTTTATCTGCAAATTGGGTAAATCTTTTCCTCCCAGGAGTTTTAAGATATGACTAGAATATGCATTTTACTTCTTGAGGAATCAGTAGGATTTCTGTAAACTGAAGAAAGAAAGCATCTTCTTTCTGGTTCGTTGATTACGTATGTACTCATTCATTTACAAAGAGAGGTGAGAGCCAACTTTACAAGTAAACAAAATTGTCAGCAAGAAGTATGATATGAGTATCAATCAATGAAGTGCCCCTTTTCCTCAAACAAAATACTTTTGTCATTTTTTACAAAGAGACTGAAATTCTAATCTTTGGAGTTAATCTATTGTTTCTGTAAGAATCTTGTTTACATGCAAATACATTACCTGTCAGAGCACCTCGTTTATGAAGTTAGCTAGCAAAGAACAGGGCTCTAAGAAATTAAAAGAACAAACAAACAAACATACAAATGTATTTTAACTGAGGTGGAGGGAGGGGAAAAGGACCCTGTAGACCTTTTGAAAGAGAAGCTGGTGAGGATGGGAAAGGTGATTGAGTAATCAAGGAATGTGTGAGGAACACATACATGGAGAGAAATAAAGAAACACTTAAAACACCTAAATTGCACTTAATTTTTTTAAAGCCATCAAAGCTGAGTTCCCTCCATTAGCACTGGGTTTAGTGAATAGCAGTGCTGCATTGACAGTCCCTCACGAAACAATGATTTCATTTATTTTCTTATCTATTTGCCGGTAAATGGAAGGTCAGAAAACAAGACAGCCCATTGGTCAGAAAAATTTTTTTTTTCCAAAGTTATAATTAATGGCAACAATACCGTAGCCATGTCCATATAATATTTTCCATTTGTCAATTTTAGCTGTATTCTAAATGCTTACAAATTCAGCGCAGGGGAATATTATGGCAACCTACTTTTGTTGGATTCAGATGCAGACACTGAGTTAAACTGATAAAAACCACTTGATAGATATATTCTAAAGTTAGCAGAACACACAGACACACATACACACACACACAGAAAGAGACAGAGTGAGAGAGAGAGAGAGAGATCTGTTTTAACATTATTTCTAGATGTCATCCAGAAAGTTTTCAGTATGAATCTTAACTAACCATCCGTGTATTCATATGCATAATAGCAAACACAGTGGTGACTTTGGTCATAGCCGAATTGCTTTAATATGGCATAGTTTTCCTTAGGTGACCAGGCAAGCTTTTCACATATTAAATACATAAATAAAGCTCATGTTAGATGCAGGGAATTTTCCTACACTGAGACTTCTGAAGAGTTAAGGACTAAAGAAAAAGACTTTTTACACCTTGGAACAACTTATCAAAGCTGCAAAATTTCCTTCCCCAGGGCCTTTAAAAATAGGACAGATGTCAGAACTGGCTTAAGGGTAGTGCAACTAGACTAAATCAATCACCTTTACATCTTTTCCAGTTCTTGATTTTTCACAGCATCCATTTGAAATATATAAACACACAAGCCATTACTGGAATCTATATTACACAGAAATTATTTAATTTGAGTAAGTTACTATTAGATTGAGTGCACATGTATCTTTAAGAGTTCTTATTCATATTCCTGTATCCTCAACTTTTGGCCTGTAGATTACTCTAACAAATGATATCAATTAATATTGTTTTATTTAAAAGTTGAAACTCATAAATCCAATTTTAATTTTCCTTGAAATACTATAAATTTCTTTTATTTCTTCCATTTAAATTATCAGTTTGTCAGTTGAAGTAGTTCACATGCAAAAGTAAATTATGCTTAAAAATAACAGAATTTTATGAAATACACGGTTCTGGGAAAGTTATATTACTTTTTTAAAGGTATACGTTATCTAATGTTATGTTTAATTATATATATATATATATATATATATATGGTATTTAATGTGTGTACACAATATACTAATTTCCCCAAACAATATAGAAAAAATAATGTGGTCCACATACTTTACAGTTTTCATAAGAGGCTGTAACTATTCTGATTTCTCAGCTGTGAGAATTACAATATTTGCATACACTTAATTGCATAGGAATTCCCCTTAAAAGATGATAGTTTGTAATATTTCCAAGAAACTGGAAATGATTGTGTGGAAAAGTATTCTTAAGAAAATAAAGAAAATATTGGAATAGAAATGATTAAATATTTGTAATCAGGTTAAGAGCATTCCAGAAATCTTAATATGTTACTTAAAGTGACACTAAAAATTTGTTTTAAAATAATTCTAGGAAAGTTAATTTTTAAGGCAGTTTTCACAAATTCTTAGAAATCATGAGCTCTTCAATTTAATAAATAGGAAATCTCCACAAGATTCAATATTCGGAAGCTAAATATTGTAAAATATCCTACCAACAGAAATAGTCCTATATTCCTCCTTATGTGTGTGTGTGTGTGTGTATTGTACATATATATATGTGTGTATGTGTGTGTGTGTGTATATTTTTAAATCAGTATTAGGCTTTACTTGAAGTTGAGTTCTAAACAATTCTTCACAATATAATCCAACCTCAGTCTTCTAAGTAAATAGGCAGGTATAATTAAATACAATCCAAAAGTGCATGATTTTTAGTTTCTGAATTTCAGAGTCTTATGTTTTTAGGTGATGACTTTATATAACCAGTTTTTACTTGATTTTTATATCAACTAGTAATCAATATATTTTTGTTCCTGCATTTCATTTTATATTGTGAAGTGGGAATAAAATTAAAAATAAATAAATGAGAGGCTTCATGCCTCATGAAACCTATGTGAAACTGTATATATCAATATAGTTCATAAACTATACACGGAAACTATATTATAAAAAGCTATATCATAAAAAAAATGTGATATAAACGATGTCATGAGTTCATAGAAAATGTGGAATCAGTGACACTCCCCCCCACACACAAAAAATCTCTTGATTTGTATAATGTTTCCCAAACCATGATTTTATTTGCTTGTTAAGATGATCATGTGAGCCAGACACTATTATTATCCCCATTTTTCAAATGTGAAAGAAGAATCTCACTGAAGTTCGGCTCTTAACTCAAATTGAGATAACTAATGAATGGCAGATAAAAACTCTAATTCAAGAATTTGGTCTCTAAACTTAATAACTTCTCCATTATGTGATGTTATTTTTCACAAAGAAAACTTGATGGAGAAGCCAGAGTTTGGACTTGAAGGATTTTGTTGGGTGAAAGAGAAGGTTTACTTTCCAGATGATGATATTGCATACAGAAAATTCCAGAAGTGGGAATAATTTGGATTATTTTAGGGAGGTGAGCGATGACTCTGAATGAAGTTTACTACAAGCACTGAAAATAACCTATACGTAAGGTCAATTAAGTTTCAGTTAGATGATGAAATCGGGCCACAGAGTTTGGTTTTGTTGTGAGCAGCAACTGAGAATGGTTATGATTCTATGGTTGGGGGAAAGTGATATTTATAAAACCTAGTCTGAGACTATATTGATGGTGGGAAAAGGTAACTTCTAGCACATAGAAGAAAGTGGGAATTAGCCAGGAGTTAAAATGCACTGAACATTCATTCAACAATTGTAAATTGAGTCGGGCAGGGTACTACATGTGTGTTTCTCAGGCAGAGACAGAGGGAAGTTCATCAAAGAGCGTGTGTGAAGTGCATGCAGGTGTGCTCATGGAATAACTAAGTTAACAGTAACAACAACAACAGTGGAACCGGAGTATAAAAGGCCTGAGAAATAATGGCAGAACGTGTGTCTATGAGAGGAATTCTGGTCAGCTTTTGAAGGATCCTGCTTGCCTCTGGCCTCCCTGTTAGTGGGATCATGGAGACCTTGGGGAAAAGCAGCTCAGCAGTGTTGGGAGAAGGGGGTGAGAAGGGAGTGGGAATACACAGTAAGATGTTTATATAAAAATAATCTAAACATTCAAAAAAACATACAGATGAGTCACATCGTCCTTGCATTATCCTAGAAAACTTGTTTATAAAATGAGGTTCAGTTTAAAAAATGAAGCCTAATTTAACTAATTGAGTAAGGCTTATAAAAAATTTAAGAATATAAATACTATTTTCCTGTGTTTCTATTTTTTAAATCCTTCTAATGATAGAGTTTCTCTTACGAATAATTAATTACTATATTTCAAATTCTGCTACCTTGTTCAGGTCACCTAAAATTAGATTTGAGGAACTGGAAATGTTCTGACTATGCCTTACTGAAAACTGAAGTGATAATCTAAGACTACCATGCTTCTTAAAATTTTGAAGCATGTTTGTACTATTTTGAAATTCCTCGTGTGCGTCCCTGTCATCCCATTCCTTCTCTCAGATTCCCCAAATCCTAATGATTTAGTAACTAAAGAGGTAATTCCAGATATGTCAGGTAGCTTCTGACCCTGCTGCTTGCTGTGTCCAGATTATGATTTCTGCTTATGAAATATTTTGAATGTCAGGGGTTTTTGTGAGATGAATCATTTAATGAAATATTGACATGATCTTTGGAATTCATGTAGTCTCTGTGATCACATTCTTCTCCCTGTCACACAGATCAGTGGGTAGAAGTGGTGATCCAGTTGAATCTTGTCTTCATTTACTTCTGTGTAATTTGCAAATATTGTCATTGTTTTAATGTGTTTTGATACGATGATTTGGGAGGGACTGATTAAGGTCCAATCCATCAAGCCATGTACCAGCTGTCTTACCAGTTACCCAGCAGTCATGGAAGCCAAGAAAAGAGTGTATTAAAGATGAGGAAAACTATAGTCTCTGGTTTCTAAAGAAACTACTTAACTCTTTCTTTCATCCAAACAAATTTCTTTTTTTATCCGTACATGTTATCACTAGGAAGAATCTAATAGTTTTGTATACTGCCTCTGAGAAATTCAAACATTTTTTTTCTGTTTTCTCAAAATTTGTTTCTGAACAAGAAATGTGCATTTCACTCCCTCTATCATGTTCATCAGTTACCTGACAATCTTAAGAATGCCACCCCCCCCAAAAACCCCACAACTTTGATTTGAACCAACACATGTATTACTTAAAAAAAAAAAAAAAACAACTTGCTTTTAAAAAGAACTCCTGAGTCATCTTTGGCCTCTATAAAGTTTCTAAAGTCTCCCAGGTTTGAAGTGTTCTTCCTGTAGGCTATTTTTGGAATTTTACAGAGAGATCTAAATATATCTGGCCTAAACACTACTCTGACATTCATGCAAGGATATATATATTCTCAAATTTCTAAGAATCAGCCAATTAATTTTAAAAGGAACTGCATTGGTCATAGAAATTTACAGCTTTTCAAAACTAGTTTCTATTTTTCAATTTTATTTTTAAGTGAATTTATGTTAATCTTATAAATATAAAATTTAATACTAGAAACTTGGCAAAAAGAGTTTCACTTACTTTTATTCTTATAATTTGGATTTAAATTTGTGTATTTGTATTTTAATTTATGAAAATGTATATTTTAAAACATTGATACTCAAGTTACAGAGACATGTTACAATAAAGAGTTGTGCATTTGAAGCAATGGGTATTGGACAAAACTAATTGCCTTGTATGCCAGTAATTATATAAATATACATGAAAAAAAAATACCAGGAAACCAGTTAGTGTCAATACTTCATCTAGTGAAACTGTATCATAACAATTTATTTATATCCCCCAAATACAAAATGTTGAAAGCTTTTTAGCATCAAACAAAATCACATATACCTATCTTTCAATTTGATAGGATATTTCAAAACATATCTTACTTTTGGCAACTTCAGCTTTTTTGGGGGGAGGGGGCTTACAATATAAAATGAAGTTATGTGATATAAGTTTTTATGGAAAGGCAGGGGCGCCTGGGTGGCTCAGTTGGTTAAGCTTCTGCCTTTGGCTCAGGTCATGATCCCAGAGTCGAAGGATGGAGTCGTATCTCCCTCTGCCTGCTGCTCCCCCTGCTTGTGCTCTCTCTCTGACAATAAATAAAATCTTTAAAAAAAAAATGTTTACAAAACGGCAACTTCCCATCTTGGAACATTCTTTACTTACCTATGATAACAGCAAACACTAGTGGGTGCCTGGGTGGCTCAGTGGGTTAAGCGTCATGATCCTGGAGTCCTGGGATGAGTCCCACGTTGGGCTCCCTGCTCAGTGGGGAGTCTGCTTCTCCCTCTGCCCTTCACCCTAATTGTGCTCTCTCTCACTTGCTCTCTCCCTCAAATTAATAAATAAAATCTTAAAAACAAACAAACACGAGTGTTTGCTGGGAAAGATACAAAAAGCTTTTGATATAATCCCTACAACAACCTGGTGAATCACAGAAAAGGTACATAATTTGTTCAACTTATTGTTTATAAGTGATGGGACCAAGAATCTGGCTCCAGAGTCTTTTAACAACTCCACTCTGCTGCATTTATTTACATGATTAACACATGTTGAATTCCTATTCTGAGCCCACATCTCACAAAAAAGCTCACAAAGCTCAGTGCTTTGCCATCAATAACTTTTGACATTCACAACAAGCCTGCAAGGTAAACTCAGTCGATAGTTTTATTTACACATGAGAAAATTAATGCTTAGTTGATTTAATAAATTAATGTCCCATGGGTATTAACATAGCTGTGATTAAATTCTGCGTGTGCCTGACTGTAGAATCTGGGCTCTTATAATAATCAGTGTCAGATTAACATACGATTGTAGTCATATGGCATGACTGCACTCTGGATTTAGGAGAGTTGGGCAAGATTAAGAATCACTGCATGGGGAATTTGGAGAGCGCCTATCGAAGAAGTCTAGATAGGATATAGGAATAAGCAACCTGAACTCTAGATATAGCAATGTACAATTTGAATTTTGGATGACAATTTGGAATTGGTGAGCTTCAAGAAAAGACTTGGTATTCCAACCTAAGCATATCTTTAAAAATACAAAGGGTAATCATATAATGTACTGTTATCATCAGCAGGAGAACTCAATGAGTACGCTGTGTTCATTATCACCTCCCCACACCTTAGTAAATTCTGCCATATTATAATTGCTCAGTAAAGATTTTTTAAACAAACAAACAAAAATCCATGTATAAATAAGGATATAACTAGCTGTTCTTAATAAAGAACAGATTAAAAATGAAATATTTTTTATATTGACACAACTTCATTTAAATTCCACTAAAATATTTTTGTTCATGTTACCTGATTCAATTCTAACAAGAGCTCTGCCAAGGAGTTGCCACTCTCCATATTTCATAGTAGAGGAAATTGAGACGTACAGGGTTTAAGTACCTGGCCTGCTTAATCTAAAAGTAAGAGGTAGATCGATGACTCAAACCAACCATCAGATTTTAAATCTATGCCACTTAAAGTTTGAAAAGAATATTTGTGTCTTTAATGTATTATTTGAAAAAAAAAGCATACTATTTTATATCCTATGCAGTTTTTAAAATTAGTTTTTTAATCACATAGGCTAATTTGGACATCCCTGAGAGTCAAAGCTGCCCTCTGGTAGTCATTTTCCATAGTTTTGTCTTGTAAATTAAGGCTAGTAATTTCTTGTGCTTAATGGTTTTAAAGCCAAACTAACCCATTTTTATATTTTTTTCAGGTCCCGAAGAGGTAGAAATCAAGTGCCCCTTGAATCACGTTGCTTGCCTTGGTGCCAACAAATGTATTCATTTGTCCCAACTGTGCAACGGTGTCTTGGACTGCTCAGATGGGTATGATGAAGGACTGCATTGTCAGGGTGAGTCCGTTTGTGAAACAATGCAACCACACTATTAAATTTTTCATAGCGTAATGAAAGTTCAAAAAGAACCTATAACCTGCCTTTTCTTTCAACCATAACCATATCAGTTATTGAGAAAGCAAGAATTTTATTGCCAGAAATACTCAATATGCATTTCAAACCTGTAACTGTTGTGCTTTATTGAAAAATGCCATTAGAAAAAGAAATACATTTAGACTTTGACTCTGGACTCTGAAACAATTACATATTTCATAGAAAGTAGTACTTTTGAGAAAAAGACAAATGAGAAGTCTTTGTCACAGAAGATTAATACCATACAGTGTCATAAGTTTATTTCTCTGAACCTTTGCTTAACAAAGACTATTTGAAGTAAAACCTCTGCAAGCCAATGTTTTAGCATGATGTATTTACAGGAATGTTTCCTTAACGTACAACTTCCATGACGTTGTACCTACTTTCTTATAATTGTCTCTCTTTTTAAAAAATCAACACCTATGTTCTACAGTGGTCATGATTTTACCTATATATTAACGATGGGAGGGAGAAATAATTAAAATCTAAAAGTTAAAAAAAGTTAACCAGAACTGGCACATTCTAATAAAACTGGTTGGAGAGAGGAAATGAAATGTGAAACAAAAAAAAAAAAAAGAAAGAAAGAAAGAAAGAAAGAAAGAAAGAAAGAAAGAAAGAAAGAAAGAAAGAAAGGAAAGAAGAAAGAAAAATTTGAGGATTGAGGTAAGGACCCAAATCTGCAAACAGAATCAAGATATCAGTCAAGTAAATTTGGCTCCAAGATGAAGCCCAGAAAGAAACCACTGAATCAAATTCAGTCAAATTCCCACCAGCTGAGTATAACACAAAGGATACTTATTGAAGCTGAGCAGTTAAAGAGTAAGTAACCTATCCTTTGTGTTGAGGTCAGTAAGACAATAAGGAATAGAAAGAACTATAGAAAACCGGAGTTGTGTGTCTGGTCCTTGACCAGATTCACACAAACTAATCGCTGCCATGTGCAAAAAGGTCATAGGTTACCAAAAGTTCCAGTTTTTCAGGAGGAGCTCCATAACGATATGTGCTTACATTGTTCAATGTCAGCTACTCCTTTTTAAAACATTGTGTGACCAACAATGCACAGACCAAACAAAACCTGTCTGGAGTCCTGTCAGAGCTTACTGGCTTCCAGTTGCCTACTACTGGGCTGAATGAAGTAACTGGATTAAACACCAGAGATGGAGAGATACACTGGAAAAAAGAGTAAATCTTAGAAAGGTAGTCCAAGGTGGTAAGGCTGTTGAGAGATCGTAGAACATCTGGGTCACTGGGTCTTTTCCCTCTTTCAGGAGGGAATTACTCTGGCTCTGTGGACAGATTCAGACTGAGAAGTTAAAGGTATTCCTTCTTTGGCTGAGTTTCATTTCTTACCCTGAATTCTGGCAGGGTCACAGAAGGAGCCAGAAGATTCTGTTTTAGTTATTAACACATGTGTAATAATAATTAATAAGATATTTTTTTATTTAAAGACCTTTTGACATGTATTCTTTTTGTATAATTGGATATTTAAAAGAAGGATATTAACAGAAAAAAAAGTAAAGTATGGAATTATGAAGTGATAGAAGTCAAAGAGTTTAATTTTCTTTTCAGAAATTAATTATATTTGTCTAGAGCCTAATTCTATACATTTCAGTTATAATTCAGCCTTCTTATTACATTAAGAAAAAAAAAAGTTTTGGATAGACATGTGACTGAGCTAAAAGAGTGAAATCATCACAATGCCAAATACTTCTTCAGGATGGTTACACAAATTAGAATATCTCAAGCATATTTCAGTGCTGTGAATCATAGGAAAATATATCTGAGTTCTCCAGTAAAATTTAGAGTTGTGATCTAATACATGAAGGAATATGTGAATAGTAAACCAGGGGATTCAAATAAATACAAAGTATTGGAATAAAAATAAAATGGTGTTAAATTTACCTTGATCTTTGAAAAGCTCAGTGAATATTTCAGACTGAGATACATTTAGAGTATTTAATTGTTTATGCTTCAATCTTTTTTCCTGTTCTAGTTCAGGTTTCTAACTGCTCCAACTTTCATATCTTTGTCACTAGTGATGAACTTTTTCATTTATTTTTTTAGTGGTAGGCTGATTGCACAACTTTAGCCCTTTAAATATTTCTAAATTTCACCAAATGAAGTGTTTTAAAATGCCCAAGTAATTTATTATGACCTGAGGTGGACTTAGAAATAACGAGAAGTATATTTGGATCTATGCTTGCTATTTGCCTTACTGGAGGGTATATCGTCAACCTTTCTCCTAATTTTACATTACACCCAGTGAAAAATTGTTTTCTGTTAAGTTAATTAGGCACCAGCCTGTCAAGTTTCTAAAGAACTTTGTCATCTATAGACATATAATAAAGAAAGAAACCAGATTAATTCAAACATTGTATTGATTTTTAGAGATGCTTTTCTCTTGTAGAACAATTCTGCCTGAATCACTTTCTCTGTCTAAATCCATTTCTCTTTTTGTTGTGTTCTAAGCACATACTCTGTTTAAGTAATTATACGTGAAGCCCAAAGACATGATTCAAAGATGCATATGTCTTCTTCTTTTTTTTTGTTCTTCTTTCTCATAAAGGATCCAAAGTACATTTGGTACTATATTTGTATCCTGTATGAAAATTGATAAGGAGTATAAAGTTTAACATTTTGGAGGTGATAGTCTGGTCTTGGTAATGCTTTTGTATCAACTGGATTGTTTTCTGAAAGTTCCCTAGAAAAAAATCAATTTCTACCTAGTGAGGATAATGAAAGATATCTATTATTAATGATTTTCTATAACACTGATATTTTAATCTCCATAATTTAGCTCCATCTGAAGAAAGAAAAATGGATTTTTGTATATGGGTGTACTTATATATAGGAATGTGCTTATAACAATTTTACAATGAGAATGTTCAAAATCACCACATTATATTTTAGAAAACTTCATCTCTTCCTATGTAGTATTTCATATTGGTAATAATATCACCATATCTAAATTGCATGAGCAATAAAACACATTCTATACAGTAAAAGGCTTCTCAGTACAGGATATTTCCACAAAAATCCTCACAGCCATTCAAAGAAGTGAACAAATTCAACTAATGGATCGACTGAACTGTGTCAAAACACTTTTAAAATTTGACATTCTTGAGGTAATTCATGATGTTAACATCTAAAGTGGCTGCGAACAAGAGAGTCCCCTTTTTAAAATTCACAGTCCTGGTTAGAGAACATTTGCAGTGCAAAATAACCAAACATTTCAATGTACAAGGGAACCACGGTTTCTGTGACATTGTCAGCTCTCACTCTATTAGAAGAATATGGAAACCCTTCATGTTAGCACAAAAAGAGATTCTGTCTTCTGTGTCTCAAGATTATGTGATCTACATGATTGTTTCCCAGCAAACATCCCAATATCCTTTTAAATTTGAGGAGATAAAGTGTGTGAAGAGTTTACTAAAATTAATTAGGGAATGAAACGCTCTGACATCTGAAAAGCTCACCACCCAAGCATACAAGTATGCACACACAAACACACACTATTCTTTTCTGATTTCTCTCTTCTATTCTGAATGTCTTCCTACATAATTCTGAGTGTATAATATGTTAATTGGTGTATTTGATATGAAACCTAAAGAAGAATAATATTCTCTTATATATCACCTAACTCCTTGAATAATGCATATTCAGAATTCTTAAAATTCCATTTGAATTTTTTACTTTACTTGTCAGTTGGAATATAATTTTCCTAATATGTGCAATTACAATTTTCTCCACCCATCCACAATCTATTCTAATGTATTTATTTTAGATTCCAGTAATTTTAATGTATTTATTCTAATGTATTTTAGATAGTGATTCATATTTAAAAATTTATGTGACTTTTTTTTTTCTTTCATGTTATTATTCACAAAAATAAAGTCTTAGGAGAAAGTGCTAAAATATCCTGGAAATAATTTACAAATTAGAGCTTTCTCAAAATGGACCGAAGTAAAATAGCAAACTTTATTATCTGTAATGACTCACCACAGGACAATTAGTAATCCTTAAAACTTCTGTTTAAATCTCATATATATTCCAAATATTCAGAAATTAGTCCAGATCAACTACTTCAATGCAATAACTGATTTGAGAGAATTAAATATAATAAATTTAATTTAAAGTATTAAGAATTAAAAAATTAAAAATGAAGTATTAAGAATTAATCCTTAGCTCAAATATTCAGGATGCCAGTTTTCATTCTTTCAGAAAAGAAATATTTTATCTTCTGGTGATGTTTTAAGTTAGTCATTACAGCACTGATTTCAGATGGACGTGAGATTGGCTTGTGTAGCTAGCAGGAAGGAAGGAAGGAAAGAAAGAGGTTGGTGAAGCTGATGCAAAAGACAAATTTGGAGCGCTTCATTGCTTTTATTTTCACTTTATTGTATCAATGAATCTTGTCCTATTCCCATTTTAAAGGTTCCCACCGAAAAATATTGCCAGTCTCTTTTCTAAATGAAAATGAGCTTATCATGCCCGAGAAGGGAATTTCAGTATGCAGAATCCAAAAGCAAGGTATGGAGAAGAGGTACAATTGGAAGCAATGTTAAAGGAAGTGTATCTGTCCACAACATAAAGCTTAAAGCACATGGAGAGAAAGAAACTTTGCCAGTGTGTTTTCAAGCCACTTGAAACATCAATAAGCCCAGAGCTAAAAAACAGCTGTAATTACCCAAGAGGACCTGGGTTTATGTGTTCAGACCACTTTTGATTATTGAAGTTCCTGCAACTTAAAAGTAGATCCTGCTATATTCTTTTCTTTGTCTTGAGTGGTGCTAAGATGATCAAGTAGTCTCAAATCTATCTCAAACGTAAGCATTTTCTCTCAAAGCGATTAGCTTCAGTAATTGAGTCAGTTTAGTGAAAGGCTATGACCCTTACCACTGGTTGATTTCAGGGCCAAATTAATGCTTTTTAGAAGCAAAGCTACAATTCTTAAGAAGAATAGGTCTTCTAGAAGTGTATCATCCTTTTGCAAGGCTATTAAAGACGTTGTTTATATTGACAAATGACACCTATGTGAAAATTAGGATAGTGTACCTGAAGACTATTCTAAATATGCATATACGCACACAGAGGCATATGCACACATATGCATAAGTGTGTATATTCGTTTTCCAGAGTCTGACTTATAAATTCTGTTTAATTAGAAATATGTTGTTGCACAGATATCTGACTTCTTAACACTAATTTGTTAGCAGTGATTGCTAAACTGATCTTGCTCAAGAGACTTGGAGTTAAATTTCAATTGTTTGTTTGAATATGTTGACTTCTATAGACAGCTGACTAGCTAACTGACTCTGGGGAGAGGATAACTAATTTGGCTCTATATCATAGCCCAGTATGTAAAAAGATAATCTAAAGTAGTTTATCGTTTGTTAGAAGCAACTCTTTTTGTAGTAGATTTACATCTTTGATTAATGTTTATATATACTAATTAGTATTCTCTGGCCCCAAACAGAATTATTTTTAAGAATAACTAGAAAATAGATTTTGCAATATAAAAAATGTCATCTAAGCATACTAGTGGCTTAAAAATGATCAAACACTGAAGGATGTAACTTAAAAAAAAGATATTCTTTATTAAAACATCATCTCAGATTCTATATGTTTGTTCTTGGTAAACAGTGATTTAAAACTAACATATTACATCCATATTTTTTGATCCAGTTTTTTCTGTGGTGAGAATCCTGGTACATATGGACCTTTAATTGCTGTTGAATTATACTCTATTTCTAGTTGATTTTGGTTTTAAATAGATGTAAGCCAAAAACACGAATCCACAACTTACACCCCAGTAGAGTATTTATTCTGTTTGCTTAATATCTGTAGGAGAAGAAGTAGCAATTGCTTTGATATAGAGATTGACTACTTGGTTTGAAACAACTCCTATGATGCCTGTACCTAAAACATACCAACTTTTTACATAGAAGGACTGTGCAAAACCACAAAAAGCCAGAGAACTCCGCTTCCCCAGCTCTACCCTACTAATATCTCCAACAGAAGAAACTCGTTAATAGTTCCACTAATTTTGGAATTGTTAATTTACATGAATATTCATGGTCCCTGGGACTCATTTATCTGGATCTCTCCCTCACAGTTCTCTTCCTGATATGATGGAAAACAGTTTTTAAGAAATAATAATAGGTATGAGGCCAAAATGAACTTTTCAAAATGTGCCAAAAGAAACACTAATAAAGTTTTCCCTATATTCAATTCATTCATTAACTTCAGTAAACTTTTATTGAGCACCAAGAGTATTCTAAACACTTATCTAAGCATTGGGGATGTAGAAAATCCTATTTTCTGCCTCCATAGAATTCACATGTCAAAATGGAGGTATGTAAAAATTGCTGAGGAAGAACGAAATGAAGAACATCTATTTCTGCTTGAGGGGATGCAAGAAAATTCCCCAAGAAAGCTGATAGTTGATACATGTCTCACTCTAAGAGTTTGGTAGGCAAATGAGGGAAGAACACTTCAAAAGTAGGGAACTATGTGTACAGAGACACAGGTGTCTAAGAAAACATTGTACACTCAAAAGAACTCTTAAGTGCTTTAAGGTTGATGAATAGGGTTCTAAGTGGAGATGGGCGAGTTTGAGGCTGGAAAAACACGATATTGAACCTGGAGTGGTTACATTAGAATAGGAATGTAATATAACCTGCTTAAAATGCGTTCTATAAAACTATAAAGAGAAAGAGAGTGGAAGATGATTCTAGGATGTATTCTCAATATTATAAGTGTGGTATATATTTTACTATTAAGCATAAGAAGATTAGAATTGTTGCATATATGTAGCAGGTCCTGTGATTTATTCTAGAAGATTAAAATGTGCGTTATTATAATCATAAAACTTTGAGCTAAATAGTCATGTCTGTTTACATTAACCAGCTCCCCAAACAAGGCATGGGAGGTGTTATTCTTTAATGTATCACTTTCATGTAAGTAGAAGTCAAAACAGATGACAAGGGAGCCATATTAAGTGAACTCCTTTTCAGATGAAAGTTAATTTGGAATGTGTATTTACTATTTTAAGGAACCAGAATCCTATCTTTAGCAACCGCTAAAGAGGCACCTTAGTTGATGCCTAAGTTTTGCCCTCATGCATCTTAACTTTGGGAAATGTATGATGGTTCCAATATTATTCAAAAGTATGAATTATAACAAACTGTCCCTCAGCTCTCTACTCAACCTCAAATGTGAAGCCAAATCCCCTATAATTCATGATTTAGTTTTTGACACAAGTAGCTTGATACTTTACAAAGTAAGGAATTAGAGCAGGTAGCTGAAGTTGACCGGCATCCCAGGAGTCACACAGAAAAGCAGTGTGAAAGCGAGGTTTAAACACTGTGACCTTGAGGTTTTGTTCACCAGTTTTGACTACTGAGCCTTAACATATCAACTCACAGAAATGCATAAAGTTGTTATGCTTCAACATCCTTTCTGACCTGTTCTTAAAGGAGCAAGATGGCTTGTAGAAAATCAACTGAAAAACATTTTTGAGCTAACTGTATGTTCCCTGTCAGTTTTATTAATTGATTGAGCAGGAAAAAAAAAATGTGCCGAGTGAACCACAAGCTGAAAAACTATATAACAAGCTTACAGAATTTGAATGTCTCAATCTGACTATTAGCTTTATCCCCTTGAGAAAAATTAGTGCTTTCATTTGATGAGGGATGTAGAAAGGAAATGGAGAAGCTCATTTTAACTCTTTGAAGTAGATTTGCACTAGTTACAATCGGAAGTTAAAAAAACAAACAAACTAGGAATTAACTTTCATAATGGGATCTGGAAGGAAAAATGAGAGACTTATTAAGGTCATTCACTAGACTGAGTTTACATTTTGAAGGAAAAACCCTACATTGGAGAAAAAAATGCAATGCTGTTTCAATAAATAACCAATAAATAATTAAAGATCTGAGATTTATTAAGCCTGATCTGGAATTCTAGGAAGTTTTAGAGAATTCTATAGAGAAAGATGTCAAGAGATTTTTTTACACCTTCAACCAATGTTTCCAATTCTGAATTTCTAATCTGTTCAAAATTGCAGAAAAATACTATTTCTGCTCCTTTTTCTCTCCACTGTTACCACTGATACTGTAAACCCTGTTCCATTGGATCACATGCCATCATAACTATTTCAATATATTAAATAATATTCAGAAAAAAAACAAGATAGCTGTAAGACTGGTAACTTCTGGGTGCCTGGGTGGCTCAGTTGGTTAAGCATCTGCCTTTGGCTCAGGCCCTGATCCCAGGATCCTGGGGTCGAGTCCTGCATTGGGCTTGCTTCTCCCTCTGCTTCTGCCTGCTCTTCCCCTTGCTTGTGCACGCTCTCTCTCTCTCTCTCTCTCTCTCTGTCAAATAAATAAATAAATAAAATCCTCCCCCCCCCAAAAAAAAGACTGGTGACTTCTGAGCTTTCCATAATCAGTCCCTTCATACTCAAATCAAACAGTGATTTGTTTTTCATTCATGTGGAGACATGGAGAAATATGCTTATGTATTTTAAGTTTCTCCTAAGCTTTCTACATATACTTGCATATTTGTGTTCAGACACAAGAAGCACATTAAAGATTAATTTCTGAAGAAAAACACACCACCTAGATTTATTTCTATTAGCTGAGACTTTGCATTCTAGCTCCCCATTAGGTTTGTGATTTAGCAAAAGCATGAAATTGACGATTGACCTCTGTATGCCAAATAGGATTGTAGAACCCGTCCAGACAACCCATTGTGGTTGTGGAAGCCATAGGATGCCAACCGAAGTGAGATCAGTGTGCTCTCAGAGTGTCCTCTGAATTAGGTCAGTGTGACCGTGAGCCAAGGCTTGAGCATCAGATAAAAAAGAGAATGGGAAGGGCAAGCCCAAAGAGCACTTTTCAGTTCCATTAGCTGAAACGTGTGGCATGTTCTTATTCAATCTGCAGGTACAAAACTAAGAGTGCCAAGAAAAAAATCTATGCAGTTCAATAAATGGCTCAAAGCAGAAGCACTAAGAATCTGAACTGTCTAATTTTTAGTTAAGCCAATTAAATATTAAGAGTTTTCAAAGAAGTTTGGAGAAAAATATTAAAAGGTATAATATAAACTGCTTTTTAGTTTATATGGAATATCTAAATATTTATTACATATAAATAAGATATATATGATTTATTGTATCTTAACGTATATAGAAAAATATCTGTGCATAAGTATTCTGTTCGATTTTCCTAGCCTACATGTATTGGGTATCTAGCTGAATTGATTATTTCAGGAAATTAAAACATACATATTTTTCCGCCTTGCGTCTGTGTTTTTGTTCATTTGTTCTTGTTTTCAAAACCAGGATAAGTTGATGTTTCCAGTCCAGTTCTTACTGCAAGTGCTACATCCTACTTGCAAATGACTTCCAGTTCCTTTTCAATAAGTTAGGTTTTTACCCAACCTATTTAAACTCATTATGCAAAGCAAATCTGCAGAACTGAGAGAAATATGGTTAGAGGGTCAAAGCCTAGTCATTTTGCCTAACACTGTTACTTAGCTGCTGAGGTGAATTTTTCGATGCAAATGTGCCTTGGTTCAGTTCATCCTTTTTCTTGCTATGATACATCTTATACCCGTAATAGATTGGAAACATCTAACGAAACTTGCATTTAACTTCTACCTCAGTCACTTCACTGCAAGGGCTCAGTCCACAGGGCAGGGAAAACAAAGCCACAGGAAACAGATCAAGTGAAAAAGTGTATGGGACTCCTGTAGAGTAACTCATGGGGTAAAGTTTACTCCACAGTATGGCGGAATTATTGGCCTCAAACAAACAATGTGCTCTTCTTCAGAAAGATTCACTCCTGCATTTTACCTAAAGTGATTTGCTCCTTTCAGTTTTGTTTCTCCTTCTTTACTAGAGGTATCTGCAATATGCAGGGGGGAAGCAAAGGTTTGCTCTATGACTATAACTACAAATAGAGAAGCAGCAATAACTGTCTCTCAGTGCGAAGCAGAACTGAAAGATAATAGGGCCAGAAGGGATTTTCAGAGGTCATCCTGTCCATCCATCTGCCTTTAGGCTGGACTGAACCCAAACTTGCCTAGACAGATTGCTATCTACCCAATTTGGAAGGCCTCCAGGGAGCGACATTCTAACAGCCATTTTTAATAACACAGTCAATGCTTAGCAATTTGTACTCTGAACAAATGCTTGTGTAATGTATTATAAAATTCTCCATGCCCTCTCAATTTTTAGTCTTTTCCCTCCAACATATTTCTAGAGGTTAATCATGTTTTTCTTGCACCTCTCCAGATAGTTTTAAATTTTCGAAATTTCTAAAGTTATAGACCGCTGCCTCCCAACTAACCAAGATACAGTTTAAGTGACTAGTATTACCTATGATTGGCTGTCAGAGCTTATGACACGTGTGATTATGCTTTATGTGTTTTCTTATACCTTAATATTGCCTCGTTCACTCATGTTGCATCCGTTAGGAATTGTCTTTGGCTATGAATAACAGAAATCTTTAAAAAAAAAATCTCGTGAAAAAAATGTGCGGAGATAGACGTTCCATGGCAGGGAAGGCGATTTCATGACATAATCTCTGTTCCTCGTGTTTCACTTCTATTATCCTACTCAACTGCCTTCCACCCTCAGGGTAGGCTAGTGGCCATAGATGGCCACTGCAACTCCAAATATCACATCCTCATTCCAGGAGGAAGGGAGAAGAATAAAATATCCCTACCAAGCAAGTCAAACTCTGTCTTAAAGGACTTTACAGAAGCCCAAACACCCAAATTTCTATCTCCGTGCTGTTGGCCAGAATTTTAACATACAACCACCCTTATTTGGATGAAAAGCTGGGAGACGCAGTTTCCAAGTGTACAAACACTGCTTCAATAAAATCAGACGTGGAAGAAAGGGATAATGGATATTTGGTAGCAACTAGAAGTTTAAGCTGTATGTACTTTAATAGAGCAATCAGGTAGTTGACTGCTCATCACATATGGGTTGCAGTTGTTGTACTATGTTTGATGAAACTTATGGGAAGATTCTAAAGGACAGAGACCTGGTGATTAACTGGTGCTGTAGTTTTGAAAACCAGTGAAATGAGATGTTCAGGCAATATCACTAAAACTCCCTCCAAGTATGAAATTGTATAAAGGGATAAAAATATTCAGTACACCTGGGAAATGGTAAGAGAAGGGTCAGTCTGCACTGTAGCAAAGAGTTCCCAAATACCCAGACTGAATGCCCATGGAGGAGAGTTCCTGGCGGCCAGTAAGGGCTGGCTGCTGCCTGAGAAAAACCCCAGATAAATTTGGTTTAAAGAGAAGGATACTATCTCTCGCTTCTTCCCTTCTTCCCATTCTCACTCGTTTTCTTCTTCCTTTTTCTTCCCATTTCCTTCTCTCTTCCTCTGTTGCTGCCCTCACTCTCTGCCCTGTATCTCATATTTTTCCAGCCTTTACTTTACAGTTTTATTCCTTCAAATTTGGGATTAAACTTGAGACTTCTAAATATCAGAATTTCAAAATCTTTGCTATTATTTCACATCTGTGGTCACCCAACCCTATTTCGTAATTTATTTTTACTATGTGGTCTGTCTTCATTTATAAATGTTGTTTTATTTAATATTTTGAGAATGCCAAATCATGTTAAGCTGCTTTGTTTATCTTAGTCCCTTGTGGTAAATTTCCTGTTGTTTTTATGGTTTGTTTTGCTTCCCTAAGACTATCAATTGTTTCCAACCAACCAAATACATCCCAAATATTTTATTGCTGTTGATTTTTGTTTTATTTTGAAGGATCCTTTCATTTTCTTTCTTTTTTCTTTTTTTTTCTTGAATTTCAAATCCCATCAGGTGATTACCTCTGCCATTTTTTATACTCCCAAATAAATTCATATCTATGAGATCCCAATTAAGAAAGCAGTTTTTAACCACATGGCCCTAAAAAGTAGGTAGGCATTATGTAGGCACTGAAGCATATTGTAATAAAATCTCACAGTAAAAACAACATATTGTTTAGTTTTTTGTATACACACACACACACATACAGAGAGAAAGATGAGAAGAGAAGAGAAGAGAAGAGAAGAGAAGAGAAGAGAAGAGAAGAGAAAAATGGAGGGAGTATGAATATAGATAGTAGTGTCACATGATACCCATTAGAGTTCTAAAGTTAAAATTCTGATTGTCTAAGAGAAGAGCAAGATGAAGAATTCTGTGTGCTGAAAGCAATCAAAGTCAGAATGGAAAATGTTGGTGATTGTACCAAATTCCCTCTGCACATTAATCCTTTCCTCTTCATTTTAATAATAGGTAAATCCACATTAATGTGGTGGTGTGCTTCCCTTTTGAATGGGCAAGGGAAGAGCTGGAGAACTTTCTGGGATGAAACCAAAGTTCTCGTCTACCTAGCCACTCTGTGTTAGGAAGATTGGCATGGCTGTTCTGGTATTAACAGTTCATGTCTTTTAAGAACCTGGAGTTGAAACAAATGTTATAGAATTGCAGTCAGAAATATCTGCCAATCTGGAATTACTGTATACCTAGTTTATACATTGTACTGGGTTTCAGAACCCCCAAAATCAGAAGAAAAAAAGAACTTGAGGAACACATATAAAAACATAGATTAGATTTTTAAATTGCTTCTATATTATTATACTCCTTGCTCAAATAGAAATGATTACTGAAAGAAATAGCTCTCTTAAAAAAACAAAAAGACTAGATATAGAGACATCCTTTATTATTGTCGAAGACTGTTTCTGTTTGTTTCTGGGTTAAAGTATCTGTGTTGAAATCTAAAGTTTTTTTCTATTTGATTGTTGGATTTTTCTCCTAAAGTTGATTTAGTTCACCAATATATATTTCCCTTTTTCTTCAATAGCTTTTCCTATTTCAAGTGACACTTTTTGTTTTGGATTTGTAATAGTTTCTGTGAGAAATATTTCCCAAAGCAAATATAAATATTTCCAGTATACTAAATTATACTGATTTTTTTGCTATTCTGATACACCTGGAATACATAATAATTCTTTTGAAGAGGCAATTAGCACTTAGTTCTGTAACTTGGGTGGTGTAGCTTTTTTGATGTCTTATTTTATTGCATGTAACCAAGGTACTGCATACCTACAAAGGACCAATATGAATGTAAACAAGAAATGCCCGAAGGTTTTCAGTGTAAGTTTACTAATGTAGAGTATTAAAGGGTTGTCCAGTTACCTTTATGAGGTCATAGAAAGGTTGTTCACTTACTATCTTGTCAGTATAGCTTCTTGTATCCCTCTATTCCAATCTAAATAAAAACTGAAAAATTGTGTCAGATGGGTTTCCTAACTCTTTAGAAATAAATGATGATCTAATAGCTGCATCATAGACACATTGCTTTGGATGTTTAGGATCATATTTAATGCTGTAATAGCCATTTAAACTTAATATTTTGAATTATAGTCGCTTGCTTACTTTTCAATTGGACAAGAGATTTTATAGTTGGCTTTGTAAGAATGGTCACCAATAAACAAGGCATGGAACACAAACTTGATATGTTAAGATCCATTGTACTGGAGAAATATAAGGGGAAGATGGAGTATTTTTCCCCTCCTCTTACTATATAATGGGAGGAGAATATATTTTCACTAAGATTAGGTATGAAGCTATTACTGAACTAATGTGCATAAAGATCAAATAAATGCTCAGCTTTAGGTAGTTATAATTAAATTATAATTACTTTAACAGTACCTCTATGGAAGTATAATTTAGTAATATAGAGCAGACTAGGTGCGATTAATGCAATCACAATGGATAGAATAGACAGGGAACTACCAATGAAATATGGATAGATGGATGGATGGATGAATGGATGGAGGGATGAATAGATGGATGATCTAGCAAATAAGACAAAACATCCCATGTCTGAGAAAAAGCTTTGTGGGGAAAATTGATTTATACAAATTTATTAAAACATACTTGAAATTTGATGAACTGGTGTTGGGGACTATGAAATTTCAGTGAATTTAATATCCAACGGGCAGGAAAATGATATAAAATGAACATAACATATTTACATGGTGTGCATGTCATAGACGAACCTAGACTAAAGAAAAAAAAATAGTTCAACAGAAAATAATATCCAAAGTTGACTCAATGTCAACCATTTTGTTTGATGGCAAAGAATTCTTCACTCCAATCTCCTTGTATCACCTTTGTGGTCAGATCACGAAAGCTGCACCTTAAATTACAAGGAGCTTAATTAGGTGTAGAGAAGGGAGGATCGTGTCTTCCAAAGGGAGGGTTGAGGGCATAGACGAAAGGCATTATATGAAAATATTTTTTTTATTCAAAAGCATGCCCAAAGACTGTCTCTTGGGTCAGTTATCACTTAAAGCTATATCACTATAGCTTTCTTCTTGCACTTCAGTGTTTCAGAAACATGTTTTCTTCAGAGTTTCATATTCATGCTAGTTTCATGCTCTTCATAGAATCAGTCTAGAAATATGGTTGTTTTATTCTGTCTTTTATTTACCTATTAGATAAATATTTGCTGAAAATGCAATAAAACCCAGTCACTACGCTTGGCTCTGGAAATATGCAGATTTTTTTTTCCTTAAAGGGTTCCCATAATTGTTTGTGGATACAGCTCATTAGTAGATAATTATAAACTAAAGTAGTTAGAGCACTGATAGAAAAACACGATTGGCCCTGAAGCTTGAATTCCCCAAAGGAATATCGCCATGGATCAATTCTAAGTATATCCATCACTTACAGGGACCATGCTCAGAATATACTGAATTTTGCTTCAAATTACAGTTTTTTAAAAATCTTTAGGTATGAAATAATCAAAAAGTCCATTGACAGGGGCACCTGGGTGGCTCAGTCATTAAGCGTGTGCCTTCAGCTCCAGTCATGATCCCAGGGTCCTGGGATCGAGCCCCACATCGGGCTCCCTGCTCAGCGGGGAAGCCTGCTTCTCCCTCTCCCTCTGCCCCGCTTGTGTTCCTGCTCTCGCTGTCTCTCTCTCTGTCAAATAAATAAATAAAATCTTAAAAAAAAAAGCCCATTGACATATTTCCCAAGTTGTACTTTTTAGGTCTCTTTCATTTGCGATTGACCATATTACTTTCAAATATCTTTAACAAAAATGAGAACTTACGGGCTCAGGTAACTTCTTACTTCAAGTCCAGGGAAAATGGAGTCATTTTTGCCTGTCTTGAGCCTGAATTTCTATAGCTCCCTCACTGTGCCTTTCATACCACTCATTAGGAATTAAGTAGAAGTTCCAGAATTCCACTGCTTTCTTCCCTTTACCTCTCTCTGTCTTAAATCCACCAATACTACACTGGTGTCTATATTATTATGTCTTTCCCCATACTTATGTCCATCACCACAGAACTATGATCATTGCAGAGGTTCTTATTCTGTCTTCTTTTCCCAGTTTTTCAGTGTGCCCTCTATAACTCACAGTCCACTATCTACAGAATTCTCTTACATGTTCAACCTCATCTCTCAAAAATTCATCAGCTTCCTGGCCCTCCCTGATTCCCCTGCAGACCTCTCAAATGAAAACAGCTTTTCCCTAACAATTCTACCATTGGGTCTAAAGTAGTAAATTTTGGGGTAATTTTCCTCCCTCCTCTTTATTGCTATAAGCGGAGCATTCTCTCTCCCTCTCTAAAAATGTTCAGCTTTATAGCTCATGCCATTAGATGATTTTATCCACTACTCTTCATTGCTGTTATCACATTATGATGTGATGCCCAGGTCATTCTGTCTTTTTCAATCGTCGTAGCTCTGTCTATCCAATACTACTTCTATCTTAATTCTTGGAAAATTCAATGTACTTTTAGATAGTATTTATAATAACTTGGCCTCTCAATTTCTTTACCCAATGTCAGCTACTCACACCAATTGCCATTCTCTCGAGTCTAGAATTTGCTGTTGGTAGCGCTTGCAAACTCTCCATCATCTCGACTTTTAGGTCTCTGACCACAACCACCAATCTTTCTAGCTCACTACCTTTACTATTTCTTATGACTTCTAGTTCTTCCAACCCAATAATCTACCAGAACGTTAGGTCCATTTGTATTCCCAGATTTTCATAGGTTTAGACACACTTGATGTGTTCATTTCCCTTTTTACTATTCTTTGATCCTGTGGCTTGTTACTTAATCACTTCGCTGCATAGTACGTCAGCTCCTTGGCTATTCTCTTGCTACCTCATACTCACCTGGCAAAAACACATCCCTAATTAAATCCAGCTCTCCACCTACTCTGTCCACTTACCTGTACAACTGAACCTGTCTAAAAAAGCAAACAACCATGCTGACTTTCAATCCATGACTGTAAACCTCAATTTTGTCCTTAATGTTATCAGCCAATCATACTATACATTCCTAGCTTTTTTCCCATCTTTGAAGTCTGTCTTACGTCTTACCTCTTCTCAGACCAACCCTTTCTTACCCATCCTCTCTCAATTAATGATTTACTTCCCACAAGGCTGAGAAAACTGAAGGAATCGGAAAAACAGAAAAAAAGTGTGCAGACTCCCAGCACTACACATATCTACTCTTTGTCATCTGCACTTACTTCTGACCTGTTACTATAGACCCAACTATGGTTTTACCTGATGCCAATACCAGGTCTCATCTGTTCTAAACTACTCAAATACATCGGTCCAGCTCTCCTCCCTCTCTCCTACATCATTCATTTCTCATGTTTATAGGATCATTTTCATGAACATACAGTCATATCTTTCATCTTGAAAAATATACATATGTATTTATATATAAATGAATAAATAAGTAAAATATTCCTGACTCTACTTCCCCTATCATCTATTTTGCTATTTCTTTCTCTTCTATTTATTGTTTCCATTTCTCCTACTTTCATTCTCTATTAAACATACTAGAGTCAGACTTTCTTTTGTACCACTCCACTAAAACTGCCCTCATCAAGGTCTTCAATAACCTCGGTAATGGCATATGCATTCAATTTACAAATTTTCTCTTAACTTCTCTATCAGTAATTTCTGACATAGCTAATCACTTTCTCTTCCTCATAAAACATTATTCACTCGCCTTTCAAGACACCACCACACTCCGTTGGTATTCTGCTTAGCTCACTGGTTACTTCTCTTCTACTCTTTTACTATTCCTCTATTTCTTCTTAAGCAACCTCAGTCCTTGGTCTTTTTCTCTTCTTTACTTAATTTACACTCTTGGTGATCTCATTTATTCCTGTGGCTTTTGATATCATCTATGTGCCAACGACTTTCATTTGTTTTTCTAGTCCAGACTACTGTCTAACTACAGAAATCTATATCCAGGGAACCCAAGTGGTTCAGTGGGTTAAGTGTCCAGCTCTTGATTTTGGCCCAGATCATGATCTCAGGGTTGTGAGATCAAGCCTCACACTGGGCTCTGAACTGGGCATGGAGTCTGCTTAAGAATCTCTCCCTTTCCCTCTGGCATTTCCCCCTTCCCCTCTTAAAAAAAAAAAAAAAAGTCTACATCCAACTGCCTTCTCAACATCTCTGATAGATATCTCATATTCATGTCCAGGGTCTTCTCCACTCCTCAAAACTATTAAACATATAGCTTTTAATGTCTCAGTTGGTGACAGTCTTTAAGCTTCTCACACCAAAATATTTGAAAAAGTTCTGACTTCTTTTTAATTACCCAAATTGAGTTCATCATAGAATATATTATTAGCTCTATCTTCTAAATCTATTCAAAGTTCTGTCACTGGTACTATCTAATAATTATCTTGTATCTGGGTGATTGCAATAGCCACATAACTGATCGCCCATACTTTAGCGTCATCATATTACATTCTATTCTCAACAAAGTCAGTAGGTGACCTGTTAAAAATTTTGTATCAGTTCATGTCAGGGCATATCACTGTTTTACTCAAAACCCAATCCATGGATATCCGCATTATATTCAAAATAAAGTCTAAAGTCTCCCAATGACATATGAAACCCTATATAATCTGGCCCCTTATTGTTTGTCTGGGATTATCACAAACCCATAATTGCTTATTCCTTCAAGTGCATGGGTCTTCTCACTTTTTCTAAAATGTATCAGAGATGCTTTTGTCTTTGATCCTTTGCATGAGTTGTTACATAAAAGGTGGGTGGTGCTTTATTATTATCATTTGATTCTTTCAGAATGCTTGTAATCGGAAAAAGCTAAAGACTCTAATGAGTAATTGCAATAATGGAAAATTGATTACCTTGGATGATAATTAGATGGACCATTTTTTAAAAGAAAATACTTAACCCTCTGAAGAGAAGGCAGTCTAATGTCAATTTCTTGCAAGAAGAACATAAAAAACACCATGCAAAGTTTTAGTAGCTAGATTTAAGAAGAATTATATTTCAGAGTAAATTCATTTATCTTAGGGTTTATTCTGTTTTACAATTCTGAGAGCAATATGGAACAGCTTAATGTTTTGGAGTTTTTATCTTTGTGATTGCACAAATCGTCTTCATCTCCTTTGTCTTCTATCCATCCACAGTATCCTATTTGCCTGGAACTCAAGTGGAGAATCAAAGTGAAGGCCCTTGCCCTTGCTTCTTCATAAGATTCAGAAGAAATTGCAGTCAGCTTCAGGGGTAGGCTAGGGAACATCTGCCTGCCCCAACATTTTACTCTAAGACATTTATTAACTCTCTATCATTAATCAAGTAGTAGAAGGTTTCATGTGGAGGTGTAGCTATACCATACACAAGCCTTGTACCCAGAGCCTCTAATTTATTTGGGAGATGGGCAAATATATCTTTTTACAAGGTCATTTGCAATTATATACATATATGTATGTAATTCTATAACATATATAATTACGTAATTTACATACTTATATCAATTATATATTTTATATACTAATATTATATTATTGTACTTTGTATACTATACATATTTTATATAACATATGTAAAATTATATATAATATAGAATTAATTATATGTTTTAATTAGATATGTTTATATTTGGCTATATATGAACACATATTTACATATAAATATATATTTAAATATAAATATAAATAAATATAAACTACATATTTTAGCCAGGGTTAAAGATACTTGTGTAATCTGTTTAATGTACACTACTGCCTGAGGAAATATTAGTAGTAGGTTTCCTGGGAGCTTTTACAGCTAGATAGATGTTGAACATACAGTCCGCCCAGTTCTGCGAGTCAAACTTTAGCTCATCTTTAATAACCAGGAGCTGACATTCTGAATCGGGGGTGCTGCTAGACTGCCGTTTTGTCTGTCTTAGTACTCTGGACAGCAGTTTTGCATTGATAACTAACCATAGCCCTGAGGCCAATTTCCCCTCCACAAGTTACTATGCAAGAAAGTACAAATACGTTATCTTTCAGTCTGAGAAATTCAAACACATATCCACTTATACATGAACCTGTGTATAACACACCAAAGAAAGGGAATGAGGAGAAACCTTGCGAAACAGGACCAATTTTCTAAAATGACTATTTTCTGTATGCAAGAAAAGTTCTTTTTAAATATGTGATCAGTTTTGTGTGTCTGAATGTTAAGGCAGCTACTCTGTAAGTAAGTGTGTCATGGAACAATTATTGGATAAAAATTGATTTGCCTTAGGGTTTAGCTTTTTTAAAAGTGAGCTAGGGACATGAAATGCAGGCAGATTCTCTCCTTTTATAGTTGGGGAAAACAGTAGTGAGTTAACTTTTAAAAAATTACATTTGCCATTTGCTTTGGCTCTGTACTGTGTACACTAACCCTAACAGAATGATGCTGTGTCTTGTTTGTTGTGTTTTTTAAAAGAGAGAGAAAGAGAGAGCATGGGGGTGGGGCAGAGGGAGAGGAAAGAGAGAATCTTAAGCAAGCTCCATGCCCAGAGTGGAGCCTGACTTAGGGCTCGATCTCACAACCCTGAGATCATGACCTGAGCCAAAATTGAGTCAGATGCTTAACTGACTGAACCACCCAGGCGCCTCATTGTTGTTGTCTTTATCAAGTTAGATTAGTCCATCCTTCTTCTGTCCTGAAGAGGATGATACTATGCTAAATGTCCTGCCAACACACGGACAATGAATTGGGAAAAGCAGTAGACTTTCAGGGTTTATTAACCTTGATTTTGAATGCTATGCCACTGTCTATGTGATGATGTCCTAAAAAATCCTCAGCTCATTTTCTCAGTCCTTTCCCTAGTCTATACTGAGAGTTCTCATGTTGGTGCAAGAGAAGCAGAAACCCTCCAAAACACTAAGCATCTTGGACATTTTTCACATTTATTAGTTCCCGTTTATTTTTACAGTAGCTTAGGCTAAATGCGGGACCTAGTACCCAGTCGTGCCTTCTGTACAGGAAAGCCTTTACCCTTCAGGAAACGGCCCCTCTCTCATTTATTTGACAGCCAAGTTTCTTGTAGGCAAATAGATATGGAAACTTACACAAAGTACCTTTTTTATTCACAATGGTTGCTTATCTGCCTGCTCTGGCTCATTTTAATTCTTGATCTCTCCCTCTATAATACGGTGCTTTCTCCCGAATTGCCATAAGCCCTGTGGCCATCTACAAATTCTGCTTCACCACCCCTCTCCCTCTTAGCACAGCAACTTCCAAGCCCTTGTTCTTTCCTGGGCCTACCTCTTCTGCCTTGCTCTGCTTAATTTGAGTCATCGGATCTTTCTGAGTCATTCTATTTACTTTAGCTACCACCTACCTACCTGGGACTCCCACCTCTACTTTTTTCTTCTCTCCTGAGATCCAGGTGTGTATCTCTGACTATCTCCTACGCACTTCACATGGATGCCCCACGGGCATATCAAACTCACGTCCAAATCTGGACTCACCCACACCAGGCTCCTGAAATCATACTAGAATATTCCTTTTCTCTCATCTTACCTGAAATACTCACCAATTCAAATTATTCTCACTTTTAGCTAACTCCAGGATCCATTGACCTCTGCCTTGCTAAACTGATTCTGACTGTGTTCTGCTCATAACATTTCAACAAGGTTAAGGTCATAACCTCTTTGTTTTGGCCACCTGTACTTTCCCATTACCAACCATGATTTATTTAGTCAGCAAATGTTTCTAAGATGCAAAATGATTATTCAGTCCCTTCCTTAAACTGAGCAGATGAATGATAGACTTCTTAGCGAGACAGATATAAGGTTCCTGTCTATTTCTCTAGCCTTATCTTCTAGTCTTCTTCTGCACATTAAATTTCAATTAAACCAAAACTTACTGGATCCATTACAATTAATGGTTTTTGCTTTTGCATATGTTGTTCCCATTCTTTGAAACATCTTTACCAGGAGATCTTATTCCTGTTTGTCAGAAAACACTCATCTTTGGCCTCTCAGTCTAGACATCTTATTTCTAGGAAGAGCTTCTTGAACTGGATTGGCCTTTTCATATCTGCCTATCCATACTTTACTGTAGCATTACATTCAGTCATTATTTCATTTACAACAAGTATTTACTGAGCATCTACAATGTGTTTGGCCAGGTGTTGGGTATTAGAGATTCAAAAATAAAAGTGTTGTCTCTGATTTAAAATGTTCACAGGCAAAAAAATAAATAAATAAATAAATAAATAAATAAATAAATAAATAAAAATAAAATGTTCACAGGCAAGAAGAAAACAGACTTGTAAACAAATAATTACAAAGTAATATGAACAATTTTGCAGCCTATATTTGAAATAATATGGTGTGACAGGAAGATCATAGGTGTATCAATTAGGATCCATATAGGATGACAGAAGTAACTCTGAAATTAAACAGAGGGGATTTAAGGCAGGGCATTTTGACATAGTTGGTGGAAGAACTGAAAAGTCAGCACTTGATAATGAGGTAAGCCACAGATAGCAGAAGTCCGAAGCCACTATCATCTTCAGGCTGGAAAGCAAAAGGGACGATTCTGTACTACTGGTCCCGGTTTGTCCAAGAACAATTAGAGCCATGGAGGAAATGCAGCTGATGCCAGAGATACTGAGTAAGGTAGTGAAGGAGAGGGAAAAACTCTATTTCTTCTCCCTTTTAGTCTCTGTTTCTCCCTGCTGAACTCAGAAGTGGTTGAAGGAGTTGTGGAATTATAACTTTTAGCCTTGATTTTTCTCTCATTTATTATATGAGACAGTAAGGCTTCCTTTGATGAGCTAGTGTGATAATTAGTAGTAATGTATATAAAATAGCTTGATAATGCAGGAGGAAAACTCAGTCTTCTCTGAATGAAAGAGAACATTTTTATCAATTTGCATAGATTCAAATTTAAATGGCAACAGAGTTTCTAAGCTAGATATTTACCCATCTGCCTCATTGCCTTTGTACATCTCATACTTAGCAGAATATCCGGAAGATAATTCTTACTCATAGTAATTATTAATTGATTCGTTCATGTATCTAACAGCATTCATGGCCACATGTGCTAAGTTAGATGATAAGGACAAGCAATGCATTCTTGCTCTATGATTCAGTGCATCTATTTAGATGTCATGAGAGAGCCCTTGCTCCCACCTGTCCACATCCCCAGATTTTTAGTAGTTTCTCACCAGCTGCATTCATAAATAAAATAAAAATGAATGTCACTATGAATTAAAATCTTCTGTAGTGGTCGCTGTTCTAGCATAGGCCCAAGTCTTCCTGGCTAGGATACTTCAGGCTGGCCTCTTGAGAAGATGCTGACTGTTGAACAAGCAGCAGAGAGAAGAATTCTGTGCCCGCTGGTCATTAGGTACTCCACCTGTTAAAGCAGAAGAAAAATCTTTGGAAATCTGCTCTTAGGGAGATATGTCAATTTATGTTTTCCCCTTTTTTAACAAACTGGTGCCTTTGAGATATTTATTCAAATAGATTGACATCAGATACCTTTCATAATCAATTAAATGGATCAGTCTTTTACAAGGTTTTTGACCAGGTGTAGGTTCGCTTAAACATGGGCATTTTCTCCCCTAAAATAAGAGACAGTTTAAGTTCTTGGCAATTGCAATTCTGCCATGTAAGGTTGAGTGATAGCTTGTGACTAGTTATTTTATGTCACATTTTGAATGCAAATATGGCAATGATGGCTTAAAAGGAAGGTATGTTTGAAAAGCTTTGGCCAACATTATTGGGTATTGTGTATAAAAGAGGTGATACAAGAGGATTTCTATAGCCCTCTTGGTCTTGGACAATAGCTCTTTGTAGAGATTAGGAGAAGGATTTCCTGTCAGGTAAAATTGATCAATCTTCATCTGTTTCCCAGAGTAGCACTACTCTTCTCTTCTCTGAGATGCTTACAGGATAAAGATATTTGCATTCAAACCCAGAATGGAAAAAGTGTTCACCAACTGACTTTCACTAAAGAAGAGGTATAGAGCCTGCATTTCAAATGGAAGGGGAATGATCTCAAATAGCAGTCCTAAAATGCAAGAGAAATGGTGAGCAAAGATAATAATAAATATTTGGTAAATCTAAAGCAATATTCTATTAAATATTAATAAGTTGTTTATTTAATTTAGATAGACCTAAAATAGCAAATGTCATCATAAGTCCTGGTGGAGGAGTGATTGGAGATAAAGCTTTCCTTGATTGGTCTGTACAAATCATCTAAGTGGCCCTATAGAATTGGTCCCCATAAGACAGTGGGCACAGGGAGACACCAGGTCTTAATGAGAGGTTGGAATTTCCTGCCAGCATAGTCCTTGTTTTGTTCTTACCCAAGAAGCATCTTTTTTACTCACTCGTGGGAAAAACTGTGCAATCTACACTCTTTAACATAAAATTAGAAAGTGCATGGCTAAGGGGTGCCTGGGTGGCTCAGTTGGTTAAGTGTCTTCCTTTGGCTCAGGTCATGATTCCAGGGTCCTGAGATCAAGCCCGTCATCAGACTCCTTACTCAGCGGGAAGTTTGCTTCTCCCTCTCCCTCTGCCTGCTGCTCCCCCTACTTGTGTTCTCTCTCTCTCTCATTCGGACAAATAAATAAGTAAAATCATTAGGAAAAAAAAAGAATGTTAGAAAGCTCATGGCTAAAATATTTTTGACAGCAGAGTCAGGAGAGCTCCAATCCATTATAAACAAGTCTCTTTAAATTGATTGAGTAGTTTATAAAATTATATTTTGATTTTGAGATAGCCTACGTACTTTAAATTCTAAAGTTTATTTTTTTCCTACATGAGAAAAAAAAAAGTTTTGTGGCAAATTTCCACTTTTAACTTTTTAAAAATAAGCATTTTAGGGGCACCTGGGTGGCACAGCAGTTAAGCGTCTGCCTTCTGCTCAGGGCGTGATCCTGGCGTTGTGGGATCGAACCCCACATCAGGCTCCTCCGCTATGAGCCTGCTTCTTCCTCTCCCACTCCCCCTGCTTGTGTTCCCTCTCTCGCTGGCTGTCTCTATCTCTGTTGAATAAATAAATAAAATCTTAAAAAAAAAATAAGCATTTTAAGCAAATACTTCGGGGCAAGATTATGAGGAAATGCAATGAAATATAATACGTGATTCTTATACTTAAAAAAATACCTTAAATATTTGATGAGAAGATAGATGTTAAAAAGAATAATAAGACTTTAAATATGTACATTTCAAAATAATTATGGAAACAATTTCATAAGATTATATGATTATTTGTCACATATCAATATATCACATAGAACCTTGCACAGTACTTCAGTAAGCATTTGTTATACGGCTTGTACAAAAATTTGTTAGAGTGTGGATGAAGGTGACAGTGGAAACTGGATAAATACGGAAGACTAATAAAAATGGGATTTTAGCTGAGAAGTGGGATTGATATATGTTTTTGAACAATGTGAGGAAAGGGAAAAGAAAGAAGCATTCTAGATTGATAGAATAGTGTGAATAAAATCAGAAAAAAAAAAACACACAAAAGCAAATTCAAATCCATATTCTTTACCTGTACCTCTCAGACTCAGAATCATATGGTATTTTGAAGGAGGACTTATACAAAACAGACCATTTGTGAAATAATGTGGTTGTTCAGTGGTAACATCTAGGACGTACAAAAGTGGTAACGATGGTTACATCAAGGAGATAGAAGAAAGTGGGATAGGAAAAACAGGCTACTTAGGAAGAAAGATGTTACCTCCTTGGAAATCCAGTAAGTGTTCATGGCATAGTTCCAAAAGATTAGATTTATCATCCAGAGGTGACTGAGGAATACCTATAGGGAAGCGAGTAGATTCTAGAGCAGTGACAAATATAAAAGACAACATTGCAGACATGTGGGAAACTTTACTGGGAAGGATTAGAGATGTCTTGGCCTTGTTCCAAGATCCCATGTTTGCCATGTAGTAGACACTGTGTGTTTTTTTGAGAAAATTGTGCTAATGAAGATGCTAGCACTTGCACTGGAGTTGAGAGAAAACAGTTTAGAATTAAGCATTGCGGGACTCTTTCAAGTTGATAGAATCATGAATCTCTTTGGGGCTGTCTCTCTCTTTCCCTCTCCTCTCCCTCTCTCTTTCCCCTTCTCCCGCCCCTCCCCCTCCTCCTTTCTTCTTGTCTTCCTCCCCCTCTCCTTTTAAAAATGATTACATTTGTATCTAAATATAGCTGTTTAAACCAGGGACACTCAACTGGGTGATTTTGCTACCAGGAGAGTATTTGGCAATATCTGGAAATATTTTTGGTTGTTTGGGAAGATGCAATTGGCATCTAGTGGATCAAGTCCAGGAATACTGCCCAACATCCTACAATATTATAGAACAATCCTGACAACAAAGAATTATATGGTCCCAAACTTCCACAGTACATTTGAGAAATACTGGTTTAGACTAAGAAAATGATCATATCATCTCCAAAAAAAAAAAAAGGGTACATCTGTCCAAATCTTAATAGCAAATATTATTACTCTTGTTTAACTTGAAAGAAAATACATGTTTTTGACCCAAAATGATTCTATGTATGTGGTATCTGAGAATCAATGCAGGTCTATTTATGTAAGTTAACTCCTTTCCTCTGTTACAATTGTCTTACCTTCTTCATGTGGCTTGGTTAAAAGGATCCTTGTTGTTTCTGACTTCTCTAGGTAGGGAGGGCAAGAGTTAGGGAGAGACTGGGGAGAAGGAAAAACCAAATGCCAATGGAATCAGATACAAGAAGATGTAATACTTGAGGGAGTCACCTAAGCTTCATCAAACATAAATTCCAAGGAAATTTTTCTCTTGTGGTAAAATATTTAAATAAATTTGTATACTCCGAAAATTATTCACATTTGTATGCAGCTTCCCAAATGCCAATTTCAATAGTCATAGCATTGTAATTGAAATTATATGCTGGAAAATGTCACAAATGTCCTATGCAATGGTAGGTTTCATATGACAAACAAAAATATACTTTATAGATTTGTTTTTATACATTTCTGTTTATCTTTCCATCTGGGGGAAAAAAGAACATCTTACCAAATAATGCATTACTTTTTTTAACCAAAAACGTATAATAGCTGTTAAAATTAAGGAAAAGATGATTTCACATAGTTTTGTTAATTACCATGTAAATGTGATCTGAGATATGTTATTGAAAGTCACAAATCTTCATTAACAAAGGTTCTGTAGTTAGCATATTGCTCTAAGGAAATTTAGCAAACTTGTTTGGTAAATTAGGTAGCTTTCAAAATTCATAGCTGCTTAAAAGACCTAAAAGATCCTATAATAATATGAAGATTAAAGCTTTTTAATGAATGAAGATTAAACATACAGAACTTTCAGAACAGAGTTGGATATTTTTCCATTGTTCTGACAGTGAATTTTCATTCTTTAGTTTTATCTATTGTGCTATAAAAATACATCTTTTGGAAAAAGTAAGAGTTATGAAAATTTTAATCTTAGTCTCTTGTAAGTGTATTTTGATAGCTATGTGACATATTTATGAAATATATACTTTCCCACATGTTTTTTTTAAAGCAGCATATTGTACAGCATTGCTGTCAGTTTTTCATTCTCATTTTTATAAAGTGTACAATTTGAAAATAGGAAAAGAAAAGGAAAAGCATTTTCATGCTTTCAGTGAAAGTTCATATTAAAAGCAGTAACCTCATAGAGGATTTTGCAATGTCTTTCTCCAAAGATTTTCAAAATTTGGACAGACTCCCATGTACCTACAAAGGTAGGATAGATAATTACTCCTGGATGATGTTTTAATAACTCTTTTGACACTATCATTTTTACTTATGCTTAGATAAAATTTATGGATTAAATGTCATAGAAACTAATTGAAAACCTTGCTTAACAGGAATTGGACGCTCTGACAAATTGATTTCTCTGGTTAACACAGTTAACTAAAAAAAGTCACTTTTGTTTCAACTTGCATTATTGAAAATCTTTCTAAGCTGTAATGTTCAATGTCCCTGTTTTCATAATTAGACTGCACTGCTTAAAGTGACTCTCCCCTTGTTAACTGATTCTCTTGAAGTGTCTCAGTTTAATTATTCTATGCATCAGTTCCCATTATAGAAGATTACAGACGTATACAATGTAAAGGCTAGGAATGATTAGGCATTGGACTACTTTTTAAGGCAGAATTGCTGAAGTGAGCCTTTTTTTGAACTTATTTGTCTTGTTCTTCTAAAGTATAAAGCAGAGAAATATTTTTAGTAAGGTTAAGACCCTGATTAGTCGGTCTCCTGGTATTTGAGGTTTGAATGTACTTTGAAGTTACCTGACATTCTGTACCGCTCAGGTGGAAAGCCAATAATGATGAACAGGTGTTTCCTTAACTCAGGGTTTCTCAGTCTCAGACTGTTAACATTTTTGGCCAGGTACATTTTTCTTATGGGGGGGGCTGTTAAACATTATGCAATGCGTAATGCAGTATTTAATGGTATCCCTGTAGGATCCCATCTTCCTTAGTTTTGACCACCAAAAATGTTTTCTGACATAGCCCCCTTTGAGAAGCACCGCTGCAATCCGTTAAAATTAAACCTGAGTTTTCACAAAATCAAGAGATGTATAGACACCATTAATTCTTTAAATGGCTCTCTCTTTGTTGTTATAGATTTGTGATGAAAGAAAATGGGAAAACATGATGCTGTAGTTAATCCAGATGGAGGTTTAGTTCATGTGTATAAAGAATATAAATAAGGCAGGCAGTAAAGCTCTTACACAGAATAACAGGATTGCTGCCCCTCAGGAGGGTTACTGCCGCATACAGCTGGCCGACCATCCTTCACTGGAAGTGGCTGCAGGATGATGCAGGGCTGTAGCCATTTTCCAACTTGGTGGCCTGTTGGGAGATAGTGGACTTGGACGCTGGCAGATTGGGAGCCTCTAGAGACATGAGGGGACATGACATACTGCAGAATAACAGTCTTTGAAGTAGCCAGTCCTCTAAATAAGAATAAATCATTTTTGTAATGCCCCTGGAGCAGGGGGGACTGGCTGGGTGGAAAGCCTGCCTTGTCACTGTGTGGCTGTGTCCAAGCCACTAATCTAGTTTTGTCCTATTGTAAAATGGTACCAAAGATCCCCATAGGGAGGGATTTGGGGGACAATTATTAAAATGATGGGACCTCTGATTTTCAACATGCTCTTCAGACAAAGGATGATTGAAATTGTTCTTGTCCCTGTTAACATGTTGGCTAGAAAATTGTGTGACTAGCATGAGTTTACTGTGGAGGTCAGGGCAACATCTTCATTCCTTTTTTTTTTTTTTTAATAATAACATTTTTTTAATTATATTATGTTAGTCACCATACAGTACATCCAGTTCTTGATGCAATGTTCCATGATTCATTACTTGCATATAACACCCAGTGCACCATGTGATACGTGCCCTCCTTAATACTCATCACCAGCCTATCCCATTTCCCCACCCTCTCCCCTCTGAAGCCCTCAGTTTGTTTCCCAGAGTCCATAGTCTCTCATGGTTCATTCCCTCTTCTGTTTACCCCCCTTTCTTTTTCCCTTTCTTCTCCTACCGATCTTCCTACTTCTTATGTTCCATAAATGAGTGAAACCACCTTCATTCCTTTTTAGTGCCATTATCTCTCCTTTGTTTTCGTAATGGCTGTCCTCCAAGGCTGTGAGGTTGGATGTATGAAATACCATCCTGGATGACTACAAATATTACTTATTAACCTTCTTCTTAATCCTGTCACACAACAAGAAATACAGTGTAGGCCTCTGATATAGGGAAACTGAGCCTAGAAAAGTTAGCCTTATTATCATGAATTAGGTTGAAAGATTTTACAGATGGTAGCTCTAGAACTTGAATAAGGAGATAGGAAAGTTCAGACTAAATGACTGGACAGTTTAAAGATCCAAGAAATCAATCAGTGACCTAAGATCGTACCCTGATGTTTTTCTCCCAGTGAGTTTCATTTAGGTTGTCATAAAACTGCAGCCTTAGTTAACTCATTTGTTTAATAAAAACAAAAACTCCCACAGAATGATTTTTTAAGTATCTCTGGACACATTTTGAATTGAAGCAAGAGATTAAGGTTTGTCCTTAAGCTTCTTTATTTATTCAGACTTTTTTTTTTTTTTTAAGTCTTTCTTTACTATGTGGATGTATTTTTGATATTCGGTACTATACATCAAGGTTTTGTTTTTTCTTTTCTTTTCTTTTCCCCTTTGAATCATACATTTCCTATGTTTTGTTTTGCTCTGTTTTGTTTTCCAGAAGACTGAACATAGGAAAAGAGCTTAATTAACTGGCAACTCCTTGCACTGATTAACTCTACCTATATTGTGATCTGAGTTTGAACAACAAATTGTACACATTTCTATTGACCTATTGAACATGAGCATTGATTTAAGAGTGAGCCATGCAGTTACTGAATAATTAGAGAAAAAAATGTATAATTATACAAAGCAATAGTTGTGGTGTTATGTGTCATTAAATGTGATTTTTATATAAAATTATTTAAGTTGATTAATTTTAAAAATGATTAATTTGCTTTGATTATATTTATTGCTTTTATGGAATCATAAAGGATTTTTGCCAGAGTTTTAAGAGAAATAATTTCACTTCAGAAACAAGTGGGTTTAAAGCTTCCTTTTCATTGCTGTGGTAAACACCGCAAGAAAACTGATAAAGGAAAAAATAATAATATAGAAATTTGTACTAAAGGGCATGCACTTTTTATATTTCAATATGTCTGCATGTAACACTTAATAAATTATTTCACAGCCCAAAATAGTGCAGTTGTAAGAAGAAATCCACTTTCTTAATGCAAAACAATTAGAAATCATAACATTTTAAAATTAGATTATTTTATTGTTTGGGTTGGCTTTTTCAGGTTTGCAGAATTTTTTTTTTAAGATTTTATTTATTTATTTGGCAGAGACAGAGACAGCCAGCGAGAGAGGGAACACAAGCAGGGGGAGTGGGAGAGGAAGAAGCAGGCTCATAGCGGAAGAGCCCGATGTGGGGTTCGATCCCATAACGCCGGGATCACGCCCTGAGCCGAAGGCAGATGCTTAACCGCTGTGCCACCCAGGCGCCCCTCAGGTTTGCAGAATTTTATAAAGATTATATTAAATGGTCAGAATTCTGAATTCCATTCAGAATACTATTTTCCTCATGCAATTCAACATAAAAGATTGAATGCTATTAGCACAAATTCAAGAAGGCCTTCTTAAATCATATCTTTCATCCTAAAATATGGTCTCTGTAAGATATGAAATACATGTACAAAAGTTCTTGCCTGGGCCCTTTGCTTGTCTGTGTAACTAAAATCGTAGCTCCCCAATTTAATTGTACTCTAATACTAGATCTTGTTCCTGTTACTCTTAATGCCTCTTCCTTTTCTTAGCTCGATTTAACTCCTTGGCTTTCATTTGTGTGCAGTCCTGACCTCTCATGATGATCTGGCTGCTTCTTCTGGTTCTCAGCATAGATCTTGTCTATTACCTTGGAAGTTTCAGTGTCCTTGGTTAAACCCCAAATTATTATTCTGTACTAAATGTTGAAACTGTGCCCTACATAAGAAATCACCCCCTCCCCTTCCAGCTAATTTTCCCTAACCCATAGCTATCCTCTAGGGATACTCCCACAGAAAGGCTGAAGGAAAAAGAAGGCATGAAAGTCATTCTAACAAGTGGCAGGCATTTGTATAATTACAAATTAATGAATGAATATGTACTAACTCTGGATCTGCAGGTAAATAGGACACAATCCAGTTAGAATTATTCAGGTATCCATTCATTCGTTCATTCATTCATTCATTCATTCATTCATTTACTCATTTTTTTCCTTTAACATCCCTGTAGTTGCTGTGTTTCAAACACACATGCACACAATACAGAGACACACACACACACACACAAGTACACTGTAGTAAAACAGATATACAAAAGATACTGTGGAAACAGATGAAGGGACTCTAGGGTTGACCTAAACCATCAACTATCTTGATCTAGCTAAACCCTCCAAAATGCTCACCATATACAGAGAAAGAAGTTGCCTAGCTCAAAATGAAAAGTCTACATTTAAATGTTAATTTAGAAATATCTACACACTGTGGGAAATAGCTTAATTTAAATGCTTCACTTCCAAATGTTATACAATCAATGCACCCCTGCCACCCAGAATCCCTATGGTGAGAATTTTATGCATGATGTATAAAAGTCAGAGAATTCTCTATAATATGTGAATAATTACTTGCATTTTAATGCAAACTTATTAAGTACACTTAATGTAAAGTCTAAATAGTCAACCATCCATGCAATTTACATATACAAAATGATAAAGGGATTTTTTTTTTAGGATTTTGAGTGTGCGTGGCATGGGGTACATTCCCTTCCCCCCTTTTCCTTGAATATATTGTGACTGTAAAAGCTGCAAAAATTGAATTAAGATGCTAACAAGACAATGCTGATTTTGTTTCTCATGACAATTCTTACTATCAATGTAGTCTGAAAAATATTATAGCTGTAAGGTATTTCCATAGAATATATTTTTTTAAATTAAACTCATATTTTTAATAACAATTTGCATTAAAGCCTTATATTTGGAAATATGTTAAAAGCAATGACTAAAATGATTCAGTGTAAGAATAAAATTACAGTCGAATAAATACATTCTGTTGACCAAACAGCAATTTCAGAACCATTAAAGTTCTTTACATATAGTTCTCATATACCATGACAGATTTTTAAGCCATAGAAACACTTTAAATTAGGATCCTACTCTCTTTTCTCCTCATTCCCTGTCTCCAATTCAAACAGCTAATCAGTCCCTCACTAATCTTTTTTAAGGTTCCCCTGAAAACTCCTTCCCTTCCCCTAGCCGCTGGTCCTTTGCTGACCAGTCCAACAATTTCTCTTGATTCTGAAATGTAAAACTCCCTGAGAGAAAGCCTTTTACAAGCCTTCTTTAGCAGGAAGAGGTGCGGGGGAGAGAAAGAATGAGAATATTCATACATTAATAATTTGCTTCTATTGTCATATATACATCAGTGAACTTTGATTTATGATAATTTACTGTTCTTATGCTTAGCCAGGGGAGAAAGGTTTAAATAGCTTGGGTGTGCTTTAGAGATAGAGTATTAGTTTATTTAGACTCAGTAAAATGGGGGTCATTGATGCATCCATTTCCATTAATGGGAGTTAGCAACTGCTGCATATATCTCATAATTAGATTTACAGAAGTGCCAAGATGAGAAACCCAGTGATGCAGCACAATATATTATCCTCATCCAAAAGGTGCTTTTCATTGTCTGAAGAGACAGATGCCATGTTCTGATAAGAAATATGTGTGTAGCTTTAGTTACTAATGTAAATTATTCAATGTGAAATGCTGCCAGTAGAAGTAGTTTGCTTTTTTTTCCTATTTATAAGCCCAAAGTGTTTCTTAAAAAGCTAAAATATTTATCTGCAAAATCTAATTAGAAACATTTGATATAGTAAATGTATTTACTGCTGATTGTCAAGGTAGTTTCACAATTCAAGTAAAATAATATAAGCACAGTAGATTTAAAAAAAAATACACTTAAGGAAGGAAGTACTTTTGAAAGAACAACTAGATAGATCGTCCTCCAGGAAAACAGTAATTTAATGGATAAATATTATTTTTTAAAGTCTAGTCATTGAAAGTTTCTGGAAATTGTCCTAACATTGTTAAGCAAATGAAGAAATATTCATTCAAGAAAATCTAAGTCTCTGATAGAACAGCAAGAGGCTATGGCATTTAAGCCATGACCCACTTTCTTACCACCATCCTTTCCATCCCTTTAGACTGTGTTATGGAAGTCGTACTCCAGACATGTGCAGTCAAGAAGATGGGGGCTCCTTCTCCTTCCATCTTCTAGTCTAGGGCCACAGTTTTACCCAGGAGGGGCAGGCTGCCAGTGTCTCATCCTACTCAGCACATGTTTCAAATCTTCATTACAGGCAGATATGACCAGGAGGACTAGCTCTTTTTTCCTCTACCCAGACACCACTCATAGCACAGAAGCTCTACTCCAGGTACATCAGGCCAAGTATATATATCTATATATCTATATATCTATATATCTATATATATATCTGCTTATTCATAGGGTAGGAGTATCAAACCAAGCGGGCTAGGCCAAGACTATGGTATGCCAACCACCCCTCTCCCTGTGCCCACTCATTGAGCAAGGGTGAAAGTGAAAAGTAACACCCTCCCCCCCAACAACAATGCAGTGATTTTGGTGGGGGTGGCAGGCTGGAGAAGGGGAAAGAGGGTCATAAGATGGGAGGTCTGAGGCTCCACTGAAGGGTACTGACATTTTTTGGAACAGAGTGAGGAGAATTCCATACCTAAGGAACTTGTCAAGAATAATGGATTATAGTAGCCAAGACATGGAAACAACCTAAGTGTCCATCAGTGGATGAATGACTAAAGATGTGGGGTGTGTGTGTATCTGTGTATATTCAGCCACACACACACAAAAAAAAATGAAATCTTGCAATTTGCAACAATATGGATGGACCTTGAGGGCATCGTGCTAAATGAAATAAGTCAGAGAAGGACAGACATCATATAATCCCACTTACATGGGATTACAATGTCATAGATATAGGAAACAAACTGGTGGTTGCCAGAGGTGGTGGGGGGGATTGAGGGATGATTGGCATGGTTAAAGGGGGTCATAAATTAAGTCATGGGGATATAATATACAGTATAGTGACTATAGTTAATAATGTTGTATTGCATATTTGTAACTTATTAAGACAATAAATCTTAAACATCCTCATCATCTGGGGGAAAAAAAAGAAAGATGAAGACTTGATAGCAATTAAGGGGAAGTTTATAGCTCCAAGTAAAATAGCAGAACAGCTAGAAGTTTAATAGAGCCAGGTAAAGAGATAGGATAAAAAGCCCTCCTATGAAAACAGTCAACTTTGGAGGTTGGGGAAGTTGTGCATATGCATTAGGCTGCACTCACAAATTACACTCAGGAGCAATCAAAGCAGGACTTCAGAGCATTCTCAAAGCCACACGCAAATTCATTAATACAGGGTGGATGCTTCACTGCCACAAGGGGCTTAAACACAACCTCTGGCCAAACCCTAACTGAGCAAAAAACTACTGTGACCCAGGGGCAACTCCATGGAAATCATCCTTAAAAATAAAATCACAGTCATCCTTAGCAGTCTCTAAGACTCTGTGCATGCCCTATGCTGCACCCTCTCAGGAGTGATCAGAGAAGGATCTCCCAAGCTACTAGTCTCTGGATGAATGTTGGGGGTAAACACTCTATGACCTGTGAAAGCAGCTCTAAGCCAATACACATATCCAGTGATACAGTGTAAAAATCTTACTGCCAAAGAGGGATAAAGCACAACATTTGACCGGTAAGTATCTTGTCCTGACCTACCTGACCTAACCCCTACATAGTCAGACTAAAAGAAAAAAAAAGGGGGGGGGGACCTGAACAGGAACATCAAAGATTACACGCTACAGGGGCAGACTTTGCAGAATTAATTCAGTCAAATCACCAAATAGACAAATTCCCCAGCAAACAACAATAACTAATCCCAGTTGGGATTAGTATGCAGAATTATTATAATATCTAAAATGTCCAGTTTTCAGCCAAAAAAATTGTGAGATATGCAAAGAAACAGGAAAATGTCTCTCCCTCTCTCTCTCTCTCTGTCTCTCTTACACACACACACACACACAACACACACACACACACAGAAGCAATGAAAACTGCCTTTTGAAGGGTCTAGATGGTGCACTTAGGGACATAGAGTTCAGGACAGCTATTATAAATATGCAAAAACGTAAAGGAAACAATGCTTAAAGAATGAAAGGAAGTCATGATGACAATGCCTCATCAAATGGAGACTATAAATAAAGAAATTGAACTATTAAAAAGAACCAAATAGAAAATCTGGATTGAAAAGTGCAAAAGCCAAAATGTAAAATTCACTAGAGGGTCTCAAGTATAGATTTGAACTGGCAGATGAAAGAATCAGCAAACTTGCTGATACATTTCAAGTAGGATTACATGCAAAACAGTTCATCATAGTCAAAATGTTGAAAACCAGATATCAAGAGAAAATCTTATAAGGAGGAAGAGGAAAACCTCTCATCACATAAAAGAGAACCCCTACAAAATAATAGCTGGATTATCAGAAACAATAAAAGCCAGAAAGCAGTAGAATGACCTATTCAAAATGCTGAAAATTAAATATTAACCAACAATCTTATAGTTAACAAAAACTGGTAGAAAAGATTCAATAATAATAGTTGGGGATTGGGGCACCTGGGTGGCTCAGTCGGTTGAGCATCTACCTTCGGCACAGGTCCTGGTCCCAGGGTTCTGGGATTGAGTTCTGTACCAGGCTCCTTGCTCAGCAGGAAGCCTGCTTCTCCTTCTCCCTCTGCCTGCTGCTCCACCCACAAGGGAGCTTGTGCTCCCTTTCTATATCAAATTAATAAATAAAATCTTTAAAAAAAAATAATAGTTGAAGATTTGAATACACCATTCTCAAAAATGCCTAGAACAACCAGGCAGAAGATCAACAAGGAAATGGAATACCTGAACAGCACAATTAGTCAACTAAACTTATCTATAGAACATTTTACGTAACAGCAGCAGAATATACAATCTTCTCAATATACATGCACTCCAAAGTAGAGTATATGCTAGTCCAGAAAACTGACCTCAATAAATTAAAAAAATGATTGAAATCTTACAAAGTATGTTCTCTGAACACAGGGGAATTAAATTAGAAATCAATAATATAAGGAAATTTGGAAATTATGGACCTCTGTGGAATTTAAGTCCATTCCTAAATAACGAATAGAGTAATGAAGATATCACAAAGGAAATCAGAATACACTTTGGGATAAATGCAAATAAAAACACATACTGAAAGTTATGGGATAAGGCTAAAACACCACTCAGAGGGAAAGTTATAGCTGTACATACCTATAATGAAAAGTTAAGAAAGATCTTGAATAAATAACCTAACTTTCTACCTTAAGACACTGGAAAAGGATAGCAAACTAAACCTAAAGCTAGCAGAAGGAAGGAAATTAAACAGACGAGAAATGAAATTAAATACGAGAGTAGAAAATCAGTAGAGCAAATGAATGAAACTAAAAGTTGGTTGTTTGAAACAAACTGAATCAACAAATTTAACTTGCTCAAAGATGCTCAAATTATTAAAATCAGGAAAGGAAGAGGAAAAACATCACTACTGATATTACAGGAATAAAAAGATTATAAGGGAATACCATGAACACCTGTATGCCAACAAATTATATAACTTAGAAAAATGGATAAATTCCTGAAAGGCACAAATTACCAAAACTAAAAAAGAAATAGAATATCTGGATAGACCTATAACACTAAACATATTGAATTACTGCTTTGAAAAGTCTCAAAGAAAAGGACAGGGCCATTGGCTTCACTGGTAAAGTCTACCAAACATTTAAAGAAAACTTAAAACGAATTTACCACAAACTCTTTCAAAAATTAAGAAAAGGAGAGAACACTTTAAATTCATTCTATTAAGCTAGTATCATTCTGCTTCTAAAACCAGATAAAGATGTTACAAGAAGAGAATGAATGCAGACCAATATTCCTTATAAATACATATGCAAAGGGGTGCCTAGGAGGCTTAGTTGGTTAAATGTCTGACTGGTGATTTCGGCTGAGGTCGTGATCTCAGGGTTGTGAGACTGAGCCCTGTCTTGGGCTCAGGGCTCAGCAGGAAGTCTGCTTGAGACTTCCTACTCCTGCCCCTCCTGCCACTGGAGTTTCTGGCGAGATCAATTAGGAAAAAAATATACAAGTAAACAAACAAATAAATAAATATTTTTAAAATAATAAATAAATGAGCAGCTTCCAGAATGGAAAAGAAGGAAAACTGTCTCTATTTGCATATGACGTGAACTTTAATAGAAAAAACTAAGGAATCCACAAAAATCCTTTTTTTTTTTTTTAAGATTTTATTTATTTATTCGACAGAGATAGAGACAGCCAGGGAGAGAGGGAACACAAGCAGAGAGAATGGGAGAGGAAGAAGCAGGCTCATAGCGGAGGAGCCTGATGTGGGGCTCGATCCCACAACGCTGGGATCACGCCCTGAGCCAAAGGCAGACGCTTAACCGCTGTGCCACCCAGGTGCCCCCACAAAAATCCTTTTATAACTTGTGGGTGAGTTCAGCAGGTGGGACTCAAGATCAATTTATAGCAATCAATTGTATCTCTATATACTGGCAAAGAATATATTAAAACAGAAATTAAGAAAATAATTTAGTAAATACATTTTTAAAAATAAGGTATTTTAGGGGTGCCTGGGTGGCTCAGTCATTAAGCATCTGCCTTTGGCTCAGGTCATGATCCCTGGGTCCTGGGATCGAGCCCCGCATTGGTCTCCCTGCTCCGTGGGAAGCCTGCTTCTCTCTCTCCCACTCCCATTGCTTGTGTTCCCTCTCTTGCTGGCTCTCTCTGTCAAATAAATAAAATAAAACCTTTAAAAAAATAAGGTTTTTTTATTGAATACATTTATGGAAAGATGTGAAAGACTTGTACACTGAAATTTATCCATTATTGAAAGAAATTAAAAACCTAAATAAGTAGAACATTCCAGATTCATGGGTTGAGAAAAGTAATACTAAGTATCATTAAATATTAAGTATTTGAAAGATTGATATTTGTATATATTTTCTGGCCCAATTTATACCAAAATATATATGTCAGTCATTTTATAAGATTCAGAGAAATATAGAGTAATATCCCTAATGGCTCTGTCTGGCATTTGATAATTAATTATCCTTAAATTTGGTAGAGCCCATTAACTGTTTTAAAATTAGATGTCTCATTTTATTTTAGATTATTTTAATTGTTTTTTTAAGTATAATTGACATATACTATTTTATTAGTTTCAGGTGTGTATCATATTTATTTTATATTTTTATACATTTTGAAATGATCCCCATGATAAGTCTAGTTACTATCTGTCACCATACAAAATTATTTCAATATTATTCGCTATATTCCCTGTGCTGTGCTTTACATCCCCATGACTTATTGATTTTGTACCTGGAAGTTTGTACCTCTTAATTCCCTTCACCTATTTCAGCTGACCTCTCAACCACTCCCTCTCTGGTAACCAACAATTTGTTTCATTGATCTATGAGTCTGTTTCTGTTTAATTTTGTTTGTTTATTTGTTTTGTTTTTTAAAATCAACATATATGTAAAACCATGTAGTATTTGCCTATCACTGTCTGATTTATTTCACTTAGTATGATACCCTCTAGGTCCATCCATGGTGTCACAAATGGAGAGATTTTATTCTGTTTTATGGGTAATATTCCATTGTGTAATATTCTATTTTTATATATCACATGTTCTTTATCCGTTCATCAGTAGACACTTAGGTTGTATCCATATCCTGGCTATTGTAAATGATTCTTCAGTGAACATAGGGGAGCATGTATCTATTCAAATTGGTGCTTTTGTTTTCTTTGGATAAATATCTAGAAATGAAATTGATGGATCATATGGTAGTTCTATTTTTAATTTTTTGAGGGAACTCCATTCTGTTGTTTATAATGTTGCACTAATTTGCATTTCCACCAGTAGTGTACTAGGATTCCCTTTTCTCCACATCCTTGCCAACACTGGTTATTTTTTGTCTTTTTGATAATGGACAGACTGACTGGTGTGAGGTGATAGCTCATGGTTTTGATTTGTATTTCACTGATGATAGATGATTTTGAGCATCATTTCATGTAACTATTGGCCATCTGTATGTCTTCTTGGAAGAATGTCTATTCAATTCTCTGTCCATTAAAAAAAATAGATATTAAATTGTATAAGTTCTTTATATATTCTGGATATTAACCCTTTAGATGTGTGATGTGAAAATATCTTCTCCTATTCAGTAGGTTGCCTTTTTGTTTTGTTGATGATTTTCTTTACTGTGCAAAAGCTTTCTGGTGTGATATAATCCCATTTGTTTATTTTAGCTTTTGTTGCCCTTGCCTGTGAAGACTAGTTTCAAAATATATATATATATATTGCTGAGACTGATATGAAGGAGCTTATTACTATGTTTCATTCGCTATCCAGGTTATGCTGTCTTTGTTAAGAGTTTGGAAGTGTTCCTTCCTTTTCATGTTTTAAAAAACAACTTGAGAAAGTTAGGTACTAAATGTTTGGTAGACTTCATCTGTAAAGCCATTCTGACCTAGACTTTTGTGTTTTTTTGACCTTTTAAAATTATTGATTCCGTTTTGTTACTTGTAACCAGTTTGTTCAGATTTTCTATTTCTTTGTGATTCTGTCTTGGAAATTGAGCATTTCTAAGAATTTATACATTTCTTCTAGGTTTTCCAGTTTGTTGGTATGTGACAGTTTGTAGTAATCTCTTATGATCCTTTGTATTTCTGTTGTGTCAGTTGTAACTCCTTTTTCATTTCTCATTTTATTTATTTGGGTCCTCTCCCTTTTTTTCTTAATGAGTCTGGATGTGTAGGTTATTAATTTTTTTTATCTGTTCAAAGAACCGGTTTTTAGTTTCTTTGATCTTTCTTTCTTTTTTTTTTAAGTTTCTATTTTGTTTATTTTGACTTTGATCTATATTATTTTCTTCTAACTTTGACCTTTGATCTTTTTCTAGTTCTTTTAGATAAAAAGACTGTTTATTTGGGATTTTCCTTATTTTTATTTTTCATTTATTTATGTTTTCTTGTTTTCTTATTTCTTGAGGTAGGCAATTCATGAATTTCCCTCTTAAAATTGCTTTTGCTATATTGCATAGATTTGGAAATTTGTATTTACATTTTCATTTGTCTCAAGTTATTTTTTTTAACTTCCTGTTTGATTTCTTCATTGGCCCATTGGTTCGTCAGTCACATGTTGTTTGTCTTCATGTGTTTGTGGTTTTTTTTTTCCCCCAGTTTTCTTCTTGTACTTGATTGCTAGTTTCATACCATTGTGGTTGGAAAAGATGCTTGATATGATTTCAGTCTTTTTGAATTTATTGAGATTTGTTTTGGCCTAACATATGATATGTTCTAGAGAATGTTCCATGTGCACTTGAAAAAAAAATATGTATTTTGAAGTTTTTGGATGAAAGGTTCTATGTAATCTATTAAGTCCATCTAACCCAATGGTCATTTAAGGCCAGTGTTTCCATATTGGTTTTCTGTCTGGATGATTGGTCCATTGAAATAAGTGGGGTACTAAAATCCCCTGTTATTATGTTACTGTCAGTTTCTCCCTTTGTATCTATTAATATTTGCTTCATATATTTAGGTGCTTTTATGCTGGGTGCATAAATGTTTACAAATGTTATATCCTCTTCTTGAACTGACCCTTTTATCATTATGTAATATCTTTCTTTGTCTTTTGTCACAGCATTTGTTTAAAGACTTTTTTTTGGCGGGGGAGTGCCTGGGTGGCACAGCGGTTAGGCGTCTGCCTTCGGCTCAGGGCGTGATCCCAGCGTTGTGGGATTGAGCCCCACATCAGACTCCTCCGCTATGAGCCTGCTTCTTCCTCTCCCACTCCCCCTGCTTGTGTCCCCTCTCTCGCTGGCTATCTCTATCTCTGTTGAATAAATAAATAAAATCTTTAAAAAAAAAAAAAGACTTTTTTTTTTCTTTCCCCTGATAAGAGTATTGCTACTCCAGCTTCCTCATCCCCATTCACATGGGATATCATTCTACCTTCACTTTCAGTCTGTGTATGTCTTTAGATCTGAAGTGAGTTTCTTATAGGCAGTATACAGATGGGTTTTATTTTGTTTTGTTTTTAATTTATTTGGCCATTCTATGTCTTTTGATTGAAGCATAGTAATTTATATTAAAAGTAATTATTGACAGGTACTTGCTGCCATTTTGTTAATTGTTTTCTGGTTGTTTTTTTTGTTTGTTTGTTCCTTTCTTACTCTCTTATTCACTTCCCTTGTAGTTTGGTGGTTTACTTTAATGTTAGATTGGTATTACTTTCTCTTTACTTTTTGTGTATCTAATTGTAGGTTTTTGGTTTGCAGGTACCATGAGGTTCATATATATATTGACCTATATATATTATAGTCTAGTCTATTTTTTAAAAAAGGCACTAGTTGCTTAAGTTCAAATGCATTCTACAGGGGCGCCTGGGTGGCACAGCGGTTAAGCGTCTGCCTTCGGCTCAGGGCGTGATCCTGGCGTTACAGGATCGAGCCCCACATCAGGCTCCTCCGCTATGAGCCTGCTTCTTCCTCTCCCACTCCCCCTGCTTGTGTTCTCCCTCTCGCTGGCTGTCTCTATCTCTGTCAGATAAATAAATAAAATCTTTAAAAAAAAAAAAAAAGTTCAAATGCATTCTACAAGCACTACATTTTTACTCTGCCTCCATATTTGATGTTTCTGAGGTCCTATTTTACATCTTTCTGTTTTATATATAACTTCACTACTTATTGTAGTTACATTTGATTTTCTATTTTTATTTTTTAATCTTTATATTAACTTTTTAAATGGCCGATCCACTGTCTTTACTATATATTTGCCTTTACCAATGAGATTTTTTTTTTCTTTCTTGTATTTTATTTATAGTTATGGCCTCTTCTTTTCCACCAAATGAATACCTTTTAACATTTCTTGTAAAGCCAATTTAATTGTGATGAATGTTTTTAGTTTATGCTTTTATGAGAGACTCATTATCTCTACTTCAATTCTAAATGATAATTTGCCAGTTAGAGAATTTTTGTTTGTGAAAATTTTCCTTTCAGCACTTAAAATATAACCTGCCACTCCCTTCAGCCTGCAAAGCTTCTGCTGAAGGTCTTATGGGGCTTTCTTTGTATGTGACTATTTGCTTTTCTCTTGCTGCCTTTAACATTTTATATTTATCTTTACCTTTAGCCATTTTAATTATGATATGCATTGGTGTGGATCTCTTTGGGTTCATCTTGTTTGGGACTCTGCTTCCTTGACCTAGATGTCTGTTTCCATCCCCAATCTAGGGAATTTTTCAGCTATTATTCCTTCCAATAATGGTTTCTGGGTCTTTTTCTCTCTCTTCTCCTTTTGTGCCTCTATAATGCAAATTCTAGTATGCTTGATGTTATTCCCAGAGCTCCCTTACACAAGTATCCTCTTCCTTCTCCTCTTTATTCTTTATTTTTATTCTTTTGTTTTTTCTCTTTTTACTGTTCTTTTTTTTTTTTTTTTTTTAGAAGCACACTACAATAGTTAATTTTATTTGTTCAAGGGCTCATATTGCAAGCATTAAGCCAAGCATGGGCTTTGATTCTGTGAGCCCAGATTCACATATTTAGGAAGATAAAAGCAAACTGTGGTCCATGTATATGGATGAAAAACTAAAGGCTCACAGTTAATCACATTGTAGTTTTAAATTTCTACAGCCTAGAAGCCAGAAGTCACAGATCTTTTAGGTCTTTCTGGATGTCCCACAAGGTATCTGCACTTTTCTTGAGCTGGGCAACCTCATCATCCTTCAGCTTCTGGTTGATCACACTGGTCAAGCCCCGAGCGTTCAGGATACACGGAAGGCTCAGGAAGACTTCATTCTCAATGCCATATATCCCCTTCACCATTGTTGACACTGGATGAATCCTGGATAGATTTTTCAACATGGATTCAATGAGATCAGCCACACTTAATCCAATAGCCCAGTTAGTATATCCTTTTAGCTTGATGACTTAGTAGGCACTTTCCACCACCATCTTATGCACTTCCTTCCAATTTTCACTGTCATTGTCTGTTCCCATTTCTGGATTCAGCTCCTGAAGAGAAACACCTGCCACATTCACTCCACTCCACACAGCCACACTTGAGTCACCGTGTTCTCCCAAAATCCATCCGTGGCAGCTGCTGGGATGAATGCCAAGTTTTTCAGCCATAAGGTAGCAAAATCTAGAGAATCCAGATTACACCCACTTCCAATCACACGGTGCTTGGGTAGTCCACTTAGTTTCCAGGTAACGTAAGTGAGAATATCCACTGGGTTGGAAACCACAATTATGATACAATCAGGACTGTACTTGACTATCTGTGGAATAATGAATTTGAAGACATTAACATTCCTCTGCACCAGATTGAGCCGGCTCTCTCCCTCCTGCTGGCAGACTCCGGCAGTCACCACCACGATCTTAGAATTGGCAGTCACAGAGTAATCTTTATCTGCCACGATTTTAGGTATCTGAAGAAATAAGCTCCCATGTTGCAGATCCATCATTTCTCCTTTGAGTTTATCTTCCAAAACATCCACAAGCGCAAGTTCGTCATCCAGAGACTTTCCCAGAATGCTGATGGCACACGCCATACCAACTTGTCCAACACCCACTACAGTGATCTTATTGTTGGGATGGCTGCCTCTTCTTCTGCAACTGGTGCAATCAGTTTTTCCTTAAGAGTTGCCATTGTGCCCAGAGAGAAGCAGCTGTAAGAGTCACACGAAGAAGACAATGTTAGCTGCGTGTGTCTCCTCCGGTGCAGGATCTGCCTCTTCTTGCTGTTCTGATCAGGTGATTCCCATTATTCTGGCTTTCAGATCACTGATCCATTCTTTTGTATCATCTAATCTATTGATTTTTCTCTAGCGCATTTTTTAAAAAAATTCTGTTATTGTAGTCCTGATTGGTTCTCTCTTATATTTTTGACACTTTGTTGAAGTTCTTATGATATTCCTCCATTCTTCTCCTGAGTTTGGTTAGCATCTTTATGACCATTACTTTAAACTCTTTATCAGTTAAATTAATTATCTGTTTTATTAGTGTTTTCATTTTCGTTTTTTGTTTTTCTGGTGTTTTATCTTGTTTTATCATCTGAAACATATTCCTTGGTCTCCTTGTTTGACTTTCTGTTTTTAGGTAGAACAATTATCTCTTCTAGTTTTGAAGAAGTGGCCTTGTGTAGGCGTGTCCCCCATGTATACTGTGTGCCTGGATGCTTTGGCAGACCAGGTGGAATTGGATTGGACACAGGATGGGAAGATCCCAAGGCATGTTATGCTGGGACTGCCCTGGGTAGATGACTAGAGGTGGAACAGGCATGGGCCAGAGGTGTCCCATAGAATGCTGCAGTTGGGCTGCCTTCATAGGATGTCTAGAGCTGGAGTGGGTACAGGCCAATGGAAGATCCCCTCAGTGATATCCCTTCACAGTTAGGGTCATCACACCAGAAATGGGATTCTCATTATTATTTTGTTTCTGTCTCTTCTGCTGTTCTTTGTGTGGTCCCTCTACCATTAGTTGTGCAAAAGCTATTCAATCAGTCCTCAGTTCTTCTTCAGGAGGAATTTCTTTATATATATAGGTGTAGATTTGGTGTGTCTGTCAGGGGAGGTAAGTTCAGGGTCTTCTTATACCACCAAATTGGACCTACCTCTATTTTAATTATTGACAATAAATAATGTCTTGACTTTATAAGAGATCTTGAACATTAGTTTAAACTTGAGCATCTACTGCAGAACTAGAAAGACAAGACTGCACTTTATTCATTAAAGTGCTTAGCAAGTTGTAGGGTAATAGCAAGATATCACAGTTCAGATGACATTTGTTTTTGGAAACCTGTGTTAAACACTACCTGGATAGTAGTTTTTTGTTTTTGTTTTTCTCCTTTTCCCCTTTTTGTGTACTTTGCACACTCTCTTGAACTTAGATATGTGCACTTTAGGCAGGGTTATGGGAAGTGGGCTTATACACAGAAAAACACAATCTGCAAAGAGTGATGAATAAAGTAAATATGAAGAAAGAAGAAGAAGCGAAAGACCGAAGGGCCTCACACAGACTGATAGAGTGGCTTCCCAAATTTGGCTGCTTTCCTTGATGCTCTTATTTCCTTTTACCAAATTCCATAATTTTATTTACTTCAGTATGTACAGACTTCTGTTCCTTTCACCAAATCAATTTCACCTTAATTTGGTTCCTTAAGCCAAATTATCTTAATTATCTCATAATTAAGATATAATTTCCTCCCCAGAATGATCAAGCTAGATTTTGTGTTAACTTCTGTAAAATACTTGTCATTAGAATATCATGCAAAATCACTTGGCATTTAATTCTACATTTTTTTTTTGTATCCTATTGACTTGATTACTTAAGAATGCCAGTAGAAAATAGTGTGTGTAGCTTATAAAGGGTAAATATTTCTGAATCATAAATGAAAACTAATGGGGTAATATTTTTCAGTAGAAATTGAATTTTGAAAGGTCTGAATGCTTTTAATTGTTTAAGGAAGCAGAAACCATTGGACGGAAACAGCCAGAGCTGCTGCCAATTCAGCAGTCTGGCTATTTCTCATTTTACCCAACTCTCTTGGAATACCCAAGAAGTGTTCTCACATGTCTCTATGTTCATTTTTCTTTGTATGGTGAAAAAGCCAATCTCCTAGATGTGAGAGTGAACCAAAGTTGCCAAGTATGCCAAAAATAACACCATCATCTGTCAGCCCTGCTGAGACTTCCCAGATAAGCCCAGAGGTCATAGTTTAGAAAATGTATCGGTAACCCAAATACAAACTGACTAGTTCAGGGAGCATAAAACAAATTCCAATCCAATCCAAACAGTCACTAATATATGAATTCTTTTGGAAGAGAATAGAGTACAGTTCTGAGTTGCTGTTGTGTTGTAGTTTTAATTTTGGAATGGAAGCAGTTCTAAACATCCTAATAATTAGAAGAATGAGAAACGTTATATAAGATACCTATTAATGACTGGCAAAAAAATATGAAAAAAGGTCAAATCCATAACCTGTTGGCAGACTGTCACATCAGTGTTTCTATCTGTATATATAGAACAGAAGGAAGAATTGACTCCAGGGAGAGCCAAAGCATCTCCGGATCTAAGCTGAGCCTGTGAAGCCTATGGTAGAATGGACTCTGTGTTGGGTTTTAAAAAAAAATCGTATTGCGGTGTGTGTGTGGCTCAGTTGGCTAAGCATCCAACTCTTGATTTCAGCTCAGGTTTTGATCTCAGAGTCATAAGTTCAAGCCCCATGTTGGGCTCCACACTGGGCATGGAGCTTACCTCAAAAAAAAAAAAAAAAAGACATTGTATTACTTTTAATGTTGTGATTCATCAAAGGGAAATTTTGGTCTCAGGAGATGAACAATAACATCGATTCTATGAAACTGCAAATGCATTGCATAGAGTCATATTGAAGTAATCATCACAATTCAGTCAGAAAACTATAAAGGAAATCGATTGAACCAATAAGCTACTTAATTTATTTATACATACTAAATGAATAAACCACTTGATTATCAAATGAAAAAAAATAGATATAAAATGGTATGGAATTATGACTCTAACGTGTAAAAAAGCAATTCCTAAAAAAAATGAAGATTTTAGTAGTGTTATTAGAGTGATAGCATCCTGAGGCTTGTGTGTGTGTATGTGGCGGGTGATGGGAGGGAGTTACTGTTGTATAACTTCTGAAATGTCTATACCATTACTAATAGTGAAAATTGTATTCTTAAATTTTAAAAGTTTAAAGTAAAACTCACTTGAGTATTTCATCTTTATTCACGTTATTCCTTCCTTCTTCACTTACTTTTGTGTACCATCAGTGAAACACTAAAACATTTTGCATCTTTTATATTGAGGAAAGTGTAGTAATGATAGCAATAAATGTTTCTTTAAGCCCTTCATTTTAAAGTAAAGAAAACTTTGCAAATGGTAGTGGTTTGGTAGTGGTTTTTGGTTTTGGTTAATTTCAAAGTAAACAAATTTAAAAAAAAGCAAACTCTTGAAAATAATTAATATGTTAAATAAACTATATGTTAAAATATACACACATATATGAAACATTTATATATTTTTAAACATATTTGTTGATAAATGCTGAAGAGTATTATTACATTTTTATATTATTACAATAACAATAGGGGTATTTATGAGTATTTGTTTAATCAAGGCAGCAATTTTGCCATAATCTTTTAAATCAGGCAGAACAATCAAATCAATAATTGTAAGCATCATCTTCTTACATTCTTGTCAAATGTATATTGGTTATTTTGTCTTGTTCTTCTAGTTTGGCGTTTTATTGATTCATTGGTTAAAATGAGCTTTTGTGACCTGTCTTTTAATCATTATTCTATCATACCATCGTTCTTAAATTATTTAAATATGGATTTATTGCATATTATATTCAAATTTACACACAAGTATAACATATTTATGTTGTTATTACATTATATATATAATATAATATTATATATAATATATATGTGTGTTTTATATATATATAATTTATATTCTGAAAGCTAAAATCTAGTTGGATTTTTTTTTTTTGATTGTTATGCCCAAGTTGCTAACTTGGGTCAGAGTAAATAATTATAGATTAAAAATTCATGCAGTAATGAAGATTCTTTGCATGAAACATAATAAGAAAATAAAATATTGGAAATGTTCTATATAAACCAGATTATATTTGTTTTTACTGTCATTGTTTCTAATTGCCTAAAAAATCAAACCCCAAATGATTCACTAAATATATATATACTTATATATATATTTATATATATTATAAATTATATTATATAAATTATATATTATATAAATTATATTATATATATATATTTAAATATATATATAAATATATATATGGAAAAACAAAAACAAAATGACATGAATGTACTTGCCCCTTAATGAAATGTGCAAGTGATGACTGAAAGAAAAAGCAGCAGGTGAAAAAAATCACTTTCCAGCTTCTCCCTGCTAGCCTCAGGTTATTGTTTCCAAACAGAAATTTTATGAAGCATTCAGGTAGATCTGTTCTTTCTTTGTCATTGCAAAGAAGCTTTGTCGGTACATTTTTATGAGACTAGAGTAAGGATATGGGCCCAAACAGGGACTTGATTATTTCATATACTTCAGAATACTCAAATTGAATGTCATTTTTCTAAAATCTATATTTCACATATAAGTAATTTTCATGCTTATTTTATCTGAAAAAAAACAGCACTGCAATTTCTTATTCCTGTAATTTTCAAAGCAAATTAGGTTCATTGAACCCTACTGCAAGGTTATCCCAAGGGCTAATGACATAGAAATGTATAGTGAATAAAATGAACAGAGAAGTTCATATAATGTTTTGTTACATTCATGACAATTCTGGCTTTATACTAACTCCTGGCCTGTAGAAGACTTATAGCAAGACTTATTGTCAAACATAGCATTAATGAGATCAATACTGTGCTCTAATTGAAGGAATGAAAAAAAATGGGATCTTTTAAATACTTCATATCACTCAAAATCACAAAAATACAGTACATAAAACGTGCATTCCAGTTATTTTTAATTTCACTTATTCAGATTGCCTTTCAGAATTGAATGGATATAGCAATGAAGATTCAGAACGTCCAGACTTCTCAAGTCACAGTTCTGAAAGATTAAAACTGCTCAAAAGTTAGGTGTCATTGAAATAGATATTTAATAAGATGAAGGCTTGTAATGGATAACACTGTCAAATTTAGTCTGCTGCTTAAACTTTAATGTATCATCAACCTAATCTGACAGCAATTGTGCTACTAGTGTTCTGTAGATCCTATGTCTTTTGATTGGACCATATGGCTTTTTTTATTTTAAAATAGATGCAATATGTCTGAGTCATCGATACTGACACATTATGAAAAGTCAGTGTAAATACCTTTTATTTTATTTAGTGCTCTTTCTTCAAAGATTAAGAAGCACTTTTATATTTATAACTAAAATATGTGTGTATATTAACATAGGCATTATTTTATAGACAGTAAAAAGGATAACCAAAATAATGAGGACAGTGGCATATTAAATGTAATTTAGTGATAGATCATCAGTGTTGGTTTCAAAACATAGATTGTTCCACAAAGTAAGAATCTGCAAATTTTGAAAAAAAGAAATTAATCTACTATAAGCTTTCTTATTTCAGATTTACTATAAGCAAAATGAATTCTAAATACCTCTACAAAGAGAGCAGTTGGGAGGTTTTGTTGTTGACATTACCAAGTTATAAGCTTCTTGCTTTATTTAAATAGCTATTTATGTATCTAAAAACATTTTGACTATCGGAACAAAGATAAGTAACCTCTCATTGGAAAGGACAGGCTAGAATATTTTGGGGACTATTGGTGGTGATGGTGGCTATATTGCATTTTATGAAGTTAGACCTTCAGCAGCGTATGTATTCCCACTTCTTCCAATGGGTGTTGTTTCAGCCCTGAGCCTGCTGTGGAAGATGATTATTATTGTTGCTAGTTAACTGCTCTATCCATCTGTGCATCAACTGTAGAAGATATCTGCCCCAAACAAGAATCTCTGGCTGTTACCTGGTGAGAGGGCAATTATAAACAGCTGCTTTCCAGATAGGTATAGCATTGTCGTGTACATCAGCCAGTGCCAATGCATGTGCATAGTGCAGTACCACTGAGACAATTGTCTGGCAGGAGGTAGGGATTAGGGAGAGGAGTCATTAGGGAAAAAAAAAAAAATGAATAGGACAGTAAAATTAAAACATCCCTCTTCTCCTCTTAACCTTTTGCCACCCTGTTTTCTCCTTCCAATTTCCTTTTAACCCCCCTTATAAAAAGAAAATAGTCTAGAATATGATGGATAATATCATTTTCATCTACAGACTTTTTTTTTTTGCCATAACAAATTTAATTCAATTATCAAGGAACATAATTCCTTCTCTTCTTTTTTAATATCTTTAACATCAAGTCTTGTAGGTAAGGAGTCAGTGGAACACTTCCAACTTAATTTTTTACAGATATTTTGTGCTTTCAGAATCCACAAATGATAGAAATTGGTTTGGTATACTGAAAAGCGGGGAATTTTTCCAACATGAAACACAGCAAGAAAAAAGTGAAGGAGAGCCATAGCAAGATTATGTCATTTTCCAGAAGTCATTCATTCATTCAAAAATATTACCTTACCATCCTACTATATGTCATATTTTATTTTAAGCACTTTTAAATATAGTAGTAAACATAACAAAATCCCTGTCTTTGGAAATTTTATGTTCTAGTGATATGACATCTATCCTTAGACAGAAACTTAAAGATTAAAGAGATTACTCTCAATTGGGAAAAATTCAGGAAGTCTCCAGAGAAGAGAATGATATTTTATGCGACCCTTAAAAGATGGAAATTGTTTGTAAATGCAGAGATACGGAAAGAGCCTAACTTGGAGGGAGAATATCAGAAACAATCATATAGAAGGTATAAGAGTTCATAGCCCTATTCTAGGCAAAGATCACTTAATCCTAAACATACATTTAGTGACAAGAAGTAATGCAAGACAAAGTTTGCAAGATTCTAATAGTAAGATATATTTGTTGCATATTATAATTAACCCTTTAAAGTAGATTAATTATTATTTCCAAAAGATCTATCTGGCTGAACTAAAAACAAAACAAAACAACAAAAACCAAAACCTCATTTTTAATAAGCAAATACTAAAGAGAAAAATGTTTAAAGTCAATCCCTTTAACATTTTTTTTAGAGGGTAGAGGGAGAGGGAGAGAGAGAATCTTAAGCAGGCTCCATGCACAGCATGGTGCTTGATGCATGGCTCCATCTCACAACCCTGAGATAATGACCTTAACTGAAATCGAGAGTCTGTCACTTAAGTGACTAAGCCACCCAGGTGCCCCTCCCTTTAAACATTTTAAAATAAATTTCCAGTAGTGTTGTCTGCAAAATGATAGGAGAGGAAGTTTTAGCCATTGTCCCCCTAAAGAAATATTGACTTAACAATGATACATGGACCAAAATATCTTTATGAGAACTCCAGAATCCAGTTAAGAAATTGCAATACCCCAGGTGGGCACGAAGTCTAGAAAAGCTGCATTAAACGTGTGAGAATAATTTCATTTTACCTGCATCAACCTCTCCTCCAAGCCAGCACAGCTTAGTGGTGGCAGCAAACACCCCAGCTCACAATTTTTTCTTCAGGGAAAGAGTGTACATCCAGCAGTGCAGCTTTTTAAAGGATTTCCCAAGTGGCTGTTTGTCTTTCCTCATTCAGAGTGCTGATAAAACTCGCATAATTTGGATGACTGGGGGTGCTGAAAACAATTTGGGTTAGCTTGCTATAGGTGGCACAACTGGGCATGATCAGGAGAAAGAGCACAGCTAGAGACTTCTCCTTCAGGGGAAGGAGAAGAATGGCACATTCATCCAGTGTTCTTACTTCTGAGCAGGCTACCCAAGTGACTGGTAAATCCATACTGCCTGACTTGGGATGTTGACAGGGAGCTGGCATATTTTGGATGCCTGGTGGCCACTGAGAACAAGGGAGGGTAGGGTGGTTGTGCAGTTCCATACACAGATATTAGAAGAAATAAGAGATTATGAGCCCCTAAAAAAGAAACCAGAAAGCCATCCCAGTAGAGAAATTGCAGTTCTAGGTGAAGTGATAAGTTCCCCCCAACCAAGAAATGTTTCAGAGGCCCCAGTATCTCCACCTGGGCTGATTAGTGAGTTCTTTCACTGTGTTAAGCCAGTCTGTAAAGAATGGGGATGGTGGCTGTTTTTTCAAATATGCAGATCCTAACAAAAACTTACAAAACACACAAAGAAACATGACCCAATCAAAGGAAGAAAATAAGTCCCCAGAAAACTACCCTAAGGAAACTGAAGTATAGGAATACCTGACGGGTCAAGATGATTATCATAAAGATGCACAATGAGCTCAAGAATTCAGTGCATTAACAAAATGAGAATATCAACAGAGATTAAAAAAAAATTAAAAGAACCAAATAAATTTTGGAACAGTGTATAATAACTGCACTAAAATAACAACGACAACAACAAAAACAAAAAACAAAAGAGAGGTTCAACAACAGAATTGTCAATCAGGAGAAAGACTCAGTGAACTTGAAGACAATTGTTTTGAAATGCTCCAGTCAGCAGAACAGCAAGAAAGACTGAAGAAAGCCCAAGGGACTTTACATGATACTATCAACTGGACCAGTAAATGCATTAAGGGAGTTTCAGAAGGAAAAGAAGAGAGAAAGTGGTAGGAAGTTTATTTGAAATATAATAGCAAAACATTTCCAAAATCTGGAAATGGAAATAGACATCTAGATCCAGAAAGTCAACTGTACTCCAATAAGTTCAACCCAAAGAAATCCACACTGAAACACATTATAATCAAATTGGCAAGTTGAAAACAATGAGAGAATTTTTAAAATAGCAAGAGAGGAGCAATGTTTCATTTATAAGGGAACTCCCATAAAAGTATCAGTGGATTTCTCAGCAGAAACCTGACAGGCTGGAAGGGAGTGTGATGATATATTGAGAGAGAGAGGGAGGGAGAGAGGGGAAGGAAGCTGAGGGGATGGAACTACACCTAACAAAACTATCCTTTAAAAATGAAAGAGAAGGGGCACGTAGGTTAAGTGACTGACTCTTGACTTTGGCTTGAGTCATGATCTCAGGGTCATGAGATTGAACCCCGCTTGGAGCTCTGCATTGAATGTAGAGCCTGCTTAAAGTTCTCTCTCCCTCTGCCCCTCCCCCCATGGCTTGTTCTATCTCTTTCTCAAAAAAAAAAAAAAAAGGAGAAATGAATAATTTTCCTGATAAACAGAAGCTGATGGAATTCATTATCATTAGACCTGCCTTATGAGAAGTGCCAAAAGGAGTCCTTAAAGTTGAAGCAAAGGGGCACTAAGCAGCAAAATGAAAGCATATGAAAGTATAAAGTTACTGATCAGAGCACAAAAATGTAGGAAGTAAATATTGACAGAACTGAAAGGAGAAACAGACAATAACATGATAGTAGTAGATCCCAATACCTCACTTTCAATAATGGCTAAATCATTCAGACAGAAGATCAGTAAGAACTTGAACACCACTACAGACAAAATGGATTTAAAGACATATATAGAACATTCTACCCAATAGCAAACAACAACAACAACACATTCTTCTCAAGTGCATGCAATTCTTCAGTATAGATTATGTGTTAGGTCACAAAACATGTCTTAAAAAAATTAAGATTGAAATCGTACCAGGTATATTTTCTGATCACATGGAACAAAACTATAAATTAATGATAGAAGGAAAACTGAAAAATATAACATGTTGAAGTTATAAAACACAGTCTTTTTTTTTTTTTTTTTTTGAAGTAGGGGGCTCAAACTTTTTTTTTTTTTTTTTAATGTGGGGCTTGAACCCATGACCCTGCAATCAAGACCTGAGCTGAAATCAAGAGTTGGACACTTAACTGACTGAGTCACCCCAGCACCCCAAACAAGGTACTCTTGAATAACAAATGGACCAAAGAAGAAATCACAAGGGAAACCAGAAAATATCTTGAGATAAAAAATATATATATAAAAACAAAACATACCAAAATGTATGTGATGCAGCAGAAGCAGTATGAAGAGAGAAGTAGAAAGTGATAAATGCCTACAATAAAAAAAGGAGAAAGACCTCAAGTAATCTTTGTATCTCAAGGAACTAGAAATAGAAGAACAGACTAATTCCAAAGTAGCAGAAGGAAGGAAATAATTAGGAGCAGAGCAGAAATAAGTAAAATAGATAATAGAAAAACAGAAAAAAATAGCAAAACTGAGTTCATTTTTTGAGATCAATAAAGTTGATAAATCTTGAGCTAGATTAATTAAAAAAGCAAGACTCAAAACATTACAACTGATGCCACAGAAATGAAAAGGATCAAGATACTACTAAAAATAATCATATGCCAACAAATTTCAGCAAATTGCATAATCTACAAGAAATGAATAAATTCATAGAAAATAAATCTACCAAGACTAAATCATGAGGAAATAGCAAATCTGAACAGACCTAAAACTAGTAAGTCACATGCTACAACATAGATAAGCCTTGATTACATTCTGCTAAATGAAATAAGCCAATCGCAGAAGGACAAATACTGCGTGATTCCACTCATATGAGTTATCTCTAAAGCAGTCAAACTCCTAGAAACAGAAAGTAGAAACGTGATTGCCTGGGGGTAAAGACAGTGTGACAGTGGAGAGTTGCTGTGCAATAGGATTTCAGTCTTACAAGGTGAAAAAGTTTTAGAGATTTGTTGTACAACATTGTGTTTATAGCCAACACTGCACTAGACATTTAAAAATTTGTTAATAGGGCTGATCTCCTGTTATTTGTTTTTCACCACCACACACACACACACACACACACACACACACACACACACACACACACACAGAGTAAATCAACCTCACAATCTTTCTAATATTGGTAAATATACCTGCATAAGAATTTTTTTAACATGCAAATTAAATTCCAGAGTTTTCCAGTGTTTTCCCCTTACATTTAATAAGACTTCAGTGTAAACTTAGGAAACAATCTATTAACCAAACTTTAGTTGAGAATGAAAATAAAGAATAAGCAAATATATTTTTTATCAAAATACTAGTGTTACTCTTTATAAAGGGAATTTGGATGTTAGGTAGAACTCTGGTAATTATTACATTATGACTTTCTGACTTCTTCCCCAGTGGAAACTTTTCATATTCATGCTTTGCAGACAATCCCATTTCAGAAAACAATTTTAGTGGTCTTATCCTTGAAGGATAGGCTGGGGAAAGGGTCAAGGCTATATGTAAAAATTCTTTTCTTCTTTACCTGTCCTAAAGATTCCTGAGAGCACTGTTTAAAAAATTGCTGATGGACATGTAAAGCTAATAACAATAAAAGTAATTATCAAATATTGAGAATTTGCTATGGGCTAAGTTTTATGCTAAGCAGTTTACATGTCTTGCCTAAATTATCACAGTAATCTTATGAGGGAGAGACTGTTATTTTTGTCATGTTATAGATGAAAAACAGATTCATTAAGTTAGTGGCCAAAGATCACTCACCTCATGAGTGGGAGAACCAAAATTGACCTTAGGCAGTTTCATGTAGTCTAGAGTCTATCATCTTTACCACTCTATTGCCTGGCAGAAAGCCTCATCTGGTAAGTAAAGCTCCACAACTGAATTTTCTGTACTAAATGATGTTTCCATTGCATGTATTGATCAAATGGATTGGAAAATTGTCAAATTTTCACTTTGTTCTTGAGCTCATAGACATTTCACTTAAAAGCAGTGGTAGATTGTAATCATCACTTCAGCATTAGGTCATATTCAAAAGACAGATGGTGGTCTGGAGATTAAGCCACAATTTCTATGTATTTTTAAGGGGTTTTCATCTTTCTCTGCTGCTTTTATATTTATTAAAGTCAACTACCTCTGATTTAAGTGTTCTGAGTTTTAAATATTAAGATCTAGATAGCGTTAGTACCCTGAGAACTTTCTTTAGTGCATGTCCTCTTTCTTTGCAATCACATATGCTCTTACCTTAGCTCAGGCTGCTATAACAATTACCATGGCCTGGGTGGCTTAAAGAGCAAGCATTTATTTCTCACAGTTTTGGAGGCTAGAAGTCAGAGAGCAGATTACCAGCATGGTTGTGTTCTGGTTAAGGACTCTTTCCCTGGTTTGCATATGTCTGGCTTCTTGCTGCATGCTCACAGGTTGGGGGGGGGGGGCGGGGAGTGGAAGCAAGCTGACCTTTAGATTGTTCTTCTAAAATCACTAATCCCATCCTGAGGCTGTACCCCATGACCTAATTATCTCCCAGAGGCCCAACCTCCTAATACCGTCCCATTGGGTGTTAGGGTTTCAACAGAAGAATTTTGGGGTGGGACATAAATCAACATGGAGTCCATACAGCTATTTTCTGAAGTAAGAAAAAAAAATGTGCTTGCGGGGAGAGAATTCTTCACAAGTAATCTTTAAAACGAAAGCAGAGCTGAAATGCATTTGCCACAAGCTTCATCTGCAACTATTTGGCCTCCTATGAAGCTTATTCATGAGTTGCTACATTTCTGAGACTTAAGAAGAAAGGCAAGGACTGAACTTCCCTGAGCAAATAGAGTGAGCCATATGAGAAGAAATAAAATTAAATTACACTTTGTTTTAAAATAATGTTCAAAATACTCCATTATGTTCTGGGAGACAAATCAACTGCTATTAATACCATCATTATAGAAGTTTGAAAAGTATATTTCATTCGGGGCTATCTGACCATAATAGTATATGTATTTAGGATGACTATTATCACCTCTTAATGTAGAATTTTAGATGAGCTATTCTGTTGAAGGAATATGAATGACAGAACAGTCTTTCTTTATGGGCAATCTGGTGCAATGTGGGAGAAATCGAATGAATGGTGTATGTTAGGAATAAGTCTACATGTGGTGGGGAGGTACACAGCCAAGAAGCATTGTGAGAAACAGCATCATCATGAGGGGAGAAACTTCACTTATGCCAGACTTGTCAAAACAAATTACATAAAGGCCCAGCTGTGCGATACTCACTGATTAAAGTGCTGTGTAGATCATTTAGGATTCTTTGGTTGCAAACCATGGAAACGAGTTTTGGTTATAAACAATAATATTTGGAGGAATATCAGATGAATATTCAGGAGAGTAGTATATTAAGGGTTGTAACACAAAGAGCATGGAAACTACAGTAGTTACAGGCATTTGGAATGCATAAAATACTTCCTCATTTGTTTTCCTTTAGTTCCTGGTCAAGAATTTAAAGCCCCTGAGGAGAGAACTTTGTTTCCTGGGCTTGGATAACAACATGTCTGCGCCACCATGACAAGGGCTGTTAGAGGGAGGAAGGTATTTGATTTACAATTCCCCTAAGAATGGGCACAATAAGGAAGAAGCTTCCAAATTGGATTTTATTAAGAGTGGAGACAGGATGCTGGGGAGACCAAAAATCAAATGTTCACTTCACAGTGTCTTTCACAACTGAAGTCTTCCAATAATAGTATGTGATCCCATCACTACCCGTTTCATCTTTTGTTAAGATCTCAATAAGAAAAACAGTATAGGGGAAAAGGTCTTAGTTTTGATCTTTTATTAGTTTTCTATTGCTCTGTAACAAATTACTACAAACTCCATGGTTTAGAATATTACAAATTTGTTACCTTACAATTCTGTAGGTCAGGAATCCAACACAGTCTCCCATTGAAGGTGCATTCCTTCCTGGAGGCTCTAGGATAGAATCTGTTTTCTTGCTTTTCCCAGCATCTAGAGAACTCCCACATTGCTTGGCTGATGACCTCATTCTTCCATCTTCAAAACCATCAAGATTCATCTCTCTGACCATTATTCCATAGTCATATTTCCCTCTAGCTAGGTAAGGTCCTCCACTTTTGAGGCCTGCCGGGATTATCTTCCCATCTCAAGGTCTTTAAGTTTAATCACAATTTCAAAGTCTTTTTTTGCCTTATGAGGTAAGTTATTCACCAGTTCCCAGAATTAGGACATGTACATCTTTAGGGAGCAGTTATCCCATCTACAACAGACCTTATCTTATGGTGGGAAAGATATATATTTGGGGGATTCAAGATTTATAATCAATACCCGCATGGATTTTTTTTTTCTCTTTGATTTCTCTCTTTTTTATCATTTTTTTTATTTTTCCCCCTAAATTTTTAGGAAAACTTTAGGAGAGTGGAATGAAAAATCCTACTGAAAATATGTTGTATGTGAGAAAAGTGTACTTTAAAAAATTAACACAAACATGCAAGAAATAACTTTTCTTGATTACTCGTCTGGCTGTGTTTGAGTACAATGCATACACAAGGTCTTGGTGAAATATAATGCTTGATTATGACAGTGACATAGTTGAGAGAAAATATTTAACTTCCCTCTATCCAGTAATTGGAGCTAAAGGGGCTCCATGACTAGGGGCTTCTGCTTAGGAAAGTTACTTTTGTATTTATCAGTCATGATTCTTTGCAGAAAATAAATTATTGCATAAGCCTATTCAGAACCAAAGAGAAACTGCAGGTGGGAAAAGAGCTCATTTGTATGAATTCTCTTTCCTGCTGTGGAACCCCAGTGTGGAAATCTGATTAATTTAAGAAAATGACTTCAGCAAGGCTTTAAGCTATAAAGGTTCTTTCAGATGAAGAGGTCAGTCTGCCCTGGAATTAAAAGTCATAATCGTGGGCTGGGTAAGGACTTTTAGTATTTAACTCTAATAGCCAAAGCTGATAGTTTTTACACTTTCCAAATTGTTGCCTGTTGTGGCAATATTGTTTGGTGTTGGCTGATTAACAGTAGGTGATTTGGGATTGCTAATTTTGCACAACAGAAAGTAAATTTAAAAACAATGTAATGGTTCTTTTCATATCTCAAGACACTCTGGTATGTGATGCAGTAGTTTATAAAAACACATTGAAGACCTTGTTATATTTATATTCTAGTTGAAAATCAAATTCTCTGCATGAAAAAATGTATTTTAAAAATTCTTATCACAGCATTCTGTTCATGCTTTTAACGAATCAATACATCCTAGCACTCTTTGCTCAGCTTACATTTTTTTCTTTTGACATATTTAGAGTAATGTTTTGATCAGCTATGCTTTATATTCCATTATTTTTCTTGTCTCTGAGAATAATCAATTTTTGACACTGGAAGTCAGAGGAAGTCAGATGAAAGCCAACTGAATTTGTTGGATCAACAGCATTAGCAGAACAGAATACACACACACACACACACTTGGAAGTGCCCACGTCCTCATGCACACATACTATCAAAACAGCTGTCAGTGTTCAAAAGTGGGTGAAGTTTCATATTCCATCTATTCCAGCAGGTTTGACACCTGCAAATGTATCAATTTAAAATCTGTTTTCACACTAATTCTCATATATTATGACTCAATGCCATACCTGTTTCAAGGGGATGAATAGGTAAACAGTTATTTTAAGAACCTTGACATTTTCTGTTTTTCTCCCTGAGTAGTGTCTCTTCACCCTTCTCAAGTTCATATGAAATATAAAGAACAAGCAGTGGGGATATTTACACCTGATGCTCTATTCCCAAAGTCAGAACAGATGTTGCATTCACTTCTTTGAATTTTTAGTTTACCTTTAACTGTTTTGTGGCTTCATTATTTCTCAATTACATTATAGGCTAGAGATACAAAGACCTAACTAGCGCTTAGTCCAAATGCCTCATTTGAACCATGAGGAGTAATGTTAATCTCTTGGTGTCTGTAGTATATTTTATCTTCTGTTTTCTTGTCCATGAGTCCGTGATTTATAAGAGCATTAAAATAAGTCTGTCCTCTTAGGAAGGAAAGCTAAAACTATAGATCTACGAAATTCAAATAAAGTAAAAATTTCAGTAAAAATGCCCCCAAATCATTAATGCTTAAATATTCTTTAAAGGGGGAAATATACATAGCTAAGAGAATTTTTAAAATGTGTAAAGAAAGGGCATTTTTTTAGTACTTGTGGAACAAGACTCTAATTGAAGTAACATTATCACTTCAATATACCTTAAGATAATGGAAAGTTGTCATAGGAGATGAAATTCTGAAAAGTATTGCCCAAATCACAATGATTTAATTTGAGAAATAAGAGTCAAAATGCTTATTATTGGGGTCTTTTATGTTAAAATTTAGGGACAATATTCTGTTTGGGCTATATATAATCTTATTATAAATAAAATCACAACATAGGGCATAATTTTTAAAGTAAGAGTCAATCAAAACTGCTATTGCCTGAAGTTACCCATAATGAACCTGCTATGTTGTTGAATATTCTTCCAGATGCAGAAATAGATATATATAGCTATGATTTTACACACACACTGGTGTCTGAGGAGAATTGCATAAGTTTGCATAAGTTGCATTAAACTATGTGTGATATTATGTAACCTTATATTTTGTTTGATTTGTTGATGATATTTTCATGTTGATATAGATCTCCATCATCTTTTTAAATAGGTATGTAATATTCCCTTATATGAGAAATTCATGGTTTATTCAACATATTCTCTACCGCTGAATGTTTAGGTTGTTTTAATCTTTTCTCTTTTAAATGTTACAATGAAAATCCTTGTAAATACATCATTATTTTTTGTAATCCAGTGGTTTTATAGCATTATGTACTAAAATGGAGATAGTACTAAAAAGAAACATATAATTAAAAGTGAATTTAGCTTATCATGTTGCAGTTTGAATTAAGCTATGTAAGGAATTTTCTGGGATTTTGGGAGCCATGTAATTTTATTTTGAATTTGAAATAAAATGCCCATATTATCATAAATTGGTGTTGAATGATCTACAAGTCTTGCTTTTACATTTTCCCCCCCTCAGGGAGTATACATTTCACTCACTCTGGCTCTCAACTGTTTTTCTGTCTTGCTACCTTTGGCTTTTCTCTAAATTCAAATTCTCCTTCAACAAACTCAGTACAGCTACCTAATCTCTATTCATGATATGCAACCATGTCCCCTTGCTTTTTCCTACCAAACACTCTATCAAAGTTACTGTGTGGCTGAATCCTTCTTTTATTCTGCTAAAATATCACCTCTTCAGAGACACCATCCCTGACCATCCAATTTAATAACTGAATTTCTCTCTCACATAATTATTTTTTTTTAAATTTATTTATTCAACAGAGAGAGAGACAGCCAGCGAGAGAGGGAACACAAGCAGGGGAGTGGGAGAGGAAGAAGCAGGCTCAAGGAGCCTGATGTGGGGTTCGATCCCATAACGCCGGGATCACGCCCTGAGCCGAAGGCAGACGCTTAACCGCTGTGCCACCCAGGCGCCCCTCACATAATTATTTTTTAACCACGTCATCTTCCTTTTCTTTATGGCCTTTATTATTGTCTAAAATTATGTTATTCATTTGTTTACATTGTTGACTTGTAAAATATAAGTTTCATAAGAGTATTGTCTTTTTTTTCACGACTGTATCCATAAATAATGGATATACATCTGTGTATATTGTACATAGTAGATGTGCCATATTTTTTCTTGAATGAATGCATAGTTTTTAGGAGTGTGCTATGGGTCAGGGTTTATACTCTATAATAGGAGAAGGGAAAAGAACTGACCCTTATTGAACATCTTTTACAGAACTTGTCTCATAATAATTCTGTCATACTGGTTTTATAGTCTCCATTATTCTAATGAACAAGTGGATGAATGGAAAACATTATGTAAATAGACACATAGCTCTGATAAGTAACAGAGCCAAGATTCAAACCCAAATATATTTGTATGAAAAAACCTGCCTTCGTTCCACTATGTATCTAACCACCTAATTAACTAGCTAACATATTTTCTTGAAATGAGTTAACATGACTTTTATATGTGAGGGCTATTGCATTACTTTTTATTTAGTATTATGAATCACTTGAATGATAGAGATTGAGGAAACTAAATCTTTGAAAGATTAGTAACTCTTTCAAGACCATGAGGCTATAAATGGAAGCCTGATTTAGATCAGTCCAACCTTAAAACTCTGTTTTTCACTGGATGCCATGTAGAGAAATTTGTTGTAATAGTGCTTGCTGCAATCTAGCTTCATTTATACCGCTATATATACTTATGAAAAAAGAAAGTCAGTGTCTTTGATCGAATACCTTGTCTAATGCAAACATAAATCTCATGGAAATATACAGAATTTTAATATATCAGTGTTCTGGGGAATAATAAATATATTTTGATATGCAATTTATATGTAAAATGACAAAATGAAAGAGAAAAAGGGAGCAGATGACATGAAGATTATATTAAAGGACACTGAAAGTGAAATAAACCAATTTTCAATAGAGCAAGCCATTCGAAAGAAATAGAACAAAATGACTAAATTTATTTTGAAAATCCATTTATCAATAAAGAGAACTTTATTTGTGATAGATATGAAAAAGCAGATTTATTTTTTTACACCCTGTTTTGTTACCTTACTGGCCATTTCTAGAAAAGATTCTTCAGTGGGGATAATGAATATGGACCTGGCTTAATTGACTCATGACTACTTTTTACGAAGATATTTCTAGAACCAATGATGTCTAAAAAATCCTATAATGTTATTGGTCCCAACTCTTTGCATTTCAGATTAGAAACATATGGCTCAGATAGTTTAAATGGAACCACCTAAGCTTATGCAGATGTTAAGAAAGTAAAACTGGATATGAAGATTTCACCTGAATCCCAGGCTTATCTTCTTTCTGGATGCTAGAATGTGTGACTAGTTGATGGAAATTATGTTCTGTTATTATCCTGAACTTACCTTCAAAAATCTCTTAAGATATGTTTCCAAAGTGGCTTTCAGAATTACATGATATGAAGTTTTTCTAGATATTAAGTGGGAACGAATTTAGTGTTTTAGTGATTACCTGTATTTTAGCTTTTCATTTTATTTTTTTGTTTGTTTGTTTAACAGCAGGATCATAGATAGAAAAGTCAAGATGAACACATTTTTCAAGTACTTCACGAGTTTGATTAAATGCATCTTAATATTTCTATTTTGTTGAAAAGTATTAAATTATTAAAGTTCATGTGATGTTTTTCAATATTGCAATGTGTAAAATTCATTTAGAACCAAGGCTACCAAACAAACAAAATGAAATTTTCTATTTATTAATAATCTAAAAAGAATATGCTTCCCATGGGAAAATCTAAAGCAAAAGGTTTCATTTCAAATTATCCATGGAAAATCAGTTTCGTTGAATTTTATTGGGAAAGTAATATTAGAGATGTGGTCCTCTTTGTAGAAGGCTTCTCTTAAAATGTCTTATCTAACCATGACTTGATTCTAGTCCATGGATTTCAAATGCAAGATTATTGTACAATCACTTTCTCTGAGAAGATCCATCATCTATTAAGTTGATTTTAAAAGCTTACAGCAAATTCAAATATGGGAACACATATTTAATACAAGTTATTTCATCCATTCACCAGAGACACTTATAAGCTACACCTAAGATATAATATAGATATGAACATTAAACCTACCCATTGTGAAAGAGTGAGTTGATTTCAAGCAAATAATTTAATATGACATCCTTAACATTGACAACTAATTTCTGCTATTATAATGCTTTGGAAACTATGTATTAGCATTTTAATAAGTATCTCTAATATATCGTGTGTGTGTGCATTTATGTGTATAATATCTGAATTTGGGATTGAATAAATTAACTTTCATTGAATTAACTACTGTACAATTTCTTACATGGAAATATAATAATTCTTATATTCTGCCCACAAGGGCTAATTATACCTTACTTAATTATAGCTAGGGTGATCTATTTTCCCATTTGCCTAGATGAAGTCCAGTTTGTTCCTATTGCCCCAGAGTGAAGTTAAAAGCCTTTTTTCACTCTTAGAAATATCTTGGTTTGGATAATGAATTTTATGATCATAATATTTATAAACCATATTATCATTTTATATGTTCCTATACTGAATAATTATAAAAAGGACATCTGTTGCTGTCAAATAATAAAGCCAACTGATTTATTTTGATGTAAGATCTTCTACATAGTGATTAGTAACATTTTGTGCCTCAGTTTTCTTATTTGTAAAATGAAAATCATATACCTACATCACTTCTTTGTTAGAGGGATCAAATTAGTTTGTTATAAGTGTTCACCTGGAAGAAGGCTAACAAAAGAATTAAGCCCATTTCTTCTCTATCTATTCTGCTACCCATATACTATAATTGACAAAACTTCTAAGTGCTCATTTTTCATAAGAAATAAATATATACAAATTGTACTGTGCTAACGGGAAAAGCTATACAGAGAAAAGGATATGAAGATTGGGAAAAACGAATATTAAAATTATCCATTCCTAATACTTTTGAAATGGTCATGTTTTACTAACATGTTATATCAATTTACAATAGGGAAATTAAGTACTGGTTTTATCTAGAATTCTATTTTCTTGTTACACCAAAATTAACAAGACTAAATTCTTACGTTCTGGACTTTGAGACTGATTATATTCTTCTCTATCTCCCCCACTCATTTGTAGTATTGCACCAGTAAAATGATAGGGAAATTAATTCTTCTCTTAAAGAAAGCATTATAGTATTATCTGTTCAGTTTCTTTTCTTATATGTGTGATCAAGGGAAGTCATGTTTTCTTGATCATTTTGGCTCCTCCTTAAACAATAATCCTCTTTTATTTGTACCCAGACTACAAATTCAAATGTGTATTTAATTTGACTGCTAAAGATATTGTATCAACCATTTAAATAACGATTTTTCTTTTTTGTACATAATGTTATAAATTATGCAGTTATTACTAAATTAATACCATTTTATAATGATGCCAATTACTCCAAGCAATAATAGTTTGTTTTTTATGTATTGTTGGACACATGAAACTCCCTAGAGCATTTTAACTGTTCTATAATGCAATATTTTCCAAGGCACTGAGTACTATTATTTTGGGAGAGGGGCGGTTTGAAAGGGGTGTACAAACAAGAGGGATCTACTGGATAATTCTACTGCTATGATCAAGTATGGCCTAATTTTCTTTTAGGACCCAACACATACAAAATAAAGTCTCTCCTTCTTCAGATTTTTTAAATGGTCAACAAAAATACCAATGGGGGTGGTGCAGAAAAGTTCTCTGTTTTAATCAAGGCTCTGTCCAAAATGAAAATGAGAAATAGTTTCCATTTTTAAACAGGTTTTATGTTAACCTAATTACTTGTGTTTCATTCTTCTCAGAAGCACTCACGCATGCTGACCCTAAAGAAGAGTCCTGTGAGTTTCATCCTGATAAGCCTGTTGTGGCAATACCAATGTAACTATAGGAACCGATAATGTATCCATCTCTGTTTCAAGTTACGCTATTCTGCATTCAACTCTACATATTTTTTCCCACTAGAATGTCAGAATTAACTTACTATCACATCTCTACTTTCAAACCTACATTTTGAGAAAAAGAAAATTTAGCTCTGTCACACAAAACATCACTCCCAAACTAAAATACATAACAAATGCATATGTTAGATTCTCAGAACTTGCTGTTAGTCTTTCTTTCCTTTCCTACTTCTCTTCCTACTTTCTTTTTAGTATTATTATTATGAGAATTAACTGCAACTTTGGTAAAATGGCTTGAAGTACACATGCCAACTGAAAATCACGGAAAGTAAAACTGATTTTACTTAGTGTAACTGCTACCATCGTCATCACATCAAATAAACTTATGAAAGATTGTTAAAATTTCTAACCAGTTTCTTTGTTCTGAAAACTAGCCTCAGGCCTACAGTGTTGCGTGCTATTGATTGGAGCTTTGAACAGTTAATCACCTATATGTTTGAGATGAAAAGGGATTGGGTAATTGTATTGACAAGTAATTTACTGTACTTTTATCTTAACTTCTTATGACTTAATGAATTAGATATGTCTGGAAACTTTCTGAGTTTCTTTTTTATACAATCTCTGCACTGTGTAGATTACCTGATGGATTTGGAGATTCAGGAAAAAGAATGCAAAAGAGCAAGAATATCTTCTCTTCCCTTGGAAGGATTATGAAACAGATTATATTCTCAAGATGATGGGAGTGATTTTTAGGATTTAATCAGAAGTAGGGCAGCATAACTGTGATTACCCCAGCAGAGCAATTTGCAGAGATATTTAAAGTCTATGTGTACAGAAATGTGAGATGAAACAAAGCCACACTCAAAAAATTCTTTGAGAGGCCTGAATTAGCCATATCATAAAAGCTCTTTACTTAAGCACTCCAAATTTAAAATAGATTTTTATGGCAAATTGTGGAGTCAGGGATTTTGAAAGAATCTGTAGTTAGTATCATAATAGATTATAAGCTCCTGGAAAATTTTAAAGTCAAAATGTAACTAACTGTCTCATTGAAGTAAGCATCAATTAAATCCAGTGTTTCATAAATCACTAAACAATTGCTTTGAGCCCTAGCTAAAATCCCAACTCCATTTATATATTAATAAAGCTTCTGAGAAGGATGCAAGTTGATTTTAGTCCTCAAGTAAAATTCAACTTCACATAGATTGAAAGACCAGATTTTCACATTCCTAAAATAGTTAAAATTACATTTCCTTACTAGGAGAGTCTTCCATAAAACCTAAAGGGTTGAATTAAACAGGGAAGAAGATGAGTCACAGTGATTTTTTTTTTTTTTTAGGCTTGCAACTTTTAGATGTCCCTTTTAAAGAAATGCAAAATAGAGACTGATAATTTATCCTAAAGTATTGTAAGCAACTAAGACTTCTAAAGTATATAATAAACAAATACTATTGGGTTCACATTAGTTTACTGGATAAATCTGTTTCCCAACTAGACTGAAGAGTTTTAACAGGGTCTTGATAGTGGGCCTTAACACATTTTATTTTGTATTCAATTCTAGAGGGCTCAGATATTAGTTCATACTGTAGTAGCCTGAATCTCAGGAAATGAAGTCACTCATCTCTTTTTCAGTGTCTTCATTCGAAGAAGCAGCTAGCAATATCTCCATTTCCTGCCCATCTAAACCCATAATGTAGATGACTAATGGGCAGTCAAGTGGGGAAGAAATGGTTGAATATGAGTAAAAAGAGAAAGGAAGAGTTCTCATCCAAACCTCATAAAAAGTCAATATTTTCAGTATCTTGATATGATGAAAGCATTATTCTAAAGATTTAGATTTTCTTAATGAAATAGATCATTTTGAAATGTCTCAGTAAATCCTCCAAATTTAAGCTAATAATCCATTCAGAAAAGTCTGAACAGTCTTTCTGAAACAATTACAATGATATTAACACCTTTACAATGTTTTAGAATTTGCAGATTTCCTGATTGTATCTATAATCCTATAATCCTATAATCCTATAACAGACACTCTATAGTTCAGGAAATAATAAGGTACACAGATAGATACAACTTTTATTTACCTTAGTTTTCAGTTTCATTGTAAAATTTTCTATGGAGTTGCCCTGAGATATTTACATCAGACACTATTAGAATAATGCATCGAAGGTTCATGTGGAAGCTTTGGACACTAATAATTCTTGATTGGCCTATCTACTTTGAATTATATTTAATTATTTCCATCCTTTTGAGAAACATTTTCAGCCAAGCACATTATTGTATACAGTTTGAATTTCACATTCATTTTACAGATTTGATTTGGTTATGCTAACACTTGTATGAAGGACCATTCTAATATTAATTACTTGACTAATCTGAAATGGGAGGGGAAAATAGCTCCTGGTTCAAAACAGAACCAAAAAATCACAGTCTAAGCTAAAACATATGGGTGCCAACTTAATCTGGTTGAAAGCTAGAAAAAGAATTAGACACTCTGATTCTGAATCAATCTGACATAGAGATAGTCCCAGTTTAAAAAAAAAATGTTACAGAAGAGTGAAACATCCTGTATTGATCATTTATTATCCGTGGCTGTTCACCATTTATTGACAAGACAATTGATTTCCTACAGGTTGTGAAAAAATTAAATTACAAAAGGAGGGATACATCCAGATACACACACGTGTGCGTGCTTGCACGTGTGCATACACACACATATGTGATGATAGAGTTTACATGGTTTAAAATTTGAAAGATTGCTTAGATCAGAAAAATTTAAGTCATTTGATAGCTCAAACGTGTGGTCTAGAGTAGCGGAGAATGGACAATTGAGCAAAAATACAACTGGAAGTCCTCCAGCAAAGCAGAGAGTACTTGAAAAAAATAAGTCTGTAGTCCTTGTAACGTATGCTAGTACCAGGTATTTTTCTCCACTGCCTGAAAATATGACAAAGAAATCCATTATGATTTACAAAAAATATCTCCAAAGCCAAGGGTGTTGCCAAGTTGATACTTAAGTGAACAAATACATATTTTCGAAATCCATGATTGTCTTTCTTGTCAGAAAATAGGAGAAAATAATGATGACAGCGTGAGAATGATTTCCAGTCTCTAAGATGTGGAGTATGACCTGATGATGCATGCATTGCTAGCAGAAGCGAATGCAGTGTAACACTGGCAGGCATGCTGGCTGCAGACATTGACCATCTGCTCAACACAGACCTCCAAAAGATCATCATGTCTTGTGATGGATAGACATGATGTTTTCAGTGTTCTGACCAACTTAGTAAAGCAAGGTAGTTAATGGTCAATAATAATAATAAAAAGTCTAGATGCTTTAGTACTACCTAACATAATATCCTATACAGAAGATTTGTTCTATTCCATAACCATGTTTGTAGGAGAGCAATAGCATTAGCAATGACCAGCATTCTTGATAGTGATAGCTGCATTTGTGATATTTTTTTCTTCCAACTGTGTTATAGCCAGTTATATAATAACAGCCAGTTATATAATACAATATATAACTATATAATATATTAAAATTAATATATATGGTTATTGTATTATATATAATTCTATATATAATGCAACATATAATAGCCAGTTATATAGTAATTGCAAGCTGATGATTGCAAATACTCTCAGAAGTATTATCTAAAAGCATCTCCGTAGAAATTAAAAGGGTGACTATAGATCAGTGCTTTAATGTTAGTAAGGGGATATTTTGTCACCTTTTATGACATTGCTGGATAGGTCTCAAGATGCTGCAAAACACTGTGCATTTGTAAATCTAATTGCTAATTTTCAAAAAGGTTATTCCAGTAAAGCATTTTCTCCAAATTGAAGTTGAATGAACAAAAGTACAGAGATAAAAGTAAGAGTTTTGAAAAAGGAAACAGGTCTGTCTGGAGTGAAGCATTTATGTTGGAATCGTGCCACGTAAGCCTTGATTGACAATTAAACATGGACCGTATTATGGAAAGCATATATGCTAGGCAGTAGAATTTGGCCTTGATACCGTGGAACCAAGGGGGGGCATTGCAATATTTATATGCAAATGAGTGATGCAACTAAATACTTTGGTATGACTGGTGAGCAGTTTCATTTAAATCGTGGAGATATTATATCCAAATAAAAATGATAATGGTTTTTTTAATAAAAGGACCATATTAAGGAATTCAGCTTTTTCTACAAAAAGCAAAGTGGGGCTCTTTGGTATCACTATAATGAATCACTGCAATATTTAGAGCCAGATTTGGCTATCTAGGATAATGTCATCTTTTGTTTCAAAAATCACTGATTATGGACAACATTCTTCCAATCTGAATAGCCATGTTTAGGTCCTTTGGCAGTTGAGCAATCTAAGGAGAGAACAGAATGTGGATTTCAAAAATGTCTCTACTTGAATCTAAGCTCTGTCATTTCTAATTTTATAGTCTTAAGTAAGTTATATAGCTTAACTCTGAGGCTCAGTTTTCTCATCCTTTAATTCATGAAAATAATGTTTATACCGTAACTTGATGTGAGGATTAAAAATATAATGTAGGTAGAATGCCTAGCAGTCTCTCACACGTATCAGGCACTTAGTCGATAGTAGCTTTCTTATTACTGTATTAGAACTACAACCCTATGGCAGTTATTCTTGTGCTTGGTATATCATTTGTAGGCTCCAGAGCACTGGATGTTCTGAAATCAAACAGACCTGGTGTTTTGTTTTTGTTTTTGTTTTGTTTTGTTTTGTTTTCCCTAGCTCTGCAACCTGCTAGTGGTTGTAGGTTTGAATAAGCCACTCAACTTCTCTAGGCATCCTTTTGTTTTTTTTAATCTGCAAATGAGGACAATGCTAATGCCTGTTTCACAGAACAGAGCTGAGGATTAAATAAGAAAATGTCTTCAAAGCACTTTGTACAGCTATTACTAATATTTTTTAGCCAGTTCTGGTACACCCGCTTACTTGCATCCAACAGGTCTATCTATAAATTTGGGGGTTGTAGTCACATCGTGCCTTTGGCCATCTCTTTAAATTTTCTTTTGTCTAATTCATGGTGAGCAGCACTGTGAGCTGTTTTTAAAAACACTTGATAAGTCTTATGACAGTCGACATTAGGACATTTAAACTTTTGAATGGATAAGTATTATTCACTGAATTTACTTGTATTCTCTTTATAAGAAGTCATTCTTGAACCTCTACTTTTAATTCAGTGTTCCTCCTCAGGTCCTTTCCTGGGTCCTTATCTTCATTTGTTCATTTATTTAACAGATATTTATAGAATAGCTTCTATCACTAAGGTTCTACATAAGAATAAGAGATACAATGGAAAGCAATTTAGACATGTTTTCATTCTTCAGTGGGTGTGCAGCTTTATTTTGAAGTGAAAGTATTTGTCTGTGTGTATACTTGCCCAACTAAACTATAAACCTATGACATTTATATATATAATCACTAGCGTACAAGCACAATGCCTGAGACTTTGTATACATAAATGTTTGGGCTTTTCTTTTATTAATAGCATGTGAGAATGAGCCATGTTATTTCAGAAAACTTACGCATGGAAATTCATTTAAAAAAATTATTTATTTATTTTATTTGAGAGAGAGAGATGGTGGGGGGGGCAGAGGGAGAGGGAGAAGCAGGCTCCCCACTCAGCAGGGAACCCAATGTGGGGCTCGACCCCAGGACCCTGGGATCATGCCCTGAGCCGAAGGCAGATGCTTAACTGACTGAGCCAGTCAGGCATCCCTGGAAATTCATTTCTTAGCATCATTTTAAAATTTAGGAAAATAAAAAATCCAAAATTTTGCTTGACCTAGTATAGCAGTTGACTTTTTTCCTAATTTTTCCCATTTAGTTACCTTTAATGCTTATTCCAAAATTAATTTTTTCCAAATGTCTAGTATGACTCCATATTCTATTAGAGATACAATGAGTTGTATTTTGTAATTTGTAGTAATAAGAGAGATAAATAGATATGTTAGTAAACTGAATCCAAATGCAATAGATACCTAATATGCAATAATATACTATGCACAGTAATATATCATCACTAATTTTAACTGAGTAATATACCTAAAAAAAAAAAGGAAGAAAAATTCAATTTTATAGGATTTTTCTCCCTGTTACACCTACTCTGGAAATTTATTTAGTCCACACCCATGCGACATTAAAAAGAATCATAAAGTTCTCATCTCTAAGTTCTCTTTTTCTGTGGAAGGTTTTAGAGAGTAGAAACCGTAACCTCTTTTGTTTGTATTCTGGTGTGGACATCTGAATTTTTTCTAGAGTCATTTTCTGTCTACTAAAAATGTATTCACTAAGATAATTTTTATTTGTGTTAATTTTAATATGACTATGATAAACCTAGTTTTTTTCTCTATTTAGCATTTATCAAAATGCCATCTGAGCAAATAATATTTATAGAAGAACAAATATACATCCACGAGGATGTCCAAATTTTATTCTTCAATAAAGTTAGAGCATCAGAGAGTAACAATGGTAATCCATTTCAAGGAAATGCCATCGCATTATTATGATTAAAAGTTTGATCTGGCTTTGTCTATAGCACTAAAAGTAATATTTCATTAATTATAGCAATTGTTTGAAAATATTACCCACTTCATCACTTGGTATTCTCATAAATAATGAGAAATAAGTGAGAAATATATGCTTCAATTCTTAAAAAAAAAAAAGACTTGCTTAGGCCTTGGTATTCTATTTTTTGTAACGAGAATTAAATAATAGACAATGTATCCTTCTCTACATGGGTAAAAGGAAAATCGACCGTAGAAATTGTTAGCCCTCATGTATTCTGTTTTCAGTGACCTAAATTTTTATATTGAGTTATGTTTTTATTATTTCATCACATGGGAATATAAAAATGCATATGCAGGTGCATGTTTTCATTTGTGCATCTATAGATTTGACAGAGTAATGATAAAAATAATAACTTTACGCTTCCCTGCCTCCAGTATAATTGTATCACTAATGAGTACCATAGAGGTTGCTTGGATTATTCTTCCAATTAAAATATAAGAAAACCAAGGTACACAACAGTTAAATGACTTGCCCAAGGACACAACTTTACCTAGCAACTGCATCCTAAGATTCTTTCGTCTGCAACATAATATCGCTGTGGGAAAATAAAATAATACCAAACATAAAAGCAAATGAATATGAAAAGCTAATGAAAATATTTTACCAGTGCAAATAATAAGTTTAAAGTAAGAACAAAACAAAACAAACCCACAATGTTTTAGAAATGATCTGGTTTGGTTCTCTTATCCTCTCCCCTTTCTTCAAGCTTTTGCTCAGCATTCTGAAATAGGTGTCCTTCCTTAGAGCAACACCTATTATTTTTGTCTCTCTGCTTTGTTTCTCACACTGCCTTAAAACCAGGTTTTCCTTCCTCCTCTTACCTTGACCTGCCTAGAAATTTTGTGGGTCTCTTTTAATAATGTCTTAGTATAATAGTATCTTAGAAATTTTTGTGTATTTCTTTAAATGCATTGTAACTAATAGTTTATATATCCACGTCTCTAGATAGCCTGTAAATTCCTTTGACCACAGATTCTGCTTATCTTGAATTAACTTGGTTTCTTATAAATAGAGTTTTAGAGTCAGGTGACTAGTATTAAAGATTGACATCTAGGATGCATATACAGTTATCCTACAACCCAGGGAAGAATCCACGTTCTTTTTCATTTCTCTGAGATTTAAAGATCAAACGTTAAAACTCAGACAACTGAAAAAGAAGGTAGATTGTACCTTTAGGACCAATCATCCAGATTCCAAATTCCCTTTAACATGTGCTGACATTGATACATCACTTAGTATTCAAATCATAGGCATCGCAATGACCACAGCTGTTGCAGTTTTGACACTCGGAAGTCTGGGGTGATTCCACCGTGCATGGCTTTGCTAAGGATAACAGATGCTCTTGTATACAAACAAATCAGGAGAAATTTCTGGACACCAAAAGTTCGCTTTTTTTGTTGTTGTTTTGTTTTTTTAAACACATTATACCAATTGCTATGGTGAAAACACTCAGAATTTCTGTATTCTGACTTATAGGATTTACTTTGAAATTACAACTGCTTGCAGGTGGCAAAGGATATTTGTTTTGAAGATAGGTTAACTCATTTTCATGGTATTTCAAGATTAAAAGTGTCTTATTTTACGTGTAAAGTCCTGAAAGTTGAGACAATTATTTGACATGTATCTTTTTAAAAAAGGGATCACTGGATGCAATTTTAAAGTAAAAATTAGATTTTCACATGATATGGTTTCTTCACATTATGCAATTAAAAAGTAAAGAATGTTGGTAGTTGAAATTTATGTTTTAAGTATTGTTCAATATTTAAAGGTGGTGATCTTTTTTTTTTTCTTTTTAAGATTTTATTTATTTGACAGAGAGAGACACAGCTAGAGAGGGAACACAAGCAGGGGGAGTGGGAGAGGGAGAAGCAGGCTTCCCGCTGAGCAGGGAGCCTGATGCGGGGGTTCCACACCAGGGCTCTGGAATCATGACCTGAGCCGAAGGCTGACGCTTAACGACTGAGCCACCAAGGTGCCCCCAAAGGTGGTGATCTTAACTTAGAAATCAAATGAGGGACATAGTATACTCAGACTAATGCCTATTAAATTACTTTTCCCAAATTTAATAAGACCAAAGATGAGCTTTACACATAGAGATTAGGAATTTTCAGTGAGGTAAAATTAGTAGTTCATATATGTAAAAAATAAACACAATCTAATACTGTTTCTGTACTTTCGGAAAAATAAGTCTATAGAATGTCTGGGATATATATATATATATACTTGTTTTCTTTATATTAACTGTATTCAGTAGGCATTTTAATTGCTGTCACATAAACTTTGTTCTGTAGCTTTTCCTGCACGTTGTATTTTCCAAAGTAGAGTATAGATTATACTGTTAAATTTATTTTTATTTCTCAGCCCACCCAAGCCAAGCCTAAACTCAGTGAATTTTTGTTATAGTTGCCATTATCTTTTGATTGAATGAATAACTGTACTTATAACAGGAAAGGCATGAAGATGAGTGCTTGATGAGGGAATACATAATTATTTTTTTTTAAAAGAAGAGAAAGGCAGATAATGTTTATTTCATGTAATTCACAGTCAGGTAGCATAGTGTATGGGAAATTTTCACAGGACAAAAATGCCAATGGGGTCTGAGAATTGACTTATAGTAAATAAGTTTAGGTAGGAAAAGCTAAAAGAAAATGCTATATTTATCTGACAATAGTGAACAAGTTAAGGGTGACATATTCCAATGTGGTTTCTGGTGATATAATCCACTCACATTTCATGTTGTTAGAGTTTTATAGGCTCTTCTTTAACCTTTTCTAATCATCGCTTTCCAGAGATGTGCCTGTGTGTGTGTGTTGACAGGAAGGCATTTTGGGTTTAGGAAATTAATATAGAATTTTACTGTATGTGGTTATTTTAAGGACCTTGACTTCACATCTTTTGCCCAATATATTTCTTTAAGATTTTATTTGTTTGTTTGTTTGTTTATTTGAGAGAGAGTGAGAGACCAAGCAAGAGGGTACAAGCAGAGGGAGTGGTAGAGGGAGAGGGAAAAGCAGGCTCTCCACTTAGCAAGGATCCTGATTCGGGATCAATCCCAGGACCCTGAGATCATCACCTGAGCCGAAGGCAGACGCTTAACTGGCAAAGCCACCCAGGCACCTCTGCCCAATATAATCTTGCCTAGTATTGACCTTGCTTTCAAAATGGGTACCGTACAAAATCCTGCCAAGTACTATAGCAGGAGCTTTTGAGTCATAACCACATGGGCAGATTTTCTGTTATAGGAACTCAAGGTGCCCCCAAAAATGTTAACCTAGATCTGTTCAATGGGACTGCCGATCCATTCAATGCTGTGAAAGTGAGACATTGTTTGCTGTTCTTTTTAATGTGGAGACCCTTTGGAGTCTCTCTGGAACCAGCACTGTATTTAATAGTCCAATGCCTATGTGCTCATCATTCTCGTAGATCACATGACTTGACAGGTTGATCCTCATCTTCTCAGAAGTGCAGACGATCTCTTTAAGTCCTTTTAACAGGCAGAATTTATCAGTTGTCACATGTTGACATTGTGACTCAAAAAACACTACTGAGATTAAAAACACTCTCAAAATTAATCCCCACTTTGAGCCTTCTCATGTCTGTGCCTTGCTTCACTTGGCTTCCAACAGATACTGTGTCCTTTGTACGTTTACGAAGAATCACAGAAGTTACACATGGCCAGACTCATTTGGTCATCTGATCTCCTGCTTCTTTACCTCTTTGGCACACTGTTTTTGTGAGTAATGCCCTTCATTATAAGAGAGGACAATGCTGACAATGGGAACAGACCGGTAGGACTTGCAAGTCAAGCAGGATGACTTGTTATACCACCTGCATTTGTTCACTCATCCCTTGGGTTCCAACAGCCCATTCAAAATAAAACTTGGCTCTTCGGGAGTCCTACTTATTAAAAAGCAGACCCACTCCTTAAAGGACATATAATTTATCTAAAAATACATGTGGAATACTTACGATAAATGATTTATACCTGTCCATAAAACACTTTCTGTGTAATAACCTAAGTGATGATAGAGACTTTTAAATAATGTCCATTTAAAACATATTTGAAAAACTAGGCTGTCATTAGTAACCCATGTTCTAGTTTCTGTGAGACAGTGGCTTAAGCTGTGATGCAAAGTCAGAGTAACTTTCAGGTAGCTTTTAGGTATCCATGCACCGTGGTCAGCTGGGCAACTAGCTGCAGGTTCAGTCTCTTTCTGATATTTTAAATTGAAATGCATTTTACCTCAGGCACAAACCTGGGGGAATAATTTTTTCTTTTTTTTTTTTTTTCTTAGCTATGCATTGATATAATAGGCTACATAATAGGGATAAAACCCAAACCGACTTAAGGGATTAACAGAAGCATATTACTAGCAACCTCTAAAATAATTAGATAATTTATAAAGATCTTTTGTTTGGGAATTTGATACTATCAATCCTGTCTTTTAAAATATGGAGTATCTGTTCTTTTCTACCTCTGTTGCCTTGTTTGAGCCTAGACTACCTTTATCTCCTTCCTTGGTGACTGCAACAGCCTCCCAATGTTTCTTCTTATATCTAGTTTTCCTTTCTTCTATTCTTATTTTTTTTTATTTTTTTCAGCTTTATTAAGGTATAATAGATAAAATTGTAACAGATTGGTGTATATTGTGGTGATTTGATTCATACATATATCATTTCCAAAGGATTTCCACCATTTAGTTAATTACCACATCCATCACCTGACATATTTATCTTTTTTGTTTGTTTGTAGTGTTATCAGCTATAGTCACCATGTTTTACATTAGAGCCTCAGACCTTATTGATCTTATAGCTGAACACTTACACCCTTTTACCATCGTATCCCTATTTCCTCCATTCTGGCTATCACTTTTCTACTCCTAGTTTCTCTAACATGATTTTTTTTTTAATATTTCACATATAAATGATGCCATGCAGTATTTGTCTTTTTATTCGGCTTCTTTCACTTAACATAATGCCCTACAGATTCACCCATATTGTTACAAGTGACAAGATTTCCTTTTTTTAATGTATCACATAATATATATCACATATATATATATTTCACATATATAAAATATTTCATTTTATGTATACAATATGTATCATTATATTGTACATATGAAATATATATTTAAAATATATATATTAATATATATTATAAATATTTAAAATATATATTTTATATATTATATATAATAATATATTATGTATGTTATATATATTATATATTATTATATATAATTATAATATATATTATATATTATTAATATATATAAATATACATAAAATATATATTAAATATATTATATTAAATATATATTAAAATTAAAAATATATAATATAAAATATACAATTAGATATAAATTAAATATAAAAATATTAAATATATAATTTATATATTTATATATATAAATATATGTATAAATAAATTTGTATTATTTTAATTTAAATCATTAAAATTAAATTAAAATAATACAAATTTATGAATACCTAAATTAAATATAAATATAAATTTTAAAATAGATAGATAAATATATATTTTTTTTATATATATTATATGTATATTTTATATATATATATATATATATATAGTGAACTCTTAGGTTGCTTCCATACCTGGCTATTGTGAATAATGTTACAGTGAACACAGGAATATAGATACTCTTTGTTTTTGTTTTTTTTGTTTTTTTAAAGATTTTATTTATTTATTTGACAGAGAGAGACAGCCAGCGAGAGAGGGAACACAAGTAGGGGGAGTGGGAGAGGAAGAAGCAGGCTCCTAGTGGAGAAGCCTAATGTGGGGCTCGATCCCAGAACGCTGGGATCACGCCCTGAGCTGAAGGCAGACGCTTAACGACTGCACCACCCAGGCACCCCTAGATACTCTTTGAAATAATGATTTTGTTTCCTTTGGATTTATACCCAGAAGTAGGATTGTTGGGTCATATGGTAATTCTATTTTTTTAAAAAAAGATTTATTCATTTGAGACAGAGGGAGGAGGGGTAGAGGGGGAAGAAAATCTTAAGCAGACTCTGTGCATAGCGTAGAGCCTGACACAGGGATCGATCTGGACCTGAGCTGAAACCAAGAGTCAGAGGCTTAATCAAGTGTCAACCCAGGCGCCCCAGGTAATTCTCTTTTTAATTTCTTGGGAAACCTTCTTACTCTTTTTCCATTGTGGCTGCACCAGTCTACATTCGCACCACCACATCCTCACCAGCATTTTTTATCTCCTGTCCAATAACGGTTATCCTAACAGTGTGAGGTGATACCTCATTGTGGTTTTGATTTGCATTTTCTTGATGATTAGAGATGTTGAGCACATGTTAGTTCTATGTTTAACTTTTCAATAACTGCCAAACTTTTCCACAGCAGAGGAAACATTTTACATTCTTACCAGCAATGTACGAGGCTTCCTATTTCTCCAAGTCCTCCCCAATCCTTTTTTTTTAATTTAATTTTTTTTTATTATATGTATTGTAGGGGATGTGAAGTGGAACCTTATGTGGTTTTGATTTGCAGTTTCCTAATGACTAGTGGTATTGAATATATTTCCATGTGTTTGTTGGTCATTTGTATATCTACTTTGGAGAAATGTCTACTGAAGTCCTTTGCTCATTTTTTAGTTGGGATGTTTACCTTGTTGAGTTTTAAGAGCTAGTTATATATTCTGGATACTAGATCCTTGTGAGATACATGATTTGCGAATATGTCTCCATTCTATAGCTGTGTTTTTATTTTCTTGGACATGTCCTTTTATACAGCAAAGTTTTAAATTTGGAAGCAATCCAATTTACCTTTTTTTTTTCTTTTCCTGTTCATGCTTTTGGTGCCATGTGTAAGAATCCACTGACAAAGCCAAATTCATAGAAAGTTACTCCTATGATTTCTTCTAAGAGTTTTATGGTTTTAACTCTTTTATATTTCGGTCTTTCATCCTTTTTAAGTTAATTTTTGTATATGGTATGAGGTAGAGATGCACCTTCTTTCTTTTGCACGGAGAGAGTTGTCTCAGCACCATTTATTGAGGAGACCATTTTTCCCTGACCGAAGCATCTCAAGACCCTTTGTCAAGAACTGCCTATAGATGCATGTTTTTGTCTAGCCTCTCAATTCCATTCCATTGGTCTCTCTATGTCTCTCCTATGCTAGTCCCACACTGTTTGGGTCACTGTAGCTTTGTAACAGGTCTTGAAATCAGAAAGGGTGAGTTCTCCAAATCTGTTCTTTTTCAGGTTTATTTTGACTTCTTAGAACCCTTTTAATTCCATATGAATTTGAGGTTAGGCTTTTCCATTTCTGCCAAAAAAAAAAAAAAATGTGTTGTGGTTTTGATAGGGATTTCATTGCATCTATAGACCTCTCCAGTATTGCCATCTTAACAATAGGAAGTCTTTCAATTCACGAACATGGTGACTTTGCCTTTATGTAGGTCTTCTTTAGTTTCTTTCAGCAATGTTTTGTGGTTTTTAACATACGAATCTTTCACCTCCTGGGTTAAAATTATCCCTAGTTATTTTATTTTTTTGGTGTTATTGTAAATGTAACTTTTTTTCTCAATTAGTTGTTGTTGTTGTTGTTGTTTAATGCTGGTGTATAGAATCCAACCAATATTTGTATATTGATTATATACTCTGCTAATTTGCTGAGTATTTTTATAGCCATAGTATTTTTTTGTTTGCGGATTAATTGGGATTTTCTCTATGTTGGATCATGTTATCTATTAATGGAAATAGTTTTACTTCTTCCTTTCTTAGTTGCTTACTTCTTCCTTTCTTAGTTGCTCTGGCTAGAACTTTGAGTGCAGTGTTGAATAAGAATGGTGAAAGCGAGCACACTTGTCTTGTTCCTGATCTTAAGGTGAAAGCTTTCAGTCTTTCAGCATTATGTTATGTTAACTGTGGATATTTTCCCCCATTTTTCTTTTATCATATTGAGGTAGCTCCCTTCTATTTCTAGTTTTCTGAGTGTTTTTCTCATGATAGAGCCTTCAAATATGTCAAATGTTTTTTTCTCAATCAATTGAAATGATCACATTGATTTTGTTAGTACCTATTAATAAAATATATTTTACTGATTGATTTCTTTACATTACACCAAACTTGGATACTTAGGATAAATGTCATGTGACCCTAGTGTATAATCTTTTTAATATGCTTTTGGATTTGGTTTGCTAGTACTTTGTAGAGAATTCTTGTATTTATATTCATAATGAATATTGGTCTGTGGTTTTGTGTGTGTGTATGTGTGTGTGTGTGTGTGTGCTATCTTTGGATTTTGTATCAGGATAATACTGGCCTGATTAAATGAGTTAGATAATTTTGCTTTCCCTTCTACTATTTGGAAGAGTCTGAGAACTAATGATGTTAATTCTTCTTTAAGTGTTTGGTAGAATTTATCAGTGATGCCATCTGTTGCTAGGCTATTTTTCCTAGGAGGTTTTTAAGTTATTGATTCCATCTCTTGTTACAGGTCTGTTGAGGTTCTTTTACCATCTTCTTAGGTCAGTTTTGGTAAACTTGTGTGGTAATAGGAATTTGTTATATCTAGGTTATCTAATTTGTTGATGTACAATTGTTCATTGTATTCCTTTAAAATTCTTGTATTTATACAGTGTCAGTAACAGTGTCCCCATATTCATTTCTGATTTTATTCATGTCTTTTTTTTTTTTTTTTCCCATTCTTGATCTGGCTAAGAGGTTGTTAACTTTTTTTTTTTTTTTTATCTTTTCAAAGAGCCAAGTTTGGGTTTCATTGATTCTTTTTACTTTTCTATTTTCTATGCTTTTCATTTTTCTTTGCTCTAATCTTTATTATTTCCTTTCTTCAGCTAGCTGTGAGTTTCGTTTCCTCTCTCTCTCTCTTTTTAATAGTTCTTTAAGGTGTACAGTTTGGGTATTGATTTGAGGTGTTTTTCTTTTAATGTTTATTAAATGAATTTATTAAATTAATAATGTTTATTAATGTTTTTTTTTATGTTTACTACTTTAATCTTTCCTATAAACATTGCTTTAGTTGCATCCCCTAATTTTGGTATTTGTTTTGTTTTGTTTTCATTTGTCTTTAAGTGTTTTCTAATTTCCCTTGTGACTTCTACTTTGACCCAATGGTTAAGAGTGGTTAATTTATACATATTTGTGAAGTTTCTAGTCTCTCTGTTATTAATTTCTAGCTTCACTTGGTTGTGGTTAGAGGACATAGTTTTCATGATATCAGTATTTTGCAATTTATCTAGATCTGTTTTGTAGCCTTATATATTATCTGTCCTGAGAGTGTTCCATGTACACTTGAACAGAATGTGTATTCTGCTGGTGGTAGAGTGTTTCATATGTCTTAGGTCTAATTGGTTTATAGTGTTGTTCAAGTTCTCTATTTCCATGTTAATTTCCTGTCTAGGTGTACTATCCATATCGAAAGTGGTGTACTGAAGTTCTTCAATTATTATTATAAAAAAACATCATTTTCTACCTTCAGTTCTGCCAGTGTTTACTTCATATATCTAGGGGTTCTGTTGTGTATTGCATCTATGTTTATAATTGTTATATGTTCTTGACAAATTGACCTTTTTATCAATATATTATATCTATCTTTGCCTTTGGTAAGAACATTTATCTTAAAGTCTATATTGTTTGGTATTAATATAGCTACGCCCAACTCTTCTCTGGTTACTATTTGCATGGAATATATTACACGTACTTTTGCTTTCAATTGATTTGTGTCTTCCCATATAAAGTAAACCTCCTATAGACAGCATATAGTTAGATCATGAATTCTTAAAAATCCATTTTGATAACCTCTGTGTTTTTATTGGAGAGTGTAACAATTTGCATTTAAAGTAATTACTGATAAGGGCTCTAGCTGTTTTCTAATTTGTTTTCTGTGTATCTTATGCCTTTCTTTTTTTCTATTATTTCTCTTCTACTGCCTTCTTTTGTGTTTGATTTTCTTTTTTAGTGTAATCTTTTGATTCCCATACCATTTGATTTTGTGTATATTTTTTAGATATTTTATTTGTGATCACCTAGGGATTACAATTAATATATTTAATTTATAGCAATCTAATTTGAATTAATATCAGCTTAGCTTCAGTAATATACAGGAATTATATTTCTATACAGCTCTTCCCCTCTTGTGTTGTTTTCAAAAATAACATCTTTATACATTATTTGCCCATTAGCATAGGTTTCTATTTTTTATGTATTTTTTCAAATGGTACAGAAAACAAAAAAGGACTTATCAACTATGATATACAATATAGAATAATACTTGATTTTAGATTAAGTTGTGCAATCACTTTTACCAGGATTTATTTGTTTGTTTCCTTCAGATGGCTTCAAGTTACTTTCTAGTGTCTCTTCATTTCAGTTTAAAGAATTCCCTTTAATATTAGAAAAAATATTTCTTCTTAGACAGATCTATGTCAATGAATGTCCTCAATGTTTATTTGCCTGGGAATGTCTTAATTTCATTTTTGTACTGAAGTTTTGCCAAATACTGAATTCTTCATTGACTTAAAAAAAAATATCTAGCACTTCAGATTGTCATCCTTGTCCTTTTTGGCCTCCATAGTTTCTGATGAAAAATCTGCTGTTAATTTTATTAATCCTTTATAGGTCATGAATGGCTTTCTCTTGCTCTTTTCAGGATTCTCTCTTTATCCTCAGCTCTCAACAATTTCATTATAATGTGTCTAGTTGTGGATCTCTTTGTGTTTATCCTTCTTGGATTTGTTGATCTTCTTGGATGTGTAGATTTTACCAAATTTGGGGAGTTTTTGGAAATTATTTCTGTCAGGTGGTAGCATGTCTAATAGAGCATAGTTTTTATTCAGAATATTTTCAGTTGGAGATGACAGAAAGTTAAACAAGCTTAAGGAACAATGCTAATGTATTGACTTTTATAACAAAAAGGTGAAGCATTGATTTCAGGCATGCCTAAATAAAGGTGCTCAGGGTGTTCTTTATTTCCTACTTTCTTATTTGTTGGTTCATGTTATGGTATGTATTTCTCATTACAGTATGTAACAAAATGTATTTTGCTTTCTCAGGAGTTCCATTCAGTGTCACTTTAGGCCGGTTTGAGCCATACAGTGAAAAGGTTAGGGTGAGGGGACTCTAACTGATATGGTGATTTGTTAGCTCCACTTATATCAAATGGAGAAAAAATGGAAAGGAGGTCTTCCCCAAAAGTAAACTATGAAACAGTCATCAGAAGGAAGAATGGATAGAGATCAGATATAACCAAGATTTCCACTCTTTTCTTTTCTTCTCTTTCTTTTTCTTCCTTCCTTCCTGCCTTTTCTACATCCTACCAAGAAATCGATTTTCTTTGATCTGATATTTTCATTAATAAGATAAAACAGTGTTGCCTGGGCTAATATCCAAAGTGGAGTGTTTAAAAAAAAAAAAAGAAAGAAAAGAAAAAAAAAAGGACTGTACTGATCAGACTACTCAATGTGGAAAGAAAATATTAAGACTGCTATTTTGATAGAGTCCTTGAAAAGAAATTGTGTTTTACTAATATTTAACTTACTGACTTCATGAGTTTCTCCACCCAGACCATAAGTTTTTGACAATCACAGTTCATGTTTATTACATAAATTATCTACCATTCTGAGGTGTTGACAGTGGGGCTTTTTTATTGTCTTTTAGGATAATTATAAAGCGTTGTAAATTATATATGTTTTATAAACTAGTTTAAAGATCTTCCTTTTTAGACAACCTATTCAATATAATAAATATACCCATGAATGTAATAAATATACCCAATGAATCTACAGAGCCGACGTCTCTCCTGCTCATCATATGAACACTTCTGTAGACTTAAGACAGCGACAGTTTAATAAGATCTGACAAAAAAAATTAGCAGAAATTTAAAACTCTAAAGAACACTATCTGAGATACACATTTATATCCATTATTATTAAAGATGTAGTTTATTTTATATTTATATCTTAAAAACACTAGCTAATGAGGTGCGCCTGGGTTGCTCAGTTGGTTAAGCTTGGGCCATGATCTCAGGGTCTAGAATAGAGCCCCGCATCAGGCTCCATGCTCAGCAGGGAGTCTGCTTCTTCCTCTCCCTCTCCCTCTGCCTGCTGCTCCCCCTGCTTGTGCTCTCTCTTTGTCAAATAAATAAACAAAATGTTCAAAAAAAAAAAAATACTAGCTAATGAAATAAATACTAGCTAATGAGAATTTTAACAATAATGATTTGTAATACTTTTAAAGAAAATGTTTATTCCACCTTTATTTCAAAATTGCAAAGCACTTTTGTTTGCATTTTATAATATAACTAATAATATAGTTTGTATTTATATGCTTTATAAATAAATGCACTCATATACTAATAGAGGATCATAATCAGAATGGTGTGAAAACATTGAGTCAAGCCCTATGCTGTCTGATATAGTCACTAGTCACCTGTGACTATATATACAGTTAAGTCAACTAAAATTAAAATAAAAGTTATTTCTTCAGTCATGCTAGCTATATTTCAAATGCTATTAGTCGTATATGGTCATTGGTTACCATGTCAGACAGCATAGATATAGCACATTTTCTTCATCTCTGAAAGTTTTAATGGCTAGCATTGGAAGAAAATACGTTTGTCTTCCATGCTCTTACAACTACGTAAAAACATGTACATAGAGAGTAGTTGTTACTGAGTCGTTGCTAATTAAAAAAAAGCAAAACTAGTATTAATATACAAAGTTTTGTTCTGAAACTTGATTTGTTTCAAATTCATGACCTAATTACAACTTAAAGAGCAGTTTTTAAAATATTCAAACACAATAATTTTAGAAGGGTTAAATTTGGGAATATATGGAAAGAAAAGTGTTCTTTTGAGTGAAATCAAGAAAACTTAAGTCAATCCTTTTCAAGATTGACTTAGTAAATTCAACAAGTTTTGTTTTGTTTTGTTTTGTTTTGTTTTGTTTTGTTTTGTTTTGTTTTGTGTGAGGAGTGTGGGGTTTGGTTTGGTGTTTATTTTGGTTTATAGTTCCTAAATGACATGATTTGTTATCATTAGTCTGGGAGAGTGAATTAACAACATTATGACAGTTACATTACCAAGTACTTTGTATATGATTTTCTTTAAGATGAGCATAATATTCCTCTATATTACTTGAAGAAAATTTCATTTTTAGCAAATGAAGATAAATTAATTTTAGCTGAAGTATGTAATTTTGCTAAGGGTTAGAGAAAAAGAATATCTACATAGCAACATTTTTAATACAATTTAAATGTATGTTAAATAAGTATATTTGGATTAAAGTCATCGTCAGTAAGATTCACCTATTCTTACATAACATTCTGAATTGATATGTTCGATTTTCTAGTTTAGACTTGAAGGTCTGTATTAAATGTTTAATAAGAAATCACAGTTGTGGTAGAGTATCATCATTTTGCTATCAGCCTGGGTATCATTCTCAAGTGTAAAATCAGTAAAACAAATTAGAGTAAAAGCCACATATGAGATATCCATTATGCATTGACATTTAAAGTCTCCCCCTTATTTGTATTCAGAATACTATATTATACAATGCAATATTTATCTGTGATATTTTCTGACCTGACATGATGTATGCATAGAACAACAACAACAAAAGGCCAAGGAACTTCACCAACAAGGAAAGTTTCCCTTCCCTAATATAACATGTTTGATAAATGTTTACCCTTTTTGTGCATCCTCTTCTTCTGCAATTTATTTTCAGTACTTTGTATTTTATTTTTTTCCTCCCTTTCAAGTAGTATAGCACATTTCCAGGCATTCCTTGTCTGCAAAACCATGTGTAAATTCCCACATCTCAGACATTCACAAATTAATCACAGATATACACACTATAAACAAGAGACCTTGATGAGTAGCTTGAGATGTTCTATAATTTGTGCTTTGATTAACTGACTTTCCCACTTAATTTTAGACTACATTAAATATCCTAAAGCAATCATTTTAATCTTAAATTTTGCCAGCTGCAAAAACCTGATTTAAAAAAAAAATGAAGTGCTAATGATTTAGTAGCAAACTAAAGAATCTATAAAGAGACAAAAATTCATATTCTTAATGGCATGGTGAAGTATAAACATTTAGATTAGCTGTATTGTAGTGAAGCTTTTATACCAGTGTTGGCATGAAACATTTCTAGACTTGTATTAAAATTGCATTGTTGTTCTTATTGTATGATGCTCTATTTTGACAAGAAGATATTTTTCTTTGCTAAATATGGTTGTGCATTTTTCAACCATTTCATACATATTATATTAAAAAGAAGTTTCTAAATGGGCATTGATGGTTAGAAAAATTCATTTTATTATTTTTTTTTTAAGATTTTATTTATTTATTTGAGAGAGAGAGAGAGACAGCCAGCGAGAAAGGGAACACGAGGGGGAGTGGGAGAGGAAGAAGCAGGCTCCCAGCAGAGGAGCCTGATATGGGGCTCGATCCTGTAATGCAGGATCATGCCCTGAGCCGAAGGCAGATGCCTAATGACTGAGCCACCTAGGCGCCCCAGGAAAATTCATTTTAAATGTCTAAACAATACCAAAATACTTAGAAAATCAGAAAACCTTGTTATCCATTAAAACTGGGAAATTTAACCATTTTAGCGTGTCTTCTTATGAGAAGTTTCTGGATCTAGTTTAAATCTTAATTTTTGTTGAATGTATAAATTACATATGTTTCTTATTTTATCTTATGTTTTCTTTCTTTTCATTTTTGCTACTAACAAGCTGTATGCTTTTGTGAAATTCATATAATGTTAACTTTAAATAAAAAAGTTGGACTACAGGAAGTCCATAATTTCCTCCAATTCTAGCATTCTATGTTTCATCAGTGATTAAGAGAAACAGCAACACTTGTAGCTCTGCTGCCCAATGTTTTTAGCAGGTGGATGTATTATGAAGGTTCAGGCAAGTCCGTTATCACACATCAACAGGAAACCCAACCGAGACTTCTGTGACCTTTAGAACTCATCAGTTCTTTCCTCCCCCTGTCATCTTTATGATGCGGTATTTTCCATTGAGTTAGAAGGTGAATCAACCAAATATGTGTTGAAATGGGATACCAAAGATTGAGTTTACCTAAATTTTTGACTGATTGAGAAAAATTACCCAGTATCTTCAATAAGTGAACTATATCTTGTCTTTCAGTCATAGTGAGGATTCATTTTTTTTTCCTATTTTAAATGTTAACAGAAAAATAAGGAATTTGAGAACAAAGCACAGTTTTGTTCTTCTTCGTGAAGATCTTCCTTAAGCAAAATATTTACTTAAGAATGGCCAAATCTGTCATGGTTTCCTGCAGGAAACACTAATATGATTGATTTTGAGATTAAAAAAAAAAAAGGTATGAACAGAGGATGAGTTAAATGGTAGATTCTAGTATTTTTTTTTCAAGTAAATATTTGATAAAATGCAAATTGGAAACTCACTATCTGAAATTAATGGCTAGTTCCAATTAGCTAGTGTCGTTAACATTGATTGAACATTCTAAAGTCTTTTGAGAAATAGTATAAGCAAATAGGTTTATTTAACCCTTTAAATTGAAGAATACTCCAGAAGAAATTAGCTAACATTTATGTATAAAAGCTTAATTCTTGTGTTTCAGCTGTATAATTTACCTGTATACTTGTGTTTCAGCTGTATAACTTTACAGGCAAAGTTACACTACTATGTGATTTGTATATTTCCCTTTAGTTGTCTGAAAGGGAAGATTCTAATAAATAACTTCTTGCACTTTTAACTTAGGAAAATTATATCCTTATGTCTACCTGTATTAGAAAATCTAGAACCATCAAAATGGCAAAATGATCTCTAATTTTGAGATGTAACTATAGAATAGATTTGTTGCAACAGTATGAAAACAACAAGGAAAAAAACAGAAAAATAAGAATTAATGGTTTTATGTTCATCTAACTCAAAGTAATGATTATTTAAATTTAAGACTAGTAAGAGATAACTAGATTTTTAAATAGATCGATATTATGTGGGTTTTTCTACATATAATTTATTTCCACATGTAATTTATTGAAGTATACAATTTTTATGTATATGTTGATCATTATATACAGAAGAATACTCTCCCTTGAGCTTGTGTCAGGATAAGGACTTTATGCTGGGTGAGGTAGAAGTATAGTATGGAGGGACAGTAACTCCAAAAACTCTAGCAATTTGATCCTACTTATTTGGAGCTTATCAGAATTTGAAAAGAATGTATGCTGAATTTGTCTTTGTTTAGCAACATTTATTTATTAACTATACATTTTACTAAATGGAAATTTTTTCAACATTTAAGGAAAAAGCTTTTTAAGTACTCTCCAATATTTTATAAGCAATATCTACCCAGAAAAGTATGCAAAAGTCTTAAGGAAGTAGTTAGAAGATTCTACTAGATTAGTTTATTGATTAGAGATAAAAAATGTTGGGGCGCCTGGGTGGCACAGTGGTTGAGTGTCTGTCTTCGGCTCAGGGCGTGATCCCGGCGTTCTGGGATGGAGCCCCACATTAGGCTCCTCCGCTATGAGCCTGCTTCTTCCTCTCCCACCCCCCCCGCTTGTGTTCCCTCTCTTGCTGGCTGTCTCTCTCTGTCAAATAAATAAATAAAATCTTTAAAAAAAATGTTAAATGCTATTTCCTTTTTAAGAACCTCTCAGTTACTCCGAATATATACTCAGAATATACTCTGAAAGTTTTCAAATATCCATCAAACGCATACTTTGCTTAAAATGCTGTGTGAGTTTTAGAAATTCCTGAAGGAATTCCTGAAAGAATTCAATTTAGTAATAGAAATAAGGGACATTTTAAAAATGCAATAACGGAGAGAATCTTGTGTGTCATTAAGAAAATTTAAAGATACCACCATGAGAGTCGGGAGAATCAAGATATATTCATTAATTTTGACCTGTGTTTTGAAGAATAGGTATTTTGGCTCAGAAACGAGTGGTAAGTCCTGGCTGGCTAAAGAGAAAAACATGTCTGTCATATTTGGGAATAACCAACAAGTATAGAGCTTGTACAAAGTAGTTATAGGGTATAAGTCCCTAAGATGTTTTGGACCTGATTGTGAAGGACCCTAAATGTGGGCTACATGATTTGAATTTTGTTGATTGGGACAACAATAACAAAAAAAGATTTTTAAGCTGGAGAATGAAATAATAAAGTTGTACTTATAGGAAGATTAAGCTGCTGGTGGTGTGTCTTAAAAGTATTGACATTTTCACTAAGCTTTTACAGTGAATGAATAAGTCACCTCTTCCATTAGATACATGTTAAAATGAAGCACATTATTACATTATTTTTTTCCTATTAATATCAATGAATGCTTTAAAAGATTCACTTTGGTTTTCTGCTTAATTGTGAATTGGATGGATCTTAACCCCAGTTTCAAAATTATTATGTGAGTATGAAGTGTCAAAGTCTTTTGTGAACCTAAAAGAAGAGTAACACAACTTGTTAAGACAGAATTTGCAATATTGACTGTGAAAATATTACTGAGTTTTGAACCAAATGTCATAGGCAGGTTTTAGAAATCTCTCTTCTGGACTTGGCCAAAAGTGTCATAGTACAAATTCTAGCTGAGGCAATGAGCATTCTACCATATGCCAAGTGGCAAAGTTTTACTGCTGGTCTAGCCACTCACTGCTCACATGGAATTGCCTTTCTTTTGCTATGTCCATCTGCTCATTTCCTGGTGGTTCTCTCCCACTGCCATGTCCATCTGTTGGCCACTTGCGGATGCCCTCCTATTGCCCCATGCACCTGTTAAGACTGTTCTTCCCAAAATGCAATGCATTACACCATTACTAACCAACTTGTAAATTAAATATATATGTTCATATTATTGGAAAAGGATAGAAATATTTTTTCCCACTAAGGGCCAAAACAAGTTTAAATATTGGTCAAGTAGATCATACAAACAATTCTATTTAAAAAGGGGTTGATCACAGCATGACTGTAAAATGTTCAGCCAAGAACTCATGAAAAGACAGAGTTGTGTATCAAATTTAAAAAGATTACCTTCCTTTTTTTCTTAGATTCTAGTCACTCTAGTTACTCTATACAAGTAATAGAGAAAATTGACTTGGCTTCCTGAAGCTATTAAATCTTCATCTCTTAATATATCCTAGTTTAGTAGAATGGTTAAATGTATCTGAAAGTTATCTCTCCCCAGGTCAGACACCTGTGTAGGGGTGTGAAGGTGGCAGAGAAAGTGAAAAGATAATGTGTTTGAGTTCTGGATTTGCTCTTACTAAACGAAAAGTGACAGTTGAATGATACAGCGGGATGCCATGAATGATAGACTTTAAAAAAGTAACTATCACCTAAAAAGGGTGCATAAAGTACCTGCTCAAATAGACCTTTCTAAAAGACTTAGGGCATTCTTCTTTAGGTAATTCCACATTATTTATTTTGCAAAGTATTAAAAGGTATCTTGGAAACTGGAAAGAGGAAAAACTACCTACCTATGGCTAGTAAATACCTCAGCCTTAAAATAATGAGTTAAAAGAAATGATAAATAATGCTAAAGACGTGATTTCCAGTATGGCAACACATTTAGGTATATTTTACTAATGAATATTTTGAATCTTTATGGTTCTTAAACATTTTTTTGCCAACATTTTCTCACTAAGAAAATCGCTCCTGGAAATGATAATTTGTATGAATAGAGTGTGTATGTGTGAATAGCAACATATCTTCTTAAATACGTTGATAGGATTTTAAAATTTTAGACAAGTCAGAAATAAACTTACTCTGACAGAAAGGATAGAAATAGTTATTTCTTAAATGGGCTAAGGAAACCTTTACTTAAAAATCATTTTAAAACATGAATGAAAGATAAGTTTTGTATATGTGGGAACAATCTCAACTATTTGCTTCCTTAGTAGAACAAATGTCCAGAATATCTGTATTGTAGCTGAAACTGCCATTTGTTTTGGTACCACATTTATAATACATTCCAGTAATGAAACTGTCTTATATTTTGGTATCTTGTTTTATAATTAAACATAAAAGTGAGGGGCGCCCGGGTGGCTCAGTTGTTAAGCGTCTGCCTTCAGCTCAGGTCATGATCCCAGGGTCCTGGGATCAAGCCCTGCATCAGGCTCCCTGCTCAGCGGGAAGCCTGCTTCTCCCTCTCCCACTCCCCCTGCTTGTGTTCCCTCTCTCGCTGCCTCTCTTTCTGTCAAATAAATAAATAAAATCTTAAAAAAAAAAAACCATAAAAGTGAGATTAAGTTATGAGTAGTCTACTTTTTAGCATCCATTATCTAATGTGACAAGTTCAGAATCATTCTAATATCAATTAAATTGTGTGCTTTATCACTCAAATTATTTATGTTTTTGAACACAGTGCTTAATTCATCTTATTACATGTGCTTATTACATCTGACTTCTAAAAATGCAGGATATAAACAACCAGATATTTAAGTTTAATACTTTACATTGCTTCATTTGCTAAACACACATATTTAAAGAATAAACCAGATATGCTTATGTACTTGGACCTATCTGAAGTTTCATCTTCTTTCATCACCCTAGACTTTTCTTCCTATACATTGAATGAAAAGGAAATTTAAATACGCTTACTACAGTATATGTAGACACTATGGATAGCTACAGAGCATCCTACCAGGGAGTTGTCCTTGTCTGAACACCGTTCTGATATTTTCCTTTCCATTCCAACCTGAACTTTGACATATTAACTAAGTATTTTGATGCTGAGGTGGACTGGTTCAGTTATATTATCCCTTTTACATTTCCTGGAGTATATATTTTTCTTTTTGACTTGAGGAATTTTTTAAAAGAAGGAAGAAAGTAAAAGTGGAGAAGCAGTAAACTCATGTTGAGGATTAAATTGCATATTTTTGGTAACATTTATATCCATACTGTATCCTTTCATACATATATATTTATATATATTTATACACAAGTATCAATTTATAAATAATATACAGTATGCCTTCAAGATAATTCTGACATTAATTTCCAATACTGAGTAGAATAAATGTCTTAGCTTAGAGACAAGGTGTTTCATTTGTGGATCTGGATATTTCTCCTCTTATATTGCTCTAATTATCATAAGCTGCTCTTCTTTACCCCATATTGATCCACATCATTCCATTTCAGGTCAGAGCTGAAATACTAATCATTACTAAAGCCTTGCCTACTACAGTTGCTCAAAATTTAGTTCCTATAGCTTAGTGACCTTAAACATTGACCAAACAAACTTTGGCAAATATATTTATTTCTATCGCTAGATATTTTTCTGTTCCTATTTTCTGTATGCATAAATTCTGCCACAGCAGGAAAAGTTGTTTGTTTCTACAGCTAATGTGAATGTGTTTTGCTTATATTTTCTGTAAAATTTCTGTGTCGTACCTTTCATAAAAGACCTCTGATATTTATGAAAAACCTTTGGCAGTTCTTGTGGAAAGGGTTATCATGAACTATTCCGGCTTATGCAGGAAATTAATTATCTTAGGCTGAGTGCTACCTGGAAAACTGTCCACTGTTACCTTTGATCTCTTTCAGTGGCTTTCTATATTCCCACTTCTAAAGATCTTCCTGGATTCAGTCTATAGAAATAAAAACTATCAGCTTGGGACTCTTGGATTTTGCTGATTAAATATGCATGGGTTTTAACGAAAGCTTCCCCAAATCGGTTATTGATCAATCATTCCTGGAACTGGGGAAAGATCAAAGAGCATATGTCCCATCTGTACCTGGGACAAATGGTAATTTTTTAGACTCTGTTCAGTGAATTAAATTAGATAAAGCACTAAGAAATGATTGTCACTTAGTAAATGTTTAGTAAATATTAGTTAATATTATAATTAATATTTATTCTTTAAGCCATAAGTTAGAAAAGTTATAAAATAATTTTCGTAGTGTGGGGTTTTGTTTTTCTATGTCACTATGTGTGCCATGTGGACACTGAATGTGGCTAAAAAGTGGTAATAAGGGGATAAGTAATTGAGAGAGTAAAGATAGCACTCTTCTATTACATAAAACACTTTCCAAAGAAAAATCATATCAAAATTATTAAATTCTGTCACTTATGCTTGTGAATGAGGAACTTATATTAGTGAGTGAAGGAATTTTTGTCTGGGTGTGTTGGGTAACTAAAACAACAATAATAACAGTAAGATATCCATTAAGATGACAGTATAAAAAGTATTTACAAATCAGGCAAAGGATGGATATGCTTTCATCTACTAAAGCCAAAGTAAATTATCAGATTTATTACTTTATCTTATAATTTTAAATTTGCCATATATATTTTTTCAGATTTAATTTATTTGTTTTAGAGAGAGAGAGAGCTGGGGTAGAGGGAAAGAATCTCAAGCCACCTCCATGCTGAGCTCGGAGCCAGACGCAGGCCTCCATCTCACAGCTCTGAGGTCATGATCTGAGCCTCAATCAAGAGTTCAAAACTTACCCAGCTGAGCCACCCAAGCACCTTAAATTTGTCATATTTCTAAACCTCTCTGTTTACCTCTTACATACAATGATCTAGAAAAATAGTTATGATTTCTAGATATATAAACTTTATAAAGTAAAAAGAACACACACTCTGAAAAAATTTCAAAATTTATCATGTGGAGTAATATCATGCATTAGTGGCATCTTGGTATGTTCCCATTTTTACATGTTAAAATTGTATGTGTGGGTGTTATTATCCCTTCAATTTAAACCATGACCTATAATCTTGAGCTAAGGAGTGTGTTACTAAAAAAAATATCCTCTAAATTGCTCTCATCGAGTTAACTCTGAATGAAAGTTCCTCAAAATATGTGATCAACAGATTTACCTCATAAGGAGTCAGAGATGAATAACAGGAATTCTTATTGCTTTAATTTCAAGAGCCTATCCCTTTTTATTTTTTATTTTTTTGTATTTGAGTATAGTTGACACCCAGTGTTGCATTAGTTTCAGGTGTACTGCTTAGCGATTCAACTTCCCTATACATTATGCTATGCTCATCACGAGTTTAGCTACCATCTGTCACCACACAACACTATTACAATACCATTGACTGTATTCTCTATGCTGTACCTTTCATTCTTGTGACTTATTCCATGAGTGGAAGCCTGTATTTCCCACACCCCATTTTGTTTATCCCTCCATTCCCCTTCCCTCTGGCAACCATCAGTTCTCTGTATTTATCAGTCTGATTCTGTTTTTTGTTTGTTTATTCATTTGGTTTTTTTCTTAGATTCCACATGAGTGAAATCATGTGGTATTTGTCTTTCCCGGTCTGACTTATTTCACTTAGTATAATGTCCTCTAAGTCTATCTGTGTTGCAAATGACAAGAACTCATACTTGTCTTATGGCTGTGCAATATCCCATGGTATGTATATACCACATCTTCTTTATCTATCCATTCCTCTATTGATGGACATGTAGGTTGCTTTCACATCTCAGCTATTGTAGATAATGCTGCAATAAACATTAGGAGGGGCATATATCTTTTCTAATTAGTGTTTTTATTTCCTTTGGTAAATACACAGTAGTGGAATTACTGGATGATATGGTATTTCTATTTTTAATTTTTTGAGGAAACTCCATACTGTTTTCCACAGTGGCTGTGTCAATTTACATTCCTGGCAACGGTGCACAAGGGTTCCTTTTTCTCCACATTCTCGCCAACACCTGTTATTCTTTGCCTTTTTTATTTTAACTATTCTGGCAGGTGTAAGGTGATATTTCATTATGGCTTTGATTTAAATATTACCCTGATGATTACTGATGTTGAACACTTTATTATGTATCTGTTGGCCATCTGTATGTCTGCAGAGAAATGTCCATTTGAGTCCTCTGCCCAATTTTTAATTGGATGGTTGTAGTTTTGCTGTTGAGTTGCATATATATATATATAGATATATAGATATATAGATATATAGATATATATATGTTATTAACCCTTATTGGGTAGATATACCATTTACCAATATCTTCTTCCATTCACTAAGTTGCCTTTCTGTTTTGTTGATGGTTTCCTCTGTTGTGCGAAAGCTTTTTATTTTGATGTAGTCCCAATAGTTTATTTTTGCTTTTGTTTCCCTTGCCTTAGAAGACACATCTAGAAAATGTTGCTACACTGATGTCAAAAAAATTACTGCCTATCTTCTCTTATAGGATTTTTTTTTTTAAAAGATTTTATCTATTTATTGGACAGAGATAGAGACAGCCAGCGAGAGAGGGAACACAAGCGGGGGGAGTGGGAGAGGAAGAAGCAGGCTCATAGCAGAAGGGCCTGATGTGGGGCTCGATCCCAGATCGCCGGGATCACGCCCTGAGCCGAAGGCAGACGCTTAACCGCTGTGCCACCCAGGCGCCCCTCTCTTATAGGATTTTTAAGGTATCAGATCTCACATTTAAGTCTTTAACCCATTTTGAGCTTATTTTGGTTTATGATATAAGAGAGTGGTCCATTTTCATTCTTTTCACCTAACTGTCCAGATTTCCCAGCACTGTTTGTTGAGGACACTGTCTTTCCCCATTGTATGTTCTTTCCTCCTTTGTTGTACATGAATTGACCATATAAGTGTGGATTTATTTCTGGATTTCTATTCTGTTCTATTGATCTATGTGTCTATTTTTGTGCCAGTACAATATTGTTTTGATTACTACAGCTTTGTAGTACTCTGAGGCCCGCACCACCTGGTTTCAAAACCAGACAAAGAAAGACATGATAAAAAAGAAAATAGGCCAGTATCCCTGAGAAACATAGATACAGAAGTCCTCAAGAAAATATTCACAAGCCACACTCAAAAATACATTAAAATGATCATTCACCATGATGAAGTAGGTTTTATTCTGGGGATGCAAGGATGATTCAATATTTGCAAATCAGTGTGATACACCACATCAATAATACAAAGGGTAAGAGCCTATCTGTCTTAAGTGAAGCCCCAAGTATAGGCAGCCAAAAATCAGTATCACAGGGGAAGGTCTAGTTTATATATTAAATTCAGGGTATTAATATACTTTGACAAAAAAAAACCCAATATCTTAGGGATCAAATAATTTAATTACTGCTTCATTTGAAACTAATTCAGACAAAAAAGAATTACAGAAAGCTGAATTGGAACTGCTTTGTGTCAATGGCATAAGAATAGTTCACTAGTAATTCTTTCTACAGCTATGAGAGTATGTAATTCTTGATTAATATTTAATTTTGAGGATAGTTGCATTGTTTCAAAGCTTGCTAAATGTTTTTAAATTTTACGTAAAATGAAGTTTCATTTAAATACAACGTTCTAGTTATTCCTACCCTTTTCCCTACCTTTCATTCCTCTCAAAGTTCTTTCCCACTGTTTCCACTTACATTGCATCCCGGTGAATAAATGTACTATCTACATCACATCATGCCTCACTGCTATCTCATGATCATATGTAAATAATAGCAAAGGCTTCATTTCCGACAAAATAAAAGTTAAAAGTCAGTTTTCCTTAGAGCACTTCACTAATCTATCATTTTGCAACCTGGACAAATTTTGAATCACCAAAATCATCAATCAGTTCTGCTCTAAATGTATATAATTGTTGCTTTCCTTCTGGGCTTTCTGTTCTGTTCTATGGATATATGTGTCCGTTTTTGTGCCATTACCATTTTGGTTTGATTACTACAGCTTCATAATATAACTTGAAGCCTGGAATTGTGATACCTCCAGTTTTGTTTTTGTTTTTCAAGATTGCTTTGGCAATTTAGGGTCTTTTGTGGTTCCATACCTATTTTAGGATTTTTTGTTCTAGTTATATGAAAAATGTTGTTGGTATTTTGATAGGGATTGCATTAAATCTGTACATTGCTTTGGGCAGTATGAACATCTTAACAATATTTGTTATTCCAACCCACGAGCATGGAATACCTTTCCATTTGTTTCTGTTGTCTTGAACTTCTTTCATCAGTGTTTTATAGTTTTAGAGTATAGGTCTTTCACCTCTTTGGTTAAGTTTATTCCTAGGTATTTTCTTATTTTTGGTACCATTGTAAATGGGATTATTTTCTTAATATCTTTTTCTGCTGCTTTGTTACTAGTGTATAGAAATGCAATGGATTTCTGTACTTGATGTCCTGTGACTTTATGGAATTAGTTTATCAGTTCTAGTAATTTTTTGGTGGAGTCTTTAGGGTTTTCTATATAGAGTATCATGTTATCTGCAGATAGTGAAAGTTTGACTTCTTTGCTGATTTGGATGACTTTTATTTAATTTTCTTGTCTGCTGCGGCTAAAACTTCCAGTACAGTAATGTTGAATAAAAGTGGTGAGAATGGACATCCTTGTCTTGTTCCTGACCTTAGAGGAAGAGTTCTCCATTTTTCTGTATTGAATATAATATTCGCTATGGGTGTTCCATATAAGGCCTTTATTATGTTGATATATTTGCCTCTAAATCTACTTTGTTGAGGTTTTTTATCATGAATCGATGTTGTACTTTTTCAAATACTTTTTCTGCATCTATTGAAATAATCACTCATATGGGAAATATAAGGAATAGCACAGAGGACCACAGGGGAAGAGAGGGAAAACTGAATGGGAAGAAATCAGAGAGGGAGACAAACCTTGAGAGACTCTGCCTCCAGGAAACAAACAGGGTTACAAAGGGAGGTGGGTGGGGGAAGGGGGAATAGGGTGATGGGTATTAAGGAGGGCATCCGTTGTGATGAGCACTGGGTGTTATATGCAATTAATGAATCATCGAACACTACATCTGAAACTATTGATGTATTATATGTTGGCTAATTGAACATAATCATATAAAAAAAAAAAAAAAGGAGTGACACCTGGGTGGCTCAGTTAAGCCTCTGCCTTCAGCTCAGGTCATAATCCCAGGGTCCTGAGATCGAGCCCCACATCAGGTTCCCTGCTCAGCAGGAAGCCTGCTTCTCCCACTCCCACTCCCTCTGCTTATGTTCCCTCTCTCACTATGTCTCTCTCTGTCAAATAAATAAATAAAATCTTAAAAAATAGATAATCATATGTTTTTATCCTTTCTCTTATTGATGCGTGATGTATCACATTGATTGGTTTGTGAATATTGAACCGCCCTTGCATTTTGGAAATAAGTCCCACTTGATCGTGGTGAATGATTTTTTTCTTTTTTAATGTATTGTTGATTCAGTTTGCCAATATTGTGTTGAGAATTTTTGCATCTATGTTCATCAGAGATATTGGCCTGTAGTTCTCTTTTTTTTGTGGTGTCTTTATCTGGTTTTGGTACCAGAGTAATGCTGTCCTCATAGAATAAATTTGGAAGTTTTCCTTCCTCTTCTATTTTTTGGAATAGTTTGAAAAGAATAGGTATTAACTCTTCTTTAAATATTTGATAGAATTCATCTCTGGAGCCATCTGGTTCTGTACTTTTATTTTCTGGGAGGTTTTTGATTACCGATTCAGTTTGATTGCTGGTAATGAGTCTGTTCAAATTTTCTATTTCTTCCTGATTTAGTTTTGTTAGGTTATATGTTTCTAGGAATTTATCCATTTCTTCTAAGCTGTCCAATTTTTTGGCATATAATTATTCATTTCTTTTATAATCTTTTATATTTCTGTGGTGTCAGTAGTTGTTTAACCTCTTTCATTTGTGATTTTAAGTTCTCTTTCTCACTCACTGGTTTGTTTTGTTTTGTTTTGTTTTGTTTTGTTTTGTTTTGTCTGGTTAGAGGTTCATCAATTTTGTTGATCTTTTCAAAGAACAGCTCTGGGTTTCATTTATCTGTTCTAATTTTCTTTTCTTTTTTCTTTTTTTCTTTTTCTTTTTTTTTTTTTTTAGTTTCTCTATCATTTATTTCTGTTCTAATCTTTATTATTTCCTTCCTCCTGTTGCCTTGGGGTTTTGTATGGCTTTATTCTAGCTCCTTTAGATGTAAGGTTAGGTTATTTGAGATTGTTCATGCTTCTTGAGGTAGGCCTGTATGTCTATCAGCTTCCCTTTTAGAACTGCTTTTGCCACATCCCAGAGATTTTGTACCGTTGTGTTTTCAGCAGTAGTCTTTTCTGAAGTTCATCGTCTAGTTATAGAATCATGAGGAATATCATTACCCAAGTCCAAATGTTCTAATACTTATTAAGTTTCTATAATAATTCTCTATATTACATATCATATGTAATAAAATATTATTATATATTGTGTAATATATTTACATATTAATAGATTAATATTAATAATTTATACGGATTTTACATAACATACTTATTACTGTTCTATATACTTATTACTGATTTGGTTTTGTGTCCCCATCTTCCTATATTTCTAACAGTCTTGCATATTTATGTTTCCCTACACTTCCAAATCCCACAGTTTTTAAAATTAAGTTATTTGTCTTCTTGTTTGGCTACTAGCACCTACTGCTTCAGGCCTGTTCTAAAGCCCTATAGCCAATTTGGAAGTAATTAGCTAATTCTTTATAATGTACTCATGGATATTGATAATTTATATATTTTATTAGACTCAGTTTGACACATTATCTGTTCTAGTAAATAATTTATGTTTGCCTAGCATTTACAAAAATAAGGTTTTCTGTCTCTTCCCACATATAAGCATATGTACTTTCTTGTTGCATAATTTGTGGTGTTTTTCTTTTAAATAAAATTTCTATGTGTATCTTTTAATAGCTTTTGGCTTTACCTAGCAATTATATGGTTATTTTTCCTTTTTCATTGACTTTTCTATTTGTCTTTATTATTTTATTCCTCTTACTTTTTCTAGGTTTGATTTTCTTGATTCTATTTTCTTGGTTAAATTTAGTCCATTTCTAATCTTTATTTTTTTAATCAGGAAATTAGGCTACATATTTGCCTTTGACTGCTGTTTTGCCATATGCCATAAGCTATTCTTATTTTCATTATCTGAATTGTCTGTAATCATAGATTTGCTTTCTATAGTATACATATTTTTTAAACTTTTTAAATTGAATTAAACTTTTAAGACATTCTGATTAGTCATTTAATTAATAATTAATTCAGAAACCATGGCTTATACAGTTCTATATTTTGAAATGTAAATATGATCATTTCGTGACAGTTATTCGATCAGCTTTTTTGATACCTGAAAACACAGTATATTATGTATTTATAGATTGCAGTGTTTAATATGTATCTGTTTATGCAAACTTTCCAATTATGTATTCATTATTTTGGTCTATAGTCTCTCTCATAGAATGAGAGAGATTATGAAATTCTACAGAAAATTGTGTGTCTGTTTATTCTTTCAAGAAATACTTCCTGGGTGCTATGTGACGTTCTCTTCTAATTCTAAAGGACAAAGTATTGGGCAAAATTAGTTGCATAGTGCAAACAATCTAGTGCAAAAAATAGACAAATAAATTAACTTGCCAACCACCTTCTGGTTAGAGTTGGCCAGTGGGGAGGCAGATGAGATGACAGAAGGAAGATGGAGGACAAGGGGAAGAGCGAAGCCAGAGTATTTCTCCTTCTTTCTTTTTATCAGGTGACTGCATTTTCTTCATGGCTCCAGCCAGAAGATAACTGTTCCTTCATAGTCCAACCTGACCAGTAATGCCATCAGACTTCTAGCTTTTGCCAGAAGGCCATATTTCCCTGGTTCCACCAATGCTACTTTTTCAATTTATTTTTTCTAGTTTTTAGAATGATAGTGCTTTCCTGTAGTTATAAATCTTGAGTTTGCTTTATCTTATTGTACTTCCAGCTTTTCTCAATATCTTAGAAATTAATTATCTTTATTAAATAAATATTCAAGATTCTAACTCTGAATATTTGGAATAAGAGGTAAATTTATTTTCAGTTTCTTTATCTTTATATTCATTTTAAGTGACATAAGTTTGCTTTCTGAAAATGAGTTGATATCCATTCAGAAGTATAAAACAGTATACTTTTTTTCAAAGAAACATTGTTTGTTTGTTTGTTGTTTGTTTGTTTATTAAGTGGGCTCCATGCCCAGAGTGGTGCCTAGTGTGGAGCTTGAACTCACAGCCCTGAGATCAAAACCTGAGTTGAGATCCAGTCAGATGCTTAATCAACTAAACCACCTAGGCACCCCAAACAGTACATTCTGAAAGGACAAATTACTAAAGTACTCTCTATATAATTGTGGCTTCAAAGATTTTTGGAAGAGAATTGTTTATCTTCAGCAAGGATACATTTTATAATTAACAAAGAGTGACTTGGGACTTTGAGTTTTACATATGGGCCCATAATTGTATTGAATACTATTACAGAAAGTTCGTTAGATTGTTCATTTGGGAAAATATTTTCTACCCATTAATTTCATTTGTAATACTAAAAAACACATGTTCATGGGCTATCCATATACTAGTTATATTTCAATGACACAAATGTTCTATAAAGTTTCATTTAGTTAGCCCCTATTGTTTAGTGAATCTGTTCATTTTCTGTAGGCTCCATTTAACACTGTTTTCAGCAGCAAGTTACAACTCTGTTCAAGAGTAGGGTATTTACCATTTCTCAGTATCGTGAAGCAAGGTGTTCTGGGATATAGTCATGGTTTAGCTCTTGACTTCCTTAATGTAATGGCTTGTTCCTTAGGTTTGTTTCCTTATAGTTACAGAGTGGTGCCTATAGTTTCAAGAATCACATTGTAAACACAAATAACCAGCCAAAGACAACAGATATTTCTTCTTCAGGGTCTCATTTTGTTTAGGAGGAAAAAAGTTACCAAAAGATAAACACATAGTTCCCCATCATGTCTAATTTTTCTAGATTGTGCCAGGACTGAAAAGGAGGCTGGTGAAGCGAATATTTGACCTTTTAACCTCTACGTTTGGAGATGAGGTGTGATAATAAGAAGGAAGCTTTGGGTGGGGTAAAGAACCAGACCACAGCTATTTGGTTTACAGTCAAGAGCACGTGCCACTGTTCATCCATTTGGCCCTGCACAGACTTTTCTCCCTACATGCACAACATGACTGTACTTACAAAAAACATTTTTCTTCTCGAAATGAGACAAACTAAAATTATCTTTAATCACTACATTCAGCTTCAGTATCAAAGTTTTCTTTATTTTTTAAAATATTTTATTTATTTATTTGAGAGAGAGGATACGAGTGAGTGGGAGTCAGAGGAAGAGAGAATCCGAAGCAGATTCTGTGTTAAATGCAGAACCCAACATGGGGCTCAATCCCATGACCACGAGATCATGACCTGAGCTGACACCAAGAGTCAGAGCTTAACTGAGTGAGCCTCCCAGGCACCACTCAAAGTTTTCATTCTGGATGATTTCAACAGGAAAAAAAAAAAAAGTTTCATTGAAAGTATATGTGGTACCTCAAAGTGTTTCTAGGAAGACCAGAATCATGGTTGGTCATGCAGGTTAGAACAGTGCCTCAAATCATATCACAAAACTGGTCCCGTGAAAACTTATCACTGTTGTCACTCAGATGGGCATACAGCTAGAATCACCAGCAGCAGATACTGCTGTCTGCCAGACTGCTACCATTGTTACCTTTGGAAGCCAGGTGTGTATATCACTTTTTGATAAGAATCTGTTTAAGTATTTTCTTAGTTTTAAATCAATTAACGAAGATTCAGCCCCACCTCATCATAAGGAAATAAAAGCCATCAATTCAATAGAACAACATCTTTTCTGGAATCAAAACAGTGTGTAAGTCATGCTTACATAAGACGTTAACATTAGGGGAAACTGAGTAAGTATTTTTGGAAATTCTCTGCACTATCGTTGCACCTTTAATGTAAATCTGAAATTATTCCAAAATACAAGGTTTATTGAAGAAGAAGTGTGTTTAAAATATGACACCATGATCTTAAATACGTTTTATAGCACATTTCTATTCATGGGTATTTTTTAACCACTTAGGAGCATAGCAGAATACCAGTAATTACAAACACCTGCAGACATTTCTTTATTTTTTTACTAACATGTATTGTAAGCTGGGAAAAAAAAAACAATACAAAAGTGGATCAAGAATCTAATAACTGATTTTTCTAACTTGATTTTTTCTAATTTTAATTAATCATTCATACAGCATCCAAAAGAATCTTTCTAAAATGCAACATTATTAGATTATTTACAATCTTCTTCCTGCTTACCCCTCCAGTCATCATCCCCTTACACTTTTCCCTTAAACACTCTTCTCTATGGCAGTGAATATGCTCATTTCCCCAAATATCCTATGCTTCCTCATGTCTCTAGAATGTTTGTTTATGATCCCTCAGTTCTCCATCTGTGATGCTGTGATGCTTTTCTTCCTACTCTAACCTGCCTCATATCCATTTTATATGTCTTTGGCTGGTTTCTGTACATCATTTGGGCCTGAGTTTCTACATTACATTTTCTAATCAACATGAACCCCTTTTGAACTATTTCAAGATGAGATTATATATGCTGTTCCTCAGTGTCTTTCAAGCAAGTTTTATCATATTATTATAGTAAGTATTGGTTATATTTGACTTTCCCACTAGCCTGGGAATGTTATGTAGAAGAGGTATGTATTATTATGTACCCAATGGGTAGCACAGTCTCTGCTACGTACTAGGCCTTACTCAAATTTGATCACTAAATGAATGAATGAAAAATTATGGGCTATGCAATGGATTTTGATCTTGAAGGAAAATGTCCTGAAAGAAGTACATGTTGTACTGAATTAAGGTTTAGCGAGGATAGGATTTGTATCCTATGTTTGTATCTAGGACATCTTGATTAAAAGCTCCAAAGCAATTAATGATGATCAGTCAATATTTGGGAAGTTAAGGAAAAGAAGAAATGTACAAAGGAATAAAAGAAAGTGATATGGGAAAAAAACAAAAAATAAAAAATAAATAAAATAAAAAAGAAAGTGATATGGATGTATCATAGAAGGGGTAGAATATGAATTTAATAAAATAATACATTTTTTTATTTGGAAGAAATTTTAAAAACTAAATTTATATGTAGGAATATTTTTATTCAGAAATATTCAGTGACATCTTAAAGATATATGTATGAGAAGTTACTGGTAGAATGAAAGAATGTTGGTTCTCAATTCACTTGAGTTTCTTGATTATCAATCCAGAGCTCATTTTCATTATATCAAGCTGACACAAGTTCAGTTTATGGCTCATGTCATGAATATTTTGAGGAAAGGAATTGCATAAAAATGACTTGATCAGACATGTTAAAAATATGTTAAACTAAGATTTAATTTTTCTAAGATTATCTGTTTTGTATTATAAAGTTTTTCAACCAGATAAAACTTTGAAGATGACTTTAAAGATGTGATGAAAGCTCTAAATTCCATGCAAAGTGTGAGATATGATGGTTTGAATTCATTCTAAATTTAATGTTTAAATCAGAGCTCTGGAGACTTTAACCAAATAGACTTCACCTCTGATTTCTGATTCCAAGACAGTTGAAAAGATCAACATGTCTCAGGACTCTCATTAGCTATAAGTGACCATCCAGAATTCAGAGAAAAAGTGTCAGTCCAGTGCAGACAAAGGTGAACACTGGCAAGTTTTTGGAATAGGCAAAATTTCCTTTCATCTCTTTCCTTTGAATAATTTTTCTTGTTCCTAGTAAGTTTCTTCTCACTTTCTCCTTATATCTCTTCACTATTCTCATAACATCCTCAACACCACTACCCCTTCACATTGGTAACCCTACCCCGATCTTCTCTGCCCTCATTTTAACCCCTTTACAGTGCTTTACCTAATCCAAAATTAATTTCTTTACACAGTCATCGTATTTCCCACATCTTCACTCTTACACTCTTTGATAGCTATTAAGAAGAAATTGAGGAATGGACTTAAAGTATGTTTTAATGATTTGCATTTCTTTACCCTATCCTCCACAGTATCTCCTGCCCCAGAAAGTCATATTTTAAATAGAATATGCATGTAACTTATACTTAGAGGAATCTCTAACTAGTTGAATTTCAGAAAGTGAAATAGAGTATTAGAAAAAAAATTTTTTTTTTTTAACCAATGCAATCATATGCATAGAACACTCTTGAATGGGAATTTACCTGTAGGATAAATTCTCCTAAGGTAGTTGTTCTGATCAAGGGGAATGGACAGGGTTTGTATCAAAATTATTGATAGGTACTAGTATACTACAGAGGTTTGAGGTTCACCTTCCTCACTATTTCAAGATTAAGAACTGTCCTCTGTTAAAAATCACTTTTTGAAGCTGATTGTTCATATTGGCTTTTTCTCTCCATCTACTTCAAAAACCACAGATCCTCTAATTGACAAGGATGATTTTTACACAGAGACCTTGATGTAATGACCACTGGTTGTTACATGCAACTGATGAATCACTAAACTCTGCCTCTGAAACTAATAATACACTATATGTTAATTAATTGAATTTAAATAAAATAAACAAATAAATAAAGAGAGACCTTTGAGATAGTGGTACAATGGTCTTTGGGGTGTGTGTGTGTGTGTGTGTGTGTGTGTGTGTTGTGCACATGGTGATATTACACTAAAGGAGGAATGGGAGAGTGTGTGGCCATTTGTATTTATTAGTCATTTATGGTCTACAGCATTGAGGAAATCTCTGAAATTTGAGAGACACTTGGGAGTATTCTGTAGTTTGATTTCCTTATAACAAGGTCATTGGTCACGTTCAGTAGCAAATCTCTTATGGATGACCACTAAGCCAGAACTCTGCATTTAATTGTGTTTACAACTAATATTGTTAAACCACCAAAACAAGCAAACAAAAAAATCACTCTGATGTATCATCTAAATTATTACTACAAAACAAGATAGTAAATTCTAATTCTGCCTCTTTCTTTGGGGGAATTTAAAGTAAATATTCCTGTATATAATGACGTTTTTAATGTTGCATTTTATACTATTTACTGTTTTTTTTATTTTTTATTATTTGAGTATTATGTTATTTAGTACTCTTTTGCCTTGAAATCTGACTTATTAAATGAAAAGCAGAATAATTTTGTACTTAGAAAACAGGATATTTTCCTGCTTTTAGTACTTATTTTATTTTATTTTATTTTATTTTATTTTATTTAAAGATTTTATTTATTTATTTGAAAGAGATAGAGACAGCCAGCGAGAGAGGGAACACAAGCAGGGGGAGTGGGAGAGGAGGAAGCAGGCTCACAGCGGAGGAGCCTGACGTGGGGCTCGATCCTATAACGCCGGGATCACGCCCTGAGCCGAAGGCAGACGCTTAACCGCTGTGCCACCCAGGCGCCCCTAGTACTTATTTTAAAATCTATTGTGCTGTCTTCTAATTATTTTTTCCTCCACACCTTTTCCACTTTACTTAAGATTTCTTGCATTTTTTTAGTCATATTATGGGCACATATTTTTGCATTTTACCTGGATAGTGGGAAAAGCTATCGCATAGAAATGGCAGTTAGCAAGAATTTTACACTGAAACACTTTGTGTTTAAAACCACCCCAGGGTATGAAGAGCACTCTGAGATGTATGGGACCATTTCTAGATTTCTATAATCCAGTCTGATGTGGGCATAATAGACAGCATTTAACTAGATTGGTGTTCAGTGCCTGGTCTGATATCATAAGCGCATTCAGTTTTCTGAAGTGCTATGCCATTATCTTAAGAAATTTTTTGGACATGTTATTTTAACTACTTATTTCCATTCAACTTTTGGAAGATTAAGGTTTCAGGATAACAATTTAAAATGTTTCATCATCTCATGACTTTAGTTTTTAATACTCCATCCGTAATTTGTTATACTGCCAAAAATGTTTCTAGATCCTGATTGTAGCCTAGTACAAATAAACTTGATGACAATATTAGTAGCTGAATGATTATTCTTCATCAGAAATAAACCATAGTATAGTACTCTAGGGTACTGCTACTTTCTCACCCTATCTGAAAAGTAAGAGTCGTTTAAATTGAATTGATTTTATTAAAACTTAAAAAGACATTAAATTAAATCTGGTTTACATGGACCTATGAAAGCAAGTATGCCTTTATGTAAATAAAGGAATAGGTTTTGTATAACTCAGTAGCTCTCATATTGCTTTAAATTATCTTTCTTGTAATTCCCTGTTGTTATTTTATTCAGAGAATAGTAAGAGGTTACCATACGGTTAACTTAACACATACCTACATGTCCCGATGGATAGAGTAATCAGAACTCTTTAACCTACTGGGTGAAGTGCATGTTCTGTTTTTTGAAAGAACTAAGATTGCATTGTGTTAAAGTTTGATTTCTGTTGACTTTTTTGGTGATTACAATTAACACTTAAATTCTTACTACACTATTAGGATACAAATAAAATGAAAAAATGATTATACCTTACTTAGAAGGGGGCATGTGTAAAAGGCAAACCAGAATTATATCTGATACAATAAGATGTTTAGAAAAGTGTGTATGTGTACGTATGCATGCACACTCAGAAGAAAAATAAAAGGGGAATGAGAAGCATCAGATTTACGTTGTAAATTTAGATAGGATGAGCATAGCAGTCCTTGATGAGAATGTAATATTTGAAGAGCAGGCCATATGATTATCTAGGGAAAGAACATTCCAGACAGAGGAAACATCAAGGGCAAGCACCCTGAGAGGAGAGCCTGCCTAACTTATTTAACAAAAAGCAAGGGGGTCATTGTGGCCAGAGCAGATAGGTGAGTGGGAGAGTAGGACTAAATGAGTTCAGAGTGATACCCACCCAGTTAATGTAAAGTCCTATCGACCTGTGTTAGGACTTTGGCTGTTACTAAATGAAATGGGAAGTGAAGATTTTGAAGCAGAGGAGTGATATAATCACATTTAAATTTTAATAAGAGGCTTCTACTTCCATGCAAAGTGAGGTGACAGGGATGCAACTTATTCTTTCACCTAAAACTACAATGAGGATACAACTGGCAAAATATATGAAGCACAATTTTGAAGGCATTGGACATTGAGTAACATAGAATGGAGTTCCCTGGTAGTCATGAAACAAATGAGGTGAGGGCCCTTTTATTGCCCTAGCTGTCACACATGGAAGTTCTTCCAGGCAGACTCCAGCTACCTCTCAAGTTGAACTGAAGAGAAGGAGCTGGGTGTCCTAGGAGGCAAAGACAGCTAGAGTTCACAGGGAAGAGGAATAGGGAGAAGGGAGCTGCACTAAAGTGTCAGGAGATCCACAGAGCAGTCCTCCCCTCTGTTATTCAGATGAGAACACTGAGGAGCACATGCTCTGAGCAGGCTACGCAAGATATTTTATAGGTAAAGTTTATAGGTAAAGAGCTGCCTATAAAACTTAGGTGGAAAAAATTCACAGAACTCATATAAGACTAGGAATTGTGCCTGTTCCTATCAGCCATAGTGGAAAACTAAAATTCATAGGTCAACCAGTACACTTAGAAGTATTTTACCTTAGTAGTTCAGAAACTTTGGTCCTATCCTACATGCTGTTCTGGTTCTGCTTTAAGAGAGATTAAAATAAAGACCAGAAAGAATTAAACCACTTCCAAGTAACTACTTCACAAAACAAAACGCAAAATTATTCATAAGCATATCCAGCACATAACAGTGTAAGATCACAATGTCTGACATCTAATAAAAAATTGACAGCCAGTCAAAAGAGCAGAGAAATATCCATATTGAGAATAAACATCAGTTGAAACTAACCCAGAAAATGGCATTGGTGACAGAATTAGTAGACAAGACAAAATAGTTACTATAACAGTATTCCATGAGTTCAAGAAGCTAAAGGGGAGATTGGGTATGTTAAGTAGATTTATAGAAATTATAAAAAGACCTCAATGGAACTTCTAGTGATGAAGATTATAATGCTTAGATGAAAAATACACTGCATGGGAATTATGAAAGATTAGACATTGCAAAATAGAAGATTTTAAATTTGAAGATACAGTAGTAGACATCCAAAATGAATCAAGGGATGATTTCAAGCACCTTAACATACATGTAACTCACCGTTTCCTGAAGCAGACACAGAAGAGAAGGGAAGAGGAAAAAAAAGAGTATTTGAATAATTATTGACGTAAACTTTACCAAATTTGATGAGAACTACAAAACCACAGATTTAAGAAACTCAGTGGAACTCAAGTATGAGGAACAGGAAGAAAATTGTGAGGCATTTCTTATCCAAAACTTTTTAAGTGATAAAAATCTTCAAAGTAGCCAGATTTTTTTAAAAAAGACATATTATGTATAGATGAACAAAGATAAAGATGGAAGCAAATTTCTCATCACAAACAACACAAGCCATGAAACAGTGGATTAACATCTTTAAAATAGTGGGGAAAACAAACAAACAAAAAACCCTTAACCTAGAATTCTTTGCCCAGTGAAGATAACTTCTAAAAAAGGATGAAGATATTTCCAGACATAAAAAACTGAAAGAATTCATCCCCAGCAGACCTGCAATTATAAGAAATGATAAAGGACTTTGATAAGATGGAAGATGGGGATCTGAAACTACACAAAGGAAAGGAATGTAAAGACACAAACTTTTCTTGTAAAAAACTTTTCTTGTGTCTTGTAAAGACACAAACTTTTCTTATTTTTAAAAATTTTAAAAATAAAGTTGTCTGATAACAATTTATTGTGTGGTTGATAACACATGTCTAAGTAAAATGTATGACAACAGCAGCAAAAAAGATAGGAGAGAAATGGAAGTATACAGTTGTGAAATTTTTATACCATAAGCTATGTGGTCCAGTATTACTTGAAGATAGATGGTGATAAGTTAAAGATGTATATTTGTAATCCCCAAAGAAACACATACACAGAATTATAGCTAATAAACCAATAATAGAAAATGGAATCACAAAAATAATAATCCAAAAGAAGTAAAAAAAAAAAAAAAAGAGAAACAACAGGAACCAGAATAGATGGGTAAAATAAAATGCCAAGAGCAAGATGATAGATGTACATGCAATAATATCAGTAATCACATTAAATATAAATCTTCTAAGTGCTTTACTCAAAACAGGCAAAGAGCAACAGAATGGATAAAAAAGCAAGAACCAAGTATACGCTTCTTCCAAGAAATCTTAAACTATAAAGGCATAAGTAGGTTAAAAGAAAAAGCATGATAGTCAAAAAATGCTAGGATAGCTATATTAATCTCCAAGTAGACAAAGACTATTGCCAGCAATACAGGGACATTTCCTAATGATAAAGGGTCAATTCATCAGGAGAGCACAATAATCCTAAAGATTTCTACACCTAACAACAGCTTCAAAATACATGAGAATGGGGGGAATGTTAATGAATCACAAACAGAAATAGACAGATTCACAGTTATAAAGACTTCAAACCCGTTTTTCAATAATTGATAGAAAAGTAAACAGAACATCATAAATACTTGATCAATGTTATCAACTAAACCTTATATTATATATTATAATTATATTATATATTACATAAAATATATGTTATATATATCTTAATATTTATAGAATTATTGCACCAAACAGCAGCAGAATCCATATTCTAACTAAGAAAATTTCCCAGGGCATGTCATTCATAAAACAAGTTTCAATAAATTAAAAAAATAAAAGATTCAAGTTATACGAAGTATTTGTTTTAAAAATTAAAATTAAATTAGAAATTATAAAAGATTAGTGGAAAAATCACCAAAATTTGGGGAACTAAACTGCATACTTATAAATAACCCATAGATAAAGAAGAAGTCAAAAGAAAAGTTAGTATTTTGAGTTGAACAAAAGTATATATACAAAAATATAGTGCTGGACATCTATATTAAAAATGAGAGAGATAAATAAATGACACAGCACTCATTTGACAAAACTAAGAAGAGAACAAGTGAAACCCAAAGTAAACACAATGTATGAAATAATAAAGATTAGAGCTGAAAAAAAAAAGAAAAGATGAAATTAGAAGCAGAAAAAAAAACCCAGTAGATCAGTGAAACTAAAGCAATTTCTTTGACAAGATCAGTAAAATTGATAAACCTCTGGCCAGACTGTTACGATAAAAAGAGGGAGATACAAATTACCAATACCAGGTATGAGAAAATGGCATCAGTACAGATACAATATATATGAAAAAGATAACAAGACTACGAACAATATTTTACCAATAGAGTTGATGAACTTAGCTAAAATGGACAAACATTTTGAAAGACACAATTTCAAAGCTCACTTAAAGGAATGGATAATTTGAATAGCCTTGTATTAAGAGAATTAATATGTAGCTAAAAATCTACACAAAGAAAACCACAGGCTTAGATGGCTTCCATGTGAATTTCTACAAACATTTAAGAAAGAAATATGTCAATTATACACAAACTCTTAAAAATATCAAAAAGGAGATAATTACTTGCATATTCATTCTACAAAGCCAGCATCAGTGTGACAATAAAACTAGTCAAAAACATTACACAAAAAGAAAACCACAGAGCAACATCTCTCATGAATGTAGATTCAAAATTTCTTAAACAAATTCAACAATATATTTTGAAAACTGATACTTCACATCCAAGTGGAGGTTATCTCAAGAATACAAGGTTGGTTAAGTATTCAGAAAGCAGTCAATGCAATTCCACATAATAAGAGAGCAAAATAGAAACAATGTTATCTTCTCAATTGGTGGGAAAAAAGCCTTTGACAGTAACTGTTTTTGCAATCCTTCCAAAAGTTCTCAACAAAGAAAAGAAGGGAGTTTCCTCAACCTAATAGGGAACTTACAAAAAACCTACAGCTAATATTGTAATGGCCAAAGACAGTGCTTCCCCTCTAAGATCAGGAAAAAGGCAAAGGTGTCTGCTCTCACCACCTCTATTCAACTTTGTACTAGATATTCTAGCCAATGCCAAAAAAAAAAAAAAAAAAAGACATCTAGATTAGAAAAAGAAGTGAAACTGGTTTTTTTTGCAGACAACATCATAGTTTATGTAGGAAATTTTATGAAATCTACATAAAAATCTTCTAGAACTATATAGTGAGTTTAGCAAGTTTGCAGTCCAGAAGATTAATATACAAAAATCACTTTCTCCTATATAATGACAATAAACAATCAAATTGAAAAGTTTGAAGTACTATTTACAGTAGCATAAAAAGATATGGGTAAATCTGTCCAAATATGTGCAAGAACTACACTCTGCAACTACCAAACATTGCTGAAAGATCTAGATAAATGAAGAGATATATCATATTCATGAATTAGAAGCTCTAATGTTGTTAAGATGTCAGTTCTTTCCAAATTGACCTGTGGATGCATTGCAAGCCCAATCAAAATTCAAGTAGGTTTTTTGTTTTGTTTTGTTTTGTTTTGTTTTTTTGTTTTTTTTTTTTTGTTTTTGGTGGGGTGGGTAGAAATTGGCTAGTTCTAAAATTCACATAGAAATGAAAAGAGCATAGAATAGTCATAACACCTTTGAAAAAAGAACAGTGCTACCTGACCTAAAGAATTATTGTAAAGCTATAGTAAATAAGTCAGTGAGATATTGGTATCAACATTGACTTTCTGGCATCAGATTGACAAATAGATCAATGGATCACAAATGAGAGTTGAAAAAGATACACACACACACACACACACACACACACACACACATTTGATTTTTGGCAAAGATGTAGAAGTTATTCAGTGGAAAAAAAGGATAGTCTTCTTTTCAACTAGTGCTAGAACAGCTGAATATGTGCAAAAGGTAAACTGATTCATACTTCATACCATATACAAAAATTGACTTATCAAAATTTTTCTATATTCCAATTAAAATGATAACTTATTGAAAATAGTATAATATGCATTTTTTAAAGACTTTTTACATACACAGTTTTTATAACTAATTTTAGTGGGAAACTAAGCATCATTGTTGCTCATTCATCCAGTTAGTAACTATTTATTGAGTTCTATAGGCAATGCAATTACAACAGAGAACAAGATAAATATAGCCGCTCTCTGGCCTTATTGTAAGGAGATGGATTATGTCCTCTGTATTTTCTCCAACTGAAAATTAAATATTTGCATAACTAAATCCATTTGTTACAAACAGTACTATAATACATCTAAATTTCATGTGAAAATACATATACATCACCTTCAGAAAACATGCATGGAATAGAATTATATTAGCTGTAGTTGCTTTAGAGCCTAGCACTCAGATGAAAGGGCTAAGGGCTAGTATTGCCATAGATAGAGTTCCGAATCAGTTTTCAGCAGTGAGACCATAAGTACTTCTCTCATCATATTTAAAACATGAACTCTACATCCCAAAATAGTGTATATATTTTATTAAGGCTTACTACTGAAGAAATTAAAATAAATAACACTTCATATCTATTTTATAAATTGATTGTATATGTGTAATTAAAAATACATGACAATAACTTCATGGAGAAATAATAAAACAGATCTGTGAATAAAAAATGTAATAATTTTTTAAAAGATCTGTGAATAGTTGAGAGAAAGTTTCATATATTATAATTTTATTTGATTTTCAAAGTGGGTAAACCCAAGTCTTGTTTCAGTGATTTATTTTAAAATCATGTTTCTATAGACAAAAAGTAAAATGGAGACTTTTGAAATGAAATTATTTATCAGGATAATCTAGGTTTCAAAATTAGTATGGAAATAAACTGACTAAAATTGGATACATAGGTTATACTTCTGCTTTTAGTTTTGTCCACATTTCAACTCTTTGCTTAGTCATGAAATTATAGATGAAGGATAATCTCTCACTCCACCACATTATGCTTTTTTAAAAAAGTTAAATATGTTTGAAGTTGCTTAACTAACATTTTTAAAGTAACGTGCATTGTATAACTATTATACATACACAATATACACACAAACACAAACTTTGAGTGTAGCTCAATAAATTTTAACAAAATGAACAGACCTGTAACTATAACCCAGGTCAGGAAACAGACTATTACGAATACTCTTGAATACTGCCATCTGCCTCCTCCCAGTCACTATCCTAGTCTCTATCCCCACTTCCTGCCGGATCCAGGAAGAGAATGACAGACGTGTGGAACAAACCAAGGCAATTCAGCTGAGCCCAGCCTCCATCAGTTGATTGCCAGATGAATGAGTGAGACCAGAACAAAATCTGCAGAGCCACACAACTAACTTCCATCTAACCCTCGTCAATGTCACATTACAAAGCAACTGACAATTGTCACCAAGATTTTATGAACAGATATATGTAATATATCCATCTCTTGCAACAGTGTAGAGAAATGGAATAGTGAAGTTTGTTGCAATTTAAAAAAACAGGGTTCACATATAAAGCTCTGATGACAAGATGGAAGTGAAAAGGGGAACTAAGTAGCATCCATGAGAGTATAACACTGGTCTTAAGATTCTACCCTTAGCAACCAAAATAAATAGCCCTAGAACCCAATGGGCTTAAAAACCCATTCTGTTTTTTTGTTTCTTGTTTTTTTTGTTGTTGTTGTTGTTTGTTTTTTTTTAAACTGTAACATATTTACTGAAGTGGATATGTTTAATTCACTTAGAGCTTGGGAATGCTAACCCAGAGGCACTATGAAACTATGTCTGCATGATCAAAAAGCAACAAGTGTCAAATGATTTGAAGACAATAAAAGTTTCACAATATAGGCAATAAAGGGAAAACCAATGTTTTTGTTTCAAATGCAGTCGGGCCCATACAAAATTGGAATCTGAGATCTGTCACTCTTTTTTATCCTAATAATAATGGCCTACCAAATTCTTCCATCCCTGGAAAGATTTTTCTGACATTTCACTTCCTTTTTCCAGATTTACCACCCTGAAACCTAACCTCTGAGGCATCCTTTTTCTTTTTTCTTTTTTTTTTTAAGATTTTATTTATGTATTTGAAAGAGAGAGAGTGAGCAAGAGACAAGAGCATGAGCAGGGGGAGGGGGATAAGCAGACTCCCCTGCTGGGCAGGGAGACGATGTGGGGCTCCATCCCAGGACCTTGGGATCATGACCTGAGGCGAAGGCAGACGCTTAACCAACTGAGCCACCCAAGTGCCCCCATTTTTCTTTTTTTAATGCAGAATAAATTTGTTGAAAATAAAAATATGTTCCATCTGCATTTGTTTTTCCCAAGAAAAACAATTCATCTAAACAATTAGATGAATTAAGAATTTTCAGAAGATGGGGAAGTTTACTAGATTGTTCACTGTCAAATAGCAAAGAACTGGCAGAGCTGGTGACACAGCTGAGGCTTTATTGCTTGAAGTTAGTGTTATTTCTGTCAAATACTTGTAAGGTGATAATCATTTGATGAGTTACTGTTTTGCCATAATGTCTTTTCATTTATTCAGGGGATTAAGGTTGTTAAGTAGTTACAGGAAATTCAGGCATCAGGCCAGTGACAGAATGATATTGGGCAAAGATACCTTTCAGTGGCCTTAACATTTTTATTATTCAGGGTAATAATAGTGGCTAATATCATAAACATCCTTCAGATACCAATATCTTTATATAGTCAAAGTTTTTACTTCTGCAGTTCAGGCATTTCCTCCCTAAATGGTGACTCAGTTTCCAGGATCCTCCCATATTATGATATTGATATCTTTAAAACATTACAGTGGAAAAGAAAAACTGTGTGAGAAATCCCACAGATGGTTTTAAGGCAGGGTCTGGACTTAGTCTGCATCATAGCCATGCCTATTCGTTGGTGCTGAGTCATATGGCCCATATCTAAAGCTAGAAGATGTAGTACTGCTATGTATCCGTGAAAAGAAAATGGTATCAGCTAATATCGAGCCAATCTTTACCATGTCACTGAAACATGAAGGGAAATATCTTAAATTGGAAATAAAACAAGGTATTGTGAGAGAAAAGGGCAAGTCTAGTATAGAGAGACAGTGATGAAAGAGAGAAAGAGACAAAGAGATCCAAAATCAAACCCGGATTCGAGCCAATATTTGCTATTTCTTTAATGAGGAGAAATCAGAAATTGATCTGGAAATTAAATAGATGTACATGAGAGCACGTGCAAAATGTTCAGTATGGAATGTGGGTTAAGGTATTATTTTTTAAAGATTTTATTTACTTATGAGGGAGAGAGAGAGAGAGAGAACAGGAATGGGGAGGGGCAGAGCAGCGGGAGGGAGAAAGAAACTGAAGACAACTCCACCCTTAGCACGGAGTCCAATGCAGGGCTTGACCTCCCAACTGGGAGATCATGACCTGAGCCAAAACCAAGAGTTGGACGCCTAACGGACTGAGCCACGAGGTGCCCTTGGGTTAAGGTGTTCTAAATGTTATTTTCATATAGTTCAGCATTTTAAAAAATTCTTGTAGGAATTGTTAGAGGTAACTAGAATGAGAATCCCTATATGATTATTAAATTCAATATCCTGATGCCCCAAATGGCCCAAATGAGGCTTTGCTTAAAGTTGTTCAGTTTTATTTGGGTATTTGCTAAACATTACTGCAGCTACTGATACTGTCTGTGTTTGATTCCTCTGCTGTACCATGGAGATGCCATCAAATTCATGATGAGGGTTATGAGTTAATATATGTAACTCATATATAAATGCTACATTTTTCTTATGTTTGCCATGGATTCAGATCTTAAAATTGAAAAGTTAGATCATTCTAATCACTGGATCATTTTGACCACCTGGGCTTGTTTTATCTGGGCATTAGAACTCAACCCTAATGCTTACCTATGTGCATATGTGTACAGGCAAACTCTTCACTTGAGTTTAAAATGTGTCTTTAGCAGTTTTTCTAAGTTTCTGAGTTTTGTGGCTGTTTTGTTTTGTTTTGTTTTTAGTTTGTTTGTTTTCCTGTTCAAAATGGCATCCAGATCAAAAGTGAAACTATCTACATTTGAAATGGGTATAACAGAAAAACTAGCACTCTCCAAGTGGCACTGTTTTGAATTCCCTTTCTTGATGAATACTAGAAAGCTAACATAAGTCCAACATTAAATTACCATCTTTTCTTTGGTGGGTCAGCAAAGAGATTATGATAATGAAATACCTGGAATTCCTCATTAAAGAAGTCACTTGAATTAGTAAAGTACTGCATAAAACTTCTTAGAACATTTGCAAAGATACGTATATAGTAATCTTGTATTTATATCAGGGTCACTGCATTTATTAAAGGCACTTTAGAAGAATTTACAGAAGTGTTAAAGTTGCTTTTAATATATTGACAGTAGTAGTATTCTGGCTGTTTCAAGGACCACATTTTCTCAAGATATATGTACTCTTTCCTCACCCTCATGTAAAATCACAACAACAAAAACAACAACAACAAAAACAAGGAATGTGTGTACTAAAACTTTGAAATGTGTTGAACAATTTGAGAGAGAATTGATGTAGTCAGCAAACAAGCCTGCCTGGTGTTCCACATGTTGGGCTTGTAATAAAATTGGCAACTAAATTGCAAGTAATCAGGAGAAATAGTGTTAATTGTTCTTTCCATTTTAACAAGCATTATACCAAACTATTCAAAAGTTGAAGGGGATTTTTCTTGGCCCAAATCTACACAGAAATCACAGAAGTTCCTTTAAAAACTGTAAACCGGATAAAGTGATCAAAGAGGAAGATGAGTGAAAGTTTGAGACACTTTACGTTGTCGTTATCTCTTGCTGTTAACCTGTGACTCAGGAGAAAAGTAATTTGCAAGCAAATATTTTATTTTAAACTGAAACCATGTCAATTTCAAACTGACTGGTTCTTCGGGAAGTTGTGGCATATGCAGGGATTTCTACCTTGCATCACTGCCAATCCCTCTTGCTCTCTGCTTACTATTTCTGCAGAGATCTGGCTGTTTCTAAGACTTTTATGATGACTTGAGATTTGTTGCCTACAGCTATATCCTGGTGCTTCTCAAATTGTAACACTTGCAGAACGTCTGAGGATGTTGCTACAACGCAGACTCCGGTTCTGTAGGTCCAGCTTAGGGCCTGAAGTTACGCATTTGTAACAAATTCTCAGGGGATGCTAATGCTGCTGTTCCCTAGACCACACTCGTAAGTCACAAAACCATGGGCTCCATTTCATCTAAGCTTTCTTGGTCTCTGACTCTTAATTTCTCAAGTCTCCTAGTTCAAATTCATGGATTCTTACTACATAATCTACCTGGACCTCTGTCTCTGATTGCTTAAAACACTCTTGGCACATAGATCTGTCTCCTCTTTTTTTTTTTTTTTTGACTTATGTGGACCACTGTTTTCACCAGATCCAATCTATTTATAAAATTTTCACCCTAAGCTCCTCCCTTCTATGCACATTCTTAGTGTAGCACCAAGAAAGAAAAACAAAGGAAAAGGAAATACGTAAAAGAATTAAAAGCTTTGAGTAGCATGGCATAGTAGGGGATGCCATGGGTTTGGGAGTCAGATTTATCTATTCAAGTCCTGAGTTTGTACTTTTTAGCTCTGTGAACTTTAGCACCTGATCTCTGGACCTCAGTTACCTCACTGAGAAAACTAATACATGGAAGCATACTTTTTTTTTTCTTAAGATGTATGTATGTATTTATTTATTTATTTGACAGAAAGAGAGAGAGAGAGCACAAGCAAGGCGAGCAGGAGAGGGAGAAGCAGTTCTTCTTGGTCAAAAGGGAGCCCGATGTCAGGTCCAACCCCAGGGCCCTGGCATCATGACCTGAGCTGAAGTCCGATGCCTAACTGACTGAGCCACCCAGGCACCCCTATGGAAGCACACTTAATAAGCTTACCTAATAGGTTTGTCTAAAAGATGTATTTAATAGACATTCTTGTTAAAAATATATATGGCAATGATAATAATTCATCAGGGATGTTGGCCCGTAATTTTCCTTTTTAGTGGGGTCTTTGTGCGGTTTTGGAACAAGGTAATGTTGGCCTCGTAGAAGGAGTTTGGAAGTTTTCCTTCTCTCTCTTTTTTTTTTTTTTGGAACAGTTTGAGAAGAATAGGTAGTAACATTTCTTTAAATGCTAGAATTCCCCTAGGAAGCCATCTGGCCCTGGACTTGTTTGTTGAGAGATTTTTGATTTTTGATTCAATTTCTCTGCTGTTTATGGTCTGTTCAGATTTTTCTATTTCTTCCTGTTTCAGTTTTGGTAGTTTATATGTTTCGAGGAATTTATCCATTTCTTCCAGATTGCCCAATTTGTTGGCATATAATTTTTCTTAATATTCCCCTATAATTGTTTGTATTTCTGTGCTGTTGGTTGTAGTAATTCAATCTCTCACCATCCTTATTTATTAATGTTTGCAAGCAAATAATAGAAGAACAAAATAATTACCTGGTTAATTTAAAAGTTTAACGTGCATATCTTTGTCTGGTTGATTTTGTGTCCTCCACACAAAAGGTTTTTGTGTTAACACCTGGGTTGATACCTTTGCCACTTCCTTTTGAGGTCTTATATTTCTTCTTTTTAATTCTTTTTATAATTAAAAGTCATAAGCTTTTAATTATAAAACATTTCTATTCATTTTCTCCCATAAACATCTTTTGAAGTAGGTGAAAACTATTTTTTGGGCAACTTAACTCATCCTGTAGAGCCAACATTGAAGAATGAATATTTGAGAAATTAAAAATAAAACAAGCATGAGAAAATAAAGAGAAAATCAACACAAATAATTTCTCTCAGTGAGTTCTTGACATAGTAGTCCCTGAAAGTTGAATAATGTCATAATATCCTTTATTCTTTTCTCTTGAGGAAAAACAAAAAATCACAGGTGACAATCGCAGGTACAGATTTTAAATTAGGTCCCACATCAGAGTTATATTAAAAAGATGAGGGGGGAAAAAGCAAAAGAAAAATGTTGTCATTTTTCAAATATAAAATGACAAATCTAATGTCCTTGTACTTGTTGACATACGGGTCTCAGAAACCTTTGGTTAATAATATATTTTTTTTAAATTGTCTTTATTGAGGTATACTTGATACATAAATTATATTAGTTTAGGTAGACAGAATGTGTATTCAACATATGTATATATTTCAAAATGATCACTACAATGAGTTTGGTTAACATCCGTCATCATACATTAGTTACAATTTGATTTATGATGAGAACTTTGAAGATCTACTCTTAATGATTTTCAAATAGGCAGTGCAGTATTGTTAACTATAGTCACCATGCTGTACATTACATCCTTGTGACTTATTTAGTTTATAAATGTAAGTTGGTGCCTTTTGATCCCCTTCACCCATTTTACCCACGCTCAACCCCATGTTTCCATTCTCGTCAACAGTGCACAATGTTTTCCTTTTCTCCATATCCTTACCAACATTTATCATTCCTTGTCTTTTTTATCATGGCCATTCTCATGGGTGTGAAGTGATATATCATTGTGAGTTTGGTAAGCATTTCCTTGCTAATTAGTGATGTGGAACACCTTTTCATATACCTGTTGGCTGTCTATATATCTTCTTTGAAAAAAAGGTCTATTCAGATCCTCTGCCCATTTTTTCATTGGACTGTTTTATTTGTTGTTTTGTTTTGCTATAGAGTTATATGTGTTCTTTATATATTTTAGATATTAACCCCTTATTTGACATATGATTTGCAAATATTTTCTCCCACTCTGTAGCTTGCCCTTTGATTTTGTTGCTATGCTTTCCTTTCCTATACAGAAGTTTTTCAGTTTAATGTAGTTCCACTTCTTTATTTTTGGTTTTGCTGTCAAATCCAAAAAATCATCATCAAGACTGATGTCAAGCAGCTTACTGCCTATGTTTTCTTCTAGGAGTTTTATGTGTCAGGTGTTATATTCAAGTCTTTAATCCATTTTGAATTTATTTTCTTATATAGTATAAAATAGTGCCCCCATTTTATTCTTTTGCACCTGGCTGTCCAGTTTTCCCAACACTTATTGAAGACAGAGTTCTTTCACCACTGTAAATTCTTGGTTCCTTTTCTTAAATTACTTGACCATAGATGCATGGGTTTATTTCTGGGCATTCTATTCTCTGTTCCGTTGATCTGTGTGTCTGTTTTGATGCCAGTACCATACTCTTTTGATTGCTATAGCGTTTTAGTGTAGTTTGAAATCAGAACTGTGATGCCTCAAGCTTTGTGCTGCTTCTTCAAGATTGTTTTGGCTATCAGGTTTTTTTGTGGTCCCATATAAATCTTAGTATTGCTTGTTCTATTTCCGTGAGAAATCCCATTGGAATTTTGATAAGGATTGCATTGAATCTGTGGATTACTTTAGGTAGTATAGATATTTTAACAATATTAATTTTTTAATCCATAAACACAGTATATCTCTCCATTTGTGTGTTTTCTCAGTTTCTCTCAATGTCTTGTAGTTTTCAGTGTATAGGTTTTTCACCTCCTTGATTAAATTTTTCCTAGATTTGTGTGAGGTTTTTTGTGTAATTGTAATGGGATTGTTTTCTTAATTTCTCTTTCTGGCAATTTGTTATTAGTGTATAAAAATACAACTGATTTTTTATTTAGATTTTGTATCCTGCTACTTTTCTGAATTTATTAGTTGTAACAGTTTTTTGGTGGCGTCTTCAGGATTTTCTAATAGTATGTCATCTGCAAATAGTGACAGTGTTACTTCTTCCTTTCTGAATTAGATTCTTTTTATTCATTTTTCTTGCCTAAATTCTCTGGCTAGGATTTACAATATTGTGTTGAATAAAATGGCAAGAGCGGGCATCCTTTTCTTGTTCCTGGTTTTAAATGAAGGGCTTTTAGCTTTTCACCACCTAGTATGATGCTAGCTGTGAGCTTTGTCATATTTGGCCTATATGATATTGAGCTGCTTCTTTTATACCCACTTTGTTGAGTTTTTTTTATAATAGATGTTGAATTTTGTCAAATGCTTTTTCTATGTCTACTGTGATAATCATATGATTTTTATCCTTTTTTAATGTGGTATATCACATTGATTAATATGTCTTTAATATTTTTTCAACTTGACTATATGAAATTTGTCTTCTTTTTTTTTCTCCCTTAACATTGCCAGTTCATTGTTTCATTCACAGGTGCTCAAAATTATTTTTGTTGTCTAAAATGGAATTATGGACACCTAGTTTCTAGTTTTTTAGACTGAAACCAGAATGATGATCAATGAAACTGGTAACTGTTCAAAATGGTATTAATAAATAATGCTATCAAATTGCCTCATATAGAATCTTATATTTTTTCAACCTTTTATTCATCTTATTGGTAATGATTCAGATGGTTGTTGGAGTCAAAGATCTGGGTTTAAATATTAACCTACAACTTATCATGTCTGTGTGTTTGCACAAGTTATTCACTGTTTAAATCTCAGTCATTCTTTTATAAAACCTATATAGTAACACCTAACCAATACAATCTTTATTTTTAACTAATTTTTCTTTCTTTTTTTTATTATCATTATGCTATGTTAGTCATCATATAGCATATCATCAGTTTTTGTTGTAGTGTTCCATGATTCATTGTTTGTGTATAAGACCCAGTGCTCCATGCAATACATGCCCTCCTTAATACCCATCACCAGGCTAGCCCATCCCCTCACCCCCCTCCCCTCTAAAACCCTCAGTTTGTTTCCTGGAGTTCATAGTCTCTCATGGTCCGTCTCCTCCTCTGTGTCCTCTCCCTTCATTTTTCCCTTCCTTCTCCTAATGTTCTTCCTGCTATTCCTTATGTTCCACAAATAAGTGAAACCATATAATTGTCTTTCTCTGCCTGACTTATTTTACTTAGCATAATCTCCTCCAGTTCCATCCATGTCGATGCAAATGATGGGTATTCATCCTTTCTGATGGCTGAATAATGCTCCATTGTATATATGGACCATATCTTCTTTATCCATTCATCTGTCGAAGGGCATCTTGGCTCCTTTTTTTAAATAATTTTTTAAAGATGTTTTTAATTTATTTGAGAGAGAGAGCAAGAGCAAGAGAGACAGCAGGAGTAGGGTGAAGGGCAGAGGGAGAAGCAGACTCCCTGCTGAGGCTCAGTCCCAGGACTCAGGGATCCTGATCTGAGCCAAAGGCAGATGCTTAACCAACTGAGCCACCGAGGTGCTCCCAATAGAATCTTCATAAAAATAAAATTAAGTAATCTAAGGAAAACCTTTTCCAAAGTGTTTGATCTATAGGAGGGACCAATAAGTAACAACTATAATTATTTATGTTAATAATATTTGATCTTTAGAAAGCATTTAAAATGAAAAAGATAGGTCAGCAATGACTTCTATTCTATGGAAGAGGCTAATGAGGTTAAGAAATTATCCTATATAAATTGTAGATTCTGGACTATAAACTAAGTCTTGTGGGTCGTAATTAGAATAACTTTTAATTATTCCTTGATTATATAATATGGATAATAAAAAGTAACATTTATTGTGTTTTAGCAACAATCTTGTGTTTTTCATGTTTTACCTTATTCACTCCTCAACCTTTTACTATTATCATTTGTCTTTTACAAATGAGAAAACTGCAGTACTGAAGGATGTACAATTTGTTAACTGTCATACATATAGCAAATGATAAAGCCAAGTTTTGAATCCAAGATATAGTATAAAAGAAGCCAGGAATTGTCTAAAACTTAATCTCTATTCCATCACCGACTCAGACAATTGAACTTAGAATGTTCAGTATGTATTCAATTAAAATCATTGTTGAATGACAAAATTGTTGAATGCCTATTTTATTCTAGACATTACTCCAGGCAATGGTAAGTTGACAAACATGAAATAGCATGATTCTTGCCCTTTGGTAGCTTATAGTCTAATTGGGGAGAAATAGATAAACATAAAACCTAGAATATCATAACACATTATCTGAAAAAAATGTATAGATAGAGATCAGAAGAAGCATGCTTAGTTCCAGTCTGGAATTTATGGAAAATTTTCTGGAAGGGATAACAACTCCTGTGAATCTTGAAGGATGATAGGATGCTACTCAAGTGAAGAAAGGAGTAGAGATACATTCCCAGTGAGAGGAAAAACATAAGCAACGGTGGGAGTCATTGATACATGCCACATCCTGTGAACATCAGATTAGTTAAGATTATTTGGGAGAGGTGTTGAAAAAAGAGGTAGATATAAAGCCAAGAGCCAGGAGAGTTGATAAAGATCTTTTAGACCATGCAGAAAAGTTTTCATGTTATGCTTTAAGACAGAGGGAAACTGAGTGCTTGAAGGGGAGATGGATGTACTAAGATTTCCATTTTATGTAACTCAGTGTAGCAGCAGATTCAAGGACAGATTAGCAAGAGGGAGAAATTGGCCTCACAGATAATTTAGCAAGGACTATGGGGATAGTCCACATAAGAGATGATGAAAACTAAACTAAAGCGACTGGTTCTGTTCCTGGGTAAGACAGAATAAGGTTACTTCACCCAATCTCCCACTGAATGCAACTAAAATCTGGACAGAATACATGGAACAGCTAATTAGGACTTTGAAAAGTTAAATAGTAGCAGGTATATTAAAGAAGACCAGAATTCCAAGTGCTGTTGAGTTGGTTTGCAGTTTACCACTTTTCCTTCTGACCTGAACTCAAGGCAACATGAAACTCATGTGGGACCTTGATGCAGACGGAAAGAACTCAGAAGAATCTTTGTAGTTCTTGATACAGAAGCAGAATAGGGAAACTCTAACACTCAGAAAGCAGAAAGCCCCTGCTTTTTTCTGTTTTTCTTTTCTCCATTCTCTTGATTCCTAGCCCCCCAGTCAGTCTGCTGGTGGCCACTATCTCCAGCAGTGGCAGCAGTGCAATGAGATCCTACAGAAGCCACAACTGTGAAGGAAGAGAACCTAAGTGAAGCTCAGGTCCTGAGGCGTTAGAACATACTAAAGATGTTGAGAAGTGAACTTAGTATCAACCAGTTTCTCAGACTGACCACTGGATAATATCCATGCAGGACAGATCTGGATAGCATTTCAAAGACTCGGAAATAGCATTGGAATCATGGTCAAATGAAGGCAAATTGGAACTTGTGGCCAGGACCAGGTTAATTGCTAAACCTGAAATTCTAGCATCCTCCATAGAATTCAAACAAGACCCAGCATCCATACTATAATACTGACAATACACAGAACAGAATTTAAAATTACTTGGTATGCAAAGAACCAGGAATATCTTAATTGGCTTGATACATATGTTGTCATTATCTAGCAAGGACTTGAGGGCAGCTTTTAAAAATAGTGTTTAGCAATCAACCATGAATATTCTTAAAATGCATGAGAAACTAGAAAGAAATAGAAAGGAAATTCAGCAAAGAAATAGAATACATAAAGAAAAAATGGAAATTTAAACAAAATATAAAAACAACAACAAATTGATAACTCACATGTTTGGTTTAATAGCAGAAGGTAGTGGCAGAGGAAAAAAATCAAAACCTGGGGATAAGCAAAATGTTCTCAGACATGACACCAGTGACTGAACAAAACATCGAATTTTGAAAATAGATAAATGAGGCCTTTTCAAAATTTACAACCATTGCTCTGAAACACAACACACACGTGCACACACGCACACACACACACCACTATTGAGACTATCAAGAGTATTAAAAAAAAAAAAAAGCTATACACTGGGACAAAATATTTGTGAATCCCATATCTGGTAAAGGACTTTTATCAAGAATATATAAAGAACTCTCAAAATTCATCAATAAGAAGGCAAAAAACTAATTTTTTTTTTAAAGCCGGGGGCAAATGACATGAACAGACATCTTATCAGAGGATATGAGGGTAGTAAATGGTATATGAAAAACTTTTCAACATTATCAACTCTTAGAAGAATGTAAATAAAGCCCAGTATGATATACCACTATAAATCTATTACACTGTCTAAAGTATATATATATATATATATATATATATATACACATTATTTATATGTATGTGTGTGTATGACAATATGAAATGTTGACAAGGATGCAGAGCAACTGGAACTCTTAATATTTTGCTGGTAGGAATGGAAAACAGTATAGCTACTCCAGAAAATAGTTTGGCAGTTTCTTATAAACATAACATATCATATGACCTAGAAATCCTACTCCTGGCCATTTACCCTAGAAAAATGGAAACTTGTTCACACAAAAGCCTATACATGAATGTTTATAGCAAAACTCTGTTCATAATTGCCATAAACTAAATATAGACCAGATGCCCTTCAATGGATAAACGAATTGTGGCAAGTCTATGTAATTAAATTCTACTTAATAATTAAATGTTGTAAACTTTGATACACATAATAAAGAATATTATAGCATAAGACATTTTGCTGAGTCATAAAGGTAACTGTCAAAAAATCACATATTGCATAATTCCTTTTTCTATGACATTTCCACAAAATTATAGTGAAGGAGATCACTCCAATGATTGCCAGTAACTGGGGATAGGGAGAAAGTAAGACTTTCAAGGGATAACGCAAAATAATTTTTTGGAGCAATGTACCTATTCTGTATCTTAATTTAGTGTTGGTTACATGAATCTACACAGGTATTAAAATTCATAGAACTGTACAGAAAAAATAATTTTGTGTGGTAATTTAATAACAAAAGTAAGAAAAAAATCTAAAGCTATAACAGTTTAAGTAGTGACACATTTGAGAAATTTTTAGGCAAAAATTGCAAGATATAGTTGTGAGGTTCATGAAATTAAGAGTAGGGAAAAGAAGGGATTTAGGATGACTTCTATGCTTTTGATTTAGATGATTGAACGCAAAGTTGTAACCTTATACTACAAAAAAGGAAGAGGTATTTTGGGAAAACAAGTTCAGTTCTGATATATGGAGCTTGAGGTGTCCATAGGACATCTCAGGCAAATATTGAAGGTCATAAAAGGAGAGCAATATGAGTTGTAGCCCAGACGTCATGAACTTAGTGTTTTGAGGAACGTCGCCGTTTAAGAAGCAGGAAGAACCAAACAGCCAAGGAAGTGACTTCAGAATCATTCTGCCATTTTCACTCTCACACATTGAGAATAGTTTGGCTCCCAATTCTTCGACAGCTCTGGGGCATCTGATTATGGTACTCTCTTTTGGGGCTTCTAGTCCTTTGCATGATGAATGGGAACTATCTGAGGGTGATACTGGGCCTGGTTCACACTCCCAGAGTAATGAAGTCACAGAAACATGTGGAAATTCACGTTCTGTATCCCTGTATTGTTTTAATAAAATCTATCAGTAGCAATTGAATTAACAACTTTGTGTAGTAGCCAACACCATTTTTAATCTAAGTCTATAAATGTATGTATAATATTTGATGCACACAGGCATATATATATATATATATATATATATATATATATATATATATATCTCCTTTTTTCCGTCTCTGTGTCCCTCCCTTTCTGAAATATACAATAGAAATTCTACACTGTTCTTTTGGCCCATATTGACTTATTTTTCCTCTGAGGTCATGTAATACCTCTTGTCTATGTAAGTTATCTCGAAGTACTCAAAATCTAATTTGCATTACCAATTTCTTTTTATGTGTTTACATCCTAAATGGATTTTAAGATCCTGAGAATAGGGATTTTATATCTTATATTAGACTATGCTTATGTTAACCTTGCTTAAAATTCTTTAGTTCCTCAGTATGCTTGACTGATACATGCCAAATATGTTTGCATAGCAGACAAGGTCTTTGAGGGCCTCACCCAAAACCACCACATCTTATTTCAGCTTTTCTCACCAGTCATAAGCATCGACGATGCCAAGTTAGTGATCTCTTCTTTAAATTCCTAGGATTTTTTTATGCCTCTTATCTTTTCCTGTGATGTTGCCCTTGTCTGGAATGTCTACTCCTTTTATCCCTGGTGAACTTTCATGCAAATTACAAAGAATCTCTTCCCAGATAAAGTTATCATTCCTTCCTCTGGCCTCTGTCTCATCTTGGTATAGCTATGTATCATCTTTTACTATGTTTGTGTTTTGTGTCTGTCTATTCTATCACACTGTGGATTTTCTGATAGGAGAAACTGGTTTTAACTCTTCTTTGAAGCTATAGAATCTATTTTACTGCCATGTAAAAAAATAAAGATACTGAGGGGTGCCTGGGTGGCTCAGTAGTTAAGCGTCTGCCTTCGGCTCAGAGGGTGATCCCGGCGTTGTGGGATCTTGCCCCACATCAGGCTCCTCCGCTGTGAGCCTGCTTCTTCCTCTCCCACTCCCCCTGCTTGTGTTCCCTCTCTCTCTGGCTGTCTCTATCTCTGTCAAATGAATAAATAGAATCTTAAAAAAAAAAAAATAAAGATACTGAATAAATAGCTTTGAATAAAGAAATTAATGATTTTCTTCTAGTGCCTAGCAAAGTGTCTTATTAAGTGTCTTAGTCAAAATAAGGCAATGGAAGACAGCATAACATATGATAGAAAGGTATCAAATATTTCATGAAGATTTAGATTTGAATCCAGTTTAACCTCCTTAACAAATAATTTTAGTAGATTTGATTTCCTCTTGTGATTTAAAAAAAATTGGATATGTATGAATACCATTATATCTAGGAAGTTCAGTAATTATGTATATTAATTCCTTTTATAGGATGTTAAAAGAGGAACCCTAGACAGACAGATATGAATTAAGTTATTTAACTAGAGCTTTCCCTTTTTTTTTTTTTTTCAAGAAACTAGTTTCCTAATAAAATCCTCCTTAGGACCCCAGTTTTAGGGGAGGTCAAGGGGAACAGGAGACCAGGAATATCATCATTTTGCTTGCATATGCACACATATACACATAAAATTTTGCATATTCCCTGATGCAGTTCTGCTAAAATATGAGGAATATACATGAAAATTATTCTTTTAAATGATAGAAAATAAAACACAAAGCAAATAGCTAATAAAATAAATATTAACTTTCAAATCAGAAAATGTAGATTGATTACTTGGTCTAAATGTGTTATATTTATAGGAACTCTTCAATTCACCTGCCTTCTTAGCTTCACTTTTTAAATCTTATAAATGGAGACAGTTATGCCCACCTACGTAGGCCCTGTCAATCGTACGTGTGAGAACAAAGGTAAAGTAATTTCTAAATTGTAGAAAATTGTACTAATATGAGGTACTATTTTTATTATTAAGACTTAGACAATATGGCTTTCAATTATTTTTAATTTTGGTTTGTGAATATTTGAAGACTATGGTAAGAAGACATAATGAAAGTTGTACCTATTGGCTGCCAAGAACAGTGTCTATGTTCTTTCAAATCAAGAAGAAAATAGAAAGCAGACATGTGGTAAATCATGTGATCATAATCTTAATTTGCCTAGATGAAGTGAATGATTCTATCATTGGATTAGAAATATGCTAATCCACAAAGTGGGGAGAATGAAATCAGTCTAACCTAGTGGCATGGCATTTATGCCCTGCTAAATAGCTACCATAATTCTCAAGTTAGATGCCACTTGTACAAAATACTGGACTTAAAATCATCTGTACAATTGGAAGTGTTTATGTCTTCAAGGATAAAATCTTATACTTTTGACAATTAGCCTTTATGATTCATTATAAACCAGAAACAAAGTAAAGTGCTCTTTGTTTGTTTTTACAAAGTAAAGTGTTGCATTTGCAGTCTTTTGTTTAACTTTGAAGATATAAACATTTAAAAAAATTTAGAAAAGAGAGAAAAGTGAAGATCATGGGAGACCATAGATATTAAGAGCTAAAAAATAAATAATTCTACTAAACAATATAAACACCAAGATGGGTTGCCTACTAATAAATGAAAAGAAATGCAGTAAGGAGTCTGAAGTAAATCTGTGATTTTTACATGCCTTGGTGGTTACTGTACCCTGAGAAGCAATCTCTTTTCATTGTTAAAAGACAGTATGGAACACAAAAAGACTTTCAAGGACAACAGGAAATAGCTGCAACACTCTGCTTTATATTTCCCAAAAAAGCAAAAAGGAAAAAAAAATCAGAACAACAACAAAAAATAACCCACCTATTTGAGAAATGCTGGTCAAGGTTGGTAGTGTCTTTGACTCATTCATTTTCAATAGGAAAGAAATGGTCTGAACAGAAAGATCACAGACAGTAAGAACATTCTCTTAATCATTTTCAGAACATAGACTTTAGCTGTAAACTAGACAATTTTTGAACTTTTCTACAATAATTTATGAAAAAAACAGTCAAGGACCTGATATAGGAAAACAATTTCATGCTTTTTCCTTCTCCTTAGATATAGGAGAAATGATTTACATGATAAACACATTGCTGAAAAAGTTCATAGTAAAATTGGTCATTGAATAAGCATCATCAAGGAAAGAGAAATAGGAATCTAGGTATGACACTATATCCAAATTTTATAGAATGTATTTCATGGTAAGCTAGGTGATAATAGGCTCATTTCACAGAGGAAAATCAACAATTATGGATTTCTATACTTGTCAAGATAGGCACGTGGGCAGGATACTAAACGCATATAGAAGTGAAACAAGTAATTCTGAGTAGCTTGTCTAGTAGCTACTCTAGGAAGCTTGTCTACTTCACCAGAGCAGGATGACCTCTGAGATGAGTTTTGAAGTGTGGATGAAAGTTTGTTAGATGAAAAGGTGGAATCGCCATGGAGATATGTAATGGGTCTAGGGAACTACAGGTAGGGGACTTTGGATAGAACAAAGGTAATTCAACAAAGATTAAAGAGGAGAGTACCCTTTGGAGACAATTCTTAACCTTGCACATTTCTTCCCATCTAGATATTAACAGACAATGTGTTCAGATTTATCTACATTCTTGCCTATTAAAGAAAGAAAATGTTTCCCTTGAAAGACATGGCCAAATAGTAAAAAATAAAGACGTGTCCCTTTCCTTCCCAGAGAAGATCTGCTTATACTCCTGGGTAATAAAGACAATATTGCTCTCCAGAGAGAATGGTCAGATTTTGCTTGCAGCCTCCTTATGAAATCAGGGGTTTCCTGAACTTGTTTCTTCAGCGGTGACATAGACACTGAGAGTGCAACGCTGATCAAGACTCATGTCTACAACAACCCCTATAAGACTTGAGGGGAAAGAAGATTTGAACAAAAAGCTATTGTAGCTTTCTGTTCTATGACTAATAAATGGTCCATATTTAGTTGAGCTCACTGTCTCCTTGGCAGCCTAAGCTATGGAAGGATGTTGAGCCAAATTAGCAGTTACTCTCATGATGTTAATTAGAATCTGCTTGACCATTTGACAGTGATGAGGGTCAGGCAGGAGATAAAGCAAGAAAGACTAGATGAAGAGGGTGATATATGTTAAACCACATGCCAACATGCCTTTTCCACAAAAGCCAAATCAAAGTCTGCTCCTACCCACAAATAAATATAGTTAGGTAGAATGCTGAATTTAGATGTAGGGTCCATTTGGTTTAAAACATTATTAGCCAAAAAGAAGAATTTCATATTACCCTTATGTTTAAGTAACCTGTAGACTACTTGGGTTTGCCTGGAGAAGGACTAATATTCTCAGGTCCTTGTTGAATAAACTTGAATTTTACAATGACATTACTTTACAAACACGATGGGCAAGGACTTTGGGAGTTTTTTTAAAAAATAAATTCCCTGAAGTTAAGAAAAGAACAAGCTATTGCTCTGGTTTTATTATGTATTAATAAATCAATTCCATAGTTTTGAAATTTTACCATGTAATGTGCCTATTGTGAAAGTGAATATTGAATTCCTTGAATTGCTTTAAGTTATATTCAAGTAAGAGTATACATTTTTCATGTGAAATACATATAGAATTCATTGACAATGTCACATTGGTGAATAAGAGTTGTTGTAGTGTGAGGTTGTGATTATCAGACTTTTATTTTGTTTTGTTCCATGGTGACTGATTTTTATGCCAAATTGGAAGTTGTATAAACTCTGTGTCCAATTTACTGTCCAAAAAAAAAAAAAAAAGAGTAAATTGGGACACACAGCTTTGTTGACAGGTTTGATTTTTATCATCAGTATGAAGGCATACTGGCTATTTATAATGCTGTCTGTGCAATTTTGGTGCAATCATTATTTAATCTTCAAATAAGTCTATGGATGTTTTGATAACAGAATAATATGAAATTAAGAGTTCATGATACTCATTTTGCTCAGTATCTGAAATATAAGACATCCTCACTTAGATTTCTTATCTGCAATAGTCAGTTTGGGAGAAAATATTCAGTATAATGCAGGTGTGACACTATATCAGAAATTAAATGCATTGAGCATAGAGTACGTATATACAAATTCAGAACCTTGTCTGTTTTTCCATATAACATATTTTGTCAGTATAGGAGCTGACTCAGTAGGATGTCTTCCTGTCTAAGTAAAACAGTTTGTATCTTAAGCAAGAGCTGTCAGAGTTGCCGTATATGTGGATATTTGATCCTTCTAAATCTAGATTTCTAATACCTCATTTATTTGGAGCTCAGACTTCTGGTATCCTCACCTTAAGCCTCAAACTGAAAATATATGAAAATAACCACAAAACCACCAGTTGTAAAGCTATATTCATATGGCATAGTTATTAAAAGTTGAAGATTTCAGAGACTATTAAAATGACTATTTTCTATTGCTGATAAGGAAGCTAGATTCAAAAAAGATAATCATTTGAAGATCTCCAGTTTATTGGTAACTGAGACAGTAGAAGAATCCAGGCTTTCCAGAGGTCAACTCACTGCTTTTTTTGTTCAAAAGCACACATACGATCACTTCCTACCTTCTCAGATGCTTCAAATTGGATTACCCCATGCTTAAAATCTCCACTTGAATCACATGGATTTGCCTGAGCCCAGCATTCATGATGTTATGGTCATAGACAAAGGATTACCGTCTTACGCTTCTATTCACTCTCTGTACGCTGTAAGGTCTGTGAAGAGAGCAACTCACAAAACAGAAACCAAATGAGTTTTGAAGACAACTTTATTATTAGCTTTACTAGAGAAGGATATCCTAATGTAGAACTCTCTTACAATTCAGATTAAAGGACCTAAACCTTTAGTTTTATGTGAAACCTTTGCCCCTGAAATGAAATTCTGGATGTGCTGCATATTAGAAGAAGCTGAAAGCAAAACTATACCTATGTGATCATGTGGGGGGAGAGTGTTGCAGGAGGAAGGAGATGAAGTGGAAAAAAGGAGGAGAACACAAAGTAGGCGTTCCTGTGTAGTTTACTAGTTGATGATCATAGTTCTAAGTGTTTTATGGATATAGTCTCATTTAATAATTGCAACTCATTAAGGTAAGTGTTGTTATTTTATATTTTGCAGATGATGAAAGTGCGGTAGAAAAGATTAAGTATTCTGTCAAAGATCACACAGCTGAGAAATTTAAGATCACAGAGTCAGTGTTCTTGACCATTACATTCAATTCCCTGTCTTTGTCCATGAACATATGTGTGTTTATGCATATACATTTATGTATATAAATATATATAAATACATATACATTTTACTTATATACTGAGAGATAGGGAGGGAGCGTAGATGAGAGAGAAGAGGAGGGGGAGAGGAAGAGAAGAGATGATGATGATTGTAAACAAATTGGATAATTAGCATGCTTTCAAAGTACAGCTTAAGAAATTTATCCATCTAGCTGTATGAAAGGGAATAGGAAAAAAATATTTAAAATATTCATTGATCATGGTCACTGGTAAACATGATCTAATCAATGTTGTGAACTCAGATCAATTATCTCATATTCCCTCCTCTTAGAAACCAACAAAGGGATATATATATACACACATATATTTATATGTGTGTGTGTATATATATATATATCCTTTTCAATAATATATATGTATTCTGTGTGCGTATATATATATATATGTATATATACACACACACACACACGTGTATATATAGCCTCGTGGAACAGAGATATCATTGTGCAGTAAAGAGAATTTTTTTTTCTGAGGAATACAGATGTGGGTTTGGAACTACTCCTGCAACTTTTGAAATTTATTAAGGTTCACTGAACCTCAGCTTGTTTACTTATACAAAGTACAATTTTAAAAAAGTAAGTTCTAATTTACCCTTATTTACTCCTCAGTGCCCTACAGTTTTCACAACTCCTGCCCATCTACTGATACAGCCATCACCAATAGCACTACTACACTGAGAATGTTCTTGCGATTTCCTGACTGCATTGACCAATTCCTTGCATTTTACTTTGCGCAAATTCATGTATCCAGCTACTTGCTGGTAAATTCCATATGTCTTTCGAGTATCTCAGTTTAAGGAGCCTAAAACCAGACTCATCATCTTTGTTCTCCAACACTGCTCTCTTTTCTTTGTTGCCTGTTTGAATAGCATTACTCTAATTCCAGTTACTCAGCCTGGAAATTTGGGAACCATGGTACATTCTTTCCTTTCATAGCCATGCACACTCATCTCTCATCGTTAGTTCCCTTCTTTTTTCTCTCCTTTGCTGCTGCCATTATTTTTCTATTGTGTGAATGCATTAGGTTCAATACAGGTCCTCCTACTCTCGTATTTCCCCTGACTTCTCTGATCCAGCCCTGGCACAACTGCCAGGCTGATGCATACAAGTGAAAATCATATCTTATTGCAGGGCCTATAACCCTTGAATGATTTATCGGAGCTTTCCAGATAAAGCTCCAACTTTTTGGCTTACCACATATTAGGATTTCTCAACCTTGGCACTATTGACATTTTGGGCCAGATAATTGGGGGGGGGGGGCGGGTACTGAGGTAGAGGGGTGGGGACTGTCTTATACATTATAGGAAGTTTAGCAGCATCTCTAGTCTTCATTAGATGCAGTTGCCCACCCTGCCCATTGTGATGACTAAAAAATGTGTCCTGGCATTGCCAAATGTTTCTTGGGGACCAAATCTCCAGTGGCTGAAAACCTCTGGTGTACCTGATCTGGCTACCGAATTTCCACTTCCCTGCAAAAATACACACCATATTTTATAACTTCCCCTATCACAAACCCTTCATTCCAGCCATCCCACCTACTTCCATTTTTCTAAGCATATCCTGCTTTTCCATGCCCTCAAGCTTTCCTATGACTCCGCTCATAGTAATCCTTTACCTTATAAAGTCTTTTCCTTCATCTAGGTAACTCCTACCTATTAATTTAAAAACTCAGCTCAAGAGGCACCTGGGTGCCTCAGTTGGTTAAGCGACTGCCTTTGGCTTGGTAATAATCCCAGGGTTCTGGGATCAAGGCCTGCATTGGGCTCCTTGCTCAGAGGGGAGCCCGCTTCTCTCTCTCCCTCTGCCTGCTACTCCGCCTGCTTGTGCTCTAACTCTCTGTCTAAAAAATAAAATCTTAAAAATAAGTAAATAAATAAATAAATAAAAACTCAGCTCAAGCATTGCTTTGTCTTTGGAAGTCCTTCCTCTTGCTGATCTAGATGAATTCTGAAAGTGCCTTTATCAAAGTACTTAAACTGGACTAAAACAAAAACACTAGTTTCTGTCATACTGGATATTCTTGAGAATAAACATCATATCTTACTTGGTCTATATTCCCAATGCCCCGCCACAGAGACAACCTGATTGATGTTTGTTTTTGTGAAAAAATATACTCCTCATAGGAATAAAGGAAAGCAATTATGTAAATATCATGCTCAGTGTCCTGCACATGGGAGTCATGAGGTTAATGTTAATTGCTTTTTTTTATGCCTTTCCTAAACATTCTAATAGGATTATTATACTAGGTTAACAAAGAACAAATAAGTCTTGGTTTTGGAGTTTTCAGATTTTGAAATTTTGGATAAGGTGTTATAGACTTGTAGCTCACTTTTTGGCCACATATACTAGCAAGCCAGTCAGATTGGTCTTTCCATAGTCATCTGTTCAGCCTTGTTGCTTTCTCACACCAGTCTTCGCATAGACCTTTGACCTCTCCACCTCAGAGGCCAACTCAATACCAAGTGCTTCCATGAAGCCTTCTCTTAACATTCTAGTTTATGTCATTTTCTCCCTATCATAAGAAAACTATTGCTTTTTGGCCTTTAATCACAAAATTCTAAGCAAATTTAGTTCATTTCCTTTTTTACCCAAATTAGAGGAAAAATACTGTAAAGAAGACAAAGACCCATTAAAGACAATCAACCTGGAAATACAGGTAATAAAAAAAAAATCTGGACAGCAAACAGAACTGTGCTATTCAGTAAAGTCTACAACTGTCTGCAGTAACTTTATTTCTCAAGAGATAAATGTTGATTAATTGCACTGTTTGGGAAGTCATGGAAATATATAATACACTGCAAAAGATTTCCAGCAAAAATGGCTAAAATACAGATTTAACCCTTGAAGGGACACTGAATAAACAAAAATAATTTTGCTTTTCTGCAGCTCTTTATTATCCTAGAGTGCAAGAAAAAATAGATACCTGTGAATGTTGTTTTGTTTTCCAAATGGTGTCTGCATAAAGCCAGTGTCTATTAAATCTTCTTGTAGAAAATTTGGAAACTTATCTCATCAAACTGGGTATTAACCCTGAAACTGCAATAATGGCATTGCCTCTATAACCTCATTTGCAAAAGAAAGAGACCTTTAATATTCAATCTGTGAATTTAATGGTATGATTGGTATTTTTTAAGCCATTTTCTATGGAGCTGCAAGGTTACAAATATTCTATTTGTAAGAAGAGTTCTTTATAATTCAGTTTTCTATTCCCCACGTTGAATGGAGGTCTTTGTCTTTACAATAGATTGCTCACTGGGGAAGGGAAAAACACCATGCTGAATAAAAGATTTTACTCTGAAACTATATATGTGAAATTTTTAAATGAAAGGAAACTTACTGTGCTATTTTATATCTGCCAAGGTTTTTGGATTATCAATAAGCAGTAATTTCTTTCTATATAAAGAAACTAGTACCTGTGTTTTTGGTTATTGACATTATCTTTCTTTATTATTTAGACTTTTAAATATAAGAAATATGTCCTCAAAATCAGGCTTCATGCTTTTGTTTTGAATCAGTAATTTAGTAGCATTTATTACAAAGACTGAACAATAGCAAATGCATAGAGCCTTTGTGAAAATTAAATGAGAAGCACAAATAATAGCTGAAGGAAACCTATTTCCCTCCCAACCTCTTAGTCTGAAGCAAATATATTTTCATTTTTAGATCTCTCGCTAAAAATGGTTTTTAAAATGGAGATACGTAAGGGAAATAGGAGACATTTTTTGAGGAGTAAGAATCTGAAACTAACATGAAAGAAGCAAAAAGTATTTACCATAACCACACACACACACACACACACACACACACACACACACACACACAAAGAGGGAGGAGGAGGAGGAGGAGGTGGAGGAGGAGGAGGAGGAGGAGGAGGAGGAGGAGGAGACCAAGAAGAAGAAGACCACCAATTAAGTGTCTGCATGAGTACATTGAGCACACTTTTATAAGGGTTCATTCTTTCTTTTCTTTTTTCTTTGTCTTTTGTTGTTGTTGTTGTTGTTATAATTTGGTATATAAAGGCAGGAACATTTATTTTACATATTTATTTCATGATTAGTTTTACTTGGCTGTTATTTCTGCTTATGCTATTGTTTGAGGGAGATTGTGCTTTTATTTTTATTTACTTATTTATTTTTGCCTTATGTTGCCATGGCATCTATTTTCCCCCTCTCATCTGGACTCTGGGTTTGTAGAAAGGTTGGGAAGAAGTTAAGTAATGCTCCACCGGACCGGAAAATTAGTGATGAGTGAAACTTTAAGAGGTCTGAAGGTTGAGCCAAGTTGGGGTTAATATCTAGGAGTCTAGATGTTTATTGGGAGTGGCAAAAGACCTCTTGAGTCTACATAAATGACCTGTGAATTTTGTGATAGAAGGCATGTTGACAAGACTTTCAGGATTTCTTGCATTCAGAGAGAGCAGGAATCATTAAGAAGAACTGTCATGCCTTAGGTCAGAATATAAGAGCTTAGGGAACATACAAATGAAAGGATGGAAAAAAACAATTAAACCTTATATCACAAGAGTTAAGGTTTAAATTTAAAGATAATTTTTTGCATTTTTCTTTAAAATAGCTTGTTTATTTCATTGGATCATTAAAAATAAAGATTTATTCTATACTTGGCTTTTGGATTTGAGAAATATGTCAGATTTATACTGGAGTTTCTATTGCTATTTTTCTTCTTCCTTTGAGGGGTGTGATCGAAGGCACTGTGGAACTACGTAGAATGTTAAGTTTTAAGGTGGAAAAAAGATAAGCAAGAGAACACCTCAGAGTTTTCATGTGTCAAGGGTTCATGTTTTCTCCTAGCTAGTTTGCCTATCTCAGGAAGAAATAGCTATGCAAAAAGGGATGTTAGCAATAGTAGTAGCACCAGCAGCAATTATAATAATAATTTGAAACAAAATGGCTTTGTTGTTGTTGTTGTTACTGTAATCTCCAGAATATCACACACTGTGCTAAGCATTTTATATGTATTATCGTATTTAATCTTTATAACCTGCTGAAGAAGATATTATTGTCTTTGTTTGACAAGAAGTAAACATACATGGAAATTTTCTCAGGCTAAAATAACAACTAATAAAGCTGGGATTGTAATGTAGAATCTTGAGACCCTACAACCCATGTTTTACCAGATGCACGGTTTTGCAAAATCAGTAACTTGGAAGGGGAGGTGCCATAGCCTTTGAATACTTGAAATTAAATTCAAGATGTTTGCACATCTACATTTGTGACTCTAGGAATAACAGCATAAGAAGGGAAAAATGTGAAATTGTGGCATAAAGGAGATATTTTAAATTAATTCACATCTTTGGTGAAAATGCTTAGCATCTTTGATTTCTACCTCTTCTCCTATGCTCTTTATTTTTTTTTAATTTAAAATCAATTAGCCAACATATAGTACATCATTAGTTTCAGATGTAGTGCTCAGTAATTCATCAGTTGCATATATGCTCTTTAATAAGATGATATTTAAGTTATTGGGAAATATGCATCTTTTAACTCAGTCTCATACCAAAGAGGGATAGTCTTAATAGTCTAAGGGATGGTCTGTGTTGGTTCAAGAATCACCCTTTTGCAACTAATGAATCATTAAATACTACATCAAAAACTAATGATGTCCTGTATGTTGGCTAATTGAATTTAAAACAAACAAGCAAAGTCTGTACTTTCTGCAATAGTTTTTTTTTAAAAATTGTGATCATTTAAAATGCTTAAATAAAAATATCAAAATATTATGTTTTACATCTGAAACTAGTTAAATGTTGTATAATAAACTGCTTAAACACTCCAAAAAAAAAAAAAATCACCTTTTCCAGCTGCTTCTTCCCAGATTCCAAAAAGAGAATGGGTGTAATGTTTTCTTTACCCTCAGGTTATCCCCTAAATGATTTGCATACCTAGGGAGGGCTTGGTGAGATCTGAGGCTCAGCTTCTGATGTCTTTCTCTTTTCTTCTCCCTCAAATATCAATATCCCTGTACCATGGAAAAATATTTTTTTCTTGTTTCTCTTTATTTAACATTTATTACATGATAGGGAAGCACACCTCTAGCATGGTATTGCTGTACTATTCAGTATTTGAAGAGATATTTTGTGCACTCATAAAGCTTATTGTTTTGCTTTAAAGAGAAACATGTCTGTCCTATCTTGCCCTAGATTGATAAAATTCAAAGCTCAAGTTCAAAAGTAGAAAGCTTCTAGGGAACATGATTTAAGGTGTAAAAAAATGCATTGATTTATATTACCCAAAATTAATATTAATTTCAAAAATTTCCAAGCTTCAGTAATCAATGCCACTGTTGACAAGGGGATCCCCACAAAAGGGGGCATTGCCTCCTGTGGGCCCATGAAATACTGTATTGAGAGGAGGTAAGACAGTTTCCTTTACAAGACTAGAAACCAGTAGAACATACTGCTAGGACGAGTTGTGTGCCTCTGAACAAGTCATTTCTATTTAAATTTTCTTCCTTATAAAATGTATTAGCTGTTTTTCCTATCATATGTCTAGATAATGGACGTAAGGTTGCTTTTCTTTTTTTTTTTAAAGATTTCACCTATTTATTTGACAGAGAGAGAGACAGCCAGGGAGAGAGGGAACACAAGCGGGGGGAATGGGAGAGGAAGAAGCAGGCTCCCAGTGGAGGAGCCTGATGTGGGGCTCGATCCCAGAACGCGGGGATCACACCCTGAGCTGAAGGCAGACGCTTAACGACTGAGCCACCCAAGCACCCCTAAGGTTGCTTTGTAAACTACAAATTTGAAAATAGAAGATTTAGAATTCATTTTCACTTCCTCTGAGACATAAAAGACCAATGGGGGAAAAAGTTACTGTTCATTTAACTACATTCCTTAGAGCTATGAAAAAGATCAGAGGGTTTTTTGTTTTGTTTTGTTTTTTGTTTTGTTTTGTTTCATTGTGCTTTGTTTTGTTTTTTTGTTTTCATATTCAAGAACTCTTTCTTTTCACACTTCTTATGATAATTCAAAACCAACAGAAAAATCCCAGGTATGAGCTGTAAGAAAGATCTAAATAAAATACTTGCCAAGATAACCTTATACCCTGGAACGGATGCTTCATCATAGGTATTTTGAAAAAATAAGGTTTTTTTTGTGATTTGTCAATCCACAGTATCTTCCAGATATATGAATGCCTTTTCTATGAGCATATACATTGTACCTTATTATTGCAGTGGTTGCAAAAAGGTTTACAGGGAAACAATGACATATAATCCTAATCTCAAAAAGACCTAACACAAGCAAAAACTGTTCAATATATAGAGGAAATTTGTAAAAACACATATTACTTCTATAACAGTTATTTAAACTACAAGAGGTTATCTTATAGATACATCATAGTCCATATCTGTTATTTTTGTCTCCTGGGTTCTGTTCAACATTTTCTTGCTGAAAGAACCCCAATTTTTTTACTAAACGATCACTTCTCTATATACTCTATATAACTTAAAGTTCTCCAAGAAGGCGACACTAAGACAATTTTAAACATCCAAGAGATTTATAGGAGGGGAGGGTACCAAAAAATCAAGGAGAACTTTTAGACTGCGGTAACTTCTGACACCGGTGGTGAGGGAGAATGAAGGAGAGAGGAACGGAATAGAAGGAGTTTCAGATCGTAGCATCATTTCAAGAAACGTTTAGCTAAGCCTGTGGGGATCCTTGAGTCAATGTCATCCATTGAAAGAGTCCCCTGTGTCCTGGGAATGGGATCGCACTAGTCCTCTGCTCCTTCGATGTGTCAGGAAATGTCTAGGATCAGCACACGTAAAGCATGGCCACAGCATAACTGCAGTGGTAGGTAGATCCAAAGGGACCTTTCCTGGGGTTGTCAGGCAGTTATGACCCCATCATTAAGAAGTCTGAGTGGTCCACTTCCATGGCTGTCGCAACTCTTAATTCACCTACTTTTGGGGATTTTACTTCACTTCCAGCTCCGAGGGGTAGACATATGGATCAATTCTGACCCATCAGAGGAGCATTGTATTTTCAGAGGCTAGAGATGTTGGTTCAGAGATGGGAATGTGTGGTGCTTATAGCCAATGAGAAACAATGAACTGTTTTTGGTAATATTGGAAGAGGAGTTGATATTCTTTTTTAAGACAATCTAAGCATTTACCTGTTGCAAAATCTTTTATGGAGTGCAACCACTAAATCAGTACAGCAAAGTCAGAGCTGTGAGATAGAGAGGCTGAGCTCTGATGACAATTTTTCACCCCTTGAATAAAGCTGTACATGATTTCTTGACTTTTTAGTTATATGACCAAGGAATTTATTCAATATTTTCTGACACAGCTAAGGATTGCTGAAACGATTTGGGTGACTAGATGAGGACTGACTCCACAAAGGCTTCAACTAAGAATGTTGATGTCCACAGCATCAGGACTGCTTTATATGTTCTTTATCCACATATCCTAACACTGACCTGCCACACAATATTTTTTTATACCACATACTTTGCAGTTAATAAAGATTTGTTTAATGCATTAACAGAGTTATTGCCAAAGAACAAAGTTTTAGGAAAAGAGAAAGGGAACTCTATAACAAAAACATTTTCTTTTGTCTCATAAGCCCTCATGAAATGAGTTCTTTAGACAGTGTTCTTAAACACAGTTCTCATTCTAAATCCTTAGAAAAACAGTGCAAAAGGCCCTTGTTATTCCCTATCTGTGTGAAATAAAGGTCTCCTATATCATTCCATTGAATCATTTAACAATAAACAATGGAGGAGCAGATGTAGTAGAGATGTGTATGTTCTCTTTAATTTTAGTTGAAACAGCAAGTCCTGTAAGTAGAGTGTCAAGAGACTGAGGAAGTACATCATAACTTTCTCAGAAAGTAAAAATACTGAACAGCCAGTTACTTGGTGACATCTCTCCTTAAAGCACATTAACAAACTGCCAACATACAAGTGCCTGGGCAGATTCACGCTGCAGGTTTCTGTAAGCCAGATGCACCACTGGTCATTGATTGCACTGGCGTCAAGGAATAAGAGAGTTGAAATGAGGTAGAAGTGTCAACCCCGGTAGGTAACATCATTGATTTTAAATCACACTTTTACTTTTTCCTTTCCTTTATTCCAAAAGATTGAGAATGAAGAATTTAAAGTTTTAATCAAAAACATTCTCTATGGGGTTTTTCTTTTTGTCATCTGTAAGAATTTGTAATTCTACATTTTGTTATTTTATTTTTCTATACAGTCATGAAGAAAAGTGATTCTAGGAGAATTAAATATCCACTTGTAAAGATGATCACAGTGAAGTCAAAAGGTTGGCATGACTATTACCAAACTAAATTAAAATGAATTGGCAGGCACTATTATGGCTATATAGGAGGGCCTCATTTCCTTTACTCTGAGATGGTTATGAAGTCTCATGATGAATTGTATAAAGTTTTGCTGAAGAACTTTACCATTCAAGTTATGGCCCATGGTCTAGAAGCATTGGCATCACCTGAAAACTTATTAATAAGACAGAATTTCAGACCCCATTCCAGACCTATGGAATCAAAATCTGTCTTTTCATAAAATCCCCAGGTAATTTTTATGCTCGTTAAGGTTTTCATATTAAAGTTAAAAAACTAGTGGCTTAGGATTTAGGTTTTCTAACCTATAATATCATTGAGCCTTTGCATTCGAGTTTTTCTTCTCCTTTTCTTGTAACCCAGCAAGACAGATTTGACTCATGTATTACATGTTGTTGCTATATAAAATTGAAACAAGAAAAGCACGGCAGGTTCCAATTTGATACACAGTGACAGAGTTTGGATCAAGAAGACTACATTTGACAACTGTTTTATCTACTTGAATATGCATGCAAGAATTTGGCTAATCCCCAAAGTCAATGTTGGTTACAGTTGATTGATAAAAATGTGCTTCCTTATTCAAGGTCAAATTAATTTGTAAGAATTTTCTTTTGCTTACTGAGCAGCTTCCGTGAGGAATCCCAGTCTGACATTATAGCTGTGCATGCACTTTCTACATGTATAAACCTAAATGTATAAACTTCCCCTCTACTTCAGTGTATCTGATACATTGTATAAAGACACACACACACACACACACACACACTCCTCTGGAAAATTTCAGTTTATTCAGATTTGCCTCTCATGACCTGAAATAACTTAAAATTACATATGGTACTTGAAAATGTCCTGAGAGTAACTTTATGCAAGAGTAGAAAACAAAGCTACGTTTTGCAGACTACATAATGTGCCTGATTTGACAATGTGGATGGTTGAAGAATAAAGATATTTTAGGTTACGAAAAACAATGAAAAATAGGCTTTTAGTCTCAAGAATAACCATGTTTGTTTATTGTATTATAAAATTGTCAATTTGCTCTACTAAAGTACACAGTATGGCCCTTAGATGTTAGAATTAAGAGCATGTTGTTATATATGTCGGTATCATTTGATCTAAAGAAAGGCATGAAGCAAGCTTTTGATCTCTTTCAATATGAAGCTTTATCTTATTAAACAGAAGGAAACCTGAAAATTTAATTTCGCTGAACCGTTTTGCACTATTAGAAAGCTACAGCAATACTGAAAAGTTGCTCTCCCCCTGGGATTATAATGAATATAAGTTTATTACAGTGATACAGTTTTTAAATAAATAAAATACATGGTCACTGTTTCCAGTTATAGTTCATAAGGTCTGAAAGAGGGAGCTTTGATCAGCAGATTTTTAAATGAGGAATTTGTAAAAGTAGTCACCTAATCTCAACAAATAAAAACGGATGAGATTTAACAGTTGATTTACAGTATTTTGACAAGTACAGGCTTTGTCCCTCAAGGGAGCTCTTGATTACTTAAACTAACCTTGGAAGTAGCATTCTCATTTCCATATGCAAACTTCTCAAACATTTCTTGTGCCTCTTCCAAGTATTAATCATGACTTCCATTTCTTGAATGTTGAAGGAGAGAGCCCATATCTGCACCTTCTGAAAGAGCCATAAGAGAGAGTAAAGCCTTCTGTTATATATTCAAAGTGAAAAAATATTTCAAAAATTCTTCCTTCCTTTGCTGGCCTCTCTCTACCACTTCCTATTTGTTAAAAACAAACAAACACAACTCCATAAAGTTATTTTAAATTTGATCTCTTTATGGAAACCAACCCTAAATCATGTATGTAAAAGTGATCCTTCTGTACTTCATTCTAATAAGCCGATTCTTTTCTCTAACCCTTACAATTTCTCAGTGCTTTTCTCTTCATACTACATTTTTCTAACTTGATTGAGAACAAGCAATTAATTTATGAATCTTTTCATTAATATAATTCCTAGGACAGCCTCACATATTGCTGATTTAATTAATGTCTGTCAAATGTTTCAATAATAAAATGGATGAATCCTGTTCATCAACATAAATCTTACTTAGAAAATCCAAGTTTAGCCTGGCAAATATCAGCAGTTTACTATGATTGCTTTTTGATAGCCGGAGGTATCTACAGTGTGAGAATCACTCAGATCGATTAAAATGTTAAGTTTTAGCAGTTCAAGATATATGCCACAAAGAATGCCACTTGGCCTTCAGGGTAATGCTGAAATTTCACCACCTAGAAAATAAACATCAGAGAGAAATTTTTACAACTATCAAATACTGTGTTAGGTTATTTTTCATGGTTTATCTTCCCAAGTCTTTACAACAAACCTGCTTTGCAATTATTAATATCTCCATTTTTACAGAGAAGGACTTGTTATCTTCTCCAAGTTCAAGCTAGAATAATAAATGGCCAGCAAGAATTCACACTCTGTTCTGACACCCAAGTACATCCTTTTTCCAATATACTATTGAAGATCATCTTCAAAGGAGACTGTTAGGGACTATATCGGGCCCTCATCCTACCCTCTCCAACTCTTACGTTAAAGCCCTAAGGTCCAATGAGACTGAATTTTGAGAGAGTATCTTAAAGAGGTAATTAAGGTTAAATAAGATCATAAAGCGAGGCTGTAACCCAATATGACTGGTGTCCTTATAAGAAAAGGAAAAGACACCAAGGATGTGCATGCACATTTAAAAGGACATGTGAGGATGCAATGCCTAAGAGGCTAAATGCAAGCACGAAGGGAGGCCTTAAGACAAACAAACCCTGCCGGACCTTGTCTTGGCCTTCCAGCCTTCAGAACGCTGAGGAAATAAATTTCTGTTGTTTAAGCCACCCAATCTGTGGTATTTTGTTATGGAAGCCTTAGTAGACTAATACAGAGATACTTGTTAAAATTAAAATCATGCAATGAAAGAAAAATTCTTAGGTCTAGAGACTAGAAAATGATCTGGAGATAGAATGTCTCCATGCTTTGTGCAGCAAACTTATGAAATCATATCCAAACAAGAGGTCGTCATTGAATACTTACTACGTCCCTGCCAAGTCAAGGCCAAGTGCAGGCAGCAAAGCTTCTAAGGCCCTAGATTTGGCATCTCTTTTTAATCTCTACAATTCCCTTTTGTAGAAACACCTTTCAAGCTTACCGCTTAATAAAACTCGGCATTATTGCACTTTGCCAACTACAAACACTGCCAATTCCTAAAACCAAACTGCCCAGTACTTACTGTGAACTCTGTTTTCCTAGGACTCTGATAAATTACAAATGAATAATGTGGCAGATTCTGCTTACTGAGGATATATTACAGTTTCCCAGTTACTCATTTCCCTCTTTTTCTCTGCATACCTCTTCTATGCCCAGAACATTTTTTGAGGTTATGTGTGTCACTTTTTTCCTTAACTCTGGGAGATTGGAAAGATATTTAATATGAATGACTGGGCAATCTTGTTTTTAAGACATAGTTCCCTTTCCTCCTTTTTGCCCTTGGTTCTTGATTTTTCTGGGTGCTGCTTTTTTAAATGATTTTATTTACATAACATTTCTTCAAAGGTGTTGCTCTCTTTCAAAGTGATACAGTGGAAATGAAAAGAATATTGAGAACTCTGAGCTGAGAAATGTATTGCTTTCTTGTTTCAGACTGACTAGTGGGATAAAAAGTTCCTCATGGTAATAATTCTGTTAAATGACAAGGCAATCAAGCCCTCAAACTTCATTTTTCATTTGAAAAGACAAACTTACAACTAGTATTGTGGGAGGCATGACATCTGTAATCAAAAGAGCCTGACTTTAAAAGGAAAAGAATCTTATTAGGCTATCCAAGACAGAAGATTATTCTTGTCAAAATCATTAGCTCCCTATTAAGTTCAAATAGAATAAAGCCTCTCTTAAATTACTGGGAGATGGTTCTCTTGTCAGAATCTGATCTCCTGTCCAAATTCCTTGGGAAGGAACAACAGAAATACAATGGAGTTTAAAGTTTGTTGCCATTGAGCATTATTGTAGAAAGTCATTTTTTTTTTAATGAATCTTGGTCACAATTGGAAAAAACAAAGTCAGAAAGTCTTGTAGATGCTAATGCAGATGTAAAAGGAAGACAGAGTAGCAGCTGGAGTATTTTCTGCAATTTGCAGCAGTATCTTCAAAATTTGGCAATACCAGGTAATCCCAGGGGCAATTAAAAAATTCTGAAAGGCCCTCTTCAGGGTAAGTGTCAGGCCAGTGAATTTCATCTCTGATCAAATTTGAATGCCCATCAAGATCATAGAGCTTACTCTCAGTTTAGTAGACTATTTCCTTTAGATGAAATAATTAGAAAATTGTTCTAGGGATTGGATTCATAGGGATTTGAGTAAAATAATAATGTACGCATGAAATACATTGATGATATGCAGTAGTTCTATAACTCATAATACTCCCGAGTGGTAGTCTCTTTTATGATCATTTTTCACATTTGTGTAATTCAAAAAGGTTATATATCTCATCAAATAAGTGTCAGAGATAAGGCTAAATTTGTGTTCCTTTGATTCTAAATCCAGCGCCCTTTGTGAGGATACCGTAACAGTTTCTATATGTTTATTTGGCGATCATGAGATGGCTAACAGCCATTTTCCACCCCTTCTTTTTTTTTTCTTTCTTCTCCTTTTCCCCACTTTTCTTTCTTCACCTTCTCCTACATTGACTGATTGATTTCTTTTTGATTCCATATGTAATCTTTAAGTCTTAGGCTATTGGAGATGGGTCTAAATTTCTGGAAGATGTCTTGTGGATCATTTTTAAAGCCCTGTTAAATCACAATTATTTGCCTTGGGGAAAAAAAAAAGTGTCCTGATTTTCTTTTAACTATACATCTGTTAGGGAACTCAATCCCCCCCCCCCAGAACTCAAGCAAAATGTAATTGATTTGCTATTAGATGAAAGAGTTAGTAACCATGAGATTGTGTAGTTGCATGTGTAAGAAAGAGAGAATTTACCCCTCTAGAGACCTTCACAAAGAGTGTCATATTCAAAAGACAAGAGTCTTAGAAGAGGTCTCATTTGAAGACAGATTACCAATTAGCCTCTGAAAGGTCTTTAAAACTCACTGTCCCCAGGAATATGTTTTTGGTGGTTTTGGAGGGGGGGGGGGGATCCATGATACAGAATATAGAAATGATTATAGTCACTGTATAGCAGCTTTTATTCTCCATTAAAGCAGAAGTGAAAACAGAAAAATGCTGAGAAAAGGTAGCAGTTTTGTTTTCTTTCTTTCTTTCTTTCTTTCTTTCTTTCTTTCTTTCTTCTTTCTTTCTTTTTTTTTTTTTTAAGATTTTATCTATTTATTTGACAGAGAGAGACAGCCAGTGAGAGAGGGAACACAAGCAGGGGGAGTGGGAGAGGAGGAAGCAGGCTCCTAGGGGAAGAGCCTGATGTGGGACTAGATCCCAGAACGCTGGGATCACACCCTGAGCCGAAGGCAGACGCTTAAGGACTACGCCACCCAGGCGCCCCAGCAGTTTTGTTTTCTTAATGCTAACTCAAAAGACAACAAGTAAACAAATAATAAGAAATCTAATGAGTAGGGATATGTCTTAATAGAGTTAAAGGCAGAATTAATTTGGAAATGTTGTATGAAGACTTGCAGAGAAATTGGCGGGGGTGGAGGGGGAGTGGAAAAAAAAAGAATACTTATATTTGAAGGAAAACAACAGGAGTGAAATCTAGAAGAAAAAAAAAAGCCACCGAGACTAGATAGAAAGAGGTAAAAGCAGAAGCAATGCAGGGAAGAAATTGAACACATATTGTTATCGAGCGTTCAGTTCTTGGTGTTATTTTTGTACATGTTGCTACTTCCAACATAACCACCTACTTCCAGTGACCACTGAATGTTCTTACTGAGAATCATTTTTCTCTCAAGCACCAGCTTTGGAAGCTTAAGCTGACAGTTAATTGAGTTCTGATGTTTTCTTATTCCAAAAATATTCAGAATCCAGGAAAAAGTAAAATAGTGGCAAGAAAAGAGTGCTTCCTGGCTCCTGGGTTTTGACCTAAATTCCCTCAGCCAAGTATACACTGCCTATTTAAAAAAAAGCAAAACAGAGCAAACTGTTCTTTGCTGATTCTGAAAATGTCTCCATTCTATTTTATATCCTCCCCATCCCTGAAAGCTTTCAATGTTCTTGTAATTTTAAATTACTCTTCTTTCAAGTGTCTGTTCTTTTTATAAAACAGAAACTAAAAATTTCTAGGGAGCACACAAGTGGGAAAATTCTAGCATGTATAACATTTTATAATCGAAGGAATAACCTAATCAAGGGGAAGAAACAGTAGACCAGTAAGGCATTCATTTATTATTACTACCCTAGGAAAATGGAAATACCTCTACGTTATTTATCATAAAGAACAAGGCAAGATAATCTCTTGATTTTTTAGGTAAAATTGACAAAACATTATATTAGCTTCAGGTATGCAACATAATGATTTGATATATGTATACATTACAAAATGATCACCACAATAAGTCTAGTTAACATCCATCACCATGTAGTTCCTTTTTTTTTCTTGTGATGAGAATTTTAAAGATTCATTCTCTTAGAAACTTTCAAATATGCAGTACAATGTTATTGAATATAGTTACCTTGTTGTACATCACAACTCCAGGATTTATTTATTTTATAACTGGAAGTTTGTACCTTTTGATCACCTTCACCCATTTCTCCTACCCCCATCTTCTACCTCTTTCAAGCACCAATCAATTCTATCTATAAGGTTTTTTTAAAAAAATATTTATTTTATTTTTTTTGGATTCCACATATTAATAAGATCATAGAGTATCTGTCTTTCCCTATATGACTTATTTTACTTAGCATAACACCCTCAAGTTCCATCCATATTGTCACCAATGTCAGGATTTCCTTCTTTTGATGACTGAGTAATATTCCATTGCATATATACCAAAGTTTCTTTATCCATTTATTCATCTATGGATACTTGGGTTGTTTCCATGTCTTGGCTATTAGAAGTAATGTTCAATGAAAATGGGGGTGGGGATGAAATATTTTTATGAGTTAGTGTTTTCATTTCCTTCAGATGAACATCCAGAAGGAGAATTACTCTGGCTAGGATGTCCAATACTATGTTGAATTAAAGTGGTGAGAGTGAGCATCCCTGTCTTGTTCCTGATCTTAGGGGAATAACTTTTGGTTTTTCACGTTGAGTGTGATATTAGCTGTGTGCTTGCCATATATGGCCTGTATTATGTTGAGGTACCTTCCCTCTATATCCTAAAAATCATGATTTTTATCCTTCATTTTGTTAATGTGTATCACATTGATTGATTTGTGGATGTTGAACCATCCTTGCATCCCTGGAATAAATCCTGTACCATCATGGGGTATGACTTTTTCATTGCATGGTTGAATTCGGTTTGCTGATATTTTGTTGAGAATTGCTACATCTCTGTTCATCAGGGATATTGATTTTTTTTCAAATAGTACAATCTATTTTAATCTATTTTAGCACTTAAACTATGATGTATGTGTGTGCTTGCATGCACACATAAAGAGAAACATCTCTATATAGTTATCATCTACAGTAGAAATTTGTATAGAAAGCTATTTTATTTGAACTTATTTTTTTATGATACAATTAACAATAATCTTCACAACCCTGAAAAGTAAGTATACAGATTACATCTCAGGAAAGGAATACTAATGTAACTATTTAGTCTATACCTCAACTTTGAAAAAAAATTCGGTTCACTTTATAAAATTTTGGTAAAACCACCAGGATACCTAGTCCACCCATCCTCCTAAAGGATCTCCAGAAATTGTGAAATAATGTAAAGGGAAGAACAGTGACACTCTAAAGAAATTTGGTCCAAGATCTAGAATTTTAGTTTGAAATTACTCAAGATTAAATTAGACTAGGGAAAAGAGATGATAAAAAGGAAAAGCAGTATGTCTGTTGCCTTGGTGTGCTACAGAAGTACCAGAAATGACAATAGAGACAGATTAGTCAACATCTTTTATTTTGTATATGTAAACACACTAGCCTACCTAGTGATACAGATACATAAAGTGAGTAAGCCCAGAATTTCTTTATGCAGTCAAATGCTTTTCTTCAGAAAAGAAATGCTGGTAAGAAACAGGGGTCAGACATGGGAATACCTTTAAGAAAAGCACTGTGAATCAGAAAAATGGCGATAAGGTCTTGCCATGCTTCTTAATAGAGGTCATGTTTTCTATTAAGAGACCAAAATGAAGAGAGCAAGATTCTGTTTTCATCCCCAAAGAAGTGAAAATGAAAGAACGGAGAAAAAAAAAAAAAAAAAGACTGATTGGTAATAAGATTTTATTCTAATTTTCTTTCTTTCTCCCTCCCTCCCTGTCCTTCCTTCCTCCCTTCTTCCCTTCCTTCCTTCTTCCCTCCTTTCTTTCTTTCTTTCTTTCTTTCTTTCTTTCTTTCTTTCTTTCTTTCTTTCTTTCTTTCTTTCTCTTCTCTTCTCTTCTCTTCTCTTCTCTTCTCTTCTCTTCTCTTCTCTTTCTCTTCTCTTCTCTCTCTTCTTTTCTTTTCTTTTTCTTTTCTTTCTTTCCCAAACATCAAACTTTTCAATGTCTTTCATGCAATCATGGTCATCAGTGTTTTTCATGTCTTTCACTTTTCTCTTTCTAATTTATATCGTTTAATTTGCTTAAGGCATATTAACAAAGCATGGTAACTACCACTTGTCATGAAGTTTAAAACTCTGTCTTTCATTGTTCAGTTGTGTGTTTGCATGTGTGCATCTATGTGAGAGAGACAGAGACAGAGACTTCCCTAGCAGTTTCTTATGTTCATTTTAAATTATTTATGTTATGATCTCCAAGTATCACTTGCCAGAATTTTGTCTCTGCAACCGTGATTTAAAAGGCTTAGTAAATGGAGGGGATGGCTCAGTAGATGCTAGATGATTGCGATTAATCTTTACAATAAGCCTATTAAGTATATACTAATACTATCTTTATTTTACAAGTGAGCAAAATGGGTTATAGAAAAGCCAGGTACTTTGTGTAAGATCAAAGTTAATAAAGACACTCAAATGAAGGACTATCTTCAATGACAGAGCTCAGTTTCTCGGCCACTATAATTGTTAAAATAAGAAATGAAAATGCAGTAAAATGTTTAGATTTTATGTCATGAGTCTCATTTCTTCTGTACAATCTTATATGCTGTTGTAAATTGAGATTATACTGACTGTCTTGTCCACCTAGTACACCTAATATTCTTCATCAAGTTTCCATTACCCCCTTTTGAAAGGGTGCTCCCTCTACCCACCACATCCAATTCTACCTCTTCCCCATCTTTGGTAAGAGAAGATAACAAATGAATAAAACCAAAGCAATCAGAATCTTTTTGTGGAATTTTTAAAAGTAGAACAAAGAGTAATTACTGATATCCATGTTTCCTGATGTTTGGAGGAAGCTAATCTATAGTTGAAGATAAACAAACCAAGCTGGCGGCAATGGAAATGGACAGAAAAGCATGACAGTGTCTTACATGTGATTCTAGCCAATATGCTAACATTTGGCAGAAATAATATCATGTGGCAGAAAATAAATTCTCGGTTGAGAGTTGGGTGACCTGGATTTGAATGTCAGTTCTTAAACCTTTTTAGTTTTGATCATCACTGTTTGATATCTTAAAATGATAATAGGAATTATAGAATTTCATAGTGTCTTCAGGGAAAGTTAAATTATATAACATTTAAAAGTTCCCAGCACATATTATAAAATCAATAAAATTATTATCTTCGCTTCATTTGAGTGAATACTGCTATTTGATAACAGGTTGAAGCACAGATCTATGTGAAGGAAAGATATGCTGAGATGGTAATTTTTTAAAAAGCGACAACAATTTGATGTCTTCTATGTTGACTGTTTTAGAAGTTGTGTGGTATAGTTGAGGATACTAAAAAATATCAGAAATCTATCCACTTTTTTGGCCAATTTTTTTTCAAATTTATATATGTTAAACCAATTAAGTGGTGTTCAGGCTCAGTAAAATATATGTTGAAGTTGGTAATAAGATGATCTGAACATATTAAGAAATACAAAGTTGCTGAATTTTTTGAAAAAAAAAAAAATATATATATATATTCATGGCTATTGGCCCAGATAAGGGACCAGGATGACTAGTGGGACTGAAGAATGAAGATGCATATGTGGCTTTCCTGATACCTCTTGTTATCAATTAGAAATGCCTTTTTTGCAAGAAAAAAGCATAAAAAGATTTTTTTTTTTTTTTTACTTACATCATAGGAAATCCAGAGGGGTGTTTCGATTCAAAAGATGTCACCAAGACCCAGTTTATCTCCAAAGTTTTCTAGCATATTGGCTTTATTCTCCTTCCCAGTAGCCCATAGTTCATCCTCTTAGCAGGGCCTTGCATTTGCATCTCACTGACTCTGATACGGTAATGTGCCCACACAGAGACAGTCACTATGACCAGAGGAATGTAATGCATTAATTAGGTCCAGGTCACCTTTTCACCCTGGACTAGTTAGGGAGTCACACAGAAAGCCCGTGTTCCAGAAGGAGAGGGTTTCACTAGGTAAGAAGATTATCAAATAATAAACAATCGGGATCCAAAATTGCCAAGTGTCCACTATCTCATTTGTTCCAAGAAGTGTCAATATTTATTATCAAAATCATATAATATCACTTTTGAGTCATTCGCTTTTAAAAGGATGTATCTATAATTATTATATGGAAAGTGAGGTGAATATGGAACATGTCTAAGTTTGTTGGTCCTTAACAAACATCTGTTGGTGGGATTTTGATTACCAATTAAAGACCATTTATTTAGTTCTTAGCATTCACTCTAGGTCAGTCTTTTCTTATTCATTTTTCAGTTAAAAGCATGTGGTAAAAATTCAGTTATTGGGTTGCAATTTTTTTCTTATTAATAAACTAGCTGTTTCCCAGGTAGGATTAAAGCCATTTTATCTGAAGTGCTTAAATCATGAATAACAGGGATCATCTAAGCAATACAATCAATCCAAATAGTTTTGGCATTGATATATGTATGGTACAATTGTTTAACTTTATAGATTTTGGTTTAGTTATAAAGGCTTTGAAGAAGAATAGGTGGAAAATGAAACAAATGACATAAGTCAACATGAGATATTAAAACTCTATTGTAACAATAGACTTGTCTTATGTTTTCCACATAACTAATAAACATTTTACATGTTCTGTGACCAGAGTGAGCAGTTAGGAAAGGAGAGTTACCATTCTGGAAGAGATTAGTTATATAATCTGCACAGCCAGGATAATTCTGGAGGTAGACTTAAGGAAATAAAAGATTTTGAGTAACCTGATTTTGCACACTTTACCGCAAGTTCTAATTGCATTTCTATTTATGAGTAAATTAAGTTTCCTTTTGAGTTGAGATAGCTTTTTTTTCCATTGCTGTTATTTCTAAGTATTTATTACTTACCAAATATTTAAAAGGATGACAGAGCTGTAATTTTCTCTTCTATTTGTGAAAGAATGCCAGACTTAATTTTTTCTGGGAGTTGCTCACACCTTTATTTATTTTCAAGCTGTTTTGATTTTTTTTCCAGAAATGTCCTGTTGCTTATTTTTGTTTTGTTGGTATGAATGATTTGGGGGGCTTGTTTTATCATTGTTGTAGCTATTTTTCCCCTTTATGTTCAGCGAAGAGAATTAACACAAGCAGACGAACTAACCCTTAAAAATATATCAGACTTCAAGCAAGTAAGAATTCTATTTTTTTTTCTCTAGAAAGGGTCTGTTCTCTTAGGCCACTGATTTATTACTTCGCCAGAGGCTTAATGATTAGGCCACTGAGTTGTGTGGGAGGTCTATGAAAATGCTGCAAGCTACTCACATGTCTGCAAAATGTGAAGTACATTGAAACAATCAAGCATCCATGTCAATGTATGTATGTGATGGATAACCAGCGATGTTCTTCTGAGGCAACAGCACTGTTCAAGAAGTGAACTAATGTAGACCCAAATTGGCCACTTGTTTTCTGGCAGTGGCAAGTCATTCAATTAATATAGGTCTCAGCTTTTCTATTTGGAAAATGAGAATAATAAACTATGCCTCATAGAGACATTATATACAATTGGAAACACAGTGAGACACTCTATATACTATAGAACAGAATTAGATTTCAACTAGTTTGCCCTTATTGTGATGTTTTCTAGAGATATTTTGGAAGGTAGAGTTGTTTTCTCACACTGGGCCTTCACAGAGTGGTATCACAGTACCTTGACATCAGTATGGCTGTGGATGTAGTCTTCAAGTTCAGAACAACATGAATTTGATTCTGCTACTCTAACCGTAACTTGCTAAAAGTTCAACATATAAAACTAGAGGCCAGTTCATGATTTATATAAAATATATATTTTCAGTGTTGAGTATACTTGTTTATCTCTGACATCCCCTGATTCATGTTTGAACTCTGTGAAGTCGAATAAGTGATAATAAAGTCACCCTAGTGAATGTGGAATAATAAGTTAGGTAGATGGAAAATTCTGAGATATAGTTTTTCCAGCCTGTGTTAAAAAACCCTTTTTACACAGTATCTCTTTCTCGTTTATACGAATGACCCCCAGAGACTTCTTTCACTTGGAGAATAATAAATGTGGACAAATTCTTACTCTGACTCGTTTTTATTAAGTCATCCTTAATCCAGTAGAATCCAGTAGAATAATCTTTTTTTAGGCATCATATAATACTATTGATTAATTTCAGTTTACTTACTTATAATCCCATTTCATACAATAAGTGATTCCAGAGAAGAATTTTCCTATATTCAGATCTGGCGCTTAGCCCAAAGTTAACTTCAGTTAACTAAAAGTCAAAGGAAAGACATTAAAATTTATATGAATTTATTCAAATGACCTGGGGATTCTCTCAGTCTTTGGGCTTCTCTTAGTATGGGGAGCATAGTCCAAAGTCATGCTGCCCAGTGTAATTACCTCTTTTTAAAACTGTCAAAATCTTGGGCCCACAAACTAAACATTCTGATTAATCCATATGGGTATTAATATTACTATTTTCATTTTACTAATTAGGTAACACCCAGGGAAGTTAGATTGATTAATTATAGAATGAGTTTTTTGGGGTTTTAGAATTTTCTTTCTCAGGTAAGATTTAAAAATAGGATTCATTCTGTTCTGAGATATTGTACATATAATCATTGCCAGGAGAAAGGAAGATGGATGGCATTTCATGACCTATGATTCTGCAACTGTTTAATTGACTAAATTCATAATTAAATGGAAATTTTGCTCTGACCACAGAAGAGGCTATCTAAATTACACGAGTAGGTGAAAGTGAATATAATCATTAAATTTCAAGTGCCAGTTCTTAGAGAGGGTCACACATTTAAAATAAATAGTAGTATGATATTTCCTACCATATCATCCCTAGGTATTCTGTAATAAGGACAATCTCTATTCTGTTATTAGGATAGGTAATACATATATATTTTTTAAAGATTTTATGTATTTGAGAGAGACTAAAAGTGAGAGAGATCACGGAGAGGGAGAAGCAGAGTCGGCGCTGAGCGGAGAGCCCAATGAAGGGTTAGAACCCAGGACCCTGGGATCATGACCTGAGCCGAAGGCAGACGCTTAACAGACTGAGCCACCCAGGCACCCCAATCACTTCTTAATATGTATTCTTCAAACTAGCCTTATGAGGTGCTCTAGTATTATTTTAAAAATACAGATAGCAAAATTAAAACCTGAGAGGTTAAATAGCTTTCCCAGAGTTAAAACACACATTTGCTGGGGGCTAGGGGGGCGCATAACACACCATAAAATGTAACGCAATCTTCTCTGACCATTGCACTGCAAGAATTATTTAACCTCCTACCTAGAGTTAGCCAAGCTGTGATGGTTGAAGGCAAAATTCTCCAGAAGACCACCCTTACTTCTAACACTTATGTACAAGTTTGGGGGGTTCCCAAGACCTACATTCGCTTTCTTAATTTATAATAAAGATGCACAGAACTTACTGAAAACTGTTATACCCACAGTTACAGTGTATTGTAGGGAAAGGCTTTAGATTAACATCAGGCAAGGGAATAGAATATAGAGTAGAGTCTAGGAGGATTCCTACTCTCACACTTCTGTTGTCGTCCCTTGTGAGATTGACCCCCTGGCAGCATCAGTGTGCAACAATAGAGTATTATCAACCAAGGAAGCTCACCTGAGCTTCAGTGTCCAGAATTTGTATTGTCTTCGTTACAAAGTCCTGATTGATTGCCCACATGGTTGAACTCAACCTCCAGGTCAACTGATACCACAAGACCCAAAACTCCACCCTAAATTACATAGTCTTCCTGGAGTGGCCAACCCCAGCCCTAAACTGATACTCCTATCAGGTATGGCATTGATTTCCTCCCAGAATACAAGGGCAAAGGCAAGACTTTCTTTGAAGAAGGCCAAATAATTCGTTGCTACATGCTTCCAAATGCTCCATACAGTCATTTATTTCCATTTATTTAGCCAAGAGCTATTCATTTAGTCACTAGTCTATGACAGACTCTGCTAGATGCTGAAAATCAGTAGATAAAAGAGTTAAGGTCCTTGCCCCAATAAAATTGTGTAAGAGTAAATATTAACATTTAATCACATAAATCATCATATAATTAACAACACTGATAAAATAGATGAAGGAAAATATAGTATTTTGTGACTGAAAAAGGTCAAGATCTAATATAGATGCAAGACTCAAGGAAACCCTTATTGAGAAAAGGACATAAGAAGTAATCAGCCTGCATTAGCTGAATCAAAATCAGACTTAGTCATGTTGACCACAGACTATTTTCAGATTATACTTAATACTTAACTTTTATATTTTTCTTAAAATAATAATAATAATGATTGTTTCTGGTTCATTCCTGAAACCAAGACTTATACAGCACATCAACAGCACATACTTAATATGTTATTTCATGCATATCATGTGAATTCTGTAAACAATCATATATTGAACAGCTATCATAATCACTATTCTAGGCATTGAGTAGATAACCACCAGTGAACAAAATATAACAAAATCTTGTTCCTAAGTAGCTGCAGTCTAGTGATTTAAATAACTGAGTTTAAACTCTGCAGGTACTTGTGGAACCGTAACTTAAAATGTTGGATACTGGATTAGACTGCTTATTTAATACCACAATCTGTGTGATTTAAGTAAGTCACTTAATTTCTCTATGCCTAGATTTCTTTATATGTAAAATGTGAATGATGAAAATTCTTATCTTTTACAGTTGTTGTAAAGACTGTAATTTCACAACTTAAGTAGAAACTTTGACTTGCACATAGAAAATGCTCAATAAATGTTGAGTTTTGTTATTTTTAGAGGAGAAACATGATTTGTTAGAAAAGCTATTGCAAAATGGATGAAGGGGAGTGAGAGAGACTGGTGTCCAGTTATGGAATGAATATGTCATAAGAATAAAAAGCACAGGATAAAAAAATAGTCAATGATACTATCATAGTGTTGTATGGTGACAAATGGTAGCTACAGTTGTGATAAGCATAATATGATGTTTAAACTTGTCCAGTCACTATGTTGTACCCCTGAAGCTAATATAACATTGTGTGTCAACTACACTCTATTTTTTTCTTAAAGAATCTATGCAAAAAAAAAAGAAAGAAAAACTATAGCATAAGTCAGTCCACTATTATTTAAATGTAGAATGCAGTTTGATGTAGTCTTTCAGTAGCTTATAGAACAGCTATGATACACTTCACGTTTCTTGTCCTCTGTTTCCTCATTGAAGTAATAGCTTATCACTAAAGTCTTTTCAGTGAATATCCAATTTTACATCTTTAAAATGTTCCATGATTTTTATGACGTTAGATGAGCTCCTAAAGGAAAGGTCATGCTTGTTTATACTAACTTTGAGGAAAACCTAGTGCAAAATAATGACTGTCTTATACTTGTTTTTATTATCTTTATTGAAAACTTAAAATTATTCCCTAGCCACAATTTCCATGTCTATTATAACAGAGTGAACTTCTGTGTCTAAGGTGGAAATCAACCAAGAGCACAGTCTCAGCTAATGAGTTCTCATGGAGAAAGACAATTCATTAAGGTGCTACCAGAAAGCTATACTTTGAAAAAAGCCTTGTGAAGTCAGCACCAGAAAACAGAGCTTGGCCGAAATTACTGGCCAGGTGCCCCACTGTTTTTTTGTCATTGCTTTTGTCCTTCCCTCATAGTAAAATTTGGGGGTAGTTGGTTGGCAGTTCCCTCTTGACAGGAGATGACTCAGAAAAAAAGACATCTACAAATTGCTTTCCTATAAAGATAAAGTAAAAGCTAACTTACTACTGTCCTACTGAATGTTATGCCTCACTTCAACAGATCAAGGTAGAGTTAAGTGATCAGAGAAATCAAATGCTAAGGAGATGTCAGGGAGACAGTAAGCAATTGCCCTATTGACTGCTACTGATTCCAATAAAATTAGTTCAGACCACTGACAGTTTTTGTGTGTGTGTGTGTGTGTGTGTGTGTGTGTGTGTGTGTGTTTTCCTTTCCTAAATTGTGAAAGGAGTTAAAACCCAAGCCAAATTTTAGATAGTCTGTGCAATCTAAAGCCTTGTGTTTACAAGAAAAATGATGAAATAGGGCACAAACAAAGCAAAGAAACAAAACAAATTTTCTCTTCTGGAAGCAAAAAAGTGAGCATTTTTAGAATTGCTGAAAATCTTAGAGATATACTAGTTTGAAATGAGATGGAACAGGAATTACATCCATGATAATTTAAGGCAACATCACCAAAGTAGGATGCCGGAAAATGCATCAGTAGAAATACATAGTAAACATTGATTATGAAACTAGAAGTTGTGAGAACCCTGGGAAAGAAATATAATTTGATATTAACACAATGTCATAATGTAAAAATATTGAACAAAGATCCTTAAAGGCAGATGCTATACTAATGAGGAATATTAATTAGCCATTTTGAAAAATATAAGATTACTGAAGCCAATAGAAAAGTGAGAAAAACACTTAAAAGGAATTTATTTTTAAAGATATTTTTTACATAAATAAGAAGTAAATAACATGGGGCGCCTGGGTGGCACAGCGGTTAAGCGTCTGCCTTCGGCTCAGGGCATGATCCCGGCGTTCAGGGATGGAGTCCCACATCAGGCTCCTCCGCTGTGAGCCTGCTTCTTCCTCTCCCACTCCCCCTGCTTGTGTTCCCTCTCTCGCTGGCTGTCTCTGTCTCTGTCGAATAAATAAATAAAATCTTAAAAAAAAAAAAGAAGTAAATAACAATATTTATTGGCCAAATTTATTTAACAAGTACACTTAATTTAAAAAATCATCTAAGAACAAAGAAAAATGATAAAAAATAAAGATCTTAGTTCATTATAAATTATATTTCTGGGAAATATCGCAATGCATCATCATTCTAGAAAATCAAATTTTGTTTTAGATTTCATAGCAACTTAGTTAATTTGTTTTATGATAAGCTCTATTATAAAATTAAGACATTCTGTTATGAGTCTGTTTAAAACCTTTTTGATTTTCCTTAAGGCAGACTATGTATGTTAATACTAATTCAGAGTAAATTTTTCATAACTCTTAAATGTTGGAATCAGAATTCTGTGATTATTTATTCTGTATTACATTCTTTTCTGTATATTCTCAAATCAATGATCAATCACAGAAACTCATTTTTTGTGTGTGTTTTCTCCCTTTTAAATCTAAATTAGAAAACCTAAAATTTCATGTTAAAAAATAATCATGTAGTGATTTTTGGTGTCAGTAATTTAAATTTATAAAAGTAATTGCCAGAATACCTTTTCATTTTTCTGAGCAACATAGTTTCAGTGTATGCGTGGTAACTATTCCCTGAACTCTTGTCAGTTCTCCAAAAGCTGTGCTGCAATCTACAGAAGATCTCTCATTCTTGCAACAACGCTTCTAGACAGGCATGGTTGCCCATATTTCACAGATAATCACAGGAATCAAGATCTCCAAGAGAACAAATGACTTGCCTAAAACCACATAATTATTGAGTGGTAAAGCCAGAGAACCCAAAGTGAAAAAGCTGTAAGATACCAGATGTATATTGTGATATATGAAATTTGAGTCACATCAGCCTACTTGCTATTTCTCTGAATAGTCATTCTTCCTGACTGCTGTGAATTAACACATTTCTTCTTTCCGGACATATTTCTTCATACCAGAAAGCTCCTCTTCTTCATCTGATATCTTCTCACCATTTAAAATCTGCATGAGAGATACCTTTAAAAAAATAGACTTTATTTTTTTAGAATACTGTGGTAGTATAGTTACCAGTGCGACTATCGATATATTAGTCATTTAATATATTAGTGATGTATCTAGAGATCTAATGATATATTATTGTTATTGAAGTCCATGGTTCATTAAGATACCTTAGTTATTACCCAATGTTCTTTATCTGTTCAGGATCCCACCCAGGATTCTGCACTGTGTTTAGTTGTCATGTCTACTTAGGTACCTCTTGACTGTGTGGCAGTTTCTCAGACTTTGATGACTTTGACAGTTTGAAGGAATACTGATCACATGTTTTGCAAGATGCCTTATTATTGGAATTTGCCTGATAATTTTCTCATGATAATTCTGGAGTTATAGGTTATTAGGAGGAAGACCACAGAGGGAAAGTGCCATTTTTATCACATTATATCAAAAGTCTATACTATCAACATGATTTATGAGTATTGATGTTAATTTTGATTATCTGGCTCTGCAGAAAAGTTATTGTTTTGATTTCCTTTGCATCCTGCACTCTTTGGAGTTAGATAGCTCTTCTCTTTATCCCCAAGAACCTTTATTATCATTTATTGGGGAGGTGGGCCATTATGCTGAACTACTATTGGACAGAGGAAGGACTGATTATCTCTATACCCTAAGCACCTATCACACAGTGCATTGTATAAGAAACATACAAGTAAATATTTGTTGAATAAAGAGATGTTTGGCAATAAATCAAAATTTTTAATTCAAGTAAGTTTTAATGAGCCAATATAGCAGAATGAACAGTATCTTGAAATAGATTTTGCCATAAATTTGAGATATAGCCTTCAATGTGACTTTAGTTTCCACATCTTTACAACAGTTAGAGAATATTGATTGAAAACAGACTATTAATATTTTTAAGCAGGGGATGATTTACAAAAAAAAAAAAAAAAAGAAAGAAAGAAAGAAAAGAAAAGAAAACAAACAACACATGAAAATTCAATATAAAACAGGAAAAATTGGGTAACTATTCATGTCAAAGTGGAAGTACATTTTCATAAAGATTAAAATTTCTAGAAAATTTTTATGAACTTATTCATAAAAGCCAAATACCTTAATATTGATCCTAGTCAACATGATTTCTTCTTAAAAAGTAAAATTACATCTGTGAAATGCACTCTGAGATGAGTTTTTCCTGTAGAGTAGAAATTTTCTCTAATGTTGCTCTCTGAGGCAAGAAATACCTCATCTAAATGTTGTATATAATCCTATTAGGAGAGTGTCTTGTTTTTTTGCATTTTTATTTTGATTCCAAAACTAACTTTGAAGGTTTTTTTTTTTTTTTTTCCTCTCAGAAATGAGAGTGGTAACATTGCCTTTGATATAAGAAGTCTTAAAGACAGAAATGGTTTACTTTATGGTCATGCATTGAGATAAATTTAGTTCGTTAGAGGTTTTTCTGTTTCACTTGGCTTGAAACATGGCATTTTTGCATTTGTTAGAAGGCAGGCTCATCATGAAGACAATATTTGGACTTATGTTTTTGTGGGCTTGGGAATTAATCACCTGCTACATAGTAAAAACTCTCTTTAACTTGCAGTCCTTATTCATTCCCAAAATGAAAATTAAAAAATCTCCATCTCATAAATCTTTTGTTTGCTTGTTTCTATTGGTCCACTGAACTTGTTTAATATTTGCAGGTCCAAATATTTCAAATTATATCTTAGAGTATGGACTGTACCCTAACTGAAACCAAATGAATTAGAACTGTTATCCATATAAAACTGCTTCCCCAGAATTGTACTTCACTGTTTGTCAAGGCTGTGGAATTTATTGTTATTCAATAGCCTCATACTCTATAATAAATACAGCACTGAATAAAGGCAAAAGACAATAGCCATTACTTATTACTAAAGTTATATTCTCCATAAACAACCCATTATTAAATTAATACTTGCCTCCTATCCAAAATATATATCAAAATGTGTATTTTTAATTAAAATATAAATAATACTAACATTTTTTGAGATTATTTTAGAATACTTGGTGGATGGTATTTTAGTTTTAAGTCTCATTCTGTTATAATTATCTAATTTGTTAGATCCTCCATATCTGTTTGAAATTTCCACCATGAAATAGAGCCATTGTTTTCTAAATACAAAAGAGATTTTCACCCAAGGTTATCTTTAGATACCCCTCCTTTTCTGTGTTCCTGTTGTGAAGCAGGAGGTAGAGCTGTATTAAATGTGAATGAGCAAAGACTGAAATCTTACCGAACTTGGCCTGTATTCTAACTCCTTAATTATGAGTTTAGAGAAAGAGTCCAGATTATTTAAACTCTCTGAGCCTCAATTACTTTCTCCATTAAATGGGGAAAAAAAATGAATTCCCCATATGGATTTGCACTGAAAGTTAAATGCAAATATTCATGGTTAAAAAGAGGATTTGGCATATTGATAGCACTTAGTAAGTAGCAAATATATAAAATAAGAGTAGGAAGAAATAAACAAGTGAACAAAAGCTCATATATTCATATTTTCTACAGACTCTACAGAGAACCCATGTTCCCATAGCCATATTACAGATTTATACTTTTTCTTTTTTTTTCAGCTTTTGTTTAAATTCCAGTCAATTAACATATGGTATAATACTAGTTTCAGTAGTAGAATTTTGTGATTCATCACTTACATACAACACCCAGTGCTCATCACAAGTGCCCTCCTTAATCCCTATCACCCATGTAACCCATCCCCCCATGTGCCTCCCCTCCAGCAACCTTAAGTTCATTCTCTATAGCTAACAGTCTGCTTTATGGTTTGCCTCTCTTTTTTCTCTCCCCATGTTCATGTTTCATTTCTTAAATTCACATACGAGTGAAATCATATGGTATTTTTTTTTCTCTGACTGACTTAGCATGATACGTTCTAGCTCTATCCCTGTTGTTTTAAATGGCAAGATTCTATTCTTTTTGATGACTGAGTAATATTCCATTGTATATTTATACCACAACTTCTTCTATGTTTCCTAAGCAGGGCCCTTTTCCTTTGCTAGTGTAATCAAATGTTTGAAACTGTGTGATGAATATATTCCTCAATATTAAAAATTAAATTCAAAAGTAAACTCAATGAGAGAATGTAATAAATGTAAATAATGATGAAAGCAACATTATATATTCCAGTACCATTTTGTAAATTATGTGACATTATTATGCATGCAGATATTTTTATGCATTTGAATTCTTCAAAAGATCTACAACTACTTATTTATCTCATTTTTATATTGCTTCAAAGTGTTATTATCAAAACATTCTCCAGACATAATAAAGTAAAAAAAAAAAAAAAAAGAAATAGAGAGAGAGAAGAAAGAAAGAAAGAAAGAAAGAAAGAAAGAAAGAAAGAAAGACACTTAATTTCCAAATTACATGTGCAAATACATAGGTTGCAAGTGATTTGGATCTCATGAAATTGAAGGCCATTTTTTTAGGGCCCTAAGGCTTAAAACTGCACCCACATGGATAACTAATCTGAGTCAAATGTGGTGAGGAAAGCCTTCCCTCTGTGAGGCAGGCCATAAAAGCAAAACCTCTTGTTCTTCTGTCCCAGTGAAATGAATTCTGCCAGAGCAGAAAAAAGGTGTAGATACATGATGCAAACATTTGAGGGTTGTGAGCATCTAATTAGTTAAAAGCAAGTATCCTAATTAGGTAAAATTAGAAAAAAAAATGTCCTAGACATATATTCAGATCATTGAATACAGTCAATTTTAGACAACATAGAGAACTCATAGGCTGCAACTTATAGTATCTTGATCACTAATATCTACATAATAAATACAAATAAAAGTTCATTCAGAAGTTACTGAGGTGGTTTTTCTCTTGGGTTTTCTTTCCTCACTCCACTCATTTGAAGTTTTGATGTATGGAAATAGATTTTCTCACTGCTACGTGGAAGAAAAAAATGATTTTTTCTATGACTACCCCAATATTTGACAATTAAGCCACATTTTCTAAGTGACCAAATGACTAAAGAAGAAATCAAAAGGAGAATTAGAAAATACTTTAAATATAAACAAAACAAAGCAAAAATAAAACAAAACAAAAAAATCATTTGATTGTAAGTAAAGTGATACTTAGGGGAAAACTCAAAGCTTTACATACTTTTATTAGAAACAAGGCAGTCTAAAATTAATTACCTAGATTCTCCTTTAAGTCTCTAGTTAAAGGATAGCAAAGTAAAATCCGAACAAGTAAAAGGAATGAATTTATAAATATAAGAATAGAAATCAAGGAAATGAAAACAAGCATTAGAGAATATTACAAAGCCAACAGATGGTTCTTTGAAAAGATCAATAAAATTAATAAACTCCAAACTAAACTAATGAAGACAAAAATAGAACATAAATTGTCAGCATCAGAAACAAAAGAGAGGTTATCATTAGAGATTAATAAACCTTTTTTGTTCAACGGAATTTGCCCTAACTATATGTAGCTACTTAAATTATAATTAATTAAAATGAAATAAAATTAAGTTCAATTTTTCTGTCACTCCAACCTCATTTCAAGTCCTCACTAGTCACACATGGCCAGTGGCTACCATATTGGGCCGTGCAAAAATAGAACATTTCCAGCATCACAAAAAGTTTTATTGAAAAATATTAATGTTTCCCATTGGAAGGAAAATAAGAGAATGCCACAAACAAGTGTGTATCAACAAATTCGACAACTCAGGAGAAAAGGACAAAATCCATGAATAACAAAATTTACCAAAACTAACACAGGATGAAGGAAAATCTGACTTGCAGGGTGCCTGGGTGGCTCAGCTGGTTGAGTGACCAATTCTCAATTTCGGCTCAGGTCATGACCTAAGGAATGTGAGATTGAGCCCCATTGGGCTCTGCGCTCAGCACAGTCTGTTTGTCCCTCTCCCTCTCCTCCTCCCCCCACTCACCCTCTTTCTCTCTCTCTTAAATTAATTAATTAATAAACTCTTTTAAAAAAAAGAAGAAAAGAAAATCTTAATCGTGATATATCTATTAGAGATGTTAAATCTGTCATCTCAAAACTTCTCACAAAGAAAACTAGGCCAAATTAATTATTTATTTTATCAAAACAACACAACCTTACACAAACTTTCAGAAATAGAGAAGGAAACACATTCTAACTCATTTTATGATCCCAATACCCAAACCTGGAAGAGACATTGAGAGAAAAATTACAGGCAAATTGTCCTTAAGAACATAGATGTAAAAATCCTTAAATATGTAACAAGGATAACACATTTTAATAACAAAGAGTTTATCCTAGAATAACAAGGTTGTTTTAACATGTGAAAAATCACACAGTATAGTTGTCTATAAACAAGATTTTTAAAAATGAAGTTTTCAAAGGTGCATTAAAACAATTTGACAAAATTAAACTCATGATGATAAATATCTCAAACTAGGAATATAACTTTGTCTTTCTATCAGTAACATCACAACAACTATTCAAAACCACCTAACTAATCCCTGCACATCCTATATGCTTTTCCAGTCTTTTTGTCACATTGCTAATGGACAAATCTTTCTAAAGTATTGCTTTATTCAAGTTATTATAAAGGTTTTTAGCGGTGCCTCTTTTCCTACATATCAGGTTATTATTGTTGACTAAAACCCAGTGCCTAATGGAGTTTATGGCTGCATTCCTTCATTTATTCATTCAAACAATTGAGTCTCTAAGCCTTGATTAATCCGTCTGTGTGCTAGCTCTTGCTTTTCTATTGCACGGCTGGAGAAAAAAAAAAAAGAAGTCTACAATGTGAAATCATACAAAATGCAATCATACACTTAGGACCACTCTCTATTTTTATTTCCCAACCTCAAAGAAATACTTCGATGTTTTCTGACTCAGCAATCACTTGTGTTCTCCAAAAAGGTTATTTCTAACCTCGTTCTTTGAAAATCGCTCACTGTGCTACCTCCTCAATTGTCAGCATATCACTGTCTACTCTGTACAAAAACAATAGGAGCCGAACAATGAAAGCTTCAATAATTTAGCGTTATCTAAACCAATAAAAATGTCTGCAATTATATCTATATTATTCTCTTTCTCTTCTGTGAGGAGAGGTGTCATTTCTTTGTGTCTTTCTTTGGCTATACTCTGTCACCTTGCTCATTTCCCCCAGATCTCTGATCTGTCGTGTCACTCTCCAAATTCTGCAATGATTCCTTAATACTCTTAAGATAAGTTCTAAATTTCTTAACATAGTTTACAAGCTTGTCTGGTTTCTTCTTTCCTCCCTCATAATCTATGTTTTTGTCAACCCAAACTTCCCTCAGTTTCCTGATTATGCTGTGTTCTTTCTCACTTTTGGAACTTCTTCAGTTCCTGTCTCAATTTAGATGTAATTTACTTCAGGAAATCTTCCAAAACACCAGTGATTTTTTTTTCCCCCACTGAACCTTGTATTTTTCCTATCATAACACATACCGTTTGTTATTGTAATTACTTATTTACTTGTCTTTATCCGTTGAGTCTGAAAATGCCATTAGTTCAGATACCTTCTGGATAAAGTGGAATAAATGAGCACCGAATGGTTAAAGAAGCCATGCGCTATGTTTGGCATCTGGATAAGGAGAGGAAAGGCAGAATCTCTGCTCTCAATGCCTTAACAGTCTAGTGAAGAAGACAGATAATTTAAACCAACAATGATAATATATTAAATACTATACTGTGGCATTTGGCCCAATTGCCTTTCAATTTTATTTCCAGCCACTTGGAAATAAACCTATCAGATATTTCTACTAATTATTACTTGAACATGTCTTATGCCTTTTTATTCCTATGTTTTGCTTATGACTTTGAATCTTTCCAGAAATTGCAAATACTTCAACAATCATAAAGAGCATTCAGGCAATTTTATCTGGACCAAAGTACTGTCTCCTTCCTCTGAATTCAGTAGCATTTCTAGTACCACTGTCCATTTGATAACTATGTAACAAGGCTTGCTTAATTATTTGTATGTATTATATCCTCTTTCAAATTTAGAATTCTTAGAAGACAGAGATATTATATAACTACATATATATATAAAATCCTTGAAAGACCCATCAAGGAATCAAAAAATATCTCGCTTATTGAAGTTTCATCGTAATCGATTTTCTAAAAATTTATGAGCTGTGCTATCACCCCTCTCTATTTTCATCCGAGTGAATCCTATGGATTCATTATCTTTTCTCCAGATTTGCTTTGAAAAATACAGATCCCATTCATCCTGAACAGTTGAAGACTAGTGTTTTATTTATAATATTGACTAGCTTTACATGTCGTAAGAATTGTGCAGGTAGTTTATACATATCCTGCCATTTAATCTTTCCAATAATCCCATGAGACAGGTACAATGATAGCTCTATTCTTCCTCTGAAAAAAAAAATATGGATCCGAATAGGTTCAACTACTTTTAAAAGATTATCCAACTAATAAGTAGAAGTCCTAGGAAAAGCTCCACTCTGGTTTCTAACTTCTTAACCACCACCATATTCTAGTAGTGGATAATGTGTGTTTGCATATCATCATGATGAGCAAGTATCACTAGATAATTCCATAGACTCAAGAAAATGGTACGGGTGCTAGGATATACCTTAAAAAAAGCCTACAAATGATAACAAGGTATATTTTTCAGAAAAGTAATTATTATTTACAAGAGGCAGAACATACATGGTACTTTGCTAACCTTATCTTAACTTTTTTTCCTGAAAAATATGTAGGCTAATATTCCTATGATCACTTCACAGATTAGAAACCTGAGAATTAGGTAAAGAGAACTCTTCAGTGTAGCTCATATAGCTAGCTAGTGAGTAGCATACTGTGGATGTGAACCAATCTATTTGTCATCAAAGATTATGCTTTTCCATACTATGCAGCACTGCTTTGTTAACCCCTTATTTCTGTGCTTCTCAGTTTAATATCTCTTTATCGTCGGGGTAGAGTACAAAATAGGAATGTGCACAGAGTTCTGTTATCTGAATTTACTGTTTGTGTTGTAGAGACCTGGTTTAACAGTATTTGGACTTTGTACTATTTGTAAAAGCTGCCTGAGGTACCATAATTTTATCAAACGTTAAAGACATTTTGTGAGTAAAAATATCAACATATTTTAATATTTTAATTAAGTATATGTAGTCAAGTGCATCCCTTCCTGGCATATCTATTTTATCTAGAATTGGTGAGTAGCCTGTTTACATTGAACTCATTTTATATTTTTACCCATGTCTACATTGTAACTCTTATCCAGAATCCTCAGATGCTTTTCCTGTAAAGTCTCTCTTCTATAATGTAGACAGAATTATGGGCCCAGGTGGATACCTAAAATCATTACATTTTTGTCACATTCTTTCTCATGTAATGGGTAAAACTAATAAAAGGAGGTACTAATGTAAGATAAAAGCCAGCTGCATTATTTCAACCCAGCAATTGAATTCTATCAATCAAGGTACCCTTTGCTGTCAGAAAAGAAAGCTGGAAGGTTCCGTATGGATGAAAATAAGGCTTAGGGTAAATTAAAGTAAAAAGCCTGATCTATAAAAGAAATATACTTCTAAAAATTTGGGAATATGAATCAGGAAAAGCAAACACCATTTGATAAGGCCTGTCTAGACATTGGTATATTGAATGCGAATATTGAATAATAAATTGAAATGAATAACATTATGATACGATCAGGTAAATTCATGAAAATATAAATCAGCAACAGAGAACAAAAATGCTATGGCACTATATTTTAGGGACTGAATACAAATATGGGCTGGATCTTTATTTGGCAAACTCTAATCAGCTGACCATTTCATAATGCCTACAGTGAAAATTATCATTCCTTTTCAGTCTAGTTTTATCATGAATTTTGGAAACTACCTTCATCATTTTGTATTCTTAATAAATTCACTTTTTTACTGTTACAAAGTATAACATGCTCATCATAAAAATTTAGATAATTTAGGAATGTACAAAAAGACAATACATTTTACGAGGTAGCAGTTATTCCTAGTGAGTCATTTTTAATATTTTGACTCTTGGGACTTTAAACAAGCTGATATCAAGCATTTTCTATTCTAAGTGAAATTATAATGAAAAATTATTTCTTTGGCTATGTACTCATTGTTTCTAGAAAGCGTTTTGTTTATTTGTTTATATTTAACATAATATATATATATATATATATATATATTCAACATAATATATGGCAGAGGGAAATATTAGTGACATAAAAAGGCCAGCTATTCAAAACCACAAGGTATGAGAGAATACAATTTTCATGTCATTTAGTCTGTGTCTCCCACATTTACATGAAACTGGCCAAATTGAAGCTGGGAAGTTTGCATTCATTTCATCACAGCCTAGTCCTCCTAGGGCTATGTGGTCACTTTGGGGAAAGGCAACGTAATTCAGGGCCTATGCACGTATAGGTCTTGGATTCACAATTTGGAAAAGTGACAAGAGGTGTTAAAAGGTAATGCTGATTCCCCATTTTTTCAATTCTAAAATTAACTATAGTCATGTTTTTCTTTCATCTGAAAGGATTTATACATGCTTACTTGGGTTTTTGATGCCAAACTCTGGAGGAGCCCACATCTGTTCTAGTGGAAGAGATAGGGACCCAAGGTCTGTGAGCTTGCATCCACAAAGGAAAAGTAAATTGCTAATAGAAAGTATAGCTTTCAATTGGTATAGTGTCTGGTTTGCCTTGAGACATTAACTTTACCTTCAATTTTTTTTTTTTTTGGTAAAAAGCAATGTATTCTATTATCCCTCCCCTCCAAAAATCAAAGCTACTCAAATCGTGGTACATGAATTATCAGCATGGGCCTCTTCTGGGAGGTTGTTAGAAATGCAGAATCTCAGGCATCACCCCTGAGATTGTTCTGAATCACAATCCACACTACATTTTAACAAGTTCCCTGGATAATTTGCTCTATATTAGGTTTACCCTAATAAACCAGGTCTCAAATTGTATTGCCTTCTTGAGGAAATCTTCAGGGATATCCCTGATTGTGTCCAGTGCCTTTAGAAATCCTCTCTTAGCACTAATTCCCTCTCATCTGTGGTTCTTACAACATAATTTTATATTTATCAGTCTATCATTTGATTGTTTCTCCTGTAGAATATCAGCCGAGGATGAAACTTGCTTTTGATCCTATTGGTATACCTGGCACAGTGTATTATCTTCAGTATTTAATAATTAATTAATTAATTAATTAAGCATGCCTGACAATTAATAAAAAATGTCTTTATTAGTACAATGTGTGGTTGATTCCAACTTAAAAAATAGCTTTCAGTTTAATTTGTTATCATTGTTATTATTATAAGCACCAACTCTTTTTTGAATGGCTAATATAAGAAAGCATTGTGGTGTAAGTTGAAGTTACACAAGAATATAACAAAATATCACCTTTGTGATTCAGGAGCTTACAGTCTCATGGAGTTGTCACAGTTTGCACATGGAAAGACAAATTATAACTCATAACTTGTATATATTAAGAGGCCAAGGGATGAACAATATCTTCATTGAGAGAACTGATTTTTCTAGGCTCTAAAACAAGCAATGAAATATTTTAGAAATTTACTATTTAAAATTATTTTTTTTATTTGAGTATAGTCATTAATTGCAGGTACACAACATACTGATTCAGCAACTCTAAACATTATGCTGTGATCACCACATGTGTGCCTACTATCTGTCACCATACATGCTATTATAATATTATTAAGTATACTCCCTATGGTGTGCCTTTTATGCCCATGACTTATTCGTTTCACAACTGGAAGCCAGTATCTCCCACTCCCCTTCACCCATTTTGCCCATCCCTGTACTCCCCTCCCTTCTGGCAGCTCTCATGTTGCTCTCTGTATGTATAGATCTGATTCTGTTTTTTGTTTATTAATTCATTTGTTTTGTTTTTTCAGTTTCACATGAGTGAAATCATATGATATTTGTCTTTCTCACCCTGATTTATTTCATTTAACATAATACTCTCTGGGTCCATTCATATTGTCACAAATGGCAAGATCTTCTCCTTTTTATGGCTACATAATATTCCATTATGTTTACGTATTCATCTGTTGAAAGACATTTTGGTTGTTTCCAAGGTTTTGGCCACTATAAATAATGCTGATATGAATGTTTATATACAAGTTTTTCAGTGTTCTACTTATCTAGGGTATATATATATATAGGAGTAAAATTGCTGGAACATATGGCAACTTGAGCATAATTTTTTGAGGAAATGCCAAACTGGTTTCCAAAATGGCTGGATCATTTACATTCCCACCAGAAATGTAATGATGGTCATTCCAATTCCCTACATCCTCCCCAACAGTTGTCATTGTCTATTTTTATGGTAATAACCATTCTTATAAGTATGACGTCTTTTCATTGTGTTTTGATTTGTATTGGCCTGATGAATACAGATCAATAACTATTTATGTATTTATTGGCCATTGTGTAACTTCTTCAGAGAGATGTGGATTCATATCCTTTCCCTATTTTTATATTGGGCTATTTTTATTGGTTATTTAGGTTATTTATATTGGGGTATTCAGTTTATTTTTGAATTATAAAAGTTATTTATAAGAATTATAAAAATTATGTGTTATTTATTGAAGTACAAATTTGTTACTGAGTTTTATTTGCAGCTGTTTCTCCCATTCTGTGGGTCATCTTTTCACTTTCTTAATGGTGTTCTTTGAAGCATACATTTTTTTAAAATTTTATTTTATTTTTTTTACGTTAAGCATGGCTTACCTGTTATTTTTTTCTTTTGTCACTTGTGCTTTTGATGCTATATCTAGCAAGGCTTTAAAGATTTACTCCTACATTTTCTTCTAAGAGTTTTATCATTTAAGCTCTTACATTTAGACCTATAATCCATTTTAAGTTAATTTTTGTATGTGGTATAAGACAGGAATCCAACTTCACTTTTTTTCTTGTTGCACATGAATTTCCAGTTGGCTTAGAGATATTTGCAGAAGAAAAATAAAACAAAAACAAAGAATGAAGAAAAAACTGTAACTTCTCCATTGAATTTCTTGGAACCTTATTAAAAATCTATTGAACATAGCTGTGAGAGTTTATTTCTGGACTCTCAGTTCTGTTCCATTGACCTACATGTCTATCTTCATGGCAGTACCACACTCTCTTGATTATTACAGCTTTGTAGTAAGTTTTGAAGTGGGGAAGTGTGATTTCTTCAACTTTGTCTTCCATTTTGAGATTTTTTTTTTCCTTGCTATCCTGGGTCCTTTGCTTTTCCATATGAATTTTAGATTAACTTGTCAATTTACGCAGAAGAGGAAAGTTACATTTTCCTAGGGATTTCTTTGAATCTGTAGAACAATTTAGAAAATATTGTCATCTTAACATTATTAAGTCTTCTAATCCATAAACATGGAATTCCTTTCTTTTGGTTAAATATTCTTTAATTGATATCAATGATATTTTTTATATTTTAGTGTATAAATCTTACACTTCTTTTGTTAAATGCATTCCTAAGCATTTTATTCTGTTTGGTGCTCTTTGCTAATTCTTCTTAATTTCACTTTTCATTTTCAGACTGTTCATTGCTAATGTATAGAAATACTATATGTTTCTATATATAAGATATATATAGTTCTATATATACATCTCTATCTATCCCTATCTATCTATCATCTATCTATCTATCTATCTATCTATCTATCTATCTATCTATCTATCTATCATCTATCTATCTATCTAGTCATTCTTCTGATTGTTTCATCTATTGTCATGTTAACCAGATATTCTGTTAGCTCAAATGTATTATGGAGCCCTTCGACTAAATTTTTTCATTTTGGCTATTTTTATTTTCAAATCAGGATTTTCCATTTGATTTATTGTAACAAATTCTGATTTTCTTTTTAATAAGCTACTGTCAGGGCTGCCTTTACTTTTTTTAAATGTTTTTACTGTGGTAACATACACTTGACATTAAATTTACTATTTTCACCACATTTTAGTGTCTAGTTCAGTGGCATTAAGTACATTCACATTGTGCAACCATCACTACCACCCATATTCTGAATTTTTCAACTCTCCAAACTTGAAATTCCATACAAATTTAACAGTAAATCACTATCTCCTTCCCCAGCCCCTGACAATTACCATCCTACTTTGTCTCTATGAATCCGACTACTCTAAGTACCTCATATAAGTGGAATTATACAATAGTAATCTTTTTGTGACTGGCGTATTACACTGAGCATTATATCTTTGAAGTTTATCCATGTTGGAACATGTGCCAGAATTTTCTTCCTTTCTAAAGCTGAATAATATTCCATTTTATGTATATATCACAATTTGTTTATCCATTCATCATCATGTAATGGCGATATACATTTAGGTTGTTTTTATCTTCTGATTATTTTGAAAGATACTACCATACACATGGGTGTACAAATAAGATGTTCAGATCTCTGCTTTCAATTATTTTGGGTATATACCCAGGAATAGAATTGCAGGATTGTATGGTAATTCTGTGTTTAACGTTCTAAGGAACCAACATACTGTTTTCCATAGTGATTGTACTATTTTACATTCCTACCAGTAATACGCAGGGTTCTAATTTCCACATCCTGACAACACTTGTTATTTTCTGTTAGCTAATTTTTTTTAAAGATTTTGTTTGCCTATTTGAGAGAGATAGGGGGAGAGAGGGCACAAGCAAGGGGAGGGGCAAAGGGAGAGAAAGAAGCAGAATCCCCACTGAGCACAGAGCCCAGTGCAAGGCTCCATCCCAGGACCCTAAGATCATGACCTGAGCCCAAGTCAAACGTTTAGTCTGCTACACCACCCAGGTGCTCCTGTTAGCTTATTTTTTTAATAACAGCCATTCTAATGGGTGTGAAGTGTATCTCATTGTGGTTTTGGTTTGCATTTCTCTAATAATTCGTGATTTGGACATGTTTTCATGTGGCTATTGGCAATTTATTTATTTTCTTTGGAGAAATGTCTATTTAAGTTCTTTACCCACTTTTTAATGGGGTTGTCTGATTTTTGTTGTTGAGTTGTAGAAGTCTTTATAAATTATGGATATTAAACCTTTATCAGGTATATAATTTTAAAGTATATTTCTATGTATTTTCTCTCATTCCATGGGTTGCTTTTCCACACTGATAGTCTCTTTTAGTGTACAAAAGTTCTTAATTTTGATGAAGTCCATTTATCTATTTTTCCTTTTGATACCTGTGCTATCACTATCATAGTCTCCTCTTCTTTAAGCAAAATGTTTTTTTAAGCTTTTTTTTTTTTTTAGTTTTTTTTTTTTTTTAGTTTTTTTACATATTTACAACAGTTGCTTTGAAATCTTTGTTTGCTTACTTTCACATCTGGGCCCTCTGAAAGGCAATTTCTTTTACTTGTTGTGTTTTGTTTTGTTTTGTTTTTTCCCCTTGTGTATGGGTCACAGGTCCCTGTTTCATTGCATGTCCAATAATATTTTGGTTGAAAACTGGGAATTTTAAATAATATATTTTAACATCTCAGGAGACTATTCTCTGTCCCTAACTGTAGTGGTTGGTGGGATGTGATTGTTTTGCATGTTTAATTTTTTATTATTACTTTGACTAATTCAGTGAAGTTTGTTTCCCACACAGCGTGCAGTCTCTGATGTCACTCCTCATAGGCTATAGCCCTGGTTATGTGCACAGATGACAGTGGCTTTCTAAGGGCACTCTTTGATTGTCTATTCTCCAGACACATTAAGCTGTGTGCCTCTGTTGGTATCACTCAGCAGTTAACACGCACTGATTTTACTGTTTAAAAAAAAATGCATTTTGGAATAAATTTCTCCACAGTTTTACTCAATAAAATTTCGTCCACTTTTCCAAAGTAGGCTTTGAACTTTGTTCCAACTCTAGAAAAGTTTTTCCTCTTAGCCATCCTTTCTCCCCAGTTCGAACTGACCTATGTTTTAGTTTGCGGCTCCCATGGAGCCATCATCTTTATCTTAATTAATCGCCACCAAAATCTCCATTGATTTTGACACCGCCTTTAGGCTTGAACTTCCCCATACACTGTTCCAAATAAAATCAGTCCCTTTGGGAAGAGTAACACAGCTCTTTGTTCTTCAATCCTGCCATTCATCTTGGGCAGAATCTCTGCCTCACTCTGGAGCAGAAGATGGGGACACTGCACCACTTTTCTCAGTTATAGCTCTGTTTACTAGTGACTTTCTAGGTGGGTGTGGTTGCCTTTGATTTTCTTAGTTTGGGACCTCTGCCTTGTGAATGATTTGGATGAAAACAGCTGTAGCCCAGAATTCTTCATCTGTTTACCTTTTGAGTGTATTACTCCTGTTTTTAATACTGTACCTACTGTTCTCCAGGTAAGAATTAGTCTAATTGAGTCTTTTCGGAGAATAAACCTCCAGTGTTCTGCTGCAAGGATGAGGAGGTTTAGCTTTTCCTTTCAACCAATCCTATTTACATCCCCACCCTATCTTATTTCCACTCCCACTTCTTTCGAGGCTATGAAATGCCTTCAATTGTTGAGCCTTTCCAGGATTTTGGTGTTGTATACATTTGGGTTTTGAGTCTGTTCTGAGGGCTTCCATGTTGTACAACTTGAGTTCCATTCATATGAAAGTTTATTTTAATAGTGCCCCCTGGAGTTGTGCAGTGCACAGTCTATGTGCTTAGACTGCAGCAGCCTTGATCATCATCCCTCTCATCTCCTTCAATCCTTGTCTTAGAAGATTTTACTACCTTAGTACCATAAAGGGCTAAGTTAGTGAACACTCATTTATTGGTTCTTTGCTTCTAAAGTTTTGTGGACATCATTTGTCTGTTTTAGTCTTCTTTCTTATTCTCTTTCTTCATGTGGACTTGTGCTTTTTTATCCTCATTTTATTGAGGATTTTGCAAAGTGTAGAGGTGAATAGAAGTGCTTAATTGCTGTGTTTAACATAGAGAGAACTTCTTGACGTGATGTCGCATTTTCCTTTGTTCATTCTCATAGTGTTGAACTTGTGTTCAACAGTCCCAAAGTTATTGGTGCCTCCTATGGTCTGGGAATAATAAGGATTTAAGAAGACAATGTTTGTCCCTTAAAGAGAAAAAACCTCTACCTTCACTTTCCAAATAGATTTAGTCACAAGTACTTCTTATCTACTAAATGTTCAGAAATTGCTAGAAGTTATGAATTCCCTGTACAAAAGATGTTTCTTTAGTCATGCTGCCTCACCTCTTCTAACCCAATTGCTACTACTACCTCCATCTTGTTATGTTTGTCTTACATAGGTGTGTAATACACATATAATTAATATGTATATTGTATTTTCACCATATATTCATTTTTTTACTCTTCTACCTCTAGACATGAAAAATCCCATTACTAGATATCTGCATTTTCTACTTGGTAATTGTATTTTTCTCTGGCCCTTGTGGTAAATTTGCTTATTTTTTCCCCTCAAGCATAGTTTCCCATGGTTGCAATTAAATATATTGAACCAGGAAAAGACCTGATATTGGTTAGCTTATTATTAATAAATCTAGCATGCCATCCTTACTGTAAAATCAAATGCAAAACACTAAAACAAGGTGTATAAACCACAGAACAGTTTGGCTTCACCAATCCAATGCACCTAGCACACTCTCAGCTTTCTCTCCCTTCTCTCTCCCTATACTGGTCCAAATCTCACCATTTATATGATACTCTACAAATTATAAAGCTTGTTTACACTCACTGTGTCTTTTAATATTCATAAAATCTTATCCAAACATTTTCTAGGTTGGAAGCTTAAGGCTCAGAAAGGTTAAGAATCTAGTCAATAGTTAAATAGATGGTAAGAGATACCACAAATAGATCTATGTTTTCCACCTTTTAGACTATAGTGAATTTCAAGATAATATGTGTCTCCCATCTCTTCTTCTATATAATAAAAAGCAGAAGTGAAAATTACTGGATTTTATTGGTGGAGATGTTGTTGATGATTATAATGTCAATAATATAACTGCCAACTTCTAATGGGTATTTACAATGTGTCAGACACTAAGGGCTTCTATTGAATCACTGTGTTTAAAACACACACTTCCCTATGAAGTTAGTGATGTCATTATCCTCACATTGCTCTAAGAAGAAAACCCCACACAAGCGTGTATTATCTTCTCATATCCTCTTATAGATGAAACTGAGGTAAACTTTTTTTTTTTGCTGTCCAAATCCTTCAAATTATAGGTTATTTAGCAGATTTTGTCAGTGAATATGGAAACCAAGTCTGCCTTTTCATAACATAAAATAAATTAATCTCTTCTCATTTGATTGTGCCTTGGTAACTAGATTTTAATTTTCTATTTAATAAAAATTTCAAAAGTTTCGCATATTGAATTTTGGAATGCTGAATGCCATTTATAGTAAAGGGTTTCAAAAGAAATCAGAACCCAAAGTTGCTAAATTGTTAGAAATGGTGTTATTTGAAGATCCAAAATAAACAGGTCTTTATTCTGTGTTAGCTAATGAGTTGAGATAGTTGGAACTCCTTTGCTGAGTAAACCGTTGGTTTGCAACATGATATAAAATGGAAAAATATCTTAGGTTGGTACAGTACACTCTCAAGTTGTTGTTGTTACTTTGGTTTAGCTTTTGTTTATACATTTCAAAGCATATGTTTATACATTTCAAAGCATATCTCAAAGTTGTATTCCTGGTGTAGATGGAGAAATATATGAGAAAACAGCATGAAAAGCAAGAGTAGTAAAATCCCTTTCCTAGACAGTAAATAAGAGAATAAAAGAATATGTGTGCAGAGAAGACATGCACTCTTAATCTTCTGAGGTAGAAGTAATACAGATCAGGTCCACTCATGTTCCAGTGAGAATTATTTATAAGGCCCTAACCAGGTGAAAGGAGAGCAAAGGTTACTCTGGCTGAGTAACCACTTCTTAGAAACATCTCAGCAGTATAGAGGGAAGAGTAAAAAAATATATATTTTATATAAATATTTATAAATAATATATATTATATATTAAACTTTTATATATAAATTAATTTAAAATATATTTTTAAATTAATTTATTTATTATATTTTTAAATTAATTTATTTATTTTAGAGAGAGAGAGAGTATGTGAGAGGAGGGGGAGGAGTAAAAGGAGAAAGAATTGTTTTCTTTCTCTCTTTCAAGCAGACCCCCATGCCAAACATGGAACCCAATGCCAGGCTTGATCCCATGACCCAGTGACCATGACCTGAGCTGAAAGCAAGAGTGTAAGGCTCAACTGTCTGAGCCACCCAGGCATCCTATGAAAATACTTATTAAACACATAGCTATGTTCATCATATAAACTAGGTGTATTTCAGCAAGCAATTGTCTCATTAAGTTACTAATTATCCATAAATGAAATAATGTACAACTACCAAAAAGGATGTTGAGTGCACATGTACACACACACGAACATTATTAAAAAGAAAAAAAAATATGTAAGCTGTTATAAACCCCAGATTCAATTCAGAGAATATTTTCTCAAACCACGTGATTAGCCTACAGCTTCCACCTAATAATAATACACCTAAATTATAGAGAATTTTGCTTTTCCTTGTTGAAAGAGTAGTAAATCCTTATGCAATATTAATATGCAAAATTAAAATTATGAAATGACAGTTTTTTCATGTCCATTTATTAAATAGGATGTACATATATATGTACACATATATGTACATATTCCTTCTCAAAACTCAATAAGAAAACAACCTAATAAAAAGTGGGTAAGGTTTAAACAGACACATCACCAAAAATATATGAAAAATACGTGAATATATAAAATATATATGAAAAGATGTTCATTATCATTAGTCATTAGGAAAAGCAGACTAAAAGCACAATAAGGTACCATTACATACCAAATAAAGTGACTAAAAATTAAAATTAAAAGCTGATGATAACTAGTATTGGGCAGAAGGCCAAGCAGCTGGATGATTCATATATTGATAGTGGAAATGCAAAGTGGAACAGCTACTTGGGAAAATAATTTCATAGTTTCTTATAAACATCATTTTACCATATAAACCAGCAATCTCAGATTTACTCAAATGAAATGATAACCTGTATTTACCTGAAATTGTATGTGAATGTTTATAGCAACTTTATTCAACTCTAGAAGTGACTTAAATATCTGTCACTTATGAAATGGGTAAATAAACTGAGATACACTCATATAATGGAATACTATTCAGCAATAAAAAGGAGGGAACTACTGATAAGGTACTATGGCTGAGTCTCAAATACATTATGCTAACTAAAGATGCTACAGGCTGGATGATTCCATTTATATGACATGCTGGAAAAGGCAGAACTATTGAGATGTAAAAAGACCAGTGATTGCCAAATCTGGCAGTGGGGAAATGAATTGGCTATAGAAGGGCAGAGGAAAATATCTTGGGATAAGGGTCCTGTTCTGTATCTTGATGGTGCTGTTGGTGTTATTGGAAAAACTGGATGTGTTTTTCAAAACTCACAGAACTGTACATAAAAAGAATGAATTTTACTGTAAGTAAATTTATACCATGACAACAAAAATAGAACTAAAAATAATATCTAAAAAAATGTGCCTTAATGTTGTATCTTTATATATAAGAACACCCTGAAAATTTGAAGCCAGGACTATAGTTTAGCGCTAAGCAAAGAATTCTGAAGAAATCCACATTAGTAGTCATAAGCAGCAGCCTAATCTCTGCAAGCCAGCTCACACTGCATTTTACTAGGCCAAGGAAACAGGGGTGAGAGGATGAATGATGTGACACAAATTATCACCATTCTAAATATGTCAAGCATACGTCCTGCTGACAAGAGGTTCTATCTGGCATGGTAAGTAGCTGCATCAGCTTTTCAATCTCCAACTATAAAAAGTGACTGAAATACTTTTTTAATGTACTACGTAAGGAAATGATTTTTTTCCCCTTAGAACTATGATTATAGTTGTTGGTTAAAAGGCATTTTTGTATAAGCCAAATTCAAGGAGTGATTTGATTACAAAAATTGAGAATTAAACATTATCTCATTTTATAAAATAATGTCTCCAATAACTTATGTATTTAGAAAGTGCCTATATTTTTTGGTATTTCCAAAGAATTAATAAAAGTTCTAATTTCCTCTCAGGGAGAAACATGTAACCGGGAAGGACATGAATAGAGTAGCACAGTTGTGTTCTCACTGTCCTGCTAAGTCCAGTACATCAATGTGAATTGTGATAAATGTGAATTGTTCCATTATAGGTGATAAAGGCAGCCAGCATAATGCTACTGATGACCATGGATTGAGCCAATGGCTACATATATTAGACTGAAAACAGTGGTTCTCTGGCTTAGGAATACTTACATAAACTAAACTAATGAAGGGGGAACCTCCTAAGAGTAGTAACTTGTAATTTTTGAAATCTGGTTATCCACTTCAAATTGCCTTTTCTACTGTCCTGTATTTACTCTGAGGCGGGTTAGCAAAATTTATCTGTATGTTTTCTAAATCATAAACCAGCATACGTTTGTGGAAATGTGTTCTAAATCCCAATGCTGTTAAAAAATCCTAACAACTCCTTAAGACTATGCAGATTAGCATAAGTATTTGGTAAAAATGTCTCATTTGATTTATTAATTGGTCATATTTTATAGAAACCAGTTAGCCAGTATAGAAAAATTTTCATTTCCAACGGTTAGTATTTCCCTGTTGGCGATTTTTCATTCAGGAAAAGATTTTAGGAGAATTTACCAAAAAAATAAAAGTACCTCCATGAAAAGTTATTGAACAATGCACAAGTGATTTGGGGGCAAAATTAGAACTATGTCATGTAACACCCAAAATTGAAGGTATGAAAGAGAAAATCTTTCTATTATAAAAGGAAACATACCTCCAAATTACTTGAAACTTATATAAATTATGGCAAGAATACTGACAGTAGATATAAATTAAATGGTAACATGATAATAAAAAATAAGAATACAAAGAATTACATGTGTCAGGCAATATTTTAAGAACTTTGCATGATTTACCTCATTTAAGCCTCACAATAACCCTATGAGGTAGTTTCTATTATTTATCCCCATTTTAGAGATAAGGAAAAGTACATATAAAGAGCTTAAATCATCTGCGCATCACCGTAATATCATGTAAAAACAACCCTGGCACCTCAGGGGTTGAATGCAACAAAAAATCCAAATTTTCACTCATATCAACATCCAAAAGGGTCATCAATGGATGCTTACGATTTCAGGCCCCCTCCAGTTTAGGCCTGTTGTCACAAGGCTCTGTGAGTCTTCTGCTGACTTCTTTTCATCCAGAGGGCTGACAAATGAGTGAAGACAGAGTAGGAGATCATCGTCAGAATGCTTTAGAGCCCAGGTCAGAAAGTAACACTCACTAATTTTGCATATATTGCATTATCTAGAAGCCAGATATATGGCTTCAACCTAATGCAAGTCAACTGGGAAAATTAATCTTTTTATTTGCTCAGGAAGAGGAAACAGGATTGGTGACCATTAGTTTTTTGCCACACTCACATAGTCTGAAATTAGTAAAACCAGGTTTGGAGCTTAGGTACTCTAGCTCCAGTGCTTAAGGCCTTAACTCTACTATGACTCAGGAAAAAGAAACAAAGTGGTGAAAGAGATAGGAGATTTAGTATGAAATAATTTTCTATCCTTCTAGAATCCCTGTTGCTATTTATTAGTAATACAAATCTAGAAATATATTTCTTGAATCTATTTCTAAGTTAAAGAATGGCTTAGAAGCTTAGTGCCTCAAAGTTACCCATTGCTTGTAAGCTGTTCACTTGCATTTGATTTTTATAATCTCCTATACAACTTTGAAAAAAAGCATAAGAAAGATTCTTTAAATACCACAGAATGGAGTGGATCTGTGTTAGGAGAGTCCCCATCAGTTGAATTAGATTTGATTCCTGAAATAATAGCTTCTCTCCTTTCATTAAAAAAGACACTTTTCTTTTATGATAACACTGAGAAATATAGATCAAATACCATATTACATTTCTGGATTCAGGGGCGCCTGGGTGGCTCAGTCTGTTAAGTGTCTGCTTTCCGCTCAGGTCATGATCCCAGGGTCCTGGGATCAAGTCCTGCATCAGGCTCCTTGCTCAGCAGGGAGCTTGCTTCTCCCTCTGCCTGCCACTCTGCCTGCTTGTGCTCTCTCTCTCTCTCTCATTCTGTCAAATAAATAAAATCTTAAAAAAAAAAGTCTGGATTCAGACTTGCGTATTTCATTACCTTAGATGCTAGTGGTCTTCCTACTTCAATCTAAGATCCAAACCAGTGATAATGTTACATGAACCAATGAGCATGCATCATGTAAAGCACTCTATGAAGACTGATAATTCAAGTACAGAATTTCGCTTCTACCCAAATAAGCTTTCTAACAAAATTAATCTGATGCATTTTTAATTATCTACATAAGCATAATAGTGTTGCATGTAATTAAGCATAAATGGTAAGCAGCTCAAATAGAAAACATTGCAGTAATTAGTATTGGTTTCCCAGAGTTAAGCCAAATTTTAAATTTTGTTTTTCATGTTGTTAGTTCTTCATAATTCTTCACGATCTGTTAGAAGAATCACTATTTACCATTTCACCTGATATCGTGCTTTCAGTCTCTTTGAACATACACACGAGTTCTCATTTGATGAACCACAAACTGAGTAGCCCTTGTCTCTCTTGCTATTTTCAACCGCTAGACCCCACCTAACACTCAAAACCATGTATGAGGTCCAGTCTTTCATACCCAGTTTTTCCCCATTTTCTGTCATTTTTCCTTAATTCTTCCCATCACTATCCCCATATTGGTAACTATTTTCAGTAGGCATATTCCAGATATTTCAAGATCTCAAGAGAGAGCAAAAATATGAAACGAAGGGTCTGTGGATTTTGTACTTTGACTTGAGAGGGAAAACAAGGAATTGGGCTATAGAAATCATATGGAGAAAAATAATACATTTAAGGTACTGAGCTAACATGCCTGCCTTAAGGTTCAGACTAAATAAATTAGGTAAAACCCCTACTTTTATTCTCTTTATCTCATAATGTATTTAATTATTTTCTATGAGAAACCTTTCCTATTTCCACTTTCTGTTCCAACCCCTTACTACTACATTTATCTCTATCCTCTCTGTTCCATTGAAACCTTTTTTAAAGGTCTTAATTGATCCTATTAGAAAATGCAATGCATTTTTTAGGCTTCATCCAAGAATATTTCCTAAGGATTTAACATCTATTGTTCTACTTAACTTCCATAAACTCTTCTTCCTCTTTAGATTTTTTGAAGCTTTTCAGCTTCTCCCACCTAAATATTTGATTCCTTCTCCATTTTCTTTAGTTGACAGTTCCTCTTCTGCTTGCCTTTCACATGTAAAAGTTCCCTGGGGCTTATTTGTATTATAGATATTCCTTATAAGGGATGATTCTTTTCTTTTCAGGCTTTAATTACCTACTTTACGTCTGTGACTTCCAAAGCTACATCTCCAGTCCAGACTTCTCTTCTTAGACTCAAATTCTCAACTTTCTCCTGGCCATTCTTGTCAACATTTGAAACTAAACAGTCAAAGGGAAACTTAGTATTTTCCCCCAAACTTCTAGTTCTCCTGTTATTCTTAATTCATTTTATTGGTACTATTAACTTACTGTCATTATGCTTTCACCAAGTGTTTGTCCATCCATTCATGTAAATCTTCATAGTCTTAACTTCTGCCTTTGCCATGTCTAGTTTTTTCGATAGCTTTGCTTCCTTCACGTAATTTCACTCATCTTTCTCCCTGCTATTAGGTACTAATGAACACTTCTGTCCTCAATTACTAGCAATGACTCTCATTATCAAAACAGAAAAGTCTTCTTAATCTAAGAATTAATCCACTTTGACTTGGCCCCAAACAACAATTCCAGCACCATTTCCTGCCACATCAAACACTGTGGCTTAGCCACACATAGTTATTTATCATTGCATGTATTTCTTGTGCTTTCCTGTCTTTTAATCTATTTTCTCATATTGTCTTCTTTATCTGGAATGCACTTTCATAAGTTTTGTGTACTGAACTCTTCTTATCTTCTAAATTTTAGCTTAAACTTAACTTTTTTCACATCTATTTTCCATATTATCTATTCTTGTTTTCAGTCTCTGGAAGACTCCTTCTCTTTCCAGCTCATATCACTTGTATTTTTATTTAGCATATGTATTTTCCTACTTCGTTTGCATTGTTATCCTTCCCACCTAACCCCACCCACTTTCACACTCATGTTGTTAATTCCTTAATTTGTCTAAAATAATTTTGCATGTGTAGAACCCCAGCAGAGTGCTTAGCATTGACTAGGTGCTCAATCAACGTTGAACTAAAGTAGCATATATATTCAAGGCAATTTTGGACTGATTCCACCATAATCAAACAAGATATGACAACTCAATTACCTAATTTAAAGATGTAAATGAACTAACTTTAGGACCTAGTTTAATTTAATGGACTAGAAATGACACCTGAGAGTGTTAATCTTCATCGTAGAATTAAGCTATTTCGTTGATTCATTTGTCCTATAAAAATTATAAAACACTTTATCTATAGCACACTACTAAACCTAGAATGATAAATAAAAATAAAAATAAAATACACCATCACCATATTGTACATTGGGAATAGGAGGCATTATTAAAAACAGGCTCTGTAGGCAGACTGACCTTGTTTTGAATGACAGTTCTGTCATATATATTTGCTGTATAATCTTGGGATAATTATTAACCATCAGTTCCCTCCTCTGTAAAATGTAAGTTACAATAATATCTGCAAGTTTGACTGTTATGAGGTTTCAAAGAGATTGCATGTTTAAAGAACTTGATGTATGTTAGGTTTATAATTTGTAGCTATAGATACTAGTGAGGGAAACTAAAATGTAAATAGGTACCATAATGCAAAGCAAAAATGTCATAATTTCCAAGGAACCATTTATTCTGTATTTTTTATTGATAATGTATTTTTACAGACCAAGTTATCACTCTTTGTACATTACACAAATATTAACATTGTATTAGAATATAATTAACGATGAGCCAAAATACAAGCTTACAGATCAGATATAGTTGATCTGCATATTGGTTGAATTTATGTCAAGGAAACAGAAATTGTTCTGGGTATTTCAAGGAGAAAGAAATTTAATAAAAAGTATTGATTGTAATCAGAGCAGTGAAAACAAGTTATGGTACTGGCAGTTATGTTCCAGTGAAAGGCGACGCCATGATACTTGAGTATCCACAAGAGTGTGGAGCTCTGGAAGCAACACAATGCATGTGTATCAGAAAGTAAGTAACTGTCAAATACTGCTGATAGGTCAAGTAAGATGAGGACTGAAAAAAGGTCACAGCACTTACCAACATCAAAGGCATTTATGTAAGCAGTTTCTGTGGAGCAATGGAAGTGAAAGCTTGATGGAGTGGGTTTAATATAGAAACAGAGAAGAAAAGCAAGGGTATGGATTATTTTTGTAAATTGTGTTATTAAGAGGAACAGAGAAATTGGGCGAAGATGACTAGTAGAGGAAGTGAGGTCAAGGTTCTTTGTTTTTAAGTTGGGGAAAAGTGAGAGCATGTTTGATGCTGAAAACAAGCTAATATGGGGTCAGAAAACTTTCTGTATGGGGCTGTAGTAAATACTTTAGGCTTTGTGGGTCATAGGTCCCTGAGGCAACCAGTCACCTATGCCTTTGTAGTGTAAAAGCAGCCATAGGCAATATGTAAACAAATACGCATGACTATATTCCAAAAATTTTTAATTGTCAAAAAGAGATGGGCTCTTGGGGCGCGGGGGTGGCTCAGTAGGTTATGCGGCTACCTTTGGCTCAGGCCATGATCTCAGGGTCCTGGGGTCGAGCGCTGCGTCTGGCTCCCTGCTCAGGGAGAGTCTGCTTCTCCTCTCCCTCTGTCTTTCTCCCCAGCTTGTGCACACTCTCTCTCTCTTTCTCTCTCAAATAAATAAATAAAATATTTTTTTTAAAGAGAGATGGGCTCTTGTTTTATCTAATATAAATTATTTTAAAAATGATAATGAGTGGAAGCAGAGAATAGCTGAAGTGATATCCTTGAATAGATGAGAGAGGATGGGATTTGTGTACAGGGAATGGAGTTAGGCTTTGATTATGAATTCAACCAAGTTTGAAAAGCAAAGACAAGAATACGCAGAAGTAGGTAAATGTGAAGCATAAATCTATGGAAAATCTCTTTGCTTCGGTTATCTCACAAAAAGTAGGGAGCAAGATCATAATATGTGAGTTACCATTAGGAAGAAGATTTGGGGTTTTAAGAAGGGAAAATGAATGAAATAATTGCATGAGAGTTGAAAAATAATTGGGCTAAGAAAATACTTTAGATAGCAAAATAGCAAATTTTCCATTTGGAATGTTCTGGCTGTTCTTTTCGACATTGGACCATTCATATACTTTTATCAGAATTTATTTTTTTTCTGAGGCACCAACTAAACTTGTAGCATTATCAATATATTTTGAATCATTTAACTTTAATCTTCAAAACCCTTATTTGTCTCCCCAGGGGAAAAAGAGATTGTTGCAACCCATTAATACCTCTATTTTCAGACAGCAAAATCAGTCAAACATTTTATCCATATATTTTTCTAGTTTAGCAAATCTTATTCCTGTTGGAAATTATTTGTGCAATGAATATGCTTCTGTCACTTCATCTCTGTTTCATCCATTTATCATATTGAATTCTAATCTACTCTGAGGGTTTGCTAACTTTTGCTTCAATGATGTATTTGCTCTGAAAGAGTTCAGATATAATGAAATGTATTATGTCCAGTATTTGTCTAATATTTTGTCACCAGTGAAAGATAAATTATTGAAATGGAATATATTCACATTGATTGTTATGAAGGTTACACATGGATTATAAATCAAAACAAATCCTTAAAAGATAGAAAATCAATTGATATGTCAGATAAGAAATGCATAAATGTTGAAATCAACCACTGAGTTGACATTTTTCCTCTTGAAATAATTTAATTTACCAGAATTTGAAAAGATTTGTGACTTTGAACGTACATAATAAGCTAAAAGTGAAAGACCGAACCTCTGAAATTTTGTTAACAATACTTCAAACAAATACAAGCCAACATATTTTAGAGGGAATAGATATTTGTTTTCTCAGCCAATTGCAGAAATTGTCAAGGAGCCCAATCAGAACTATATTATTGTGGTTATGCCCTGAGTAAATATTAGCAATATTTAAATTTAAATAGGATGCAAGTGTGCACAGTTATATTGACATAGTGTCTTTGTTTTTCTTCTCCAGAACTGTTACCCTATTGCCAGCAGTTGAATTGTCAGTATAAATGTGCAATGGTCAGAAACAGTACAAGATGTTACTGTGAGGATGGATTTGAAGTAAAAGAAGACGGAAGAAGCTGTAGAGGTAAGTATGACCTGTGAGTTTATTCATTTCTTTTTTTTTTTACAAAAGCTTAGTTAACAGAAATTAATAAAGTATCTTTGAGCACCTACCATGTGCTTCACACAGTGTTTATGCTAACATTTTTTTGTTTCTTGAGATTTAAAAGATGATACTCCAACATAAATCATACACATTAAGTAGCAGATACGCATTTTTACCGATCAGTTTTTAATTCATATTTCCATAATGTCAAATACGGGAAATGTCAACAATGGGAAGTGGTTTGGGTTAACCATGAAAACATCGGATTTTACAGTTTTAACTTCCTAGATGTTTTCTGCCAGTGATACAGCTGCACTGTAGTAGACATTTGTTATTAACTAAGTTGGGTTAATAATATCATGCAACGTTCTTTACAAGTTTTCCATTTTTTTTGCATTGGTAATTCTGGCAGTTGGCATTTTATCAATAGCAATAATGAACATAAACGTATTTATGTGTATTTTTAATGTCTTAATTCTTGCTTCTGTGAATGCTCCACGGCACGTTTACTCTCTGAAATGACTCCGCTCTGCCATACTGAACAATTCTAGGTTACTTCTCCATTCTATTAACTTCTATCATATATATGTTAGTGTATGTATATAAATCTGATATATCCGTAATACAAATAATACATTATTTTATATAGTATTTAGAATTTATATAGAGAAAACATAAAATATAGAATCTATATATAAAATCAAAGAATATTTGCATTGCTACAGCCACTAATAAACAGACTGTTTTACAAAGAAATTGGTGCTATGCCAATTGCTTTAAACCCTCGCTTTAATATTACTACTTTTACCTAGAAACAGAATCTTAAAGTTGAAAGAGTCCTCAGAGAGAATATTGTTCAAAATTCTAATGACAGAGGTGAGAAAAGCTAGATCCTGAGAAATTAAGTGACTGACTTAAGTCCTACACATCTTCTTAGTAATAGACTTGGGACTAAAGCTCCGGTCTGCAGAGTCCACTTATTCCTGTCTTGTAGAGGTTCATTGCTTTTTAATGTACATCTGGGGCTTGAATTTTTCATTTGTTGTTTGTTTGTTTTCTGCATAATACAAATATTATAGAAACATTTGTTATTAAATATTTGTTAGACTCAGAGGCCATTTAGTCTGACAATAGGTGGACCAAACGGGTATATTTATTTGACTCACACCAATTTTAAACCAACATTTAAAAATCAGAATATTTCACACCAAAGTTCAGACTATCTGAAAAAAAAAATCAGAATATCTTGCAACATTTGACACCTTATAAACACCAAAGTCAGCCATATATGAATAGTACTTCTGCATGCATGCAATTTCCAGTTCAAAAGAGCTTTTTTCATTCACACGGGGAGGCTAATATACCAATCAGCATCCTTACCCTTTTGCTACCCTTACCCTGAGTCCTATAGGAGTCAGGATTTTTAGCTCCTTTTGCATGGATCTCTTTCTCCCCAGTCTCCTAATTAAATCCATAAAAATACCCATAATCAATATCTTCTTTTGAACATTAATAAGGAATTACACATCAATTAGTCCTGGAGGTCACCACTGAAAGAGGAGCTCTTTTCACTTTCTCTGCGCCGCTGGATGGCCAGATCTGAGCGTCATTTATGCTTTCCTGAAGCCATATTTCCAGGGAATTTTCTGTCCTTAGAGGAAGAAAGAAGGCACATTATAAGTAATGACATGCCTATTCCTTTGCAGTCAATTTTGTGGAGTTACAAGCATGTCATAGCAGTGCATTCTGGCTAAGAAGAACAACAAGAACAAAAAAGTCATTACTCATATTGCTCTCCCGGATAGCATAAGCATGTCAGAAAAACTAAAATAGGAATCAATAACATTAAAGTTGAAAAATCTGTGAAAATGGAGAAGAATCATTTCTGCCACTAGGGGCCAGATTTTACCAAATGCAAGATTTAATTTCTTTCATTATCACTGTAAACTTAGCTTCAAAAACTATCCTTTTTTTTCCCCAAAGCAACTTACTTCAAACAAACCATCCGCTAATGCAAGCTGTTATATGAAGCCAAAGAAATCTGAGAAAAGTGCAAATTAATGCCATACAAATGCATAGTTTCCCAATTTAAATGGCCCCTTAACTACTCAGGAATATTTTTGCTTTTCCTTAGTAAACTCTTTTCTTAGCTGGTGTTCAGAGAGTGGGCTGAGAGTTCCCACCCTTTAATCATGCGTTTGGTCTTTCTGGTGAGGACCCCCCCCCCCCATCCTGGCATTATCTAGTGGCCCCATCCTGAGTCACCTCGTTGTCATAGACTAAGGTATATTCCAAAGAGGTTCATAAATAACAAAAGACACTCCTATTGCTCAGAAAATTGCAAGGGCTTTAGGAACTCTGTGCCAGAAACTCAGGATAAAGACCAAATACATATTTTTATTATACCACTTATTCTTATTTTAGTATAGCACCATTCATTTCCATCTATCCAGCCTTCACATGTTGTCTCTTCTAGTTCTTAAACATTTCAGTCTATTTTCTCTTCTCCATCTGTCCTACCACTGACTTAGTTCAAAATATAATGGCATTAAAATACAATTTCTTGTGTGAAATTAGCACATAACTAATTTTCTAGGACCTCTTCTCTGCTGTCACCAATCCATTTTTTATTTGTGTTTATTTAGTTTCAAAATATAAACTTGATTATATGGTTCATTTAATTAATGCTTTCCCAATGCCTATGCATAATGTACAACCCTTTACTTTAGCATACAAATAGCTTCATTATCTGGCCCCCAAACCACTTTCCCAGTGCCATCCCTTATCTTCCTCCTTAGCTGCCCTTATTCCACTTGACCTCTTAGACACTTTTGAAATCCCTACTATGTCATCCCAATATTATTTCACATGCTATTTTAACTGGAATTCCCCTTTCCATCTTATCCCTTCTTATTGAATCTGAGAAAATCCAAATCATCCTTTAAATCCAAGTCAGTATGCGGCCTTCACTTAATATTCTCCCTCTGATTCTGAGAAGTTCACTTCCCTGTGTTTCTATCATAAATGGAGTTTGCCTGTATTGTAAAGAAATGCATAGACTTAAAATTATATTTCACTAAGCTTGTTTCACTTAGAGGTAGGAGCCATATGTTATCAATTTTTGTTTCTTCAGGGATTAGTAGAGTGCATGGTACACAGACAGACTGAATATACATGTGTCCAAGTTAGCAGCTGACCTATTTTTTTTTTTTTTATTTTCCTGGTTGGTTACAAATCATTAAGTACTTGCTTTTTATAGAGATTTGAACAAGATTCAGGAGGAAGGAGAGGAAGGATGTAAGGAATAGAAGGAGGATCATAGATATTAAGATAAAATTTAGGATGAAATTTTTCTTTTCAACGAGTGCTTAATAGTTTCTTCTTTTTGATCTAGTGAAGGAGATTTACATAGCTGGGCTCAGAACTCTTCATCTGTCCATTGAAAACCATGTTACCAGACTAATTCTTTATTAAAATAGTGAAAAAGTCATAAACACTAGAACCATTCAACAAATATTCTTTGGAGTACATTTTACATCTTTGTAAAAATATCCAAGTACTTCTAGCCTTAATATTATCTTTTAAAATCAAAGATTAGATACTAAGTTTGATCTTTTATCTCTGTAACTATTAAAGCAACATAGAATTTTGACTTTCAGTTAGTTTGGTTTTGAAAAGACTTATTGCATTTGGTTCTTCCTTTCTAAAATAATTATCTATTTCCAAAATTTGAAAAAAAAAAGTTTTCTTCTAGGAAAAAAAAAATACCCAATAATAAATCTGCTTAAAAATGATGCCCATTTTCCTTGTAGATCAAGATGAATGTGCTATCTATGGTGCGTGCAGCCAGACCTGCATAAATACGTATGGATCCTATGCCTGCAGTTGTGTGGAGGGCTACATAATGCAGCCAGACAACAGATCTTGCAAAGCCAAAAATGGTAAGTTATCATTTTTTTTGGCCTTTTAGAATTTATTTCCTTTTTGCAGCCCCCTTTCACTAGAAATATAGTAGAGTACTATGGACTTGGAAGAAATAGATTTTTCTTTCATTTTAATTCACTGATCCATACCTAAAAATCCAGAGCAGTCATTTCAGTCACTGATCATTATAAAACTCCTTCCATTACAGGAAGTTTCTAGTTTTGAAACCTGTTCAAAGGAAATGGATTAATTGATTTGAATTACCCATCTCTCTCCTGGTCTATGCAGTAGACTCCTAACTGGTTTCTTTGAGCTCCTGCTTCCCCACCAACATTCATACTCAGCATAATAAAGCGATCTGCTAAAATGTAAACCAAATCATGTCATCCTCTTGCTTAAAATCTCCCAATTACTTTCACTTGTCCTGAGAATAAAATCCAAACTTCTCACAACACATAGAAGGACCGACCTAATGCTGTGATATCATTGACCTTTTTGATCTCACTTACTGCTACTCATCACTCACCAGCCATACTGGTTTCCTTGTCCTTCTTCAGCCACATTGCTCTTGCCTTGAGGTTTTTCCACTTGCTGTTCTATTTACCTGCAGTTATTTCCCTGTGATATTCACATTCTTATCACTCAAGTCTTAGCTAAAATGGCAACATTCAGAATGACCTTTGCTGACCATTCTGCTTAATGGTGTATACCCTCTTCATCACTATCTTATTTCCCAATTTTATTTATTTATGCAGTCCTACTCAATCACTATATGATTTTTCACTTTTATTTGCTTTATATCCTTACCTTTTGAAATGAACTCATTATGTATTTGCTTATCATCCGATTTCTCCAGAATAATGGAAGTGTTATGAGAGTATGGAACTTGTCAGTTTTGTTTATTGTTAGTTACTGAGATCTGATCATAGCCTGGAACACATAGGTACTCGCTGAATATTTGTGGAAGCAAGGAAGGCAGGAGGGAAGGAAGGGAACAAGGAAAGAAAAGAAAAAGAAAGAATGAATTTCTCTTTCAAGTTTAAATTACTAAAATGAACGCTCCATTCTTAAGTGTTTGAATTTCATGTTTCAACACTGTCTTCCTTTTACCTTGTCCCTACAAATAAATCCTATAGTTTCTACACAGCATGCGGCTACAGTAAACACTCAGTAAGTAGGGATGATTTGCTAATGAAATAGCCTTGAGATGTGCTAGTAACAATAAGATAATGCTGATTTTTTTGTGGGCTGAATTAAGAATAATACGAGGAGACGTTGTACGTGCTATTCCATCTAGCTGCTTCTGACTTTTCTCAGATCTGGTTTCATTTTATGGATTGTCAGATTATGCTGTTTTGATAAATTAATGAATGTCCCTCATCCCTTTTATTAGCAATTAGAAAATTAGGCATGGGGTGGGATTCTCTTTTTTGAAGACAGATTGAGCAAAGCATTGGATTTGCTCAGCAAGCTGCCACAACTATCTCCCTTTACCACATAACCTCATACTATACTTTCAACGATTTCCCTGAGATAGTGTGTTTAATTGTTTACAAAACATATTCATATACCAAATTAGAAAGAAACGTTTCTACTTCCTAGTTTATTTCTTTGAATTGCTGACTTGGTTTATGAAGGCCTACTTATGTTTCAGGGGCAATCCTTGAGAAAAAATTAAGTCAGATTGTATGTTCTTTTTCCCTACCACTGAGAGTTCTGATTTAAAATATTGATGGGCTAAAGAAGTGGAAGACTTGTTCTTTGCTGTTTCTATTGATCACACAATATCGTTGTGGCTATACAGGGAGGGTGTAATGTGATAAACCCTATACAGAAGCACTTCCTCTCTTTCTACACAGAGAAGGTATCTGCCAATAACAGAATGTAACCAGAGAAGGATGGTAATGATAATGTAATGCTGAATCAAGAAGATTTGATGACTCTAGAATTGATAATAAAACATATAAAAGCCTCCACCTCTTGTTGGTTGGCTTGATGACAGTATTAGCCTACAGAGTTTAAAAAATATAGTTTTTATGGGAATGTTCCTGGACTTGACAGTTTTAGAAAAATGAGTTGCTGGTAATGCAGTAAATGGCACAAGTCTAGAACATATACTGACTAGTTCCAAAAGGTCACATAGATATTTGAACCAATATATTTTTACAAATTCACAACAAAAACTATCAGTTTTGTTTTAGCTTTCTCGAATTGATAACTAATGAAGTTTTATGTAAAATGTTATTTAATGCATCAGCCTTACATTTTTTGTGGCAATTTTATCATACTATATTGTTGCCATAACTGATGGGTGCTAGGAAAATATTTTAAATTAAGCTACATTTGTCTTAAGGCTTTGCCATTCCCTCTTTCCATTACCTGGCTGCTCAGATTGGCCCCACTTTTTTTTTCCTTTACAATCCTATCCTACTGGGCTCTAGAACCTAACTTTTTCTCTAAGTCAAGCCAGAGTTCCAGGCTTCTCAGAAGTTGGGAGCGTGGGAAACTATGGGAGATTAGAATGGGCTGGCCCAGAACAGTGGATGTGTGTAAAAGATCTATAGTCTTTAGAAAGACAGGAAAAAAAGAACGCAGGAAAGAAGGAAATATCAAACCCAAAGGATAAAATGAGAAGCTAGAACTAGACTCAAGAGGAGGGTTCTGCAAAGGCCTTACTAGGTGATAGATGGGAAAATAAAAAGATTCTTTGGAGAAGTAGCCTTTTATGTGAAGACAGAGAGTGGCAGAGTCAATTGGCTAGGAAGCTGCTTATAAATTTCAGGATGGAATAATATTGTGGTCACTCCCCAACTATTCACCCCAGAACGTGCCTGTGGAGTCTTATTTTCAATGTAACAATTGATAGTAATAAGGTAAATTAACCTACGTTAATCGATTCTCTCTCTTTTGTAACATAATGTCTGAATCCAAGTAAAATTCACAAGCCTAAAGAGTACCTTTAAGAAATAACTATAATAAGGGGGAGAGGATTTTAGACCCTGTGGCAAATGGGGGAAGAAATTAATGTTAGGCAGGAGGTCTTTTCATTTCTGTTAATTCATGCAATGCAGACAAATTCCTTTCTTCTCTACCCTTCATAAAATTAACCTGACTACTGAAATGCAGAATCAATCATTCAGGGTTAGGAGAAACTCAAAGGTAATCTAGTCCAACTAGACATTTGGTATCAAAATAAATAATTTCCAAATGGAAGAAAATTTACAATGTACATTTAAAAACAATTTTCAATAGTACTTGATAATACTGTGTAAGAGGAGACATACTGGAATATGAATGACACAGTGGAGTGTTCATAACTGGAATATGAATGACACAGTGGAGTGTTCACACATTAAAAGTAATTTTTGAATGAAACATTAGGATTTCTCATTTGAAAAAAATGTTTTAAAAATAATCATTTAAATATCTGTGTGTATCCAGTTAAGCTTCCTGCATATGTTTTTACTTTTTTTTTTGAGATTAGAGTTCTAGAGAGTTGTCAAATCTGAAAATGAAAAGTTTTTCTTTTTTTTTTAAATTTAACTTACCTTCTTTTAACTGATTTAGACCAATTTTGATGTAGAGATATGCATTAAATGTAAGCAGCCAGAGCTAAAAGTGGGCTTTTGCAGAACCTGTAAAAATGAAAGTAATGGCCAAGGGTGTCTAACTTATGAACTGTTGCTAGTTTTACTCCTGATAAATTCAGGTTCATTGGACTGTACTTTTCAGTCTCCTAACCACTTGCTGAAGGCAGGCACTTAACCCAGTTTACAATTCTGCAGGACCAATAGGACTCTACTGATTGCACTAAGGCAGTCCCAGAATAAAGAGCACTAAATAATTATATGCTCATCAGTGTAGAGGCACTGCAGTAAGTGGCACCATGAGAGAGAGAGCGTGTACTCTTTGCCATGTAGCAACTAGAGTAGTGAGAGAAGAGAGCCCATTAAATAACTTCAGGATTCTATTACAGTTTATACTGTGCCATTCACTATTGGAACGATGGGGAGACCATTTAGGCAATGGAACTCCTAGGTGTAAGAAATACAAATCATAATCCCCATATAATCCCTGGAAGCACAACCCTAGATGATGCTAGGGAATGTGTCCTTACCACTCACTGTTTTCTTTGCTGTAATTCTTAAAAAGCAAGAAAGAAGACAAAATATAATTCCCTATGGCTCCTACATCTAACCTCGAACTCTATTATTATCTAATGTATATTTTAAATTTTCTTTTAGAAGGTAGAGGAGGGTGCCTGGGTGGCCCAGTCAATTAAACAGCTGCCTTTGGCTCAGATTATGATCCCAGAGTCCTGGGATGGAGCCCCGCATAGGGCTCCCTGCTCAGCAGGGAGGTCTGGTTTCTCCCTCTGCCTGCTGTTCTCCCTGCTTGTGCTCCTTTCTCTGACAAATAAATAAGTAAAATCTTAAAAAAAAAAAAAAGGGGGGGGGAGAAGGCAGAGGAATCATTCATGGTTTTCTGCCAGGGCTGGTTCTGCTTGTGGGGAGAATAAGCAGGTGCCTATGTAGAGGAGGAAGAATTCCTTGTTTAGACTATCATAGTCTCTGCAGCCACTTGAAATGCTTGAAATTCAGTAACTACAATATAATTGCCTTGTCTTATTTTTTTTCTCCTTTTTTAAAAAGCACTCCATATTAAAATATGAGTATTCTTAGGAAGGGTGACATATTAAGTCTTAGTAACCTTGATAATATATGAGACTAGTGGATCAGATCTGTTTCAGTATACCATCTGGCTAAGAATGGCTTCCTGCAGAATGATAGGTGATTATGTCCTGACATGCAAAGATTCACTATTCATAGGGTTTTTTTTTTTTTTTTTTTTTTTTTTTTACAATTTTAGGTAGTCCAAAGGTCTAGTTCTTGCACAATTTGTCATTTTATTGAGGCATAACTGAGAATGGCATTTGATGACATGATGGTATATGAGACTGTGAGGTAGGAGTGAGCCTAGTGGACCATAACCATAGTAACCCAGATTTGTTGTTCTTTACTCAGTCAAGTATGCACGGAGGAATTGATAGACACTATGGTAAACAGTGAATGGCAGAGAAGTAGCTCAGTTGCCTAGAACAGAGTAATGCTTGGTAATTTTTTTTTTTAGCTGCTTTAAGCAATTTTATGAACATTCAGGAAGCAGAATAGGGGACTGGGATTTTGAGAATTAATAAAAGGAATGTCAAAAGGCTGGAAGAGATTTAAAAAAAAACCAGTGAGGTATTTTACTAGTTTTATCCTGTTATTCAGGGCTCATGCTACCTTTACTGTAGTTTTGACATTGGAGTGGCTTGGGAAGATGTGCATAATCTCACAAATGAGCCCTCCCCCCAAGGCCCTCCTTGGATAAACATATAATCGTAGTGTGCTTACTATGCAGACATAGTTGCAGAGCAAGCTACTCTGCCTGCAGTCAGGCGGTATTGCCTAAATCTCTGTCCGAGAGAAATACTAGAGCTTCCCAGGCTGCCTTTGAAAACCTAGCCTGGCCATTGAACATATTTCTCTATTTCCTGGACTATTCATATCCTACATCTTTTCTGTCTCTTTACTTATTTGGAAATCACATTCCGTGACAGAACAGGGCAATGATTTCTGATAGAATTTCCATTACCCAAATTAAATATCACACTTTATTTCCACCCAGACACTATTAATGAATATGCCGTGTTGAGGTACTGAAGTACTCATGAATATTCTATGTGTGTTTTTCTGTTTTGTTTTTGACTTCCTAATTTTTTTATTTTTAATTTTTTTTTCTTTTTGCTAGAAGACATTACTTTCACAGTCTAGCACCTTTCTTAACATCTTAAACAGAGAACATAACTATGGTGTCTTATGTGTCATGACACCCTGGATTTATCAAGAATGTAAGAAAATATCAGACACAGAAAAAAACGCATGTCTGCCATTTGTTTTACTACTTAACATCATAACTGCAATCTAGCTAAGGACTTCTTTATATGAGTGTAAAGAATCCCATGGCCACATTTATAAGCTCTAGATTTGACAATTTGATAAACTTTATTTTTACAAATGGCACAACATATAGGTATAAATTTCTATCATACTATTTAATTTTTTTTGTGGAATAGCTATAGAACTATTAAGTAAATTCTCAATTTAGAATATATGATAGATCACACATGCTTTCCGATTAACTCCCTTTTTTGTGTCAAAATTGGACATATAATGAAAATTAAAAACAAATGAGGCACATTTAAATTCATAGAAATTACAAGTTGTTTAATTTTAAGATGAGGCCAAGAGATAGATATAAATAGATATATAGATATATAACTTCTCTATTACTTTGTTTGGGGAAGTTGAAGTATATAGCTATTGAATCCTCGGGGAAAAAATAAAGGGAAAAAGAGAATGTTTTGTCCTTTCTAATACAAAAAAAAAGTTTTTTTTTCAGAGTGCCTTCAAGGCATCCCCTGTATCAATAGCAATCAACAAAGAAATAACCACAGTTAGAGAATACCTCTCGGGCGCTCCTCCCCCTAGAGTCGATACTTGCCCTTGACTTTGATGACAGATATTCTGCATATTCCTCTGAGTCAAGCTGCTTAGAGTCATTTTAGTTCTGAGAAAAGAAAATTCATTGTATCGATTATTTTTAAATGCATGTGAACATTTCTTCTTAGCACGAGGACTCACAGGGCCTCCATCTGTGCTTTCTATGACAGATAATACTTGCCAAATTATTAGATAAATTATATCTTAATAGTCTTTAGAAGTTTAGAACAACATACCATTAAATTGCAAACGATATATCTAGTAAAGTAGCTAGACGTTTGGTATATAATCACTATTGAGTACTTAGAACTGATCTGTCTTTTTAAAAGCCAAGTAGAAAATTGGGTCTTAAATATAGGCTGTATGCTTACATCCTTTGGCAGCCCTGTCAGAAAAATAGTGAAATACATTAAAGGACCTTTTTTTCCCCAACCTCTAGATAATGAATTTTCATACATCTACCTCCTTTCTCCTTATTCTAACATGATGATTTTGTTTCATATTTACTTGAGAAAATAGAAGTCTCATATACCATCTTTTGATTAAGAGAACTTTCTCACCCTGAACTTTATTAAATCTACCAACCTACCTGAATCTAGAACTAATCACTCTGCCTTCCTCTTGTTTGAATGGAAGAACACGTTGTGCTCCTAAGGCCAATCCCTGCAATTGTGCATCAATCCCATCTTCTCTCACCTAGTCAAGAATTAGACTCATACAGTTGTCTTCTCTGTTCCTTGAATCATCAGTATTTTGACTTCTGCTGGATCATTCCCAACAGTGTACAAGCTTGTTGTAAAGATGATACAAAACAACTTCTTTAAACCAATATTCCTCTTCAGCTACTGGCTTCATTTTTCTTTTCCCTTTATAGAAAAACTCAAAGAGGATTTTCTTCTTTCTCTATTTCCTCCCCTTCTGTATTAAACCCACTTAAATCGGTCTTACATTCTTATGTCTCACTTGCACGGCTCCTGTCAGGGTTATAAGTGATCTCCACTCGCCTAATCACTCAGTTATCAATCCTTAGCAGACAACTGATCCTTGTCTCCTCTTTGAATACTTTCCTTTTTAAAGTAGTACATTTTAGAGTTTTCCTTTTAGCTTACCGGGAATTTTTTTTTCTCAGTTTATTTTGCTGCATTATCCTTATTATTTTTGGCATGACCCAATGTTCAGTTGTTTGGACATCTCTTCCTTTATTGATTTCCTAAGTACCCTCATCTTGTATCAAGAACACATCCTCTTCCATGGATTTATAAAACATCTAGAAACCAAGACTCATAAGTTTTCATCATCAGTCCTGACTTCTCTATTGAATACCAAACTCACTTGTGTGTTGAAACTCAATTCAATATCTTGGTCGGAAATTTAATAGAAATATCAAACTTTATGTGTCCCAAAATCTTGATACTGTCCCCTGACAGTGGCATATATCACCCTCCATCCATTCACCCAATTGTTCAAGCCAAAACCTTGGAGTCAGCCTTGACCCCATTCTTTCTCTCAAACTCTTTGTTTCAAACTTTTAGGTGTATTATGAATTGGACTACTCTCTTTAAGGAGCAGCCTGCATCCTAATTACTACCAATTCTTTATCTTTCTTCATAGCATTTATCACTGTCAAACAATATTAAGTAGTATTTATTTGTTTATTGTCTGCTTCCTTCACTAAAATGTAAGCTCTATGAAAACAAAGATTTTACAGTTTTGTTATCTGCTATATCCCTAGCATCTAGAGCAGTGCCTGACAGAAACTAGCCATGTTCAAAAAAAAATTTGTTAAATGAATAAATAAACATGCAAATACTAAGACAGTATTTTCTTTCTTGAGGAAAAATTAAATGTGGCTTTTTTACATACCCATTCTTTCAAACAGGAACTATTTATGAAAAGGAGTTATGGAAAGGCAATTTTATGATTGATTCATCATCCCAAATGATCCAACATCTATTACATCTTGAACTCAATTATTAGCGATTTATGATTTAGATGGACATATCTGAATCAGGGGAAAAAGTATTTCTGTAGCTAACATAGTTATTATTTCCTACAACTGGAAAGATGATGAAGAAATTCAAAAGTAGCCACCTCTCAGTAACTAATGTTAATTGACATCCCTGGACCATCTGCTACTTCTAATATTCATCCAATAACCTAAGATTTGAATGAATTATCCTCTGAGAGTTTGAAATTTACTAATATAACCCTTCAGTTATCAATTAAATTTCTTTCACTTCCCTGGTTAAAAATCACAGTGCATTATTTATTTCATTTTACTTATTGAAATTGGAATACGCTATCATTCTTAAATTTGCAAATTCAGTAAAATACGTTTAGAGACATTGGAGAGTCCACATTCAAGCATTCCTCCATGCATCGTTCATTTATTGAACACTGAACATGTGCCAAGTAAGGCTTCTGATAATAGGGGAAATACTTCCTTCTCTGGTAGACCAGCTCTTTAAGGAACAAAGAAACTGTGAGAGCTATTCATTTGCAAAAGAAGAAAGCTTTTTTGTGTGCATGGCTTGATATTACTGACCTTAATTGTTTTTGTAAAATGATCTTTTTTCCTCAGAAACAGTATAGCTCATCACTTTTCAATCCACAACATTTCAAATTAAAATATACTCTAAAAGAAGATACTTGCATTTCACTAATAAATTGTAAATAACAAAAAGTTCAAACTGTTTAGAAGTCTGTGGTTAATGCAGGTGGATAAGTAGTTTACCTGATGAGTTTTTATGATGCCAAAGACAAGATTACAAAGCACAACACTATAGTAATAATATGCCAACACTAAATTCATCATCATCTCTTAAAGCTGACTCTACTTTCTTTCCTGTTTATTTTAATAGCACCATTATTCTCCCCATCACCCAATTCTAAAATTTCTGCATAATTCTGGAGTCCATGTCCCTTCTTGTCTACATAATTTAGAACTTCTACTTCATTACACAAATCCATCTCTATCTAAAAACTCAATACCACCTATTTTAGGTTCTTATTACCTATTTTCTGAGAAATTAAAATAGCATCCCTGTGTCAGTAATCCAGATATCCAATGCCTATGTCTGCAAGTTTTTCTTAAAAAGTTTGGATTGCCTTCTTTATAATTAAAAATAAGATTACTAACAGTGTCTACTTATACAATATAGAACCTAGTACGTTCTGAGGATTCTCTGGGGCTTACATTTCTTCTAATGATGTCTGCTTCCAATAGGACTGTTGGCACACATGGCCCTTCTTTCTTTATGTACTGCATCAGTTTAAACAGGAGCAAAGATACCTTTTCCTTTCCCCTAACTCCTTTCCAACCTCACTCAGAATGCTACCACCAAGACAGTGTGTAAATAAGACTTTTACATATTTATTACCTTCCTGTCTGATATGAATTATACTATACTATTTTATCTTTTTTAAGATTTTATTTATTTATTTACTTGAGAGAGAGAGACAGAAAGAGAGAGCCAAACACTAGGGGGGGAGGGGGAATGGGCAGAGGGAGAAGCAAACTCCCCCCTGAGCAGGGAGCCCGATTTGGGTGTTTGATCCCAGGACCTGGGATCATGACCTGAGCCGAAGGCAGAGGCTTAACCCACTGAGCCATTCAGGTACTCCACAATTATAGTATACCACTTTAAAAGTAAAAGGGAAAACAATTTAAAAAATTCAATGGGAAATGTATCCATCCATTATATTCTACCCACCCATAAAGTATTCTAAGTATCATTTCCAGCTTGATTTTAAACCATAGTTTTGATCACATTATACTTTCTTTCTAAAATTTACATTGGTTTCCCATTGAACCCTGAATTAAAAATAAGTTTATCATCTTGACATTCAATGACCAGTGTATGTAGTCTTTGCTCAATGTATTTTCTCAGCTACTGCAAGCTCTGAGTTTGAATTCAGTTCTTTTCAATTAGTGGCTATCTGATCTTAAGCAAGTTACTTAAATTCTATATAAGTTCATTTTCTTATCTAAAAAATGTGGGTAATATTAGCACCTCATTAGTAGATATGTTGTGAATAAACTAATAAATGTAAAGCAGGCATTTTAGTGTCTGGTTCCTAAGATATGCTCAAAAGGGGTTAGCTATGTTACTATCATTATGAAGTACTTCCACCATTTATGCATGGTCTACCCTCCAGAAAACTGAAAACTGAGGTCTCTATCTTCCCAACGTATTTTAGTCTTTCTTATATCTATGCTTTTGTCAAAACCATTTGTTCCACCCGCATTTCCATCTCTATATTTCAATTTCTGTTCTTCCATTAAGGCAAAGCTGAGATCACATGCCATCACCATTAAAGAACTTTTGACACTACTAAACAGATATGTTTTAGTCTCTTTGTGCTGCTATAACAGAATCACACAAGTTGGGTGGCTTATGAATAATAGAAATTTATTTCTCAGAGTTCCATTGTCTGGGAGTCTGAGATCAGGGTGCCAGCATGGTTTGATGAAGACTTCTGGGTCACAGATGGAAGGGCCTAAGGATCTCTGTGGAGACTCCTTTATAAGGTACCAATCTCATTTATGAAGGCTCCACCTTCATGACTTAAGTACCTCTCAAAGGCCTTCCCCCTTAGTATCATCACCACGAAGGGTTAGGATTTCAACATATGAATCTGGGGGGACACAAACATGCAGACCATAATAAGATATAGCTAACCATTCTTTGAAACGCAATGCCACTATACATCTTTTATAAAACGCGTCAAACCTGACTTAAAAATTATAGACCTTTGTATATACACCTTAATCTTTCTACTAGATTATATATTTTCTTTTTTAAATTTTTAAAATTTATTTATTTGAGAAAGAGTGAGAGAGAAAGAGAGAGAGCATGAGCAGGGCAGAGGGAGACAGAGAAGCAGACTCTCCACTGAGCAATGAGCCTGATGTAGGACTTGATCCCAGGACTCTGGGATCATGACCTGAGCCAAAGGCAGATGCTCAACCGACTGAGCCATGCAGGTGCCCCTAGATTATATTTTTCCTGAAGGCAGACTGTTTTACTGATCTTCAGATTCTAGTTGGATACCTTAGATCTATAAATACTAAATAATAATACAATAAATAAAGCATTTTTATCCAAACAATAATTTAACATAAATACATTGTGACAATAAAAAGTAGTGCCAAGATAAATTATAGCAGAGATGTAGCAATATGCTTTTTTTTTTTTTTTTTTTTTGCTTAGCTCAATACTGTTTTTCATGCAGTTTAATGTTTCCACATTTGGTTCATATTTTATTTTATCTTTTATAAAATGTGATATAGTAGTTTCCTCTGATCTATGGCATGATATTCTAAAAGTTATTCAGTTCAGCAAATATATTTTTCCATTAAAAAAATAGTTGAGGGAAACAGAGAAACAAATTTCACCATGTATGTTTTCGACATGAAAAGAAAAAAAATTTCAATCCCGTTTTTGTTTGTTTGTTTGTTTTCCACTTACATTAACTTCATTCACATTTTTAGTTTGGGTTGGTTGTATTTGATCTCTATTTCATTTCAATAAAGCTTTTCCTCACTCTTTAAACTAGATAATTTCCTAATACTTCATATTCAACTTTTTGTTTTTTGCACAAATTTGGAAGACTTTTTTTTTTTTTTAATTTATAGTCTCTTTACACAGATTGCTCTTCATTTTGTTTCCTCTTGTAGTTCACCTTCTATGGCACATTGCATAATTTTTTATTACAAATTGTTAGCATTTTTCACATTTCTAACCATCCCATTTTTATTATTTTTAAAGACTTTATATACTTTGTATATGATAAATTAAAAGCACAACTTTAAAAACTCCTCTTTCAGTTATTTCAAGGTTGTATTTGTTAACAACTGATTCTTTGGGCTGCATTGATAATAGTTTTCTGTTTTCTTACACATTCAGTCTTACTCTGATTCTTCATTTTATGTATTTTATATGTGAGTCACTATTTAACTTTTATCCAGTTGAACCTGAGATTCTTTTTGTTTTTTAATTTGTTTTTTTCATCTTTGGCTCAATGCATATTAAGGTATAGCGACTGAACTTCATTCAGTGGAGATAATTGCTCACAATTGCAGAGAAATTAGTATACAATGTAACTAGTTAATAAACTTTTACATGTGTATATATCCATGTACATACATTTGTTATAATATAAATATTAATTAGGTTTATATTTATGTGTAAGTACCTGAATCCATAATTCTAATCATGTAAAAGGAAAATAGCTGAACTAATATTGTTAGAATTGAATGGAAGAATAGGAGTTTGAAAGAAACCTGAAACATAAGTTTTATTCACTCTGAAAACATTCATTTAGAATTAACCATCTGTCAAAATCATATTATTATAAGTATATACATATACATTTAGTATATTCATGACTATGAGAGGATAAGGATATGTTTGCAAGGATGTGGTTATAGTGGCTTGAAATTTAAACAGGCATTTTTATGAATCTATTCAGATGAGCTTCTCTGTGTTTCCAAGTTTCTCTTTTTGATTCACAGTTTTCTAATCAGTCTTCAAAAATTGTAGCTCCGATTAATATAACATATATGATAGGAAAAAAACACTTTCTGATCATACAGATCATGAATACATATCTTTATAGCTGTTTGGGAGAGAAAATACCTGTTTTTTATGCCACTGACATATGGTGAATGGTGAAGAAGATGAGGATAATTTTTCTTCCCCAGCATGACACAATTGACAGCCTGTTGGAGAGGTTTATTCAGGCTAAGTCTTGGTTCTCTAAGTTAGAATATTCATTGAGTACTTTCTTACGTTTTGATCTCTTCTATATGGAAAGTTAGTATTTATTACTTCTAAGAGTTGATGTAGGTATTCCTTTGACTAAAGTCATCTAATGTGCTTTCTAACTGTTCCTTTGGGAAAACTGTCCACTGACTCTAAGAACGGCATTTTTAAAGAACATCACGTTTATTCTGATCAGACTTATATCCTTGTTACCCAAGCTAATAATGCTCTTACCTTGGCATGTGGAAACATGAGGTAATGATGCACACTGGAGATCAGATGTAGTGTGGGTTGAGGCAGATTACCTATGCAGGCTTTCATGAAGTAGAAAAAAAAAAAAGGATTTATATCCTTAGCCCCTGATTATTTTTGTGGGTTCTTTGTTTCACTGGCTCCCTCCCACTACCATAAGTAGGCCTTATGTTATTTGTGTAAAGAGGGAAACCACAGCTAATAATTAACCGAGACACATGAATATTATTTCAATGAAGCACATCACAACTAACTGGAGGAAGTATCCTTCCTCCAGTGTGTCATTTGAATTTTTAAAGTCACCATTATCAATCAAACCACCTCAAATTATGAAGCATATGACTACGTTGGTTTTCTGTTTTCAAAAGTTATAAAATCAGTGGGTGCTGTGTTTTGCATTAAAACAATCAACTGATTCACTCAAAAAGCAACTATAAAAATCAGATAGATTGATCAGTTATGTCAAGTAAGCATTGCCTGTGTTGACCATTAATTCATTTTTATCTCGGGGGCACCTGGGTGGCTCAGTTGTTAAACGTCTGCCTTTGGCTCAGGCGTGATCCCGGCATTCTAAGATCAAGCCCCACATCAGGCTCCTACGGTGGGAGCCTGCTTCTTCCTCTCCCACTCCCCCTGCTTGTGTTCCCTCTCTCACTGGCTGTCTCTCTCTCTGTCAAATAAATAAATAAATAAAATCTTTTAAAAAAATTCATTTTCATCTCAGTTTCTAAGGGAAAATCAGTATTCCTTCATATTCTAGCCTCACTCCAAAGAACATTTATTACATAAGTAAATTTACTGACTGGCAACCAGTTAAGAAATTATTGTCTACATCTGGACTTCTCATAAAGCTTGGAAGCAAAGAAATGTTCAGTAGTGGTTCACTTTTTAATGAGAGGCAATTTCACTAAAGGTCATTTCGGTTGTCAAATGAAAACAGTAAGCACTGACAGACTGGCAATATATTTTTGTTAACCTCATAACACAGCCACCTAAGACCCCTTCATAACCTGAGAAATCTATGATCCAACAGGTTTCAGGAGTGCTAAGGTCAATTGGAAAACAACAGAGCTAGAAGTGTTGAAAAGGGACTAAGTCTGGACTTCCAAAGTAGGGAATGGCAAGGGCAAGCATTGCATGGTTCAAGATGGATTTAAGAGGTTAAGAGAGAAGCCAACTAGCTAACCAAGCTTGATGTGGTCCCTTGACAAGGTTATGTCAAGCAGAGATAATCCACAATTTTACTAATTCTTCTGAAGGAACTCTTTATTGTGGAAATGGTCTCAACATTTTAAAGACTTCTTTTTTGTTGGGCTAATTAATTGTATAATCTCATTGAGACTTGTTGTTTATTTTTGTTTGTTTTGATGTTTTTATTAAGTCAAAAACTTCTAGTGTCTCTCAGTAGGTGGAGAAGAATTTAATGCCTTGTTTGATTTAATTCCTTAGGGGGTAAAAATCCAAATGCTGTTCTATCTAAGTAAAATACAAGGACCCTGATATCCCTACTCACATCAGAAATGATGAAGACCATTAAATAATCATTTAAAAGTTTAGACTTATTTAATTATATTACTCATAATATACATATTTGCTTTTGTCCTACCTTTACAATAGTTCAGTGTCAGTTTCTTGAATGATCAAATGATGTTTATGAAATTTTCTGTTAGCCAGTCTTTCACTGGATTCCATTTATCAGTTAAAAAAACCAATTATTTTGTAACATTTCAGCGAATTCTTCTAAAAGACTCTACTCTGCAAGAATTCCATGTGTCCATTTTATGTATTCAGAAATTTGTATTTAATAAGTGCTAGATTCTAAATGCTAGAGATATAGCACCAGAAGTAAAAATAATAAATCATACATATATATATATATACACACACACACAATGTTTGGTGGTGATAAGTTAAAAATGAAGCAGGGAAGGTTTATAGGGAGTTTGTATAAAGAGTTTGTAAGGGCTTGTGATTTTCACAAAGCAAAGTGGTAAGAGAAGTCTTCACCAGAAAGGTAACATTCAAATAATACCCTAAAGGAAGTGAGCAAGTCAGATATTCCAATATATGGGGTTGATTACTCTAGGAACAAGGAAGAACTTCTGAAATGGAAGCTTATTTGGCTTGTTGTTTAAGGAACAGCAAGAAGGGTGGTTTGTCTGGAGGGAAATGGCAAGGGTGAGAGTAGTAAGGGGATAAAGGAAATGAGGTCAAACAGCTAATGAATATAGATTATGGAGGGCTTTATAGAGCATTATAAAGGCTGACTTTTACTCTGATTGAAATGGAGCTTTTTGAGGAATTGGGCAGAAGACTGACTTGATTGACATTAACATTTTAAAGGTACAACTGGTTATTGTATTGAGATAGACTAAAGAGGAGGAGGGCATTGATGAAAGCAGAGAAACCATGTAGAAGGCTCTTGGAATGATCTAGTTGAGAGATGATGGCAGCTTGGAGCGGGGTGGTAGTTAGTAACAGTCACTGAGAAATGGTGGGATTCCTGATCTGTTTGGCATCAGAATCAAAGATATCTATTGATACTTTGGATGTAGGGCAGAAAAAAAAAGAGGAATTGAGGATTTCCAAACTTTTTATTTCCTAATTATCACTAAAGCTACTCTGATTATGACTGTATCACTAAACTCTTTCAATACTAATTTTACATGAAATTTTACTGTTACCTTTAAATCTTAATGGGCTTTGGAATTTTGGTCAATTAGTACATATTCATTAAAAACTCACTACTCCTAACATAAGCAAAGATGAATTGTTCTAAAAGTAATATCAAGCAAATTTATGTTACTTCAATCTTATTTTCCTGACTATAGAGAAGGAACGTGGAAAGAAGTAGCTCAGTAATCATAATCTAGTCACCAAGGCAATGTGGGTCAGTCAAGGAGCCAGTGTGGTTTAAGTCACAGGTGCTGTTTGTATGGGCTTATGAGCTTTGCATATTTCACTCTAGAAAATCCATTTCTGGCTTCACACATCCACCTCAAAAAGGCATGCCCTTGCTTACAAGGGAAGCCTCTAACTCTGTATGGAAAGGTCAGTCCAGATCCTCCTTGCTAAAAAAATCAAAACAAACAAACAACAAAAAACAAAACCAAAAAAAAAAAAAAAAAACCAAATGACAACTCACAGCACTTATTTATTTACCAACAATGAAAGTAAATAGCATCGTCCTCATGTTTACACAACACATTACAACTAAGAACATAAAGAATACAAATGCTCAGTGGTCTATGTTTTCCTAGAGAAGTTAACTGAAATACATAGTGAAGCATATATAGGAATTATTAATAAATACTTTTGCAAGCATTTTTTGAAATTTAAAGATGCACTAAAATATATGACTAGGTTTTAGTAAGTGATGCAAAATTGTGAAAATAAAAAAATTGACTCATTGAACTCACTTCTCTCTTTCTCTTTTATTCCAGAACCTACAGATAGGTTGCCTATGCTCTTACTTGCAAATTCTGAAACAATTGAGGTTTTCTATCTTAATGGAAGTAAAATGGCAACCCTGAGCTCAGTCAATGGAAATGAAATTTATACTCTGGATTTTATTTATAATGAAGACATGATTTGTTGGATCGAATCAAGAGAATCTTCAAACCAACTCAAATGTATCCAGATAACAAAAACAGGAAGATTAACAGATGAGTGGACAATCAATATTCTTCAATCCTTCCACAGTGAGTATTTCAATTCATATTATATGTCACCCTTTAAGGATTTCATTTACAGACCAGTAAACAAGATTCTTAGATTTTTCTAGCATAGTATTTGGCTATTGGAAACCTATATATGCAAATATGAATACACTTAAATAAGTGTATTCACTACCTGTTTTGAATATACACACACATACACGTATAGTTTCACTGTTCATGTAAGTAGTAAGTTACAGAGTTAATTTTAATTTTCTTTAATGCTTATTACAGTGTTACCTAAATGAGAATTGTAATTTGCCACTGAGTGATAGTTCGCAATGTGATAGTGAAGGTGGGATTTTTAGAAAGGAAGAAACAGAGTTGATAATTATAAACTCATCAACTGTAGTGTTTATTAACATGCCTTAAAACTATTAGATTCATGCTAATTGGTAACAACTACCTGTGTTTGTTGACTTTTTTCTTAGCAAATCAGAGTTTTTATGCATCTTCCAAAAGAGAGATTTGTGATTTTGATTTACCTTGATTTCTCATGCTAGAAATCCACAAACTAGCAACTGTACTTCCTGCGTATTACTGTAAATTGAAATCACATTGTTACACAGACACACACGTTCCTTCTTCTGCGCTGGTGCTCTCTCTTTCTCTATCTCTCCTGACCTCCACCCCTCCAACGCAGGAGTATAAATTTACTTGTGCTTGCCTGGGGAAACTGTATGCATGAGAATTTTAAGATACGTCCATTTATTTTATGATTTACAGAAAAAAAATTATTATTGCAAACGCTGCTACCATAAAAATTGGTAGAAAAATAAAGAAAAATATGCAGTCAAGTTAAGAAGGAAAAAAAAAGTGCTTGATAGAAATAATGTAGTTTTCAGATGTAGAATGTTTGGTGATTTGGATTCGATAATTATATTTTATTAATATTTTTGACATACAATTAAAGGGATTGGTTATTAATCTTTATTAAACATAAGAAAACAGTACCTTGTAATATGTAATAAGTATCATTATATTAAATGAACCGGTGGCAAAAATTATAAAAAATGTAATATAAAGGTATGATTGTATATGGTTAAATGAACATAAATAAATGTTTAACAAATAGAATCCAATGCTTTGAAAATCCTCTTAACATAAATGAAAGAATTGGTAAAGCCATTTATTGTGACACTGGACCAAAATGCCTAGTAAAAGCAGTAGACACTGGCTATTTTCAAGGATTCTATGGAAAACGATAATTCCTAATAAATAGTAAATAACAAGGGCTGCCTGCACAAGGAGAGGTGCTGTGTGATTTGAGTATTTCAGCCATTGGCTGAGCCAGCTGCTGGAAACTGTTAAAAAAAAAAAAAAGTACCCAGTCTCTGCCACGTTAGTGATTACCTTAACTAATCCAATGCATTTGTCCCTCACATATGGAATGAATATGGCAGTCAAATAGCTAGGGTATTCACTAAGTTGCCAGGTAAAATTATTTTCCAGGTTTACTTAAGCAACTTTTCTACATCTAATATGCTCTATTAGTAGTAGCAATTTCTTCTGTAATATATATTTTTAAAACAACTTTTTTTTTTCTTTAAGTAAATCTAGGGATGGTGAAGCAATTGCACATTAGAACATCTATAGAATATAATTTGTAACTTAGATTGCATTTGTTATATGACAATCCTTGGCAAATCTAGAAAACTAAAGTCATTTTTGTGAAGCAATTCACTGAAATGCTGAATAGAGCATTCATTTTGAGCTATAAATAATAAATGCAATGGAAATCTTTTAATTAGAATAAATATTTTTTGACAAAGTCAGATAAAGTCAGATTTAAGGTATACAATTTCAGTCACTGTAGAAAAAAGTGATTAAATGTGTGGAAGTAATTTAATGATGGGAGTGGAACAGAGGTGTGAGCAGGGCTGGTCTCCTCTATCCTTGCTTGTAAACCATGAATTTTATCAACATGTCAGAGAATAGCTGCCATTAGATATGGTGGGCTGTTCATTCACTGTGACAATTTTTGAGTTGATAATGAAGTTGGAATATTCCTTGCATGTATAATTACATAAAATCTCTGCTGTACCATATAAGTAAAAATAATGAACTGATGGGAGTATGCCTGAATACCTGTCACTATCCACTCTTCCATAGATGCTTTTCTCTGAATTTGCCTGAGGAAAGCGTTCTTTTTTGAAAAAAATAAACATAATTTTTTTTCCAAAAATTTACCGTGAGGAGAAAAACAACCGTTACAGGTCAAACTGACTTGCACTTAAAATTTGCATAATGGTTTATTTAAACAGTTCAGTGCAATATTAAAATCTGTATTTTCTATCTCATCTCACTGGATACACACCACATTTCTGTATGCCTTTCCTGTTTTATCATAGAAAAAAATTTTAGCTACAGACCTCAGATATATTAGACAATCCTGAATGGCTAAAACAAAGGCAGAGATGGGACAGCTAAATCTTACATTCTTTCTTCTACATTAGAAGGGCAAATACTGGTGCCTTCAAAGAACCTCCCAAATCCTCCACAAACAATATCTATAACTGTGCTGTGTGTGTGAGTGTGTGTGTGTGTGTGTGTGTATGTAGCTAGTTAATACAACATGTTCCTGCTGGAATCTGGAATTTTAGCAAAGTGATCAGGCCACCCATTGAGTTCTCAAAAAAAAAAAAAAAAAAAAAAGAGAGAGGAGGAGAAAGAGTTAAAATTAGCAAAGATGTTGATCTGAGGACACATTTCCAGGGAACTTTCAGAATTCCTTTTTGTTACCATATGCTTAATGTTGTAGGCAGTGATATTAAATTATGTCTTAATTTTTACATTAACATTAGATGAATTTATACTTTGAAGTAAGTAAACCATTCTGATTTACATTCAGTACGCAATCATAAAAGACTGTCCTGAATGCCTACTAAAAAGAAAAGAAGAACAAAAAACACTCTCAGCACTCTGTTCCTCTATAAATTTGTCTTTATTGTTAGTTCAGTTGTCAGGCTGCAAAGAACTAAATTACTATTTATTGTCATTTGGCAACATGCTTGAAACTCACCAAAGCAGATATTAGACATGTGCTAAGCTTCAATTGTTATTTTTTTTCTATGAATTTGGTGAAATATACCTTACACACCAGAAGTGTATTCCCGTACAAATTTTGCTTGATGTTACATAGAATTTTTAGATCATTATTCTCATAGTATTTTTTTGTCTAGATTCACATGTCTGCTTGTTTCATTACGGATTTTAATAATCAAAGTGGGACTCTCTTGGTGATCCCATCATGACGCCATATACCAAGTAGAACAAAATATTTAGCAGGTTTTCCTAATCTACCAATCTGAAATGTGGAAATTAAAATGTTCTTTTCATGATGAATAAATAAATCATGTACTATATTTGAAATCCATGACATCTAATTACTAAAATCTGTTTCTGTCTTGATAAACTCTATCGTGATAGAAGAAAGAAGGAAATGAGGGAAGGAGAGAAAAGAGAAGGAAAAAAAAGAGGATATTATTTTTATGGGAAGTAGTCCTAGTAAAATAATTTCTAACTTAGTATTTATTTGATAATTTTTCTCTATAAATATAATAATTGTTTACTTTAATTCTTTCTTTTTATATTGCATTTCCTTAAAGAATTTATGCCAAGTAAACTGGGCATTTTTTTCTCCTCATATTCCTTGACCATTACAAATTTTTAATGTTGTAGACACATTTACAATAGGAACTTAACATCAACTGTAAAGGCAATGAGAAGTAGGAGCATAATTAAGCAAAGTAATAAAACTAGCGTGTAGCACTTCAGTTTTTGATTAAGATTATGGGTTTTAAATTTTAAATTTTATTTTTTTCAGGCTCTAACATCTTGTGACTTGTACATTTATTTTAACACTGGTTTATATTTCTATCTCCACAATATTTGGGGTAAAAGGAATGGTGAGTTGATATGGTCCTAGCTCTGTGATTACCTGGGTATCTGACGTTACGCAAATCATTTTAAAATGAAAGAACTTATTTCATAACCGCTAAGATCCTGCCCAGATTTAAACATACTTTCTCCTTCCATTACTTTGTGTTTGTTTTTCTCATAATTTGAGGTATTCCTATGTGTGTGTGCGTTTGTGTGTGTTTGTGTGTGCGCACGCGTGTGAGTGAAAGGAAGAATATTTGTTTCTTCCCCCTTTTTATCCCTTTCTTATTTTTCTCCCACCTAATCACTCGCAATAGGTACACTTCAGTATCTTTATAATACAAGTTCCTAAAATATGCTCCTTGGGACACCAGTTCTGTAAGACATTTTTGGAAAAATGACTTTATGGTCAAATAAGTTTAGGAAATTTTGTATGCTATGGAACCTATTGGAGATTTATATATACGTAGCATGTTAAAGATTATTCAAAATCCTTCAGTAAAGTACCTGTTTTACTTTGTGTAGCCCAGAATTCCCTTTACTTGAGTACTAAACACTTGATTGATATTTTTGTGGGTGTGTCTGTGAGTGTGTTTCTTTGGACACTTGCGTCTAAGGAGGTGGTATGAGTGTGTATATATGCCTAATATGTATTAACATCCCAAATATCTAGGGTTTTATGTTATCCACTTTGAAAAATATTGCTTTAAAGGTCTTAGGGAGACTCACTCAGATTGGATTCTCTCATCATATTTTTATATATTCACTGTCTTTGTGGCTAAAGCTATACAAACTATATGTGCAAAAAGATGCAGAGACTTACTATAATCACAGTTTTCTAGCTATTTCTTCCTAATGGCCTAACTGCTTTTAGTCGGCACACGAAGGATATAGGGTCCAGATACCACATACTCTGAGATTATGATAACAACACCAGAGTCTGTTTCAGAATTGGAGCTGATAGGAATTAGATATGCAATAAAGATTTGCACATATGTGAAATTCATTCCAGGAAAAGGCGTAGCCTAAAAGATCATTTGTGGTTGAGGATGTAGCAAAGAGTACGTTTTAGTACTAATTTTAAAAAGACAGTGTCCGGTAACTTTTAAATTTTAACATTTTTTTCCAGAGTTGGTTAAAAAGTATGCTGACAAAACCTTTTGATGATAGAAGAGCAATGTCAGAGAAAGACAACTATCAAAGGATCTCACTCCTATGTGGATTTAAGAAACAGAACAGATGAACATAGGGGAAGGGAAAGAAAAATAAGACAAAGACAGAGAGGGAGACAAACTAATAGAGATTCTTAACTACAGGAAACAAACTGAGGGTTGCTTTAGAGGAGGGGCTGGGGGATGGGGTAACTGGGTGATGGGTATTAAGGAAGGCACTTGATGGAATGAGCACTGGGTGTTATATGAAACTGATGAATCACTAAATTACCTCTGAAACTAATAATATACTGTATGTTAATTAAATTGATTTTAAATTTAAAAAAATAGCAATGTCAAATAAAGAGATGGTAATATAGATGGTGAAAGATTTTTAAAAAGTTTGTGACATACAGGTCTAGATTAAAAATATATATATACTGTGTTGGGGCATATTCATAGGTGTCAGTTGTCAAAAAGGTAGCATTCCATAGTGTAGTCCTGATAATTTTCTAAGTACCTCATAAAACTTAGAAGGCCTCAACTCCATTATACGGAATTCCCTTTGCTTTGATTTTGGGCTTAACAAATAACTTCGAGGTTTGGTTTCTCACACACCAAATTCCTCTAGGGAGGAATTTGTTAGGTGGGTGCCTGTTATTAATTGTGTCACTGCAGCATCCTACCAGTAGTTGTAAATTAACAAATTGACATTCTGGTTGATCTCTTAGTCTCCTGGGAGTCTGGTAAACATGAAATAATTCTCCAAAGCCTGCTAATCCTTTGGTGAACAACTCAAACAATGTTCCTGAATTTGCAAATCTAATGATTAAATGTGGGCTTAAGATAGTCTGTAAATTGTTATCATCTTAATGACAACATTTACTTGATAAAGTTATGTTTTCTTAGCAACTTTTGTTATTTTAATGTGAGAATTAATCCATAGCATTTTAATCTCACCGTTTTAAGGTGATGCTAAAGAAAATGTTTCTGTCTCTTTAAGTATTATTATTCAATTTAATTTCACTCAAAACTAGGTAGTTATGCTACATTTCCAAAACTAAATGGTTAAGGAAGCCTTATGTACCACTCGTCAACAACGAGACTAACTTTCCAACAAATCCATATAATAACACACACCCCAAAATTGTGCTAGACAATGTTTTTAATCCTGAAAATTCACAAAAAGGCAAGAATTCTATTGCCAAAGAAGCTTCCATTTAATTGTTGTTATTGTTGGGAAATATTTTGCAACAACAGCAATAATAGCAACACAAACCTTTATGGTTTCCCTTGTGGCTTCGTAGAACAGTTCAACTTATCTGAAATGGTAAGAACAATTTATTATCCATATGAAATACCTCACCTGGCCTTAAGACTTGATTGTTTGTATTGTTTAAAAATATATTGATGATTTGTTTGGACTTGTGAGAGGTAGGTGAAATCAAAATTATTATAAAGTTCTGACTTCTTCATAGAAGACTCACTATGTCTGAAAGAATACTATTTTTTTTTTTTTTCTGAATAACTTTTGGTACATCAGTCCAGGTTCTGTGTGGGCAACAGACACCTCACTGTTTGAATCAGGAAGGGCTTTAATACTGAATGCTCTCAAAATTGTTGGAAGATATGAAGGAGAGAATTCTAGACTGTGCCTTTGAAATGACATCCAGATAAGACAGAACTTTAGAGGCTGCCATGATTCTCTGTATCAGAACTATGCTGGAAAAAAAAAAAAATCCACTGCTCTTGCTACCGCTGCAGTGGCAGCTGCCTTTGAAGCCCTGACAACTGGAGACTGGATGTCCCCAGCTGCAATCCGGAAGCAGGAACGCTTGTGATGAAGCCGAGGCCACTCCTGCTGCGCCCACGCCGCTTCCTGTGAGGGACCTGGGTGATGGCCACTGAGAATTACTCCAAGCAAATGCCTTACTTACAGCAATCGTGCCTCCCAATCAAAAATGTTAAAATGGGCAGGAAAATGGCCTCCCATTTTTTTTTTTTTTCCAACTTCCCAAGTGCCTGTCAGTGAGCTTCCAAAAACAGCTTCGAGTTTGTGTGGCAAATAGTTTAAGGCTTTTCAGTCTCTTCAAATGGACAGAAAACAGAATGAGATTGAGAGGGCCAATCCAGAGTACCCAGCATAGATCTTGGGGTGTCTTTTATCTACAAATAGTTAATATCAATTTTTTCTTACTTGAAATTATTTTTTTGCTTTTTCATAGTTACTTACAACTTCAGTAAAACCGGTATTGGAGCAGGTTATACTCCTTTGAGAATAACTTTTTTTTTTTTAATTCACATTATGTCAGTGTGTTTTTACAGTTTCTTATCTTTCTTTGGAATCATCACTTTACTTAAAGAAAAGACTCCCATATTTTCGCCAAAGTACCCCATTAGACCCAGTCCATTATTTGTCTCCTCTCAATGGATTTCAGAAACTGGTCAAGTATTTCATCTTCCTTCATGGACATCAAAACAAAACAGAACAAAACAAAACAAAAAGGGTTATGTCTGGCAGGAAGAAAGATGGCATCATTGGATTCTACTGACATACACATGCAGGTTTTGAAAATAATCCTTTTATTGTTTGCTTTTGTTATCACAAAGAAAGATATTTAGTTGTCTCTGAAGTTCTCAACAGGAACAACATTCAGTTAAATTTTTAAAAAGACATTTAAAATGAAATAAAGCTTTCTTTTAAACTTCTCTGTATCAGATGCAAGTTTTTCTCTCTCAGAGCTTTGAGGATTTGATTTGTAAGAAGAATATAACTGACTAAATTAGATTCATTATGGCTATCTCCACAAAAATTTTGAACGTGGAGGGGTGCATTATGATTGTGATTACTCACACAAAAGGCCATTGGGAATTACAGCAGGTACTTAGATAATTTGTGCAAAAAGATGTTTGTTCCTAAACTATAGATAATTAAGGCAAAATGCTTCTAATGTGTGAATTATGCAAATAATCAGCTCAGTGTTCCATCCCATTCTATGTTAGGCCTGAGCTTTTATTTTGGGACTCTCAATTAATGTTGTCCATCCTATTTCCATGGGATGAGATTCACACAAAATTACAAGGAGAATCAAGGTAATTATTTTGATAAACACAAGCTCAATTTTCCAACTTTTTCCCCTTGAATTATATTGGCTTATCTTGGACATATCTAGTTCAGTTCTGGATCACCATGATAAAGTGAATATCACAATAAAGCAAGTCAAGTTTTGTTTGTTTGTTTCCCAGTCAATATAAAGGAAATTTTTACACTATACTATAGTCTATTAAGTGTGCAATAGCATTATGTCTAAAAAAAACAGTGTACATAACTTGCTTAACATTTACTGTATTGCTGGGGTGCCTGGGTGGTGTAGTCAGTTAAGCCTCCAACTCTTGGTTTCAGTTCAATCACAATCTCAGGGTCATGAGACCGATCCCTGCTTTGGGCTCTGCTGTCAGTTCAGAATCTGCTGGAGATTCTCTCCCCTCTCCATTCACCCCTCTTGTATGTGTTCTCTCTCTCTCTCTCTCTTTCTCTAAAAATAAATAAATCTTAAAAAATATATATATATATATATATATATATATATATATATATATATATATATATATTGCTCATATCCATCAAAGGAGGCACTGTCTGTGGCAACTATAGCCTTAAGAAATATATTTCTTGGTGTGCCTGGGTGGCTCAGTTGGTTAAGCGTCTGCCTTCAGCTCAGGTCATGATCCCAGGGTCCTGGGATCAAGCCCCATGTTGGGCTCCCTGCTCAGCTGGGGACCTGCTTCTTCTTCTCCCTCTGCCTGCCGCACCCCTTGCTTGTGCTCTCTATCTCTCTGTCAAATAAATAAATAAAATCTTTTAAAAAAATAAATGTATTTCTTAAATAGTAAGACTTGAAAATCAAAATTACTCCTTGATCCATCGGTGCAGAATGGATGTTGTGTTAGCAGGCATGAAAACAACATTAATCTTGGTGTACACACCTAGCAGAGCTCTAGGGTGACAAGGTGCATTGTCAATGAGCAGTAATATTGTGAAAAAATTCTTGTGTGTGTGTGTGTGTGTGTGTTTTCCTTTTGCAATAGGTCTCTGCAGTGTTTTTAAAATATTCAGTAAGCCCTGTTGTAAACGGGTGGGTACTGTCATCCAGGCTTCCTTGTTCCATTTACAGAACACAGGCAGAGTAGTGTAGCATAATTCTAAGGGCCCTTGGATTTTTGGAATGGTAAGTAAGTATTAGATTCAACTGAAAGTCACCCACCGCATTAGCCCAATGTGATGTCAGGCAATCTCTTGAAGATTTGAAACCAGACATTGGCTTCTCCTCTGTAGCTATAAAAGTCCTAGATGGCATCCTCTTCCAATAGAAGGCTGTTTTGTCTGCACTGAAAATCTGTGCAGTGTAGCTACCTCCATTAATGATATTAGCTAGATCTCCTGGCTAACTTGCCACAGCTTCTATATCAGCACTTGCTCCTTTATCTTGCACTTTGCAGCTTCCTCAGCTTTCAGTCTTCATAGAATTAAAGAGAGTTAGGTTCTTGTTCTGGGTTAGGTTTTAGTTTAAGGGAATGTTGTAGAATGTTTGATCTTTTATCCAGACAACTAAAACTTTCTCTATATCAGCAAGAAAGTTGTTTCACTTTCTTATCATTCATGTGTTCACTGGAATAGCCTTTTTCATTTCTGCCAAGAACTTTTCCTTTGCGTTTACAACTTGGCTAACTGGCGCAAGAATCCTAGCTTCCAGCCAGTCTTGCCCTTTGACATGCCCTAAGATTAATCATTTCTACCTTTTGATTTAAAGCGAGAGACACGTGACATTTTCCTTTCACTTGAACACTTAGAAGCCATTGTAGGGTTATTTATTGGACTAATTTCAATACTGCGATGTCCCAGGGAATAGGGAGGCCTGAGGAGAGAGAGAGAGAGAAGGGGGAATGGTCAGCTGGTGGAGCAGTCAGAACATTTCCAACATTTATCAATTAAGTTCACTGTCTTATATGGGTTTGATTCATGATGCCCCAAAACTATGACAGGAGCCCATCAAATATCACTGATTACAGATCACCATAACAAATATAATAATGAAAAACCATGAAATACGGGAAGAATTACCAAAATGTGAGACAGAGACATGAAGTGAGAAAATACAGTTAGAAAACTGGCATCTAGAAACTTGCCACTAAACTTTGGAAAAAATGAAATATATTCAAAGTTCAAAAATGCAAAGCACAATAAAATAAGGACTGCCTATACACTGAAAACCTTCTGGAAAGGATTTATTAATCCAAATACCATTTAAAACATTTGTGATTCATGGGAAGAGGTGAAAATATCAACATTCACAGAAGTTTGGCAGAAGTTGATTCCCACTGTCATGGATGACTTTAAAGGCTTCAACACATCAATGGAGGAAGTAACTGTAGATGTGGTCGAAACAGCAAGAGAACTAGAAGTAGAAGTGGAGCCTGAAGATGTGATTGAATTGCTGCATTATTACAATAAAACTTGAATGGTTGAAGAGTTACAAAAAAAGTAGTTTCTTGAGATGGAACCTAGTCCTGGTGAAAATGCTGCAAAGATTGGTGAAATGTCAACAAAGTATCTAGAATATTACATAAACTTAGGTGATAAAGCTCCAATTTTCAAAGAAGTTCTACTGTGCATAAAATGCTATCAAATAGCATTGCATGCTACAGAGAGGTTGTGGGTAAAAGGAAGAGTCCATTGATGTGGCAAACTTCATCATTATATTAAGAAATGGCCACAGCTACCTCAGCCTTCAGCCACTGCCACCCTGATCAGTCAGTAACCATCAACATTGAAGTAAGACCCTCTGTCAGCAAACGGTGTGACTCACTGAAAGCTCAGGTGTCATTAACATTATTTGGGCATAAAACATGTTTTAATTAAGGTATGTACATTGTTTTTTTTTTATATATACAGAATGCTATTACACTTAAAACTTGCTTTATTGTGGTGGTCTGGAACTGAACTCACAATATATTCAAGGTATGCCTATAGTTCATACTGAGTGAAGCATCAGATTTCTTTCTTTCTTTCTTTCTTTCTTTCTTTCTTTCTTTCTTTCTTTCTTTCTTTCTTTCTTTCCTTCTTTTTATTTTATTTTATTTATTTATTTGACAGAGAGAGACAGCCAGCGAGAGAGGGCACACAGGCAGGGGGAGTGGGAGAGGAAGAAGCAGGCTCCCAGCAGAGGAGCCTGATGTGGGGCTCCATCCCAGGACTCTGGGATCATGCCCTGAGCTGAAGGCAGATGCTTAATGACTGAGCCACCCAGGTGCCCCAATTTCTAAGCATCGTTATATAAAGTTTAAAAGTATTGAAAGATTATTATAGACAAATATTCAACAAATACATAATTTTCTTAGGGTTTCTGCTAGAAACAACTCTTCCTCTATATATACTGTTCTTAGGCTAACATTAGAATCAGATGTCTGAGGTGGAGGACTGTAAATTTGTCACTGCAGGGATCGACTAAATCTGGATTTCTCCTGTGTTAGTCTTTAATTCAGATATGCTCTAAAACCTTCGGGAATGCTTAAGTGTAAATGCTAGAAATAATCTCCACCCAGGTCAAATAAATTAAAATGATCATTTGTGATTGTTTTTCACTCTTGAGATTAACTTTTAAAATTTTTAAATAAAATAAGTAAATAAAAACAACCAAAAATATTTGTTATTTTTTATTATTTATATGTCTCCAAAGAACTCATGCCATTTCATTACCATCATGTAATTAATCTTAACAGTAGAGTAAATTTAATCTAAAATGTTTGCTAGTAGTTAACATAGATGAGGAAACATCTTACAAATATTTGTCTTTGGCTCTTTCACTTGAATTTTTTTTTTCCTACCAGACCCAATGCAACTGATAACACTGGTCCAACTAAACCTCTATTTACAGAATCAGTCTACTAGAAATACAATCAGTACATTTTCTTCTCTTATTGTACATTGTAACTAATAACTCAGGAAAACACATCATTTTTTATTTGTTTTGTTTCAGATTCTGGGTCTGTCACTTGGATAGATTAAGAAATATGACAAATATGAACAATAAACAATAATAATGTAATATTATATAAGATGACATGATAATTGCATTATATATAATATAAATGCATAGTAATAATCATCATTTAATCAAAAGTTTGTGTTTTTAGGGATGCCTGGGTGTCTCAGTCAGTTAAGTGTCTGTCTTTGGTTCAGGTCATGATCCCAGGTCCCTGAGATTGGGCCCACGTTGGGTTCTCTGCTCAGAGGAGAGCCTGCTTCTCCCTTTCTTCCCTGCTCCTACTCTCTCTCACTATCTCTGTCTCTCTCTCTCCAATAAAACAATAAAATCTTTTTAAAAAATGTGTTTTTAGGGATATGAGTCAAAGATAATCTGAAGTAATCCAATGTGTGCAACCAGAAGTCAAGGTAACCAGTGGTCTCAGAGACAAACCATGGGCAAGGTGCCAATAAATTCTTAATAAGAGCTGCAAAGGTCTGAGAGTCATGAAATGATTCTTGGGAGGAATAGACAGCAAAGAAGAACTGTAGAGAATTGGAAGCAGTAGGGCTGTAGAAGTCAAGATATGGCAGTTTTAATGCAAAAATAGATGTGATGGCATTTCATCCCCAGTACAACATTTTGTCAGGGCAGTCTTCTGATCTTTGGTTTATTGTCCCTTCTTATTCACTTAGGTTCACCAGTTGTCGTTATTCTTCCAACTGTTATGTGGCACTATCATCCCTCAACTATTGTAACTCACCCTGGGTACTCATTCCAGCAAATTGTTATCTGCTTTTGTAATAGTACTTGTCCACATTAAATAATGTAAAACCTTCTTATATACATCTTTCCTGGGTAAAAAATAGTGACCTGCCAAATTTGAGCTCACAGGTAAAATCAAGGAAAATATTGCAGCTGATTAAAGAACAAAGGGGCTGTGACTTAAGATGACTCCCAAACTGATTGATTTAGAGGTGAGGACACAGATTTTAGGCAAGGAGTTTCTTGAGCAAAGACTAGCCTGAACAGAACAGCAGTATTGATTTGGAAACATTTACTGGGCACTTACCATGGGCTAAACACTATTTCAGGTGAAGCTCTTAAGATTTGGGATAGATGTAGTTTGGGATGAAGTGAGGACCAATAAAACTAAAACAAAGGATGAACCATTTGCGTTGTCAAATAAGGATGAATTTATTTGAGTCAAATAAGAATGCAAAGTTCGGCTAGTGGGAAAAACATTTGTGCAAACTGGTTTTGTTTTTTGTTTGTGTGTTTGTGTGTTTTGTTTCATTTTGTCTTTGCTATAGAGAGAGAATAACACTTGCATATTTTCTAAGTGCATACACTATAGGAAATAAGATTGGTTTGTAGTGTGGGTTAGAAGATGGAATTGAGAAATAGTGGAACAATTGTTCCTTCCTCACAAGAGAAAACATAAGAACACTGAAGACTTACACAACTACCGAATATTGGCCCACCGTCCCATGTCAGAAGCACCTTCCTTGTCTTTTCTCATAAAGACATGCACAGATTGTATGTGGAACTTTGTGACTATTCGTCTAAGGAGCTGGCCTTGATGATCATTTTGACTACATTTCATGTGCTTAAGAAACAGAATTGGAGCCTAAGAAGAGGCAGTCTTTCATTAGTTAAAGGAAAAAGAGAAAGCTCTGTTATGTGCCAGAGTCTATTCTCGATTAAGGATATGCCTGCCCACAGTACACCAAATTAAACTTCTGTAATACCATTTTAATTATTATACCAAACAGACAGAGGCTTTGTTTACTCAATTCAGTTTATTTAATGTCATGTAGGGATAAAGTGAGTACATGCTTCTTGATAAAGATTATGGTGACATATAAAAATAGATGCAATTACATCTTATCATTCAATGAGCATTTTCAAATGTTCTGGCAAAGAAATATGATATAAAATTTAAATGTTAATTTACCACTTAAACCAAGAGACACATAAATGGAGGAAAACAGTTTCTTTACAATCTTACCATTTTTAAAATTTTATTTTTACCTGCTCTTCTCTATATTTACATTAGAAACAATATAACTCTCTTTAGTGAAGGCAACATCACAGCTTGAGGGACGATCTTTGTGTGGAAATAAAAATGCTAAGCTAAAATAGTCATAATATACAAAAAGAATAGACACGTGGGTAGAAGCAATCTGTGTTTGGAATGTTTCTGATTTTCTGTGATGTCTTCAAATTTTCTATCATTCTTGGCTTCTTCATCTAAGCTAGACTATAACTTAACATGTGTTCCTTTAAACATGATTATATATTTAATTTTGACAAAGGAAATGTGTATAGTATATACTGCATAGGCTCACCTTTGCTCTGATACTCTTTGAAGCCACCATCTCTCTCCTGGAATTTACAGAATCTTCCCTAACTGGTCACCTGCTTTCAGACTTATCCCTTTTATCCATACAACAGCTAGAATGATCTTTTTAAAAAGCTAAACAGACATCTAACTTTTCTGCTTGAAACTGTCCCCAGGGGTTTTCCATTAAACACTGCAGATTGAACAGAAGTGTTTATAATATATTTGTTCTTTTTTGGAATGCCCCTGTAAATGCTGTAAAGAAATGTCTTTAATTTTATTAATCCAAAAAGAAAGAAAGAGAGAGGAGATAAAGCATTTGAGATAATTTTGGATAATAAAGAGCAGATGATTAAATGATGAATGAATTATGTTTAATGTTTCTCTGCTTTGCTGAGTGTAGATGGGATGGCAATATAAAGAACCTCGGAGAGGCTCAAAAGTTAGAATCCGGTCACCTCTAAAGGTGGGGTTATAGGATAAGACTAGTAATAAGTGGATTAGCTTAGAACCTATTTTCAGAATAGCTCGGCTACTAGATCCCCTACCCTAGTCCCTACAGCGAAGCAACCTCTTATCCCTACATTAGCAGAAAATGAGATGCTTCATCTCTGAGGCAGTTAAATGATAAATGTCTGAACGGAATAAAAAAACAAAAACAAACAAACAAACAAAAAGCCCAGGATTATGGCTATAGAGCAGGCTAGTACAGATTGAAACAAGGGGATGTCAGGCAACAGGAAGGATGCCAAAAGCAATATATATATATATAATCTATCTATCTATCTATCTATCTATCTATCTATCTATCTATCTATCTATATAGATGAATTCATTTTTTATTTTTTGTTTTGTTTTCATTTTGTTTGGTTTCCACTTAGGGGGAGTTTTAGAATTATTTGGTAGAAATATGCAATAATAAATTACACCTAAATCATACCAAAGGAAAAAACAACAAGAAAAAAAGAACTCTGAAAAAACAAAAGTTCTTCAGGGAAGGAAGTATGAAACTTTTCTTTGCTTTTCAACAAAAAAAATTTTTAAAGATTTTATTTATTTATTTATTTATTTATTTATTTATTTATTTATTTATTTATTTGACAGACAGAGAGCCAGTGAGAGAGGGAACACAAGCAGGGGGAGTGGGAGAGGAAGAAGCAGGCTCCCAGCAGAGGAGCCCGATGTGGGGCTTGATCCCAGGACCCTGGGATCACGCCCTGAGCCGAAGGCAGATGCTTAACGATTAAGCCACCCAGGCGCCCCTCAACAAAAATTTATATAGTCATAATTATAAAACATTTAGTATTAATATCACTACAAATTAAGATTGAGGGAGGATGGAGGGAGAGAAAGCATGAATGCGTATTGGTATGTATGTGTGGAGGGGCATAAAAAGTTAAATCCTAATCTTGTGTAACAAAAAGTCAATAGATTATATAAATAACTTCAAAAACACTAAAATTATAGTAGAGACATGTTATATAGAATTATGGAAGTGAGTACAGTTGAGATAGCTAAAACAGTGAAAAGAGAAGAGGTGAAGTGGACACTGCTACATTTTACTGTCAGACTTGATGGGGTGTTTGACTTTTTAAATCGGTGTACATTTACAGTATGATAAAAATAAAAATTACATTTAAAATAAAATAATCCCCTGGTTTTTCAATGTGATGTTTATGAAATCTACCCATCTACTGTAGTTTGCATGCACCTACCAGTCTCTCTTACCTCATCTGTTCTCATTCATTCATATTTTAGCTATGATATAGCTCCTCACATCCCTGCTCCTCATTTTGAGAACATGCCAAGCTCAGTCCTGTTTGGTAGGCTATGCCCTCAAATCTCCACATGGTCAACCATCTTATTTTGAACTTAGTTAAAATACCATTCTTCTAAGGATACCCTCTCTGACCAGTCACTCCATAAGTCATTTGTACTATCTGACACTGCCCTTCTCTAGAGGGGACTATGTAAGAGATTCATACCTTGACTGTACCCAAATATAGTTGTTTCAGCACAGAACCACACTTTGTAAAAATAAAGCAAAAATTTTCAAGAGAAATAAGAAAAGTTGTCTTTAAATCTCCCAGGGTTCATTTATGAGCATTTATAGAGTATCCTCTGTGTTTAAGCATTAATCTGCACTACAGGTAATTTAAAGGAACCAAACCAGTTATCTGTAGTGACAGTTCAGTTCAGATATGCCTCTGTAAGTGATATCCAAGTGGTAGGAAGACAATAAAATCTATCTTTAAAAACTACAGGGATCTTACCAGTGTAGTAGTTCTCTATTGCTGCATAACAAATTACCCCAAACTTAGTGGCTTAAAAAGAGCACCTATTATACTTCCTGTGTGTCAGAAATTCAGGAGTTGCTTAGCGTAAGGTTTCTTTTGAGGTTGTAATAAGATGTTAGCCTAAACTGGACTGCTAACAGGCATCCAGTAATTTAACTGGGCTGGAAGATATATTTCCAACCTCATTCTTGTGACTGGTGGCCATAGGTGTCTGTTCCTTGCAAAATGGGCCTCTGCACAGGGTTGCTTGAGTATCCTCATAGTATGGCATTTGGCTTTCACCAGAGTGATCCAGAGAGAAAGAACAAAAGGGAAGTTGTAATGCCTCTTATGGCTTATCCTTGAAAATCACACTGTGTCTTTTCTACCACATTCTATTCAGTACAAAAAGTCACAAAGAATATCCTGCACTCAAAAGGGAGAATATTGTTTCACCTCCTGAAAAGAACAGTATAAAAACATTTTTGGGCATATTTTAAAATTATCAAACCCAGTAAGTGTCTATCTTATCATTAACTATTTATGATTTTATCTAGTAACATGCCATTCCCTAGTAATAAATATTACAAGAACGCATAGAGATGTAAACTAAGGGCAACATCCTTCTGCCTCTGGAAGACAGCTAATATTCATGGAATACTTACTGCATGTCATTGTATTGGATTCTTAATATTTTTTTTCTGATTTAATCTCCTCACCACTTTGTAAATTGGATATTATATTCATTGAATATAAGAGCAATGACTTCTATAGATATTACTGACTTTCTCAAGAACATACTTTAAGTATAGGGTTAGACTGAAATAAATTATATATACTCTTTGCTTTGGTGGAATCACACTGATGATTTGATCCAGTTTGGCTAAGACAAGTTTTGTTTGATACATATAATGCTTTATAATTTTTAAAAATTAGTTTACATATTTAAAAATTGGGAGACTGCAAATGAAATCCAAAAATCTGGATTTTGGGCTTCTTTGTTATTTTTATTTATTTATTTTTATTGTCCCTGTTTTTTTCTTTTTAATTGAAGAAAAATTAATATACAATGTTAGTTTCAGATCTATGACATAGTACATATTTATATGCTTTACAAAATGGTCACATCCACTTACCATGTGTCACCATGCAAAATTGTTACAATATTATTGACTGTATGCCCTATGCTGTATATTACATTGCATCCCTGTGTCTTATTTATTTTATGACTGGAATACTGTACCTCTTAATCCCCTTCACCTATTTCATCCAACCTCCCACTTCCTTAACCTTCTGGAAAATCATCACTTTATTCTCTGTATCTATAGTCTGTTTTTCTTTTGTTTTGTTTTTTAGATTCTACATTTAAGTGAAGTCACATGGTATTGCTTTTTCTAGGATTTCTTTCATTTAGTGTAATGTACTCTTGGTCCAGCCACATTGTCACAAATGACACAAGGTATCTTTTTTTTAAATTGTTGAGTAATATTACATTTATGTTTACACCATGTCACCTTTACCCATTCATCTTTTGATGGACATTTAGGTTGTTTCCTTGTCATGACTATTGTAAATAATGCTGCAATGAACATAGGGGTGCATATGTCTTTTCAAACCACTGTTTTCATTTCCCTTGCATAAATACCTAGAAGTGGAATTGCTACATCCTCTGGTAGTTCTATTTTTAATTTTTTGAGAAACCCCAATACTGTTTTCCAAGGTGACAGCACCAATTTACATCCCCACAAACAGTGCACATTTTTTGTCTTTTTGATAAGAGCCATTCAGACAGTTAAGAGGTGGTATCTCATTGTGGTTTTGATTTACATTTCCCTGATGATCAGTGATGTTGAGTATCTTTTCATGTGTCTGTTAGCCATCTGTATATCTTTGGGAAAATGTCTATTTGGATCCTCTGCCCATTTTTTAATCAGATTGGTTGCTTACTGCTATCTGTTTATGAGTTCTTTATATATTTTTGGATGGTAACCCCTTCTTGTATATGTCATTTACAAATATCTTCTCCCATTAATATATTGACTTTTCTTTTGGTTGATGGTTTCCTTTGCTGTCCAAAAGCTTTTTACTTTGATGTGGTCTTTTGTTTTGTGTTTTTTTTTTTTTTTCGTTTTTATTGCCCTAGCTGAGGATAGAGAGTTAAAAATATATGTATCACTTAGACCAATGTCAAAGACTGTATTACCTACTTTTTTTCTAGAGTTTTATGGTTTCAGGTTTTATTTTTAAGTCTTTAATCCATTTTAAGTTTATTTTTATATATGATGTTAGAAATTAGTCCATTTTCCTTCTTTTGCATGTAGCTGTCTAGTTCTCCCAACACCAATAATGGAAGACACTGTCTTTTTTTCCATTGTATATTCTTGCCTCCTTTGTTATAGACCAATTGACCCTATAAGCATAGGTTTATTTCTGGGCTCTCTATTCTGCTCCATTGACCTATTGTGTCTGTTGTTGTGCCAGTACCATAATGTTTTGATTATTATAGCTTTGTAGTATAGTTTGAAATTCAGGAGCACGGTACCTGTGGCTTTATTCTTCATTCCTAAGATTGCTTTGGCTATTTGGTGTTTTTTGTGGTTCCTTGCAAATTTTTGGATTCTTATTCTAGTTTTGTGAAAATACATGTTGGTAGTTTGATAGAGATTGACTGAATCTGTAGATTGCATGGATAGTACAGACATTTTGTTTTTAATTTTTATTATGTTATGTTAGTCACCGTATAGTACATCATTAGTTTTTGATGTAGTGTCCCATGATTCATTGTTTACATATAACACCCAGTGCTCCATGCAATACGTGCCCTCTTTAATACCCATCACTGGGCTAGCCCATCACCCCACCGCCCTCCCCGCTGAAACCCTCAGTTTGTTTCCCAGAGTCCATAGTCTCTCGTGGTTCATTCCCACTTCTGTTTACCCCCCCCCTTCATTATTCCCTTCCTTCTCCTACCAATCTCCCTGCTATTTCTTATGTTCCACAAATGAGTGAAACCGTATGATAATTGTCTTTCTCTGCTTGACTTATTTCACTTAGCATAATCTCCTCCAGGCCTGTCCATGTTGCTGCAAATGTTGGGTAATTGTTCTTTCTGATGGCTGAGAAATATTCCATTGTATATATGGATCACATCTTCTTTATCCATTCATCTGTTGAAGAGCATCTTGGCTCCTTCCACAGTGTAGCTCTTGTGGCCAATGCTGCTATGAACATTGGGGTGCATATGTCCCTTCTCTTCACTACGTCTGTATCTTTGGGGTAAATACCCAGTAGTGCAATTGCTAGGTCATAGGGTAGCTCTATTTTTAACTTTCTGAGGGACTTCCACACTGTTTTCCAAAGTGGCTGTACCAACTTGCATTCCCACCAACAGTGGAAGAGGGTTCCGCTTTCTCCACATCCTCTCCAACATTTGCTGTTTCTTGTCTTGTCAATTTTTGCCATTCTTACTGGCATACGGTGCTATCTCAATGTGGTTTTGATTTGAATTTCCTTGATGGCTAATGATTTTGAACACTTTTTCATGTGTCTGTTAGCCATTTGTATGTCTTCATTGGGAAAGTGTCTGTTCATATCTTCTGCCCATTTTTTGATGTGATTATTTGTTTCTTGGGTATTGAGTTTGAGAAGTTCTTTATAGATCTTGGATACCAACCAGCCTTTTCTCTGTAGTGTCATTTGCAAATATCTTCACCCATTCCCTGGGTTGCCTCTTTGTTTTGTTGACTGTTTCCTTGGCTGTGCAGAAGCTTTTTATCTTGATGAAGTCCCACAATTCATTTTTTCTTTCGTTTCCCTTGCCTTTGGAGGCGTGTCATGAAAGATGTTGTTGTGGCCGATGTTAAAGAGGTTACAGCCTATGTTCTCCTCTATGATTTTAATGGATTCCTGTCTCACATCGAGGTCTTTCATCCATTTGGAGTTTTTCTTTGTGTATGGTGTGAGAGAGTGGTCAAGTTTCATTCTTCTGTGTATAGCTCTCCAATTTTCCCAGCACCATTTATTGAAGAGACTGTCTTTTTTCCACTGGATGTTTTTTCCTGCTTTGTCAAAGATTAGTTGACCATAGAGCCGAGAGTCCATTTCTGGAGTCCGTATTCTGTTCCATTGGTCCATGTGTCCGTTTTTGTGCCAGTACCATGCCGTCTTAGTGATCACATCTTTGTAGTATAGCTTAAAATCAACATTTCCTTGGCGATTCAGGGTCTTTTCTGGTTCCACACAAATTTTAGGATTGTTTGTTCCAGTTCTTTGAAAAATGTCATTGGTATTTTGATCGGGATGGCGTTGAAAGTGTAGATTGCTCTGGGTAGCATAGACATTTTAACGATGTTTATTCTTCCAATCCATGAGCATGGAATGTTTTTCCATCTTTTTGTGTCTTCTTCAATGTCTTTCATCAGTGTTCTGTAGTTTCTAGAGTATAGATCCTTTACCTCTCTGGGTAAGTTTATTCTGAGATATCTTATGGTTTTTGGTGCTATTGTAAATGGAATTGATTCCCTAATTTTTCTTCAGTCTCATTATTCGTATATAGAAATGCAACCAATTTATGAGCATTGATTTGGTATCCTGCCACATTATTGAATTGTTGTATGAGTTCTAGTAATTTGGGGGTGGAGTCTTTTGGGTTTTCCATATAAAGTATCATGTTATCTGCGAAGAGAGAGAATTTGACTTCTTTGCCAATTTGAATACCTTTTATTCTTTTTTGTTATCTGATTGCTGTTGCTAGGACTTCTAGAACTATGTTGAATAATAATGGTGAGAGTGGACATCCTTGTGTTCCTGATCTTAAGGGAAAGGCTCTCAGCTTTTCCGCACTGAGAATGATATTCACTGTAGGCTTTTCATAGATGGTTTTTATGAAATTGAGGAATGTACCCTTTATCCCTACACTCTGAAGGGTTTTATTCAGGAAAGGATGCTGTATTTTGTCAAATGCTTTTTCTGCATCAGTTGAGAGCATCATATGGTTCTTGTCTCTTCTCGTATTAATGTGATCTACCACACTGATAAGTTTGCGAATGTTGAACCACCCTTGCATCCCAGGGATGAATCCCACTTGGTCATGATGGATAATCCTTTTAATGTACTGTTGGATCCTATTAGTGAGGATCTGGCTGAGAATTTTGGCATCCGTATTCATCAGGGATATCGGTCGGTAATTCTCCTTTTTGATGGGGTCTTTGCCTCGTTTGGGATCAAAGTAATGCTGGCCTCATAGAATGAGTTTGGCAATTTTCCTTCTATTTCTACTTTTTTTTTTTTTTGTAAAGATTTTATTTATTTATTCGACAGAGAGAGAGAGACAGCCAGCGAGAGAGGGAACACAAGCAGGGGGAGTGGGAGAGGAAGAAGCAGGCTCCTAGCGGAGGAGCCTGATGTGGGGCTTGATCCCATAACGCTGGGATCACGCCCTGAGCCGAAGGCAGACGCTTAACTGCTGTGCCACCCAGGCGCCCCACTATTTCTACTTTTTGAAACAGCTTCAGGAGAATAGGTATTATTTCTTCTTTGAATGTTTGGTAGAATTCCCTGGGGAATCCATCAGGCCCTGGACTCTTGTTTTTTGGGAGGTTTTTGATCACTGCCTCAATCTCTTCGCAATTAATTGGTCTGTTTAGATGATCAATCTCTTCCTGTTTCAGTCTTGGTAGTTTAATGGTTTCCAGAAAGGCATCCATTTCTTCCAGGTTGTTTAATTTATTGGCATATAGTTGTTGATAATAGTTTCTAATCATTGTTTCTATTTCCTTGGTGTTGGTCGTGATCTCCCCCCTTTAATTCATACTTTTATTAATTTGGGTCTTTATTCTTTTGAATAAGTCTGGCCAGTGGCTTATCGATCTTATTTATTCTTTCAAAGAACCAGCTTCTAGTTCTGTTGATCTGCTCTACTATGCTCCTGGTTTCTAATTCATTGATCTCTGTTCTAATCTTAATTAATTGTCTTCTCGTGCAGGGGTTAGGCCTATTCTTCTATTCAATCTCCAGCTTCTTAAGGTGAGAATATAAGGACTGCATTTTAGATTGTTCTATTCTTTTGTGTGAGGCTTGGATGGCTATGTATTTTCCCCTTAGGACCGCCTTTGCAGTGTCCCATAGGTTTTGGACCAATTTGCTTTCCTTCTCATTGGTTTCCATAAATTGCTTAAGTTCTTCTTTAATTTCCTGGTTTACCCAATCATTCTTAAGCAGTATGGGTCTTAGTTTCCAAGTGTTTGAGTTTTTTTCAAATTTTTCCTTGTGACTGAGTTCCAGTTTCAAAGCATTGTGGTCTGAAAATACGCAGGGAATAATCTCAGTCTTTGGTATCAGTTGAGACCTGTTTTGTGACCCAGTATATGGTCTGTTCTGGAGAAAGTTCCATGTGCATTCGAAAAGAATAAGTATTTTGTTGTTCTAGGATGTAGTGTTCTGTATATATCTATGAGTTCCATCTGGTCCAGTATGTCATTCAAAGCTCTTGTTTCTTTGTTGATTTTCTGTTTAGATGATCTATTACTGAGAGTGGAGTGTTGAGGTCTCCTACATATTATTATCTATATGTCTCTTTATTCTGGTTAAGAGTTGGCTTATGTATCTGGCTGCTCCCCTGTTGGGGGCATAGATATTTATAATTGTTAGATTCTCTTGTTGGATACACCCTTTAAGAATAACATAGTGTCCTTCTGTATCTCTAACCACAGTCTTTAGCTTAAAATCTAATCTGTCTGATATGAGAATTGCTACCCCAGCTTTCTGTTGAGGTCCGTTGGCATGAAAAATGGTTTTCTATCCCTTCACTTTCAGTCTGGTTGCATCTTTAGGTTCAAAATTAATCTCTTGTAGACAACATATGGATGGGTCATGTCTTTTTATCCAATCTGCAACTCTGTGATGTTTTATGGGAGCATTTAGGCCATTCACATTGAGAGTGATTATTGAGAGATATGATTTTAATGTTGTCATGTTGCCTCTGAGGTCCTTGTTTCTATAGATTGTCTCTGTAAATTTCTGTTCTGTATCACTCTTGGGGGCTTTTCACTTTTATAGAACCCCCCCCTTAATATTTCCTGTAGGGCTGGCTTGGAGGTCACATATTCTGTCAGTTTTTGCCGGTCTTGGAAGTTCCTTATCTCTCCATCCATTCTGAATCACAGCCTTGCTGAATAAAGAATCTTTGGCTGCATGTTCTTCTCACTTAGTGCTCTGAATATGTCTTGCCAGCTTTTTCCGGCTTGCCAGGTCTCTGTAGACAAGTATGACGTTATTCTGATGTTCCTCCCTCTGTACATGAGGAATCTCTTCCCCCTCGCCACTTTCTAGATTGTTTCCTTGGATCTAAGATTTGAGAATTGCACTATTATATGACGTGGTGTCAGTCTGTTCTCATTGATCTTGGTAGGGTCCACTCTGCCTCTTGGACACAAATGCTTGTTTCCTTTGCCAGATTAAGGAAGTTCTCAGCTACAATTTTTAGTATCTCTTCTAGACCTCTGTCTTTCTCCACCCCCTCGGGGTTGCTGATGATTCTGACATTGGAATGTTTCATTGAGTCCGTAATCTCCCGTAGTCTTTTTTCTTGAAAGTGGAGTTTTTTAAGCCATGTTTCTTCTCTTTCCTTCTTTTCTATCATCTCATCCTCTAACTCACTAATTCGTTCTTCTGCCTCATTTACCCTGGCCATCAGAGCATCCGTTTAAACTGAATTTCATTCATAGAATTCTTAATTTCCACCAGATTTGTTCTCATTTTAGCCCTTAGAGATTCTATATTTTTGCTAATATTATTTTTTTCAAGCCTACACATCATCTTGACAATTGTTACTCTGAAATCCATTTCTGACAATTTGGTTATATCTGTATCTATTAGTTCTGTGGCAGAGGCTGCAGTCTCTGTTTCTTTCCTTTGTTGGGGGTTCCTCCTCCTGTCATTCTGATGAGGTGTGGTTGCGGGGATGGACAGAGCCAAATTATTGACCAGGACCCAAGCAAGATGTACTTGTTTTATAGGGACCTTAGGGATGTGGCCTTCTTGTTTTTTCAGCCTGCCTTCTGGGGGAGGGGCCTGCTGCACTGATACTCAGGCAACCCTGTTTGAGTAGAGTTGCCCTCTCCCCTGTGTGTGTATGGGGGGGGGGGGGGCGTGGGCACAGTGAGAACCAGTTTTTCCGGGCTTTTGTTCTCTGGCAGCTTTCCCTGGCGGCTTTCTGTGACTCTTCTGAGAGTCACAGTAGCAGCAGCCGTATCTTAGCCTCTGTCTCAGAACAGAGAGATCGAAGTCTGTTCTTCACTGAGCTCTCCTGGCCACTCTAACTCTGTTTCTGTTGGTGCTGCTGAAAACCCGCAGCGTCCCGGGTTGTGCTCCCCACAGCCTCTCTCCCAGTCCTTGCTCCCAGGGCTGGCATGTCTCTGCCTTTTGTGCTTCTAAAACCACCAGCCACCCCCAGTTCCCGCGCACACGCTCCTGAGCTCCCGATTTCAGTCTGGTTTTGCTCTGGCTACAGGTCGGGGAGTCCCGCCCACTCCCCAGCACAGGAGGCTTCCGCTTCCTGGCGCCTGAGTGCAGCGGCTCCCTCCCGCTTCCATTTATTTTCCGATATCCGTGCACAGACTCCCAGCTCCCTGCTTTGTACCTCAAAACCCAGCACAGGAGATGTTCATTTGTAGAGATCCAGAGATCCAGATGTATCTTACGTCTCAGGCTGATTTCGTGGGTGTTCCGGATGGTCTGGTAGATATCCAGCTCGATTCAGGGGACCAGCTGAAACAGGGTCTCCTACTCCTCTGCCATCTTTTTCCCTCCCCCTTAGTAAAGACATTTTAATAATATTAATTATTCTGATCTGTGAGCATAATTTATCTTTCCATTATTTGTGTCATCAATTTATGTCATAAGTGTCTTAGAGTTTTTAGAGTATAAGTCTTTCACTTCGTTGATTCAGTTTATTCCTCCATATTTTATTCTTTATTATGTCATTATAAATGGGATAATTTCCTAAATTTCTTTTCCTATCGTTCATTATTAGTATATAGAAATGCAGTAGATATATGTCTATTGATTTTGTATTATGCAACTTTACTGAATTCATTTATTCTAATAGTTTTGGGATAGAGGCTTTAGATTTTTTTTTTTTAATTTTTTGATGTATAGTATTATGTCATTTAAAAATAGTAACGGTTTTACTTTTTCCTTAACAAATTTTTACTTTACCTTAACCATTTGAATGACTTTTATTTCTTTTTTCTTTTTTTTTTTAATTACAAGGAACCCACTTTATTATTTATAAAATTTTGATTCCGGTGTAGTCAACATACAGTGTTATATTAGGTCCAGGTGTACAATGTATTGATTCAACCATTTTATACAATACTCAGAGCTCTTCATGATAAGTATACTCTTACTCCCTTTCACCTATTTCACTCACCCCCCCTCCCCCCCACCTTACAGTTTGCTCTTTATAGTTAAGAGTTCTTTTTTGGTTTGTCTCTTTATTCTTTGTTTTTGTTTATTTATTTATTTTTTTCTTAAGTTCCATGGATGAGTGAAATCCTATGGTATTTGTCTTTCTCTGACGGCTTTTTTCACTTAGCACTGTAATCTCTAGATCCATCCACATTGTTGCAAATGGAAGGATTTCATTCTTTTTTATTGCTGAGTAGTATTCCATTGTACATATGCTCATATGTATGTGTACACACACACACACACACACACACACACACACTGCATCTTCTTTATGCATTCATCAATTGATGGATACTTGGGCTGCTTTCATAATTTGGCTATTATAATTAATGCTGCAGTAAACATATGGGTTCATGTATCTTTTTGAATTAGTGTTTTCATATTCTTTGGGTAAATACCCAGTAGTAGAATTACTGTATTATATAGTAATTTTATTTTTTACTTTCTGGAGAATATCCATACTGTTTTCCACAGTGGCTTCACCAGTTTGTATTCCCATCAGCAGTGCACAGGTTTTTGGATTTTTGTTTTCCCCACATCCTTACCAGCACTTGCTGTTTCTTGTGTTCTTGATTTTAGCCATTCTGACTTACATTTCCCTGAGGATTAGTGGTATTGAGCATCTGTTTTATGTGGCTGTTGTTCATATGTATGCCTTCTTTGGAGAAATGTCTGTTGCTGTCTTATGCCCATTTTTAATTGGATTATGTCTGGGGTTTTTTTGGCACTGAGTTGCATAAGTTCTTTATATATTTTGCATACTAATTCTTTATCATTTATGTCATTTGTAAAGATCTTCTCCCCTCTAGTAGGCTGTCTTTTCGTTTTACTGTTTTCTTCTCTGTGCAGAAGCTTTTTATTTTGATGTAGTCCCAGTGGTTTATTTTTCCTGTTTTACTCACTTCAGGATACATACCTAGAAAAATGCTGCTATGGCCAAGTCAAAAAATTGCTGCCTGTGCTCTGTAGTAGGATTTTTATGCTTTCAGGTCTCATATTAGGTCCTTAATCTATTTTGAGTTTCTTTTTATATATGATGTAAGAAAGTGGTCCAGCTTCGTTCTTTGGCATGTAGCTGTCCATTTTTCCTAACAAAGGAGGAAGATAACTTTGTTTTTGTTTATTTGTTTTGTTTCTTGTTGAAGAGATTATCTTTTTCCCATTGCCTATTTTTGCCTCCTTTGTGGAAGATTAGTTGAGCATATAATCATAGGTTTATTTCTGGGCCCTCTATTCTGTTCTATTGATCTATGTGTCTATATTTGTGCCCATACCATATTGTTTTGATTATTACAGATTTATAGTATATGTTGAAATCTGGGATTGTGATACCTCCAGTTTTGTTCTTCATTTTCAAGATTGCTTTGGGTGTTTTGGGGGGTCTTTTATGGTCCCATACAAATTTTAGTATTGCTTGTTCTGGTTCTGCAAAAAAATGCTGATAGTATTTTGATAAGGAGTGAATTAAATCTGTAAATTACTTTGAGTAGTATAGACATTTGCACAATATTTGTTCTTTCAATCCATGAGCATGGAAATTCTTCCTATTTCTTTGTTTTGTCTTCAATTTCTTTCATCAGTGTTCTATAGTTTTCAGAGTACAGGTCTTTCAACTCTTTGGTTAAATTTATTAGGCATTTTATTATTTTGATGCAATTAAAATGGTATTGGTTTCTTAATTTCTCTTTCTGCTGCTTCATTATTTATGTACAGAAATGCAACAGATTTCTGTATATTGATTTTATATCCCACAACGTTACTGAATTCATTTATATATATAGTATCTTCTCATCTGCAAATATTGAAAGTTTTATTTTTTCCCCACCAATTTGGATGGCTTTTATTTCTTTTTGTTGTCTGATTGCTGTGGCTAGGGCTTCCACTACTATGTTGAAACAAAGGGGTGAAAGTGAATGCCCTTGTTTTGTTCCTGATCTTAGGAGACAAGTTCTGTTTTTACCTCATTATGTATGATATTAGCTGTGGGTTTTTCTTATATTGCCTTTATTATGTTGAGGCATGTTCCTTCAAAACTTACTTTGTCGATGGTTTTATCATGAATGGGTATTGTGCTTTGTTAAGTGTTTTTTCTCCATTAATTGAAAAGACCATATAGTTTTTATCCTTTCTCTTGTTGATGTGATGTGTCAGTTTGATTGATTTGCAAATACTGAAACACCCTCACATCCCAGGAATAAATCCCACTCAATTGCAGTGTATGCTTTTTTATGAATTGTTGGATTGGGTTTGCCAGTATTTTGTTGAGGACTTTTGCCTGTATGATCGTCAGAGATATTGGCCTGTAGTTCTCTTATTTAGTGATATCTTTATCTGGTTTTGATATCAGGGTAATGCTGGCCTCAAAGAATGACTTTGGAAGGTGTCTTCCCTGTTCTATTTTTTGGAATAGTTTGAAAACAATAGGTATTAACTTGTCTTTAAAAGTTTGATAGAATTCACCTGTGAAGACTTCTGGTCCTGGACTTCTGTTTGTTGGGAATTTTTTGATTGCTGATTTAAATTCATTGCTGGTAGTTGGTCTGTCAGATTTTCTATTTATTCCTGATTCAGTTTTGGGAGGTTGTGTGTTTCTAGGAATTTATCTGTTAGGTTGTCCAATTTGTTGGCTTATAATTTTTCATAATAATCTCTTATAATCCTTTGTATTTATGTGGTGTCAGTTATTATGTCTCTTTCATTTCTGATTGTTTGAGTCTTTTTTTTTTTTTTTTGGATGAGTCATATGTCTAAAGGTTTATCAATTTCATTGATCTTTTCAACAAACCAGCAGCTCCTGGTTTTATTGATCTGTCCTATTGGTTTTTGTTTGGTTTGTTTTGGGGCTTTTGGGGGCCGTTCTTTTTTGGTTTCTGTTGTATTTACTTCTGCTCTAATCTTTATTATTTCCTTCCTTTTACTGGTTTTGGGTTTTGTTTGTTGTTTTATTTTTTAGTTCCTTTAGGTGTAAGGCTAGAAGGGCTTTTTTTGATATTTTTCTTTTTCTTGAACTGGACCTGTATCTCTGTAAATTTCCCTCTTAGAGCTGCTTTTGCTGTGTCCCATAGATTTTGGACAATTGTGTTTCCATTTTCATTTGTTTCAGGTATTATTTTTTCTTTTTTAATTTCTTCATTGACATATGGATTGTTTAATCGCATGCTGTTTGTGTTTCCTTTTCTTTTAATTTTCTTCTTATAATTGATTTCTAATTTTATAGTGTTATGGTCAGCAAAGATACTTCATATGATTTCAGTGTTCTTAAATTTATTGAGATTTGTTGTATACCCTGCTATGTGATCTATCCTGTAGAATATTCCATGAACACTTGAGAAGAATGTGTACTCTGCTGTTTTTAGTTGAAGTATTCTGTTAAGTCTATCTGTTCTAATATGTTGTTCAAGGACATTGTTTTCTTATTAATTTTCTGTCTGGACATCCACTGATGCAAGTGGAGTATTAAAGTCTCCTACTATTATAGTTTTTCTATAAATTTCTCCCTTTGTATCTGTTAATATTTGTTTTATACATTTAGATGTTCCTATGTTGGGTGCATAAATATTTACAAACGTTATATCTTCTTGTTGGATTTACCCTTTATCATTATGTAATGCCCTTCTTTGTTTCTTGTTGCAACTTTTTGTTTGTATGTTTGTTTTTTGTTAAAGTCTGTTTGGCCTGATGTAAGAATTCTACCTCAGCATTCTTCCTTTTCATTTACATGGATATCTTTTCCCATTCCTTAACTTTCAGTCAGTGTGTGTCTTTAGATTTGAAGTGAGTCTCTTGTAGGCAGCAACAGACTGTATTTTGGGTTCCTTTGAAATAATGAAGCATTTCTATGAAGTCAAAACAATCAGCTGGAATTGAGCCTACCTTTTTAAGTGGATGTGTACTCCAGGTTATCTTCTAGCATTGTCATAGTTCCTTCAAACAAGTTTTGCTTAGTTATGTTATCTTTCTCCTTCTTGTGGACATTTGCATTTTCCATCTCTGGCAAGTGGAAGATTATATAGCAAATAAATTGAAAAGAAATCAAGAAGTATATGTTGTCAATGTGTAACTTTCTAAAAAGTTAAAAACACGACTTGTACAAATATATAGTGAATATGTGTTAAGGAGTCACTTAGCTCACTAATGAGAACCAGAAGGATGGTAAATCTGGTTCAAAAGAGTACAGAAGAGACTGAAGTATTTACAATCAATGAAATAAAAATATATTAATTTAAGATTTTAAAATTAGATATAGAACTAGTCAATGTCATACTGGACAACAAAATTAGGGTTATCTTTACTACCTGATGGAAATCATTTGCATCTCTATTGGACATAAATTATTTGCAATTTATCGGTGTACAAATTAATATCTAAATTCATAGAGACTGGGATCTGATCACTATTAAATTGTAAGTTAAGCAAAGATACATTACTCAGGAAAATTAATTAATTTTTTGAGGTGTCTACTAGAGGATGACTTCAGTTGGAAAAGGAATAAAAAGCAACTAGGAAATATATTAACAGGAATATATTTAAATTTTTGTTCTAATAACAATAATGTTATTATTGTTAATAATAATAACAATAATGTTATTAGAACAAAAATTTAAATATATTCCTGTTAATATATTAAGTAATAAGGGTCTACAAATTTAGGATTTTTTTTCATAATGTCATAAAATGATTACAATTATCTTTACCAGTTTCCTATGATCTTGGTTATATTTCAGCAAAATTAAAAAGAAATACTGAATCCATTGTCTGGAAGATTCACCTATCTCCTGAAACATGTAAATAATTTCAGCCAAATTTATTTACTTACTTATCTATGTATCTGTCAGCTTGCTTACTTGAACTTTTTTGCCTAATTGCCTCAATTCTCCAATCTTAATAAAAGATTACATTAAAACTAGACAGAATCTTCAAACAGAAGAAAAGGAAACAAAGCCAATACCCACAATTACTAAGTGTTTGGCTAATTATTAGGTTCTTTAGTGAGACCTTGTTGCTTCAGACTTGGATGGTTGTTAACAATACCTATTGTTTCAGTAGCAGAGAATCTTTCTGTAATGATGAAGAGTTGAAAAAAGGTGTGAGTGCTGTCAAAAAGCCCTTTTGTCTGAAATTACAATTGCATAGACTACACAAACTGCATGCCTAGCAGGAGGGATGGGTCATTGAATGGGCTCTGACACATACTTTATCTGAACCCAAGGTATTTAAAATGACATTTGAAACAGTGGGTCCTGTGCTCTAGTTGGTATAATAAGGTAAAATGAATAAAAAACAAACAAAGCATGCATTTGCAGATTTCTGGAGACAGAGAAATAGTTCAGCTTTTTAAAAATCCTGATTGCTGAACTGGTTGAAAAAAGCTGCATGTAGTTTGTGGAACATTTAAATGGTTATGTTTCCATAAAGACTGTACAATTCAGGAATGAAACTGTAATCGATAGCTTGAAGATTTGTGTCCAGTGAATTGCAATATCCACTTCGTGCTTGTCCTTGTAAGCCATGATAGAAATTCCCACAAAGTTGCTACTTTCTGTACCTTGTTTTGACAATATACCATTAAGAGTGATAATAATGACACATGCATCTATGTTAGTCTTTCGGTTGAAAAGGTATCATTCACTGAAGCAGCATGTTACTAAGGAAGTATTTTGAAGAACAGAGTAGGAAGAATGTTTAGGTTGAGATTATAGAAGGAAACTTCTTAGTGAATGAATCACAGATCCATAGTAAGTTTAAACAAGGAGGTATCAAAGTATAATTTCCAATAGATAAAAAACATGACTGTCATAAAATTCAAGAATAAGTATGAGCCAGAAATTTATTTATGGAATTATTGAGAGAACCATCCCAGCAGATCTAAGAGCATTAGTGGAATTGAATATTTGCAGGCATTTTAAGGAAAAAGAATATATAAATAAAGTTTGTAGGAGAGCATAAAAATGGTTAATGCCTCACAGGGCAGTATGACCATAACTTTTTGGGTTATCTTTTCTACCAGATAAATATCTACAAATTAGCATGAAATTCCCCAGTGGTATAGGTCTGATCAAATGGAAGATATTCAAGTCAAACACAAATACATTCTCCTAAACCTGGTCTATCCATTGTAGCCACTAGCTACATCTTTTAAATTTAAATCTGAGATCATTAAAATGAAATACAATACAGATTTAGCTTCCCAGTCACACTAGTCACATTTTAAGTGTTCAGTAGACACATTTGGCTAATAGCTACTTTATTAGACAACATAGATGTAAAATATTTCCTTCATCATAGAAAGTACTATTGAAGACATTCTAGAGAATTCATCTTTGAGCAGGCCTGTTTTATAATGCCTATGTTTGCCATTGAAAAACATATCACCCTCCTTTCGCTTTGAATATTTTTTGTAAACAAAGAGATCTTACAGATCTCCTTTTCTACCTTTTCCACTCCTCCTTTTCTTTTCTTTTCTTTTCTTTTCCTTTCTTTTCTTTTCTTCTTTCTTTCTTTCTTTCTTTTTTTTTTTTTGATGGAAGAGGATCTGAAAATATGGGTTTACTCTTAGACTTATAGAAAGTTCACTCTTATTAACTGAAGAGTTTGGCTATGTCATTGAACCATTGGGTTGAATGAACTATTTAGCATAAATGGGGGAACTAGGACAAAGATTTTTATTGTATATACTTGTATTTTAAGATTTAGAGATTATTTGCCGATTTGCCTAGATCATCTTCAGTCCTTTCAGAAGAAAGGTATTAAAAGGTAGTCATTACTTTACAGAATAATAAAATCACTTATTTTGGCATAGCAAATAATTATCTTTGCAGGTTTTTTTTTTTTTTTTAATCATAAAATTACCTTTACTTTTGGAATGTCTCCTGTGATGGTTTGGGCATACTTATGTACTCTTTGTATTATGATACTAAATTTGCACCTGTAACGCAATGATTTTGTGTATGTGTGTTTTTCAGATGTGCAACAAATGGCGATTGACTGGCTTACCAGAAATCTCTATTTCGTGGACCATGTCAGTGACCGGATCTTTGTTTGTAATTACAACGGGTCTGTATGTGTCACCCTGATTGACCTGGAGCTTCATAATCCTAAGGCAATAGCATTAGATCCAATAGCAGGGTAAGAAATTCTTTTTTATTGTTTGATCTTAAGTAGTTACCAATTAAAGATGTAATAGATCAAAAAATATAATAGATCAGTGTCTGGTGGGCTTTGTGGAATATAAGGCTGTAGGCTTGAAGTATTTTTAAATGTCGATTTCAACAACTGCATTGCAAGGAGGAAAAAAGGGCTACAATTTACCATGCAGAGGCTGGGGAATATCAGTTCCTTAACACATTAATATTGCTGGCCTAACCTGAGATACAAACAACCTGTCACCCTCTTAAGAATTGCTTTGGGGTCACCAGACAAGAGCCTCAGGGTAGTTTTAGGTTAAAGAGAGAAGACTTTAAGTTCCCTTAGCAGTAGACCTTGTAGTTAGCAAGCTTCAGAAATACTACTTGAAAGTTGTACTATTAAACTTACATCCAACACATTTGGGATTTCTAAAAGGGGCATAATACAAGTTCATGGGTACTACTTAAACATTAAGGTCATCTTTTAGTTGAAACCAATGTTGTTATTGTTGTTTTTTCCCCCTCTAACTGCTGATAATGTAAATACTATATAATTATGGAGTTACTAAATTCATCAGAATTCATTTTCTCTCTCTCTCTTTTTTTTTTTTTTGACTTTCTAATTTTGCAAGCCTCTTTGTTGGTTAAAAAGATGTCTTATCTGACCTTCTTTTAGCTAATAGGCTCATTAATCTTTTTAAAATATTTCACAATTTGTCAAAATATGGTCATAAATGTTTAAATTCCCATCAAGTTTGTTATATGATTAGAAAATCAATATAGGAATTACGCTTCGATTTTATAAAAACTATGGCATTATTGAGGGGAAGGGGCAAAAAAGATGTAGAGTCTTATAAATTCATTTGTTTCTCCAGTCAGTACTGGGCAAAGGAAAATCTCAAATTAATGACATAATGTACAATTTTAATTGGAGGAGCTGTTGTGTTTTCAGATGTAAGTTGTAGCAAAGATTTGAAAACAGAAATTTTATCCTTGTTACTGCTTTAATCGTCCCCAAGCAGTTCAGGCTGAAATGTCTGATGGAGTATATCCTGAACTGCCATAAGCCTCCATTCAATAAATGGGAAAATATTTACAGAAGAAACAGCTGTCATCCATATGTGGACTTTTGTCACTCTTTACTTAAAGTCTGATTGAATATTAAGATGCATCATCACAATGGTTCTGATTTTGACAAGAACAGCTTGCACGTAAGAACTTTGCTAGGAAGGCTGTGTAATATAATTCTTGAATGTAGCTCTATTTGTATTTGCAGCAGATGGTGACTTGACTCAATCTGACTGCAGTGATGCTTCAAAAGACATTAGTGAAAGAAGTTGTATTTAAACTGATTTGTTTGGGTTGTTGGATAAGGGTAGTAAGAAAGAACTGGAAATTTACAAATGTGCTAACAGCATTCTTTTGGAATTCTGTTTAGAAATATATTTGCTTGCATGTTTTTCCCTGGATGTGCTAACTGAATTTCGAATTAGCCTTTAGACAGTCTTATCTGCCAAAAATGTTAAGAGGTGAAGCTATTGTGTTTCTCCCCTCATTCTACCATCTTATCCTTCCCCATTCTTAAAAACAAAGATCCAGAGACCCTTTCTAAATAAAACTGTCAATCTGAAATATAATATATGTGAACGCCATCTCCCTTTCTGAATAGCAACGTATTTTATGTTCTCAAGCTTCCTGTTTCTCTGTCATTACATGAAAGAAACATATTTTGTCATTTTTATCAAAGGAATTAGGAGTAGAAAACCCCCATATTGTTTGCACTTATTCTCTGCAGGATGCCTTTGGGCCTAGTTAACTGTTTAAATGCAATTTTGTCATGTATCATTTATCACAATAAGTTCTTTGGAATTTTTTGTTTGAGTTTGCTCTACGTCTCTAACAGTTTTTCAATCATGAATCATAGATATCAGAGACAGCAGAGCTCTGCTCTTTTATAAATATAAACCGGTTTGTAATACAACTCTTTCAAATATATTCTACCTTTCTCTTATTATCAGAAATTTGGCTAAGATTAGTACGGTACTATCTAGGATAGGAACAGTAGGCTTTTCCTTTAACTTCTACTTTTGGGCCTGGTCCAGAGTATATTGAATAGTCAAGGCTAGAACAACTCTGCATGATTTATTAAAGGGGACATGTGCCACCAGTGAAATTTCTCCTACCTTTTCTTAATTGTATGGGGTGAGTGATATATATTTGGCTCGTTCTCTTATAACTTCAGAAAACATTGGAATATATTTAAAGTCAAACCTGATTCTTAGAGCTTGACCTTAGTAGCAGTAGAAATGAGGGAGAGTTGCCTTACTTCTTCAAAAGCTGCACTGAAAAAAATATCTTTTAGTTGGCTATACTTTTAACTTTTAATGATGATAATGGAGTTGGTTTGGCAATTTGGGAAAAATGCATCTTGGCAGATGTGTGGTAGCATGTATATAACCCCAACTCAGTAGAGTTATGTCAGCTGGCTAACCTGAGGGAGAGGGGAATCTCCCCTTTCATAAAAAACAGCAGGAATTGCATATTTTCTAAGTATAATGTATACCATTTTTCTATGTGGGCTGGATTTTTGACTTGAAGAGCATGAATGACAGAGTGTTTGTAGGATTTATTTGTGAATCTATGACCCCATGTAGAGAACCAGGGTAAAGTGTCATCATCTTAGTTCTCTATAAAAGCAGGCCAACGACCAGAAAGCAGAGGAGTGAAGTTCAAGTCTTGAAGTTGAATGCACACAGGAGTGATTGACAGTATTTAAATAGTTAATAAACTTTTTCCCATCATCTACCTGGATTCCTACTGCTGGCAAAACTGATCATAGATGAGAAATTAGAGATAGAATCAAAGTAAACAGCTATCAGGGAGTAGAATGGACTTAAGAAATTCTAATCTAAGATACTCTGTGAATGTGGGAAACCAGAAATGAGGCAGGTTTGCCCATGCCCCTGAAAGGGGTTTTATAACAAGGAGATCCTCTGGGTAGATATCAGGTTTTTCAATTCTATTAAGCGGCTCCTAGAGCTAGCCTAGGCTCCAAATTAGAGCCTGCACTCACTATTCATCTGTAATAGTAGGGCTGTTGCTGACCTTTGTCTGTTAATCTTCTCAGACTGTACGATGGGTAAATTGAATCTATAGACTACACCCCCACAACTAACTGCTATCTATTAGTTTGATGACTCAGATGGTTCTGAAGTTGCTATGGGTTTGAACATTAGGAAGTATCTAAAGACATGCCACTATATGTTTTTGTTTTCCTCATGGAAGCATCAGTCTTGAAGTCTTGTATACTCATCTGTAATTTATGAGCACCCTTAATCTTCAGGCATTCATATTCACATTTTGATAGATTACAAATTGTGAGTCCTAACTTTTTGAGGAAGAACTATCCTCTACACATACCCACAAAAAAAGTTTCTTGAAAATTCTGTAAACTTAGCCTCCCTCAAAATCTTCTTGCTTATTTCTTTTTATTAGAAGAAAACTCAGAAAAGGTAGACATTTTAATAACTTCAGTAATCATCCTACTGAGTTTATGTGTTGACTTGCTCTAATTTTCTTCTTGGAGATAGTGAACTTGAAGTTTCTTAAAAAATAGATAGATAGATAGATAGATAGATAGATAGATAGATAGATAGATGAACAAAACTAATTGCTGAAAGTGTATTTTGCGTTGTTAGTATATCTTTGGAACAGTCTTGGTCCTGCACATAGGAGCAGGATTCAGGTGAATGGACCTCCAAATTCACCTATGTGAAGAGTACCAAGAAGTTATTTGCTCACTTCTTATACTCAGTGGGTAATTAATGGAGTGCAGTGACTACATCCTTAGTCTTATAAATTTGTATTAATTATCCCCCAAGTCTTACCAATGTGTTTTCTTATCTGTAACAACGAATTCAACTGAGTATCATTATAATGTTAGCTCTATTTTCATTGTTTTATCTGTCCATAATCAATCTAAATATCTCTATGCTTATCTCCTATTTACACTACTACTACCTTCCCTGGTTGACTTCAGCACTCCTAGATGGCATTTAATTCATAGAGAATTATCTAAACAATAGGCATCTACCTATCGGCCAGTTTACTAAGTACTTCAGGAGGGTTATCACTGCCACTTTTCAATCCGAAGTTCCTTTCAGGAGTTGCTAATGTGATTAGGCAAGACAACATGGATATGCAAGTTTGTGTTTCATGGTCTGCACTATTTTGAGTGAAGTTAGTAGTTCAAAGACTCACTCAAGGGTATAAATCCATATTAGCTGTTTTATATATGACTCAAATTATTCTCATTAATTCATTTTGTCTAGGGTCAAATGTTCCAAATTCCTCTCCAGGCCTCTTCTCAAGTGGAGGTTCATGTATGGTATTGCCTTTAATCACTGTCCCCTTCAGATACAAATTATATTGTGATTATCCTGGGATTATGAAAGAGTAATTTGGAGTGGTTTGTGTTCACTACAGCCTTTACTGGAAACTTACCCCAAATTGATTCAACTCTCGGTGTGTTCTTAGCTCACATCATTCATAATAATACAAATAACTCAAAATAATGCAAAACATTCTACATCTCTATTTGTTCTCTTTGCTCTTCTCTCTCTCTTTTTCACTCTCTAAATTTTTGGTGCTTGTTAAGCTTATCTCTAAATTACTGAGTTCACAGTGCTATTTCTAGTAATTATATTTAGTATCTTCCCATCTTTCTAACCACTCCCTATAAAAGAGATTTCTTCTCTGAATTCTCACTCTGATTAATGATGTCCACTCAAATAGATAAAGTAATAGAAAAAAAAATAACAATGTGTAACTTAAATTATGAAGGAATTTATTATATCACGTAAAAATCTAGGTATAAGACAGTCCTGTATTGGTTATTTTAGTGGCTCAACAATATCATTAAGAATGTGTGTCCGTTTACCTCTTTGTGATGTTATCTTTGGTGTGTGCTTTTCAAGCTAATTCTATTGTCATAAATGGCTATACTGAAGTTCTAGGGATCCTGTGTAGAAACAAGATACTCAGTTCAAAATAAAGAAAAGGAAAAAAAAAGGGGGGGAGCATTATATTTCCCTTGGGTGTAGAAGAGCTCCTAAGGAGACATACATGTATGTCTTCTTGTTCAGAAATGGGGTAGATGCCTACCTGAATGGGACAACAAAAGCCTTTTTTTTTTTTTTTTAACCATTGGCATGTGAAAGACAGAACAACATGGGAGTGAAATTGGGACCAAGCTAACATGGAAAAAGAAAAATGAATTAAGAACCAACATTATCTACTACAACCACTGCTGTATGATATTTGTCTCTTCTGTGCAATTCTTTGACTTTTTCTTGTTCTTCCCAGGCACTTAGGGGGTCTCTTTTAACTTAGCTAAACTTGTCTGGAATATGTACAAATACTTTGTCTCAAGTCTTTATTCCCTTTTCTAGGAGAACTCCTCTATTTCCTTTTGGCCAAGGCCATTCAAACTCATATCGAGAAATATTTTTCTTATCTCTTTTCAAGCAAATGGCATTTTTTTTTTCCAGTAACATTTTGCAATACAAAGAAGAAGTTGGGGTGGGAGTACTCTGGATAGCAGTCCTAGTATCACTATTTTTATCTTTAAAGATGCACTCGAAGAAACTGATGGTAGCTTTTATTCTATCAGATTCTCCAACACTTTTGGAATATCTGTGAATAATCTGAGCCACTGGGGTAACATTAAGCAAATTATTGTTTCACTTATAAAATGATTCTCAAGTGGCATGAAAGCTTTTATACTCTCTGCCAGAGAATAGTTTGCATACTGGAAGAATCTGTGCCATTATTAGAAAAGAATAATTTTATATTTCCAAGTAGTTTAAAATTATTTCTAATTGTTTCTTACATAGAGTTCTGTGAAAACAAGAAGTGTATATGAGCCAGTGGTACTGCTTTTGAAAATATGTGGATGGATTTCCTCTTTTCACTCAGGTGTAATGAGGGCATCAAAGATGACAATGTGATATATACTCTTACCGAGCTTGGAGTATAACAGAGTTATGCTTCAAATATCAAATATTATAACCAGAAGATATAGTTACTATAGTTTACAAAAAAAAAAAAAACTCCACTCTAAATAACAAACAAAATGCTAAGCTGTAATTTATTTGAAGTTTATGAGATAAATGGTGGGTCAGGCACAAATGTTATTTTCAAAAAGTAGAAAATCTTGGTTTGGAAACACCACCACAAGGGAAAGGACAAAAATTAACAACAATAAAATAAGTACTTGACATCATTCCCCTTGTATATTAGCACTCTTTCACATTTAACATAAATTCAGGATTTTACTGTAGGTTATATAACCATATTCAACGAAAAAAAAAAAAGAATAAGAACAAGAACGAGAAGAAAAAAAAACAGCTTTTATGCTGAGCTATATTTTGTTCTGCTTGACTGCTGAGCCTTGCAGGATATTGATCCAAAATTGATATTTTCCCTTGAGCCTGATTCTTAGTGGTTTGACTAGGGAGAAATTGGTCTGGCCTTAGGGTCAAGGTGGATGTTTTACAGTGTCAAGTAGTGTTTACTCAAGATATTTTTTTTAATCATGCAAAGGAAAAAGTCAAATGTTGAGGGTATCTGGTCTTCTTTCAGTTTTAGTGAGATAATTGTCTTTGTAAGCACTTGTAAAAATTGTGTTTAGTCAGGAGGCATCACACTTCTTGAGTACCAGGTATACTATAAATCATAGTCATTGAAATACTATGGTACTGACATTAAAACGGACAAATAAACCGATGGAACAGAATTGAGAATCCAGAAGTAAATGCAAGCATGTACAATCAACTAATATTTGACAACAGAGCCAAGAATACTCAATGGAAAGAAGCCAGTTTCTTCAATACACTATGCTGGGATAATTGGATAGTCACATGTAAAAAGAAGGAAACTAGACTCATATTTCACACCACTCACAAAAATTAACTTGAAATGGATAAAAAGCTTAAGCATAAAACTTGAACCCATGAAATTCCTAGACGAAAACATAGGAATAAAACTCCTTGACATAGGTCCTGGTAATTAATTTTTGCATATGACATCTCAAGCACAAACAACTAACTAACTAGATAGATAGATAGATAGATAGATAGATAGATAAACCAGTGGGACTATATCAAGGTAAAAAGCTTCTGCACAGCAGAAGAAACCATCAACAAAGTAAAAAGACAACCTATTTAATGGGGAAAAAAATATTTGCAAACTTTGTATCTGATAAGGGGTTAATGACCAAAATATATATAAAGAACTCCCACAACTCAATAAAAAATTAAGAAGAGAGAAAGAAAAGAAAAAAGCAACCCCATTAAAAAACGGGTAAAAGACATGAATAGACATTTCTCCAAAGAAGACATATAAAGGCCAACAGGTACATGAAAAGATGCTCAACATCACTAGTTATTAGGGAAATGCAAATTAACAATACAATGAGATATGACTTCATGCCTGTTAGAATGGTCATCATCAAAAAGAAAGAAAATAGCAAATGCTCACATAGATGTGGAGAAAAGGGAACCTTTATGTACTAGTGGTGGGAAGTTGTAAATTTTAAATTGATACAACCATTATGGAAGACAGTATGGAGGATACTCAAAAATTAAAAATAGAACTACCATATGATCCAGTAATTCCACTTCTGGGAATATATCCAAAGGCAATAAAAACATTAACTCAAAAAGATATCTGCACCCTCATCTTTACAGTAGCATTATTTACAATAGCCATGACATGGGAAGAACATATCTATCAATGTATCATTGCATTTTTATCCAAAGAATTTGTGATATACACATACATGTGTGCATGCACGCACACACACACGCATGCACTGACACACGCACACAAAGAGTGGAATATTATTGAACCATTAAAGAAAAAACAAAGAGGAAATCCTACCATTTGTGACAACGTGGATGGACCTTGAAGACATTATAATAAGTGAAGTAAGTCAGATAAAGAAAGACAGATACTGTATGAACTCACTTATATGTGACGTCTAAACAAAACATGACAGAATAGACTCATAGAAAAAGAGATCAGACTTGTGATTATCAGTGGCAGAAGTTGGAGAAAGGGAGAACTGGAGGAAAGTGGCCAGAAAAAACTTTCAGTTACAATATAAGTAAGTACACGCGTACAGCATGGTGACTATAGCTATTAAATGTAGCACCTGACTAGGCACTTTCTTGCCCATGACACCACCAGACTATGGAAATGGGAGCTTTCAATAAATACTTTGCCATTTCTATCACAGTCTTCTCTTCTGGCTACCAGATATCTATATGCAACCTTACATATCTAATCCTATACATAGAATACACTACATTTAGACCAGAGTGGAGGATCCCTAGGTGATGAGTAATCCTATTCATGATGACCTTTTGTGCTTCCTTGTATACAACAAACTATGAACCAAAAGAAAAGGTGTCTGTACCCACTGTCCCCTCCATACACTATATAAATGGATGGACCAGTGATAGAATGACAAACAAAACAAAATTATCAGCTAGAAAAGAAGATTGGAAGCACACAGTAGTCATTGGCATAAAGCAATAATGAAATCCTGTCAGGCAAGGAAAGGAAGGCCCTCCTGCCCCGGCGGTTTGGAAGTATTTTGTCTAGATGCTGCTTCTTTCCCTGTAACATTTCCCCTTGTCCATTGTTCTTTACCTATGCTTCCCCTGGGAGGTTCTTTCTTGTCTGTTGTATTCAATACATCAATACATCAATGTGTGCCAATACAAAATTGGCAATGGGGAATATTTTCCCCCTGTGGACTCTATATATTTCACAGACTGTTTCTTGTTCCTTTCAAGTTGCTTAAAGGTTTGAGGGGACAAAGAATTTTGTAAGCTAGGGTCATGACTTTGTGGTTATAAATTCCCTAAAAATTAGTAGAATTTTTATTTCTTTGCTTCTCATTACCTTTATATACCAGTATCCTAAGTTATATTCTAGAAATAATTATCAAACTCAAATTATTTCTTTGTACCTCACACTCTTGCTTTTCTCTTTCAACCTATTTGTGGTTACTGTGGGGCGTGAAAACAATGCTTCAGTGGGGAGTAAACATCTTTTGTCTGAAGGTGAAATTCTTCTGTTTAATTGGAACTCTTAATTGGCTTTTGGTGCTCAAAGACATTTTCAGTATTTTTTCTTACTATTTAGGTCCTAGAAACAACTCGCTTTCCAAACCTGGGGGGGCCTCAGTTTTGCACTTGGTCTATCCCTTTCAGTGTTTGCTATTAACCAGCCAATTTTAACTTATACTTTTTTTTTCTATAATATCTTGCTAAAGTAAGCATGTAGCAACTAATACAACTACTACTATTGTACTTTTAAACTTCTTTCTTTAAATCCACAAGCTCAAAAAGCATTTGTTTTTTTCTTCCAATATATTTATCAAGATGTTACAAATGACATTTTTTAATAAGTATTTTTAACCTTTAATATTTTCAGTCCTGAACAATAATTACATTGATGCTGCTGCCTTAACCATGAAACCAATGTTATGTACTTTAAATTTTTGTTAAGGTAGTTCTGTACTTGTGCTACTAACTTCTGAATTTTTATGGTGACACTCACTGCTATAAATTTCAGTGGATAGCACAATAGAAATCCCATTTATTTGTTTTCTGTTTTATCACTCAAGTTAGAGTCCAATGCATGTGTTCTTAGCTGTCAGGCAGTTTTTTTCTATGTGATGATTCAAAGATGGAGGCTCCTTTCATCTTGTGGCTTCTTATCCTTTAGGGCCTGAGAATCCTCTGATTTTTTTCTTATTTTTTTAATTTAAATTCAATTAATTAACATATAGTATATTATTGGTTTCAGAGGTAGAGGTCAGTGATTCATCAGTCTTATGTAACACCCAGTGTTCATTACATCACATGCCCTCCCCAATGACCAGCACCCAGTTACCCCATCCCCCACCCCCTCACCTCCAGCAACCCTCAGTTTGTTTCCTATGATTAAGAGTCTCTTATGGTTTGTCTCCCTCCCTGATTTCATCTTGTTTTATTTTTTCCTCTCTTCCCCTATGATCCTCTGTTTTGTTTCTTAAATTCCACATATGAGTGAGATGATATGAGAATTGTCTTTTTCTGATTGACTTATTTCACCTAGCATAATACCCTCTAGTTCCATCCATGTCATTGTAAATGGCAACATTTCATTTTTTGATGGCTGAGTAGTATTCCATTGTGTATATATACCACATCTTCTTTATCCATTCATCTGTTGATGGAAATCTGGGCTCTTTCCATAGTTTGGCTATTGTGGACATTGCTGCAATAAATATTGGGGTGCTGGTGTTCCTTCAGGTCACTTCATTTGTACTTTGGGGTAAATATCTAGTAGTGCAATTGCCGGGTCATAGGGTAGCTGTATTTTCAAATTTTGAGGAACCTCCATACTGATTTCCAGAGTGGCTGCACCAGCTTGCATTCCCATCAACAGCATAAGAGGGTTCCTCTTTTTCCACATCCTCGTCAACATCTGTCATTTCCTGTCTTGTTAATTTTAGCCATTCTGACTGGTGTGAGGTGGTACCTCATTGTGGTTTTGTTGTGTATTTCCCTGATGCTGGGTGGTGATGAGCATTTTTACATGTATCTGTTGGCCATTTGGATGTCTTCTTTGGAGAAATGTCTGTTCATGTCTTCTGCCCTTGATTGGATTATTTGTTCTTTGGGTGTTGAGTTTGATAAGTTCTTTATAGATTTTGGATGCTAGCCTCTTATTTGATAAGACATTTGCAAATATCTTCTCCCAGAGAATCCTCTGATTTTTGACCAGAGAGAGAAAAGGCACATCTGCCTTTTTTCTTTTTTCTATTTCTAGCTCAGTAGCGACCTTTATTATTCCAGTTATAGTCATAGTTAGTGACATCTAGTCACTTGGTCACATCTGAAGGCAAGTAGCTAGAAAATATGGTTTCTGGAGTGGCATGAGCTATGAGCTTCTGGTGACAGATGACTGTCTTTGCCACTGTAACCACTATCTGATTTTATTATTTTATCTGATTTTATTATTTTTTTTGTCTTTTGGTTACTAACAAATTAAATGTAGAAGAGGATAACATGTCAAAGACTTTGTTTCTAAAAGGTATTTTAAATTGAGTGGGTTCATGTTTCGCCAATGTTTTTTTAACTCCCCTGGATGTTCAGAATTCAGGTTTATCATTTTACCTTGAATGAGTTATTTTCATTAGGTTTATATTTCCTCTTGATACATTCACAAATCCACATAATCTATTAAAAGTTTGTCTGGCAAACATCTAATCAGAAAAACAAGTATATTAAACCCTGGCTAATAAATGGAACAATAGGCATCTTCATATTGGGGCAATTTCTCTAAATAAGTGGTGCCAAATTCCTAGAACCTAAACATCCTCTTCTCTGGAAAGGCTACAAACACCATGAACTTTCCTCACTCTATTTCCAACTCTTTTCAGAGTTCTGAATGATAATTATTCTTCTATTTGTGCTTGCTAGTATGCTACCAGCTCATAGAAGCCAGTATTCTCCATACTGGCTATCTTAGATTTTAATTGATATACACTAAGCTAGTATTTATTTTTCGTTTTCTTGTTTGTTTGGGAGCATACTTTGAATAAATGTAATGTTTACAGAAATTCAATCTGAGAGTGGAGGACAAAATGGGTTATTGTTAGGGGTAACACCAGAGGCGGAAGAGAAAGACCATCGAAACAGTGTGAATATAGTATAATAATGGTCAGTATGTTTTCTAATACTTTAGACACTGACAAAAATCCTGACTTTACCTGCTTAAATGACAAGTGAATTCATTTTCTCACTTAGAGGAAGTCCAGAGAAGAGCAAGCTTGGTTGGATCCAGGCTTGGTTAGATCCAAGCTTGGTTGAATTAACACCTCGATGACATCATTAGAGAGCCACATCCCTTCCATAACTCTGCTCAGCCATCCACAGCTACATCCTTTTCCCCCATGGTCATAAGGTTGCTGCCAGTAGCAACTGAGGAAAATTGCTTACTTATTCTCATGCAGCAGGAAAAAGAAAGAAATCTGACCCCTTAATATGGACTACAAATCTATTACTCCAATTTGAATGGGCTAAATAAGGTTGCTTTCTCACACATGGAGCAGTCTCAGTTGCTGGGAGAATACCATGTGCTGTTTGGATTTATATTAATCAGAATCCACCCCAAGATCCGGAAGTGTATTCCATTTCCCTCAGTCACGTGGGATTTGGTGGTGGCGAGGGAGTGGGATGGGGAGGGAATGGGGAATGGTGGCTATCTGAACATAATGAAGTTTCTGTTAGGAAAAAGAATTAGAAGAAGCCAAACATAATTTCAGTGAGAATGGGAGAGAGATGTATTATTGATTTCGGTGCCATGGGAATATTTGCTGTGGAATCCAGGTCCCTGTACTTGAGAGCAAATCATGTTCCTCATGATGGATATTTTGAGGTTCTTTATCAAAACCCTGCAAATACTAGATAAGGATGGTAATGGAGATGATAATGATGATGATGATGGTGATGACAGAAAGATGACAGTGAAAACTGCATTGATAACACCTATGATGATTTAACAAGGCAATTATTCAAACTGTGGCTACCACACGTTTTTTTGTTTTTTGTTTTTTTTATACTGAAGCATGCTAAATTTACAGAGAAAGCCCTAGTTTATTCCATAGGAAGATATATTTTAGGGATCAATAGTGACTTCCTGATGAATAAGACAAACATAGGTTTAGATGATTGAAGATAGGGAAATTTCTAGTGAGAAATAGAACTAGCTGCTGGAAACTCTGCCTTCCTTAAATGCTCTTACTCTTTGGATCTGTGTCTGTTCCTATTATTCAAAGACAAGTACCTGGATACTATAAGCAGAATAATACATACATTTGAGATTGCTTAGTAAAGTTATTTTTAAAGCCATGCCTTTTTTTAAAAAAAAATTTTGTAGTTAGCTCATATATTAGATTTCACTTATCAGACAACTTAATATCGAATGATTTAAAAAATAATTTTAAGTGTATTTTATTAAAATTAATTATGTTAAGATGAATAATAGGGAATAACTCATAAAACTTCTTTGTTTTATGATCTATAGGATTAAAAAAAAGTATGATAATTGTGATTAAAACCAAAATCCCATTTTTCTCAAATTAAATAAGAGTATTTATTTTAGTCAATAATATTATAGGTAAATTTAGAGGATTAAAGTGCCTGCCTTAAACACTTGTAATTAATAGTATTTTTTAAAACTTATATCTGAGCTATGACATTTTCTGGGAGGTAGTTTTATTAAAGGTTTGAGTTGGAAAGATCTTGATGTTACGTATTTTTCATAATAATATTCTTAGTGTTCATAATGTAGAAGCATATATATGTTATCTGAGACAAAGTATAATGCGATACTTTATGGAGCATCCTGCTCTGCCCTTTGTCCTACGTGAACTGATGCTAAATACATCACATGGAATTCATGTAGTGAGCTCATCTGTGCTATGGGAACTTCTTCATGATGGAGGTGATTTTACTAAGCATGTTCTCAAGGATGATCTCAACTATCCCAGAACCTCAAGTCACTCTATCATCATTTCCCTAAAAACTAAACTATCGGACTATTACATCTAGAGAAGTAGAGTCAATTAACTACTTTTGCATTATCTATCTTTTATAGAGCCCATTTTTTTGAGAGACAGAGAAAGAAAGAGATTAATATTAACATTACTGAATGTTTACTTTGGCCAGTCATTATTCTAAACACTCCCTGTACATTGATCATTTTAATCCTCACAGTATCTTGTGAGGTAATTAATACCTTTATCTTCTTTTACAGATGAAGCTTGGAGAGGTAAATTACTTGCCCATAGTCAAAGGGCCAGTAAGTGTTGCAGTCAGGGCTCAGACTCAAGCAACCTGCACCCTTACCCACTACACTATACCCATTATGAGTCAGCTTTAAGCGGGGGGGGGGGTGTAAAATGAGGAATTTGGGGGTTTGTGGTGAGCCACCATTCATTCACAAGACTGGGTACTCAGTCCTGAGGAAAATGGCACTTGGGAATATGCGGTGTGGTAATTTTGTAACTTAACATAGGACACCTGTAAGGTTTGTGTATGTGTCAGTTCCATGAGGATGAATAGAAATGACACACTGGATTTGTTCTGAAAATTTAAAGGAAGTAGTTATATGACATTATGAAAAAAAAAAAAAACTACAACAAAAACAGAAAGATCAGTGGTTGCCAGAGGTTGGGGCAGGGGATTAAAGGAGGAAAAATAGGTAGAATAAAGATAATTTTTAGGACAGTGAAACTGTTCCATAAGATGCTGTAATGCTGAATACACGTTATTATGCATTTGCCAAAACCCATATCACTAACTGTACAACACAAAGAGTGAATCCTAATGTAAACTATGGACTTTAGTTAATAGCAATGCAATAGTATTGTTTCATTAATTTTAACAAGTGTAACACACTAATGTAAGATAGAAGAAACCCTGAGTGAGGAAGAAAGGGGATGTATGGGAACTTGATATCAATTTTCTATAAACCTCAGGCTCTAAAAATAAAGCCTGTTCAGTTTTTGAAAAGGGAAGAAAAAATTTATTTGTAAGTGACCATATGACTGTAATTGTGAGTCAGTCGGGAAACAGGTGACTCATTTCAGAATAATTGTATCTTTCATTCATTAGTGTTGACATCCAGGACTTCCATATTCTCACTCAGGTACAGTCAAATTCCAAAAATGCCTTGATTCTGTGTTCTCTGTGTTCCACTAAGCTGTGAATTCTGGATGAGCCCAAGTCTACTTGCCTCATTCCTTCCTGAATAGGAAAGAAGCACCTTTCAAAAGCATCATTAATTCTTATAGAGCCACAGGGGCACAATTAAAGAGTGGTTGAGTGTTTTCCCCAAATGTGTAACTTACAGGGACAGAAGAAAGAAATCTCCGCCTGTATCTTTTAGCATGATTATCATGATGGGCTTGATTTTCCCATGCATAGTCAGCCTTTGTTAATATGCTGGCATTTGAAGGGAATATTTACTCTCAATTTTAAAAATGAAAGAGCTTGTATGGGCTGAGAAAAAAAGAAGTGGGCAAATACTAACATTTCTTGTGGAGTGGAAACTACTTCCCCTGCACTTTTCCCACCATTCAAGTCACAGTTTGTGAAGGAAATAGCTTTAGAAATTGACAGAGTCAATGGATCCATAACTGTGCTTTCTCTACACGGTTAAAGCTCAGTGTGAGACTGGCTGGCAACGTGAACAGTAAGGGAGACATAACAGGATGTGGCGTTATTAGAGAAAGCAGGAGAGAGTCACCTTTCTGTCATAACTAAGGTCTAGCTGACTCACCCATGCTTGAGAAATGCTTCTTCTGGTCTCATTTTCTAGGGTTGGTGGCTTGACTGCCCCCCCCCACCCCAAACAGTTTTTTATCCAGAAAAGACTTATGTGAGGCTAATTATCATATCTACCATTTCAGAATTATGGGTTTGCTTGGTCCTCATGCCTCTTCATAAGAAAACAAGAGATTTTTAAAAGATAACACAATTTTAGAAGAAAAGATCTAAACCCACACCAAGTAATAGGTTTTGCTATATACTGTTTGATAGGAATAGAGGTATATAGAAATATTCATAAATGGTATATGGGTACTCTTTAATTAAGAGTTTGCATAATAGGTAACCAAACTCCATCATGAATATAGGGTTAATAACCTGGGTAGCAACACTTTTTGTCTGTTCAGATTTTGATTATAATTGGGGGTGGGTGGGAGGGAGTGGTGTCTTTTTCTATGCCAATCTATGTCCAAATCCTGTTTTCACTTGCACATTTGAACCAGGTTGATATTGGACTTGTTGCTTCCTGTTATCAATTTTGATACATTAAGTGATGAAATTTCAAACTTTTGTCCTTAGAAAGGACAGCTTCTGTTCTTCACTACCTAACAACTATAATTCTGTTGCTACTTTTCTTGTAATGTCTGTTCCTGCATGCTACTGTACCATGCAATGCAGGATTAATGATAATGCAGTTCTCCTCAAATACTGACTTCAATTATTTATAACTATCCCATAAAATTGTGTAATATAAGCCATTGGTGTAGTTTTGGAAAGCCTCCAGTATGTTGAAATGAGGGGGAAACACAAAAATGTCAAGATTAATTACTAATCTGAAGTTTTTTCTTTTTTTTTTTCTATACCTCCATATACTCCATCTTTTACAACCAACTTTGTACTACTAAGGGTTTTTATAACAAAATACCATTGAGCACTATGTCTATTATGATTACTAATTTGCTCTGTCATGAGTTTACTCTATTGTGCTCTTTTATAAACCATTAGCTTATATCATTCGTTTAGTCTTCACAAAAGCCTGTTTTTATCATACCCATTATACAGATCAGGAGACTGAGGTGGGAAAAGAAAAGCACTTGCTAAATGTCACACATTTCTAATTACTGAAGTCAAAATTTAAACTCAGAAAATCTTGCTGTAATGTTCCTGATTAGTAATAAATTTCTGAACAGAAGCAATACTATTAGATGAAGAGTTTATGGACAAAAGTCACTATTTTTGTAACAGAGACTATTACTGTTATTATTACAGTTATTTATTGTAATTATTTTCTCTAGTGTCCTTTTCTCTTTTGACAGTCTGAACCACAAAATTCTGTCTATAATTTGGTACTTCAGGACTTTAAATTTCAATAGTGATTGAGTAAGATTTTTTAATAGTTCACTGTCTTACACAGTGCACTTCACTACTGTAGGTAACTGACTCATTTTCTTTCTAAACATAGTTATAATAGAAACCGCTGCTTCACTTTCTAGCAGATGGAGAGCAATCTTGTTTTAATGCACATCATTTACAATAGATACAAGCTGTCAGATAACTTCTGGTAAAATAGGGTGCTGAATCAGACATTTATTTTTAGTGGTATTGTTGACACATAGACTAACCCACCCAAATGGAAGTATTCCATATCACTTGGCTCTATAGATAAAATATGCTGTAATATTCTTTGTCAGTTTTCATTTTAGATTTTTGCTTTAGACTTCCTGCTGTACACCATGATTTCCATTACTTCTCTGTAAGCAGCTTGTTGTCTTAAAACCATTATACTTTAATAGTTATATATTAGTTTTTGTTTCTATTCTTTGTTAAGAATCATCTAAAAGCCGGTAGTTTTAAGTAGTTACATCATAGTTCTAAAAATGTGCCCTAGAATCCAACAGATTTAGATTTGAATCCCGGCATAGCTCCTTATGGACTGAGTGGAAAATATGTTTTAATTACTGAAAACCTCCATTTTTAAATATTTCTATCAAAGATTATTGTAAGAATCAAATGAGTTAATGTTTCTGAAGTGATTATAATTTACCATATGTATTATTAACTTTAATTTACTAATATGAGGCATCAAACATAAGGAAAGCCCCCAACAAAAACAGATTTTAAAAAGTGAAGGAGCTGAATTAACACCTACATGACAATATTGGTATATATCAGGTGTGTCTGTTCCACTTAGTTAATGTCTATCATCTATAATTTGATAAGTATTTTAATACTGCTACTGCAAAGAAGAAAGGAAGAAACATTGGTATTTATTATATGCACAATGCCTCTTTTGGCTAATTCATGTAGATGTGATATTTGGAAAATATAATGGGAGCTAGATTTGGATAAAATTAAAAATGCTAGGTGTATATTTTAACTGCACATATACTAAAAACGGAACAATACAAGGATTACCCTGACTTCTACATAAGGATGACACTTGTGAAGCATTTTATATTCCATATTTTTGGAAAAAATATATTTTGATGTTTTTTGTGTATTCGGTGATAAAGTAAGGATGGTAAAATTATAATAAATGGGGATTCAAGGTAAAAAGTTTATGGGACTCCTTTGTATTATTTTTATGACTTTTCTGCAAGTCCCAAATTGTTTAAAAATTAAAAAGACATAATCAATATCTTGGGAAATAAAAAAGTAAAAATAAAGTAGCAACCAGTCTTTTATTTTTTTTCAGTCTTTTAAATAGTATGTTTCAACTAGATCTGGATGAACCCTTATGGGGTAGGTGCTTTTAAAGTATAGAGGTTTTATGTTTTATGTGTATTACATTTTAATTTTTGGATTTGCTAGTAGTACTCTACAATAAAATAATGTATTTTTCTAAAATTCCTTTTTTTAAGTTGTTAAAAAGCCATGAGCTTACTTGATACATCTTATAAAAACAAATCATTAAGAATGTGATTTATTTTTTACTCCAGTGCAACCAGTATGTACTTTCATACGTAGATACACTCATAAATACAAATTATGATAAGTGTTATATGACTATAAACAGTGTGTAATTGTCAAGACTGACAGAGAGGGCATTAATTAAATTAGTTGGCCAGTGAAAGTCTCACTGAGGAGATGACATTTAAAATGTTACTTAAAGGATAAGAAAAGAAAATTAGGGAAGGTGATAATGTCGACAGGGAGCACAACGAGCATTGCAGAGGGAGACCAAGTCTGATACCTTGAGGAGGAAGAGAGTGGATGGAGCATGTTTGAGAAACTGGAAAAGAGACAGTGTGGTTGGAGTACAATAACCAAGGAGATGAGTGGCTCAAAATGAATGTGAAGAGAGAGGCTGTGGTTGTATCATCTAGAGCCTTGAAAGTCACACTGGAAAATTTTAAGCCAAAGAGTCAGTTGGCCAGATTTACAATCTAGAAAGCTCAGTTACTGTGAAGTGTGTTGTGTGTGTGTTGTGGGGCAAAATGGGAATGGAAGGATTAGTGAAGAGCCTATTTTGATAGCTTAAGGTGGGTAACAGTTGCTTGGACTAAGGTAGTACCTGCATAAATGGAGGAAACATCATTTTGAGATCTATTATGTGTATGTATCATGAATATATTATGGATGGAAGAGATTTACTTAATTACAAATAGCTATGGCTTAGCGGTGCCTGGGTGGCTTAGTTAAGTGTCTGCCTTCAGCTCAGGTCATGATCTCGGTGTCCTGGGATTGAGCCCCATGTCAGGTTCTCTGCTCAGTGGGGAGTCTGCTTCTGCCTCTCACTCTACTTCTGTATTCTCCTTCTCTCTTTCTCAAATAAATGAATAAAACAGAACAAAAACAAAAACAAAAGAAATAGCTATGGCTTAAGACTTCAACTGAAATCATGCCAATAACAATGGCATACTTAACATTCAAGAAAATATTAGAAGCTTGCTATTAATGAGCATTGTGTTAACTAAGACTTCTGACTAAAAATGATTGTTTTTAAGTGAGTGAGATTTAATCATGATTATTATTATAATCACAAATTATGTGAAACTTTTAATTTCTTATTTTCCTTTAAAAACTCATTTAAATGGATATAACTTACTGAGAATGTGCTATTGTTCCTATTTTCTTAATGGTTCAATTATACTTAAAATGATTAACGACATAATTTCATATTATCTTGGTAGAGGTTGATGATGCACTTCCTAAATGAATAAAATAATAATAAGTGAATAATTAATTTATAAATCCTGGATATTGTGAGCTTGTAGGAGGTAAATGTATATCTAATAGATGATGAAAAATCATTAGCTAATATTGTTTGTAATCATGATATTCCATGGGGATTAGTGACCTTAGTTATCATAATTATGGTAGTATAAACATTTAATCAATGCTATCAGTATTTTACCACTGAAGAGTTAACAGAGAAAAGACAACCAAAAAGTAGAGAAAACAAAACAAGAGAGTTGGTGATGTGGAGGGCATAACATTGCATATTGAGAAGAGCTCTGGCTTAAGTCAAAAGAGTTGGCTTCCAGTTTTAGATTCAGGTAACCTTGGTCAATTCACAACTGATGATTTGTAAGGTTTTCTTTCAACTCACAAATTCTGTGCTTTTTCTGAAATATACCAGCGATTAGAGCCCTCTGGCTACTTTTATCTAAGTGTTCTTGTTCATTCTACTTTCTCTCTGCACAACAGCTTGTTTTAAAAATCAGAACTTAAAAATCAGTGAAGATATTTCATTGTCTATCATTGTTATTTGAGTTTATTGAGAAGGTGGATTCTTGAGAAGAATGGAAAGATCAGATGAAGTGTGATGTCTTGAAGCAGGAATGAGATGATTAAAACACTGAGCCATTGAGATAGCGGGTCAAATAGAAATAAGGAAATAATAGTAACTAGTTTTAGTAGTTGGGTAGGAAAACATTGCAAAAGTAATCAGTAAAAGAATTCTGGACCAGCTGCTACTATATTTCCAATTGTCTTATTCCCCCTTAGAGTGACTCTGTATCCTCTAAATTCCAGAGCTTATTTTCTCTTTAATGAGGCTATAGGGGATTTAAAGCTGCTTCTCCAAATCTGGATTTCAGCAAAATCTGTTTGTTACTATCACAAAAAGAAATATGGCCCCAAAATAAGCATGATCATAATGACTACAGAGAGAAAAAAGCCTACAACTTGGGTTAGAATACCTTGAGTAGAGTTCTAGTTTAGTACCTTACTGGCTGTTTTATACAACTATGTGAAAAATCATTATCTGACATTCAAAAGCAGCATTTGTAAAATGTGAACAATTTTGTCTATTTCGGTTATCCTCATCAGGAAAATAAGAGTTAAATATGTTTTTTTATCTGGAGACTGCTCTATGTTTGTGAGCTAGTTTTTACTATTCGTCAATGTAGCCTGTCTAGTATGACCATTGATGGATACAGAAGAAAACTGGGAAATTTCTTCACTACTATTAATCAACTTTGTATTACCATAGAGTTTAACAATGATTGAGTTGTATTCACACACCCAACGCTAATTAAGAAAAAAGCAGAAAATTCCACAAAACTCATAGTTCCTCCAGCTCTGCAATAGATCATCGCAGGGCCATTAACTTCTCTGTAAGATTCTGCTCACTCTTCTAACTTCCATCTCCACCTTCTGCTTCCTTGTAGAGCAATCACAGATTCTCTCGCTCACATTATGAGTTCTCTAAATGCCATCCAACTCAATACAACTGGAATTCAATATCTTATGCATACAATGCAGATTAATGCTTTTCTCCATCTCTGTTTCTTAGCAGTTCTAGTGTAGATTTTCCACAAAAATATCAAGTAGTATCAAAGTTTCAGTGTTTTTTTAGCCTATCCCCTAATATCTAACATTAGACAAGTCCAAGATATAATAATCATCTGCAGAGTATAATAATTTTGACTTGGTGCCTCACCAGGGGTTATAATCCTGATTTCGAGCAGACATCTTCCTAATGCATCTTAATGTAAATTCACAAATTATCATATATCCAAATGGTTATCAATCAGTAGAATCATCTTGCTGCATAAAACAGTATTATTACCAAGTTGAGGAGTTTTTATTCATTTTGTAAAATTCGATTCAAATTATACTTTGTAATATAAACCTTTAATTTCATTTTATGGAAATATGTGAATTTGCTTGAACAGAGAAAGTGAGTTTATAAATATGCCACCTAAACATATCTGTTGTGAAGTGAGCTGTGTCTTTTGTAGTAAATTAGGTACTTCCCAAAAGTAGAGGTTCAAGGTTCAGACAAGCTTTTGTGTTTAGGTAGGCTATTTAGGTGGTTATTCCAGGAAGCAAGAGTGTGGGGTGAAGAAAAGTACAGGGAGGAGGTAAAGGCAATATGAAGCATGTTACTGCAGGAACTGTGATGAACTGGGGCTTGATTGTCCTTAGAACTTTCTGAGAAGCATATGGAATGCTTGTCAGAACTGCCTACCTGTGGACTCATCATGACAAACTCCTTTCCTCTTGGGTTGAGTGTTGCCTTGGTATGTTAATTCCCTAGGCTTATGTATGCCTACTGAACAAGATTTACTTTGCTCAGGGTGAAATGTTGTCAATATATGGAAAATCAAAGCTCATTTTTAACTGTCCACCATAGATTCTACAAGAATTAGAAGCCAAGAGAGTGCGTGGTAGGACGTCAGGTACATTCTTATGTATGCATTTGTGAACTTCAGTGATAAACCATCTATAAAAACACTGTTTAAATCATCCGGAGCCCAGTACTATTGTTTTTAGACCTATACTTCCAAATTATATTTTCAAAATTGGAAAACCAGAAAGTAATTAAACTGGACCCTCTATTTATTTTATGTTTATGTCAAAACTGCAAATAATGTGAGATTTTATCCTATTTGCAAGCCAAGTTTACCTGCCAGAGCTTCCTAGATCTTGGCAGAAGACAGGAGACTGGGTCAAAGATAAAGTACTTTATTGCTCACAGGACTGCAGGCAGCATGAGCTCCACGCTCAAATTAGTTCTCCTCCTTTTCAAACATCATTGAAAAGATAAAAAAAGCAGCACCAGGATGCTTATATTCTAGAGGAAGCCTCTAGGGGCAGATCTGAAAGATCATTAACGGCCTTCCCATCCCCATACCTCCCACAGTCTAAGGTTATCTCTCCTCCAAGTACAGGATTCTTGCTGTCCTTCCACCTCCACAAAGTCTGAAGTTGCTAAAACTTCATCTTCTTTTTTTCTCCCCCATCATCTCCTACTTCATCCAAAGCTTTGCCTGGAAGAGTCAAATGAAAGAGGGACCAAAGCATATTAATAAACTGTAACCAGAATTAAGTCTTAATGTCCCAATTCTCATTCTGAACAGGCTGCCATTCAGAGACTATACACATTTAGGCAGGTCTGGGGTTGCCACTGTAGGGTAAAGAAAGACACATTGTGTCAAGGAACTGTCGGGAAGAAATCCTCAAATTTCTGAAGCCTATATAATGCCCTCAAAGCTTTTTACCTGAGATTTTTTCTTATTCACAAGGCATCAAATTATGTTGTTCTAGTTGCACAGTCTTCTAGGTCACAGAGAGCTTTATTCATCACAGGATAGGCTCCCCAAGTCCCATTCAAGGAATGTAGAGGTGGACCCAGATGGATGATATCAACACAGTAAGTTTGTAGGATAGCTAAGCAACTCTGAGTTTAGGAAACCACCGATTTTATAAGGCCACAGCTAGCCACTGGCCCACCAACCTTTGCCCTGGAGAGAGGCATTATCTTTATTATTCTGTTCAGGGGACAAATCCCCCCCTTGCCCCAGAGGGAGACACTGCTTTACAAACATCCTTGAAAGGGTAGTATAAAACAAAAGTTGCCAATGCCTTTGCTTAAAACAATGGGCAGAAATGTCAGAGATCCAATGGAGAGTTGTGTCCAAATATTTTGTTGATTTTGGTGGTGGCATTCTAGTCTTTCCATCTGAAATAACTGTATCTGTTACTATATCCCCCCGCCTCCTGTCAGCTGTGTTTTAAAATAATACAGCCTGAGAAGAACTGGCAAATAAAATATTAGTTGTGTAAGAAATAAAAAATAGTTTTTTTAACAAATTTACTTTTTGTTCATCGCTATAATTTTTTTATCTTATTTCTACCCAATGTTGTAGTAATGAGGAAAATGGAACTTCCATTTCATTATTTTTAATAAGATACATGTACAAATAGTAAAAGCTAAATTGGAAAATGAAGGTAATGGAGAAAACCATTGAATTTTGTAATAATTTGGCTCTACTTTAGGCAGATGGTAAAAGAAAAAAGTATCCTTTATTTTATTGCATTTAATACTTTAATTTTAAAATACTTTGACTCTCCAAAAGTTGCAAAATTAATAGAAAACTCCTGTAAACCATACACCCTACTTCTCCTAGTGATAACATCTTACATACCATAGTAAATTATTAAAACCAGGAAATTTAAATTGGTACAATATTAACTCAACTACTGATGTTATTCAGATTTCATCTACACAGTTTTTGTGTATAGTTCTTTGAAATTTCATATGTACGTATTTATATAAACATCACCAAAATCAGGATTCAGAACATATCCATCACCACTGAAAAACTCTCCTTTTCTTTTTTCCTTTTTAGAGTCACACCCTTCCCTAGCCCTAACCTCTGGCATCCACTGATCTGTTCTCATGACCATTATTTTGTGATTTAAAGAATATTACTAAATGGAAAATGTTTCAATTAAATATTTTGAGATTGACTTTTTTCCACCCACTCAACAGGAGTTCCTCAAGATCCATTCATATTGTGCATATTGGTGGCACATTCCTTTCTATTGCTGAATAGCATTCCATTGTAGAGACATAACACATCACTTATCCATTCACGTGTAAAAGAAACCTTTGGGTGGTTTCCAGTTTGAAGCTATTCATTATTTAAATAAATAATGTATTTAATAAATTATTTCAAGCTACTATGAACATCTGTGTACAGGTTTTCATGTGAGCATAAATTTTCATTTTTCTAGGATAAATACCCAGGAGTATGATTGCTGAGTAAATTGCATGGTAAATTCATGTCTAATTTTATTTAGAAACAAAAACCAAACAAACAAAAAAACCACTGCCAAACTGTTTTCCAGAGAATCTGTACAATTTTACTAGCACTATGAGATCTAGTTGCTCAGCATCCTTTCTAGCATTTGGTATTGTCAATATAGATAGATAGATAGATAGATAGATAGATAGATAGATAGATAGATAGAGATAGATATTTATTTTAGCAATTCTAGTAGGCATATAATGAGATCTTATAATACCTTTCATTTGCATTTCTCAAATGGCTAACAATTTTAACATTTTTTATTTGCTTATATTCCCATCTTTTTAAACGTAATGTTATTTATTTTGTTATAGTAAAAGCCAAATTGTGACTCTAAACAATAGGACTTCTTTTGCCCAACTTATTGATTAATTGATTTATTTCTTGTCATTTGAGAGGTTGTATTAAATTTTGTAATTATATGAGAAGCTAATGCTCAAGCATTTAATTGCCCCAAAACATTGGGGCTGGCACTTTTACACAGTTGCCTTTCAATTTCACCACTTCGCTTTTTTGTTACTCTGAAATCTTATATGTTTCTTTAAATACTGCCCTGATTTAGATTGGCTTCACAGCAATTTATGATCATGTACTGCTTAATTAAATTATTTTCCTTCTAATCCTATTCTTATCTGTTCTAATAAAATTTCACTGGAAGTTTGCAATAAGGGGAATGAAGAAGACTATTAGTTTACTAAAGTGAGATTATATTAAAATGATACGTGAAAAATATATGGTTTTAAGGTTATAGGAGACTGGCTAGAAGTTAAGTAGTTAAGTCCCTTCTGTAAAAAAGAGATAGCTTTATGCATTCATTTCCTTCATTCAGTTATTCTACAAATATGTAATTTTGTCACAACCCACTACAAAGAATACCAGTGCGTAGAACCATTGTATCCCTCCAGGATCTTACAAGGAACATGGGGTGAAATGGGTTATAAGAAATAATTAAAAAGTAATATCAGCCACTCTGGACTATAGATAAAGACTCCATGTTATTAACTGGCTTATACTTACCAACCTAAGCATTTTATTTTTACTTTTTAAAATCTGTAAACAAACATACCTGGAATCAAAATTTTCTAGGTTCACTTCTAGTATTCAGAGACTGGAAGTCAGAGAAATATTCTTATAGTTGGCAGTCAGAAGGATTCCCGACTGCGCAAAGCAGCTTGAAAAGGAATGTATGTTGTGGCTGCTTGGCCCCACATCTAAAAAAAGGAAAAGAGGTGTAAGTTAAACCATGATATTGGAATCTCTTTGTATATACTTAAAAGAAGCTGATAATAAGTGATACCTTGCTCTCTCAGGATGGACCACAGAGAGAACAAAATTGAAAAGGCAAGTATCTTGGAGAAAGGTGAGCATAGCCTCAAGAAAAAACCTGGGGGGGGGGCGGTGTCAGTGGTGCTGCTGTCCCAGCTTTCTCTATGTTTCACTAATTTGTCTATAAAGAAACAGAATTCATGTTTTCTATGTACTTAAAAAAAGGACACAAAGTGATATGATTTTAATTATGTTGAATACCTGCTAAACAGTGTAAATTTATATATTTTACTTCCTATGTTATAGTTTCAGTTTAGTTGACCCTCACCATCATATTGCACAAAGCTGCACTGAAATTCTCAGAATTACTTCAGAGAAAAGAAGATTCCATTGTGTTTTAGGAGTAGGAAAACAAAAAGATACAGAATAAATATAGGTTTAACAGGTTAAAAAGAAAAAAAATGTATTGATGTGAGTCATGTGAGTTTAGTCATTTAATGATTATATTCAAAGAGCAGTTCTTTCCGTATTTGGTGCAAAAATAGGAATATCCAACATTTCACACACTTAACAGCGGCAGTCATAAACACAGTATATTAAAATAGATTTTAAATAGTTAGACAATGTGTTCGGCCAGTTATGAGAACTGGTGTATTTGCTTATCCAAATAAGCGAAATGTGTGCAAGTATGAAAATAATATTTTTTGTGTGCAGACTTCAATAACTCTTGTTTATCCCTGTCTAACCAATAACAATCACATGAGTTACATCAATGAGAGTTTCAAAGACAAAATAACAATGTTTTTTGTTAGCTCATTCTTATGTTTATAGAATAAGTTCTTACATAGGCTTTTACCTAAGTTCTTTTCTCAATAGGATTAAACAAATGGTAACTAGCCTACTGAGTAGTAAACTTTTTTTTCAGCACACAATTTTTGTGCTTAATTAATGAAAGGGATATGCCTAAGTGAGATTTATTAGTTCCTTGTTGACAAAGATCTTGCTCTTGATAGGTTATTGCCATATAATATATATATTTATATATATATATATTATATATATATAAAGATTTATATATATAATATAAAGATGTATATATATATAATATATAATATATAATATATAATATATAATATATATATTTATATATTTTTATATATAAAGATTTTATCTATTCATTCGTACCACAGAGAGAAAGCACAAGTGGGGGGAGTGGGAGAAGGAGAATCAGATTCCCCACTGAACAGGGAGCCCAATGCAGGACTCAATCCCAGGACCCTGGGATCATGACCCGAGCTGAAGGCAGACGCTTAACTGACTGAGCCACCCAGGTGCCCCTATATTTATTTGAATGAATAAAAATGGAGAAGAATCTATGTCTACATGTTTATACTTTTAATTAAAAATTTTTATATATTATACATAAACAATAGAAAGATGATTAAAAGGGCCAAGTTTCTATTTCTGACTCTGTAGCTACTATCCTTGTACCTTGGTCCATTAGTTCTCCTCTCTGACATCCAGCTTCCCAGTTCCACAGAAGAAGGTAAGACAATTCTTCTCCAGAGTACCTCTCAGGTTTAATTTTTTTTCCTGTAATGTGTAAATTTTATAGATTTTTTTAAAGTCATACATAAAAGGTAATAATTAGACATTATTTATGTCCCAGAATAAACAGTTAATATATCATATTTCTACCACATGCATTTGTATTCATACATTTAGAAAATTGCATAAACTTTTATATTCATGTTTTATAAATTTAAAAGCAAATTAAAATTAGTATGTTATGTATGCTTTTTATATCCATACATTTTTGTAAGTTTAAAAGCAAATGATAGGTGACATAAAGCATCTTTGTTATTAAAGACTGTTCAATATAATGCCCTATCCAGTGAAATACAACAATATAATTATTTTCCTATTTGTTAGACTTATGGAGGGTGGATGAAGTTGAAATTGGGAATGAGAACAAGATTTCATTGGGCAGGATGGAATAGTGTACTGACAAATACTCTGAACCTTTCAACAAACCAAATTGATAATTGATGCTGAGATTTTTCTAACAGACATTTATTGACCGTGCCTCTGCTTCAAAATACTGTATTTACTTCAACTACCTGTTTCCAGACTTTGACTTTTTTTTTAAGATTTTTATCTATTTGAGAGAGAGAGATGTGAGAGAGAGAGCACGAATGGGGGAGGAGGGGGAGGGACAGAGGGAGAAGGAGAAACAGATTCCCTGCTGAGTAGGAACTCCATGTGGGGCTCCATCACAGGACCCTGGGGTTATGACGTGAGCGAAAGGCAAACACTTAACTGACTGAGCCACTGAGGCACTTGACTTTTTAAACAGAAAGAAAGGAATCATCAAAATCCCTAAATCGTATATCTACCAGTGGGTTTCATATGCTCACTTCTGCTTTTACATTTATCTATGAGAACTCTTCCTCTCAGCATGTAATGTGGCACTTCTAAATTTCTCCTACTTCCTGCTCAGAATTGTGATTTGTGACTTGATTTGGGAGGGAATGCAGTGATAGAAGAGTGAAGGGCCAGCACTCTGCATTCCTCAAAGTCCAGCTCTCATACCTTGAAGGGCCAATTGCCTGTCATGGGCCCTGGATTTCTGACTGAGGTGACAAATAGGTAAGGAGACACAAAATGTATTTCCATTTTCTCTCTGGTCAGTGGTTTTATTTTAGTTTTGGTCAGAATATATAGATTGGTCATTTTGTCTCTCATTCCAGTTTTATCAGTAGTCTGGCAGTTTTTAATTCCTTCTGAATTCTAGATAATAGTTGACTGAGTGTCTCCTAGTAATACAAATTGGAGTCCTTTCCTGTTACTGCAGGACTTTTGGAAAGAAGTAGAGACTGACTCAAGGACCACTATTCTGACACCATCTTTTTTTTTTTTTTAAGATTTTATTTATTTATTTGAGAGAGAGAGATAGCAAGAGAGAGCACGAGCAAGGGGGAGAGAGAGAAGCAGACTCCCCTCTGAGCAGGGAGCTTGATGTAGGGCTCCATCCCTGGACCTGGGGATTATGACCTGAGTTGAAGGCAAATACTTAATTGACTGAGCCACCCAGGTGCCCCTATCCTGACACCATCTTAAGCCATTTTCTAATATTAACTTTTGATTGTTTGACTGGATGATTTTTCGTATATTCAGTTACATAAAATCATAATATTTGACTAATACTGTTAAATAAATTGAGCCATTTATTACTTGAGAAATGCTACTAAATGTAATTTTTAAAATTATGTAATTTGCGGGTACCTGGGTAGCTTAGTTGGTTAAGTGTCTGCCTTGGGCTCAGGTCATGATCCCAGGATCCTGGGATCGAGGCCCATGCTGGGCTTCCTGCTCAACAGGGAAGCCTGCTTTCTCCCTCTTCTTCCTGCTCATGCTCTCTATCTCTGTGTCTCTCTCTCAAATAAATACATAAAATCTTTAAAAAAATAAAATTATGTTACATGAATAATATTAAGTTAGTAAAATTCCAAGACTTACTTTACTAAAATTCTGTCAGCAATGTGTAGTATATTATTTTAATATATAAACATAAACTCAGAAATACAGTATTGCTACAAAAATAAAATGTGTCCTTAGGATTTCAAAAGATGCAAGTCCTTAGTATATGAAAATTCAAATGTATTACAGGATGTGTATTTTTAAAATGTACATAAGAAGTATACACCTCTTTGTCCACCATCCCCCAAATAATATAATACCCCCTCTCCATACCAAGAAATCTACAGAGTCTCAAATAAGAAAATATAAGTAAATATAGAAAACAATATATAAATATAAAGCATTATTATTTATGTGAATTTTTCAAAAAGAGGTAAGCTTTCAGTAAAAATATTTTTTTTAATAGTAACCTTACTTTCATTTCCAATGTAGATATTTTCCAAAGCTAGCATTATAAGTAGATATTTGCCTCTCAGTGTCTTATTAAAAAAATTGTCTTTAATCAGAGGCAAAAAACAATTGTGTTCCCACCATAATAAGTGGTCCAATTATATTACTCCCTGTATTTAAAAAAAATCAATTAATTTTTTTTGATATTTATACAAGTGCTATATAAATTACTTTTTTTCTGTTTTATTTATACTGCTAAAGTAATGTACAGACCATTAATTTTAATAGTGTGGTGCTTTCATTTAACTTTAGCAGTCCTAGATTTTTCTCTAGGCTGTACTTCTCCTTTCCTTGATTACTGAGAAGAGACAACAGAGATAAGGACACAAGTTAGGAGGCAACTGACGTAACACAGGGAAGATTTTTTGTAATCCTAAACTAAAGCAATAGCAGTAGAAATAAACTGTTACAAATAGATTTTGAGAGACTCCTACGGGTTGTGATTGATTAGAAATAGTGCAAATTTATATTTATGGGATGGCTCTGGCTTGAATTATTAGATGATGATGATATTCTGAGATTGGGAATAGAGAAGAGAAGCATATTTGGAGGGAAAGATATTTTCAGTTGTAGACTGTTGAACTTTAATGTTGAACATCTAAGGGTATAATGAAACGAAAAAGTTAGAAAATATTCTGAGATAATATATAATTTTCTAGAATCACAAGTAAGAATTGAAGGGGTAGCTCCCATAATATGAAAACTGATAAAATAAGCTTATGAAAATATGTCATGAGTTTGGCCATTATTCTTTTTTGAAAGATTTATGTATTTGAAAGCAAGAAAGAGAGAGAGTGCATGAGCAGAAGGGGCAGAGGGATAGGGAGAGAATCTCAAGCACACTCTGCACTGAGCATGGAGCCCAATGCAGGGCTCCCGCTCACCACCTTGAGATCACGACGTGAGCCAAAAACAAGAGTCTGATGCTTAACTGTGTCAGCCAGGTGTCCTTCTTTTATTTTTAAAATAATTAATATTTTATTTATTATTTACTTTTAATTTTAATTCCAGTATAGTTAACATACAGTGTTATATTAGTTTCAGGAGTACAGTATAGTGATTCAACAATTCTATGTATTACTCAGTGCTCCTCAAGGTAAGTATGCCCTTAATCCCCATCACCTATTTCACCCTTCCCCCCCACCCACCTACCCTCTGGTAACCATCAGTTTGTTCTCTTTGGTTAAGAGTCTGTTTTTGGTTTGTTTCTTTTTTCTTTTCTCATTTGTTTGGTTTCCTAAATTTCATAGATGAGTGAAATCATATGGTATTTGTCTTTCTCTGACTGACTTATTTTGCTTAACATTATATCCTCTAGGTCCATCCACATTGTTGCAAATGGCAAGATTTCATTCTTTTTTATTGCTGAGTAATATTTCATTGTATATATACCACATTTTCTTTATCCATTCACATATTGATGGAAAATTTGGGCTGTTTCCATAATTTGGCTATTGTAAATAATGTTGCAATAAACAGGGGTTCATATATCTTTTTGAATTAGTGTTTTTATATTCTTTGAATAAATACCCAGTAGAGGAATTACTGGATCATAGGGTCATTCTATTTTTAATTTTTGAGGAACGTCCATACTGTTTTCCACAGTGACCGCACCAGTTCGCATTCCCACCAGCACTGTGTGAGGGTTCCTTTTCCTCCACATACTCAAAGTTCAGCCTAAAGAAGAGTCTAAAAGATTTTTTATTGGTAATTGCTTAGACAAAGGGAAAGCTAATAATATATGAACCTGTAAGAATATGTGACATCTTGATTTTTTATCTAAGCCAAAATATAAAGCTGCATCTTTATTTTTAGGAAAGTGTCAACAATTATAGGGAGGAATAATTGTGGTAATTTAATTTCTCCAAACAAAAAGTAACTTAAAAGGAGAAATTAAACTACCGAATAAGAAGAATAAGGAAAGAGATTTAAGAGAACCAATATTTAAAAGTATGTTCCAGCATTCAGTCATGGTTAAGCATTTAAATAATTCTAAGAGATGATTTCTGGTTAAAAATGGTAGGATGTGGGATGTTTGTTTATGGTTGAATTGCATGAGAAAATCTACGATGTGTCAGTAACAGAGTTTCAGAGAATACACCCAGTTTTATTAGTAGTATTTTTTAATATAGTTTCTTCAGTCCTACTAGCTTATAACCAATTGAGCTGAACAAATGAAACAAAAGAGAAAACAACACACCAGGAGTTTGTGCCCCCTGGGTGTACCATGCTACGATAGGCTAACATGGCAAACCTGTCTCCACATGGCCATTTCAGCCTGTCTCAGGGCCATAACTATTTATTTCTACCTTTTCTGTTCTTTTATTATTTTTTTTCTCTTACAAAGACTAGTTAGTAAATAACAGTACTTACCATTAAAATGGATGGCAGATATCACCATTCCTTAACTATACTCTTCCATTTGAAGAAGTTTCAAATTCCTTTGCTTTCTTTTGTGCCTCTCATACTACTTTCTACTATATATTTCACCAGATAGCCTCATTTTCTCATTCACAAATTAATCTTAAATCCTAGGACTAAGACTATCCAAATGTGACTTTGAAGCTATTTCCTGATTTTCCTGTGTGTCCAGAAATATGTCCAGTTTTGCTTATTTAACAAAAATTTGAAGTACGTGACTCAGCTATATGAGGAATAGAAAGATGTAAAAAAACTGTAGATATCTGCTTTCTAAAAATTTACTTTCTGGTAAACACAAAATATGCAACTAAATAACTGAAATGTTGGTAGTATAAGAGAAATAGAAGAAATACACAAATTTAAAGATGGGTAATTTTTTTTTCCCTACTACTTGAATACTGGTTTCATGATAATCTTTAAGCTGGTCCTTGAAGAATGGGTAGGATTCGGTATCATCATTATCTCTTTTTGGATCAAAGTCTTTAAGTACTGGGCCTTTATCCTTTATAGCCTTTACCCTATGCGTTTTGGATCAAAAGCCTTTAAGTACTGGGGCCCTGGGTGGCTCAGTTGGTGGAAGCTGCTACCTTCAGCTCAGGTCATGATCTCCGGGTCCTGAGATGGAGACCCGTGTCGGGCTCCCTGCTCAGTGGGGAATCTGCTTCTCCTTCTGCTTCTGCCTGCCGCTCTGCCTACTAAATGCTCTCTCTCTCTCTCTGTCAAATAAATAAAATCTTAAAAAAAAAAAAAAGCCTTTAAGTACTGAGTAAAAACTAGAGAAGTCTTATGTGTGAGTAGACAACCCTACCTAGCTTCCTGAGGCTTAGGTTCTAGAAAGAAAATATTAAACTCTAATATGACAAGGTCTGTACTAAAATTATTAATAAACCTTTAGAAACAGTGTATATGTGTTTGCATGTGTATGCTAGAATAAAACAGGCACACAGGAATGTACTCTGTCCATACATAACAGGTAATGCCACCTGTTTATTTTTTAAAGATCCTGTGATGGTGAGAGATTTGAGAATGAAACTGTTGGAGTAGTTTCAGTTCAGGGCAAAATCTAACTGGAGCAATGGAGAATCGAGTATTGGCCTGGGGGTGAAACTGATAAAACCTCAGCCTGGCTCATTTGCAAAGTCCCTGCTGTTCATCTCTCTCTCTCTCTCTCTCTCTCTCTCTCTGAGCCAGAGTGATTACATTCACATGGACATTCATCGTGAGTCTGGCAATTTGTCTTTCACTCTGTTTGTATTTTCTGTTTACTAGTGAGACTTAACATTCCTCTCTCAGAACATTTGTCATTTGGGGAAGGAAGTAGAGTGGTTTATTTAGAATAATTTATTCCAGAGTGATTTTTCTCCCCCCCCCACCAAAACATCGTTAGCCAATCTCAAAACTCCACAGTTACTTCAGTGTTCAGAATGTAAGAGCGTAAGAATTTTGAAAACCTAGTCACTATGTGCTAAAGAGTGTGTTAGATATTTTACAGATAGCCTCCCTATAATTCTATAAGAGCTATTATTGTTTGTATTATAAAAACAAAGTCTCAAAGAATTTGCACAGTTTATAAGTGCTGTGTATATTTAATTAAGTAACCCATGATTCTCTATAATGTTTCATAAAATAATAAAGAGAAATGGTTTGAAGAAGTTAGCAGAACAGATACATTATGACCCAATTAGATCTGTTCTTGCTGTGTCACACATTTGGACAAATCAAAATTTATTCTAATCTTTCAAAACAGAAGTAGACACTGAACAAAGCCTGACAATTACATAGTCTGTGAAATTAGGATTTTTTCTTATATGTTTGTGCCAACATTAACATGATTTCTTGCCATAGGTCTAAGCTTCCATAGTATCAGTTAAAAACAGACTTTTTCCATGTCTGGTTTCCTGTAATGCTTGTTTTGAGCAAGGGCACTAACTGGATTATGTTCTCTTTTTTTAAAGATTTTATTTATTTATTCGACAGAGATAGAGACAGCCAGCGAGAGAGGGAACACAAGCAGGGGGAGTGGGAGAGGAAGAAGCAGGCTCACAGCGGAGGAGCCTGATGTGGGGCTCAATCCCATAACGCCGGGATCACACCCTGAGCCGAAGGCAGACACTTAACCGCTATGCCACCCAGGCGCCCCCTGGATTATGTTCTGATGAAAGAAGTTAGAAATGAAAACAATCTAGTTGTACGAGATGTGCTGACTCGAGATGTCAAGCAGGGGGCAGATGTATAATCCAGGAAGGGGATATTAAAAAACACGGAGCTGATACTAACTAGTGAAGACCCAGCATATACGGCAGCAGTATAATTTATCAGGGTTTTTTTTTTTTTTTTTTGAGTGATTGAGTCATAGGACTAAAAAAGAGGCAATAAAGTGTGATCTGCTTGATACATAGCTCTAAAAAATTTTAAAGAAGGATAGGAAGCCATTGTTTCCTAGCAAAATCCACTTGGTAGGTTATAAGACATTTGAATAGAATATTATACTTGACTATAGCTATATGACAATTTCATAACATTATGTAGGTGGTAAAATAGTGTAACATTGACAAATATGATCCTGCTTTCCTATGCTTATTAGTAAGTCCTGCTTCCTCCGAGTGTTAGATGTGTACATATGACTTGCTCTGGTCAATGAAGCATGAGAAGTATATCACTTATCTGCAGAGCTTTTTAGATCCCAGGTGTGATTTACCACATTTCCTTTCCCTATCTTAGTAATTACAGAAGCATGCATTTAAATGGAACATCCATCTCTGTAAGAATCTAAACGATTACAGTGTACAGATCATCAAGAGCCTTCATGTAGCATCAGCTAGAAACAAACCATTATTTTAAGGCATTGATATATGAAGTTTGTTACTGCAGCATAACTTGGCCTGTTCTGTCGAATATACATATTGAGAATTCCTTGGTAGTACAAATCATACCTTCTTTACCATTATATCTCCAAGTATCTAAAATAGCATCCAGCATAAATATTTATTGAATCAGTGGATGACTTAATGAATGATAACACATAAATATTTGTTGCCTCTTTGAGTGTACAAGCTGATAGCATAGCAAAAACAAAAATATAAAAGCCATCTAGAAATAAGGAGAAGTTATTTACATAATTTATGGGCTAGAAGTAAGTGCATTTTACTGGTAGAGAGCAAAGGTTAACACTAATTGAGCTAAGGAGAAGGAAGAAGAATTTTGGGACTTCCATTAGTGAAGTAACTTGAGGCTCTTGCCAATCACAGGACTAACAACAGGGATTTTTGAGGTGAAAAGATTCTTTTTTTTTTCCTTTACATAAAAAATGCTGCATTAGAAATTTAGTTGTACTTTTTGTGATTTTAGGTGTGAAACTTTTACATAGCAAGGAAACATGAAATGGACTTATAAATTGCTGAGTAGTTTCTCTCATTCAGACAGATTTTTTTTTTTTGCCTTAGTGAAAGAAGAAAGGAGAAATTTGGCAGCCAGCCATATAATTAGAATTAACCTTGGCCATGAAGGCATGACAGATGAACCAGCCCGATCACTCTAATATTTACCTGTGTGAATGTGGAATTCCTGTCTTAGACCAGAATGGCACAGAAGGAAATGTTCCTCTTGAAATTTTTCTCTGTATACTACCAGTCATATTGCTTCCTCAGGACATATCGTAAAGATATGCGACAAAATACTGTAATTGTATTGATCAGAGCTGTTAAAAAACAAAACAAAACAAAACAAAAACCAAAAAACACAACATTGGTCACAAACTCAGATTTTAATAGAAAACAGATTTCTGGTCATTTGAGTGATTTTTTCCAATATTTTTCAGCTGAAATTTTTTGACAGTCATTGGCCCTGTAAATTGAACCTGTATTCAAAATATTTGAGCTAAATTAGTTTAACATTTTACAGTTAAGTTAAAATAGAAAAACTGCAGTTTTCTCGGAGGACAACACAGATATACCACCACCACCTGCTGTGTACACACCCATACACCAACATCACCTTACCAAAATATTTTTTCCCTCTCTTTCCACTTAGTATTACTCAGAATTATCTGAAAGTTTAAAATGCAAACTTAGCAGTCGTATACTCCACCCAAGAGAAAAAATTAAGCAGAATTTAAAGAAAATTGGTTTAGCAATTGTTTTGATACAGGCAACAGAGCATTTTCTATTTGGGTATAACTACATCAATGAAACTTGAGTGGATGGAAGTCTTGTCTAATGCCAATTAGAAGGTTGTCGGAGCCAAACGAGGGGTTAGAATACCAGTTAGAACTGAGAACTGCCTTGAAGATAGGCTCTATTTCATTTCCTGCAGTAGATAAATAAGGACCAAATATAGGAAACTGTAAGGTCATTGGCAAATAAAAACCAACCCACCATTCTGGGTATCATATAATGTGATTGTTGGTGCTGGTATTTTGCTCACTATGATGGCTTTAAAACATGGCTGCAAATTCTTTGATGCTTGGGTGCTCCTCTCTTATTCCTCAGAGTGAGCTTGTTACTGCTTCAACCAAGACATTACAAAGGAAGTTACATTAGGTGGCCTCTGAGGCCAAATTTATTTAAGAGGCCATGTAGCTTCCACCTTGTTCACTGTGATACCCCCTCCTGGATCCCTGAGATCCAGGCAGTAACTCTGACTACCCCGAGGATGTCACGCTGGAGAGGATAGTTAAGAACTGGTTAAGAACAATGCTAGAGCCACACTGTGTGGGTTCAAATCTTACTCTACCAATGAGCAGGTGTATAATCTTGGGAGAGTTACTTAATTTTAGTGTGCCTTGGTTTCCTCATTTATAAAATGGGGAAAAATAATAGTCTCAAACACACCACCTGTTGCCCTACAAGTAGCTTATGTGGTTGTTTAAAGGGTCAAATGTGTGTGTGTGTGTGTGTGTGTGTGTGTGTGTGTGTGTGTGTATGTGTGTGTGTGTTTATTTTTTCTTAATTTATTTAAACTAAAAAATATATATGTACAATTTACCCATTTCTCCCAACACCCCACCCCTTGTAACCACCAATCTATCTCCATATAGAGATAGATTTTGCTTCTTTTTTAGATTCCACATATAAAAGAGATCATATGGTATTTATCTTTTTCTGTTTGACTTATTTTACTTAGCATAATTTCCTCAAGGCCCACCTATGTTGTTGCAAAGGGCAAGATTTCTTTCTTTTTTGTAAGGCTGAAAAACATTTTGTAGTGTGTGTGTGTGTGTGTATGTGTGTGTGTATTCAGCTACTAAACACTTTTCTTTTTTGCTGTCTCTTACATTGTTTTTGTAAGTGGAAATTTACTCTTCTTCTCTGTTTGGTACTTTTTAGAGTCATTTTTATAGTTGTTCCATTAAAAACTTCCATGACTTGAATCTAGGATAATGGTTATTTCATGAATAGGAATGTTTTTCTCTAATTGGCATTATAGGTACCTCTTTGTAATCCCAAATACCAGACCAGACTTTCAAAGATGATGTGTTCTTCTGTCTAGTGCAGGAAAAAGGATTGCCTGTGTATGCCTTTCAGTTCAATACAGGAATCTCCAGAGAAAAGGAAAGGGTAACTTCTCTTTAAGTGGCTTCTGCTTAGGGAAGGACCGCTTTCCACCAACTAGATCTCCTTTATTACTATAGGTTAGTTCTCTGGAACTCTTCAGAGATACATCTGTATAAGTTGATTGTTGCATTTCTACATATTTATACACATGGCTATTTTGGATTTTCTCAAATCATGTATGATTACTAAAAATGCCAAGCTTAGGAACCTCAGGCATAAAGATCAGTATGTGTCTAAATTAGATAGACTTCACTAGTTTATAGTCTTAGTACAGTAGGCAATTGATTACTAACCTGAGTATATCTGTGAAACCAGAAATTCATAACCATTATAAGAACGGAGACTATCCCTGAATGGATATTGCCAAAAAAAGCAACTAATTCAAAATACTCTTTCAACAGGACCATTTGACATAGCAAAGCAAATGCCTCTTCTAACTGCAGGCTTTAAAAAAAAAAAAGGCTTAATTCAAAATACCATTAAAATATACTCACAAATATGGATAGACATACCAATTGATTTTTTAAAGTAAATGGAAAACATGGCAGTAGAAATCCCGGAAGTCAGGCTTAAATTAGCAAGAGTATCTGACATTAAGTTGCTGGGATTTTTTTATTTCTGAAAAACACATGTAATCTGTTCACTCATACATATTTACTTTTGAATAATTTTTAATATGTGAAACTGTGAACTTGAATATAAACAAAATATTTAAAACAAGTGCTCCTATTGCTTCTACTGTCTAACCTAAAATATAAGAAAACAACTATTTTTATCTTTCTAGAATGGGATCTTGTATCAGCCAGGATCCTGATAGGAACTTCACATGGTTCAAGAATTTAATAAAGACTGTTTGCAAAAGTATGAGAAAATTTTAAAGGAGCCAATAAAAGATGTTGACATACTTAAGATGCAAGAAACAAGGATGCCAGTACCACCCCTAAGCCTGAATGTCAAGAGGAGGAAGTAGCACTGTCAGAACTCAGTGAGACAAGGAACCACATGGAAGGAGCACCCGAAACAAGCTATAAACCGGGGGGGGGGGGGGGGGCTGTACCCTCTACCAGAAAATGTATCCAAGAGCAGAAAGTTCAAATCTCCCTTTCTGTTCCCTGATCTCTCACTGGAGAACTCAAACAGAGGTGCGCTAGCTGGGGGCTGTGGTCTTAATACAGGAATCAGTCATGTGGGGCAAAGAGCAGAGCAGAAAAAGAGTGGTGGGAGTAGAGGCTAGAAAATGGGGGAGGGGGGTAACCTAGACAATTCTTACTTTTGTTTTTGTTTTCATATTTCAAACAAATGGTAGTCCCTTTAAAACACAAATAGGCAGAAAAGTTAAGTATCGCTAAAATCCTGTTGATGAGAAAAGTATTTTCTATGCTATCAATATCATATTGCTGCCAAGAGAATGAAGGACAAAATAGGTAAATCACAAACATGCACACACATATGTGGTTATATCTACACATGACCATAAATGTCAGTGTGTATCTGTGTCCTCTTCTTGTCTCTAGTTCATTTAGTGCTTACTGACTTTTAAAATTTTGTAGAGAAACTAAAAAATTGCCACTTGATTTTTGTAAATAGAACCAGTAACATGGTAATATTGGTTTGCACAAAAAACTGCTTATCCAATTATTCCAGTTTATTATACTTCCATTGTGTTTAAGAAAAACAGATTTTCCCACAAGTATAGTGAATAAAAAAAATGTGAAATAATGTGAATGTCAGGACAAGCCTATGAAGGCCACTGAAGAAGGAGAACGGGCCAGGCAGTAGACAATACAAAGAAAACAGAAATGGTAATAGGTGGCAAGAGTAACCTAGTGAGATGAAATAACAGAAAAAACTCATAGACATATTTTGTGCATCATGGAATCCAAACGCCATTGTGAAAAAAGTTTAACTAAAAAGAAAAAACAATTAAAAATGAAACCAATATTTTATGATAGGCATCATAGAAAACCAGCACTGTTATATTTACTCCACAGAGCTTTAAGTATCTTAGAAAAACAGCTTATTACAATAGTGCTTGGAGTATAATCTAAGTATCCGAGGGAAGTATAGGTGTATTATTTCCGTGATGAGAAACTTTTTGGTGATAAGTACCTTTAATTTAGTGTAGTCAACTTCTCAGCACATGTGGAACTGCAACCTGGAGGATTGCTAAAGAAGGATTTATTCTCAAAGTTCTTATTCATTTATATTATTAATTTATAACATTTTAATTGCTTACAGTTTCATATGTTTTTATTGTGGCATAATGACATATAATAATAGTTTCAAGTATACTTATAATTTTCATAGCAATAACTTTTCAGAATAAACTAATAGAGATTGAAGGGCATTATTAACATATCAGTTTATGTAAATCTAATGTTGTCTGCATTAAAATCATAGCCATAGTGAAACTCTGAAAGCAAAAGGGAAAGTTATTTTCTTAACTTTTATTAATAGTTAAATGAAGAAATCATCTGTGTAGTGTAAGTTAGAAAAGAGCCCGGGTTCTCTTTGGAGGCAGAGCCAATTTGTCTATTTGCTCAGCACTCAATGATTTTGGAGATATTAGTCAACAGAAAAAAGTACTAATAGCTTTTACAAACATTAGCCTGAGAACCATTTTCCATTTAGTCTGTAGTTAGTTAATCGAGTGTATGTTCATTTGTCCATATAAGCTATAAAATCCTACAATGAAGATGTAATTATAATTAACATTGCTGACCAGTTAAAAGGCATAAACAGTAGTATGCCCATCAATATGCACTCTCTATTTGCTGACATTTCCAGTTATGCCAGATGGTGGATTTAATGATGGTGCCTTGTGGTGCTTCGAATGATTTTTGTGCCTGATGGTACTTTTATAGGGCCCGTCACATCATAGAAGGCTGAAGGGTGACTTAATAATGATCCTCAAGCATATGAAGGGTCATGAAGTATATGGTTATGAAGTGACCAGCTGTTACTCATTCAAACGAGAAGGAGTAGATTTTAACTGTAACCGGAGCAATTGAACTTAGATGTGAAATAGAACTTCCTGATAATAAAAGATATTTAATGAGAGGGATGATGAGAGATGCTATAGGATATTTTCTTTTTTCTTGAGGATAAAATATGCTCACTTGCATGAAAGCCAAGTTTGCACTTCTTTTGTTGCCTTTCACATCCATGACTATATTTTTCATACTCCAGTACTAAGTGGATTCAAATCCTGGCTCTAACTTATTACTCTCGTGACTTCAAGTAAGTTAGTTGCTTAAATATTTTGAATCTTGATTTACAAATCTTCAAAATGGAAATTAAATATTTTATCTAAATATCTAGGGACAAGTGTAAAATGCCACTAACTATAAGGCAGGGTCGAATTTGTTTCTTCCATCTTTCCCCCTTGAAAATGAGACCAGACAGGTCAAAGAGGTCCTTTTAGTCAGATCCCCCTGCCCCCCCCCTTTTTTTTAACTTTGGAGTCCCAGAATAATGGAGACCTATGTAATAGTAGGGGGTATTATAAAACCCTCCATATCTTTCCTATCCAGACACTGAATAGGAATAGATACCCTTCATAACATGAAATAAATGCACTGTGTTAGAGAAGGCAGAGGGCCTTTTTCTAGTTTAGGTTCCGGTGATTACTAACTATATAACCCCAAAATAAATTGTTTAACTCCTCTGAGTTTTATATTGCTCCCTTTATAAAATATGTTAAGGAACTGGGCATTGACAGATCAGTTTTGATGTCACCTTTGTTATGGGGAAACAAGAGACAATGTTGGAAGTTTTGAAGAGATACAGTTGGAAAGGTTGACAGTAGAATTTTCTGCTGCAGGAGTTTATTTGACCCTGTGTATCGAGTGGGAAAAGGCATTTCTGACCAATGTGAAGAGAATGGAATGTCACCAAACCTTAGCATACTTGCTTAGGAACTATTAGTTTGACAAATAATATGTTCCAGACATTGTTCAAAATACTAAGAATTTGTCAGTATACTAAAGTACAAAAAAAATTCCCTGTTTTCATGGAGTAGTAAGGAAAAAAGTCAACAAATAATCACCTAAATAAATAAGAGAATTTCAGGGGATGATGTACTAGGAAGAAAATCAGACCAGGTGAGGGGTGATAAGACCAAGACTACAGAGAGGGAGGAGGTGAGTCTATGGTCCATGAAGGCTTCTCTAAGGTCACACATGACACTTGTTCTCTCTGTATAATATAAAAGGATTCAACTATGCAAAGTTAGAAGAGAAGCCCAGTTAAAGGTTAGAAGTAAGGAATCCAGACAATCTAGTGCCACTTTTCTCAATCAAATTTACGGAGCCTTAATGTGTAACATTGACAAAGTTTTGGTTAGATTCTGTTTCTGGCTTTATTAATCACTAACTGATCTCTGCTCATCAATTTCTTTTAAGTAAAATACAGGAGAGGGAGCTGGAATGTTATGAGAAATTGATTATTTTCACTTTTCCCCTCTAACAACACTATGATTAATCCCTGTCTTGCCTATTTCATGCAGTAGATTTAAAAATGAGATGAGATAATGGATGGGTAACCAGTTCATTGAGGACTACTCAGTGGGATATTAATATGAAACAATTTTATTTTTTTCTAATGCTTTCCATCATGCTCTGTTTTGATGTCTACTTTCCTTGTCTCTTAATGATGTTGTAGGCAGATACCATAATTTTTCTGGTCTCTTTCAGTTATTAAAACTTAAGCCAGTCTAGTTAAATATTCAAATCATACAACTTATTTAAAGCTTCATTGTCTTCTACTTTGGGCCTTAGCTGCAATTCTAGTACAACAGGAAAATATCCAGTCAACATCTAGATTATATTTATAAAAAAACTATAAAATGTAAGGTACAGTAGTTATTAAAGATGACATTTTCAACCCATGAGTTATTTTATGCCGAAGTTTAGAGAAGAGAGAACCTATAATGTTGTTGCTAACCAGGAAGCTTAACTCTGCAAGTGACTGCAGGAGCTCAAGATCTAAACTGAAGCCCATGTTTACAAACAGGGTAGGAGAACTGCTAGAATCAGTCCAATCATTAATATTTTCCCTAAAAGTCTAGAACAGTTGTCAACATGGCAACCTCTTTTCAACATTCAAACAAAATGTATGTATGTATATGTACATACATTTGCATATATATATATAGTACAGTTGAAGAAAGAAATTTTGAAAGAATGAAACAATATATAGATATTTAGACAGAGGTAAAGTAACTTAAAACATTAGGAAACTGTCCCAAGAAAGAAACATGAAAATCATGTAAATAATTATCTTAAACAGAATAAAAAAATAAAATGTTACTGAACTATCTAACATGCTCACCAAAACTTGAAAGCTAAAATTTCTTTTTCCCTGGGAACGGATATTATAGCTCCCAAATTATCAAGAGCTTTTAAAGCATAAATAAAAATTTGAACTTTATTATGAAAATCTATTTGTTTCATTTGGCATGCTAATGTTATTTAAACACAAGTAATTCATATATACAATGTACGATTGTAAGGAAATAGTTACCATTTTTTTGCCCCTTCCCAGGGTAGAGCATGCTATCTTAAAAATCATAAGGAATCCCCTGCTTTATTATATGAACAACAAGAAGCATTTGTAGAACATATAGAACATAACTTACAATAAATGTGAGTTTGGAGTAAAATGAGGAATGAAGAACAGTGTGATGAAGCAAAATATTTTGTTCCTCGTTTAAAAGTCTCTGGGCACGACCAATTAATACTTTACTACTCTGCTTTGAAGTTTAAATTTACAAAACTTGCTACCTAATCCCAGGAATATATTCAAGGTGGATCAAAGGATTTGTAGTGTTATATGTGCATTAAATGTCGTCTGACTACTAGGAATACTTAAAAATCCCTGCGACAAACATCAACCAAAGACGTAGTTAATGTTGTTCTTATGTTATTGTTTAACTACATTATTTTTTAGCAGCTTTTGTATTAGGCCCTTAAATATTTTTTTTTATTTAATTCTCACAATAACCTTATGAAATAGGTAGGATTTTCTTTATTTTACCGTTAAGAAAATCGAAGCATAGAAAAGCTACTAACTGAATTACAGCTTTCAGAACTACTAGAAAGAGGCAAGTGTCAGTCTTCACCCTGTGTTTTTCTAATTCCAAACCCTGTGCTATCTACAGAGTAGAAAGGCTATATACCCTATTGTCTTTCATTTGATATGGGAATTGGATTTCCTTTTTTTAAATTAATGTATTTTTTTATTATGCTATGTTAGTCACCATACAGTACCTCATTAGCTTTTGATGTAGTGTTCCATGATTCATTGTTTGTGTATAACACCCAGTGCTTCATGCAATACGTGCCCTCCTTAATACCCTTCCCATCCAATACTTTATACTTTTGGAAATGCTCACCATGTAAAAGTTGCCTTGGATACACATGTAACAGAGATTTCCTTGGGTTTATCAAAGACAAAGTTCATGGATAATTTATGACTCTTGGGTGAAAGTTTATTTTTTTTTTCTTTCAAAAAAAGCACAATTCAAAGAACCTTACTTTCAGAACTATAGAATCCCAGAATAAGAAAGAGTTTATTATATGACTCTTGACGATTCTGATTAGATAACTTTAGGTTGGTTTTGAGAAGTTGTAAGTTCTTACGTTTGACAATAATAAAAAAAAGGGGGGGATCCTGGTTTTTCTCAAGATGTAAAAGTTTTAAGATGGCCAAGTAATTCATTGCTTATCTCTCTCTTTTTTTTTAAAATATTTTATTTATTTATTCAACAGAGACAGAGACAGCCAGCGAGAGGGGGAACACAAGCAGGGGGAGTGGGAGAGGAAGAAGCAGGCTCACAGCAGAAGAGCCTGATGTGGGGCTCGATCCCAGATCGCCGGGATCACACCCTGAGCCGAAGGCAGACGCTCAACCGCTGTGCCACCCAGGCGCCCCATCATTGCTTATCTCTTGGAATGCAAAGCCTCTATAAATAAAAATCCTTTTTGGTCCATGATATCTTCATGTCAGAAAGAAAAGATGTTTTACTTTTCAGTTCCTCTTTAGCTTAGCTTTATTTCCTATGGCACAGATTTGTCCAAATACATTTGCTCTGTGATATTTGAGTCAGTGTTATTAATGTGATATTTTGTTCCATTTATCCTTTATTACTCGCAGTGCTGTAACAAGACGTAATGATTATTAGTACACCGAGAACTTGTTTTAGGTTTAACAAGAGTAGAGCCGTAAGACAGAGTTAACTTCTCTCAGGAGACTTTGTGAAGTCCTAATATATTATTATCATCTTTATATTTTTATTGCCTTTATCAGTTCTTAAATTTCAAGGCTAGAAACCAAGAGCACCAATCAATTCTACTCTATAGATTTTGCCCATAGTTCCTGAAATTCTCTGTTTATTCTGTTTTTTTTGAAGTCACCAAGTATTCCAATATTTCTGGGCCGCCGAGCAGTGGCATAGTGACATTTATTATCCCCTGAAAGACCAAATTTCCTTCAGTCAGAAAGCAGGCACCAGGTCAGTTCATAGTAGGAATTTGTATTATTGTTTCCACATAAGAAGAAGAGCATTTGTTTATTAATTGTTGACCGATCACATGTAATTAAATAGTACCTTTAAACATGACGTTTCTGGTAAGGTGATGATTATTAACCTTATACAAAAAAGCAAGACAAAACAAAACAAAAATATACATTGCCATAAGGAAATTGACTTGGTAAAGGTGGTTTCTGATATTTGAACATACTTCTATATAATTTAACGAGGCCAATATCAACATATGTCATAGTTTTAAAATAACCAATATCAGAATTCTTTTGGTGAATCACTATCTTATAGTTTTTATTAAGATATCCCATGAGATTTATTCTCCTTCGCTCCAGGGGGCAAGTTAGAAAAATGAACCATTCAGGGAATATCTCATTTCAGGTTACCAAGTATAGTGTGCTGCGTGGAGGCAGAGACTAATTATGAAGAAAACAAGTAGGATTTCCGAACGTATCCATCAAAAAATGTTATCTTGTCCACATTCACATTTCTTTTATCGATGCAATTCAGGAAAAATATTCTTGTTCTGTCAGATCTTGAATCAATAGTCTTCTTTCTCACAGTCATCTGCTTTTGGACTAATGGAGTCCTGCTTTGGTCTCCTGTTAGAGTGTGACAGGTGTCTACTCCTGGCAGCAAAGCCAAATTAAATAATGAACCCAATACCCACCGAAGAGTGTGTTTTCTCCAATACCAGGTCAAGAGCACCTTTACACGGTCCTTTGTGCAGGCTATTATTCTTTTGATGTTAATTCAGAAGTCTCCGCATATGATCTAAAACACATAGCAAGGACTTTTAGGCAAGTAAAAGGGAAAGGAGGGACCACTTGATGATAAATTATATGGCTCTGTTTAAATTATTATAATAAACAGAATTAAGCACAATGAATCCCCTATTGGAATATGTAACTATTTCATAAAGATTTGGTCAATGATTACACAGATGGTAGGATCATATTATGGAGTATAAGGGGATTAACAGATCTCTAGCACCTACCAGCCTCTCCAGAAAAATGTATATCACAATCCTAGTTGGAGCTTTACAAAAGAAGCATATGCAATTGCATTGGCAAGAATATATAAGTAAAAACCATTCTTGGTGACTCGATTTATTTCATTTTCTCTCTTTATGGATGCTAATGTCTTTAGAAATTGTTTTGTAATCAAATATTACTTCCTAAGTAATTTAATATTCATAAAAGATCTTTAAGTTAATTAAGGATGTGGAAATTAATTTAAGTTGGCATTACAGAGTAACACAATTACTGTTGGTAATACAAAAGTTAGAGAGAGGTGAGATTTAAAAATTTACCCATTTAGTATACTAAGGTGAGTCCAAAAAGTCTGTAGCATTATCTAAAGTTCAAATAAAGAAGTCCTTTTAAAAGACCTAATTTAGGGGTGCCTGGGTGGCTCAGTTGGTTGAGTGTCTGCCTTCTCAGGTCATGATCCCAGGGTCCTTGGATCGAGTCTCACATCAGGCTCCCTACTCAGTGGGGAGCCTCCTTCTCCCTCTTCCTCTGCTGCTCCTCCGGTTTATGCTCTCTCTCTCTCTGTCAAATAAATAATTAAAATCTTTAAAAAAATAAAATAAATAAATAAAAGACCTAATTTATTGCAATTCCATTTGGTTGAACCTGTTTGCATTCTTTATGGAAACGATCTTAATACGTTTGATACATAAAATCAAATTAGGAAAATCAAAATAAGAAACGCTTCATAAAAATGAACAAATCTCCTATATATAAATACTTGCATAATATTTCAATATGCCATAACGTTAAGAGAAAACAAATGGCAATATTAAAAAAAAAAACCCAGTCTAATTTGTCTTAAGTATTAACCTTAAGTGAATTTATTACATAAAGTTAGATATTATAATTCCTCAATAGTAATTCACTGAATAACAAAATGTTTCAGAAATATTAATTAATGAATTTTTATAACTATTTCTTGCTATCCTAATGTCTATTTGCAATATTGTTGTTGTTGTTTCTTATCTAGCAATCAGATGTTGCCAACACAGCTAAACTAAAAGTTTCTGTGAAAGATTGATCATTCCCCTGTCCCACCCTGAAGGGACAACCTAATTAAGTACTAAAAATATAATTTCTTTATTTTGAGGGAATTCTTGAATTCTCTGTTAGATTTATGTAAGTATTTCTTAATCTTAATAAACCAATCGGATTAGGAGCTGCTTCCAAATTTTTCAGGTATCATTGTTAATCTGCTTGGGCTGTCATAAGAAAATGTCAAAGACTGGTAGTTTAAACAACATAAATGTATTTTCTCACATTCTGGAGACTGTAAGTGTGCAAGATCAAAGTATGGGCAAGTTTACTTTCTCTGAAACCTGTCTTCTTGGCCCACAGACTACTGCCTTCTTACCATATCTTCAACTGCCTTCTCTGTGCGGATGTGTATTTCTGGTGTCTCTTCCTTTTCTCATGAGGACCTACTGGAGTAGAGCCTCACCTTTATGACCTCATTTAACCTTTACTAAATGTCCCATCACCTAATACAGTCACATTGGGTGTTAAAGCTTCTTTGTAAGAATTTCAAGAGAATGTGATTCAGTAGGTAATAGCACCCAATTTATATTAGTTAATCTTTGTAAGAACCCTATTAGTAGGGCTTCAATTTTTTTAAAACAATTTTGTTGTGATATAATTAACATGCAATAAGCAACACATATTTAGAAGATAAGTAATGACATATGTGTTTATCAGTGGAACCATCACTGTGATCAAGATAGTAAACATATCCATCACCACCAAATGTTTACTTATGCACTATGTACTCCCTTTCTTCCCTACCCTCCCAAGCAATAAATTGTTCTTTTGTCATCATAGATCAAATTATATTATTTTAGTTTTGTAAAAATGAATTATACAGTATATACAATTTCTATCTGGTTTCTTTTACTCAGCATAATTATTTTGAGATACATTTATGATGTTGCATTTATCAACAGGTAATCCCTTTTTATCACTGAGCATTTCATGTTACAGATATACCAAAATTTGATTCTTGTGCTTGTTGATATACATTTGGATACAGCTATTACAGGTAAAGATGCTTTAATATTTATGTGTAAATTTTTGTTTTGACATAAATTTCCTTTTCTCTTGGATAAATACCTGTGAGTAGAAAGGCTGGATTATATGGTAGATGTATATTTACCTTTTTAAGGAGCTCCACAACTATTTTCCAAAATGAGTGTGCCATTTTACATTTCTAGCACGTAGTGTATGAGAATTAAGTATTTCTATGTTTTTGTCAATACTGGGTCTGGTCAGTGATTTTAATTTTAGCCATTCTAACAGATACATAGTTGTAACTCATTTTCTTTTTTTTTTTTGCATTGGCCTGCATTTAACCAATGATATTGAACATTTTTTCATGTGCTTATTTGCCCTTCTTATTTCTTCTTTGGCGAAGTCTGTGTTGAAGACTTTTTGCCCTTTTTTGTATAGGATTATTTTCTCATTTGTGAGTTCTTTATATATTCTGTATAACTGTATAGAAATCCTTTCTCAGGGCGCCTCGGTGGCACAGCGGTTAAGCTCTGCCTTCGGCTCAGGGCGTGATCCCGGCGTTATGGGATCCAGCCCCACATCAGGCTCCTCTGCTATGAGCCTGCTTCTTCCTCTCCCACTCCCCCTGCTTATGTTCCCTCTCTCGCTAGCTGTCTCTATCTCTGTCGAATAAATAAATAAAATCTTTAAAAAAAAAAAATCCTTTCTCAGAAAAAATATTTTGTAAAGATTTTATCCTTTGTGTCTTATCTTTTTACTCTCTTAATAATGCCTTTTAAAGAGCAGAAGTTTAATATTTAACTAATTAATTTAACTGTTTTTTATGGACTGTCATTTTGGTGTCAAACCTAAGAAATCTTGGTCTGATCCAGAGTCACAAAGATTTGTTCTTATGGTTTCTTCTGGAGTTTTATAGTTTTAGGCTTTACATTTCAGTCTATGATCCTTCTTGAGTTAATTGTATATGATAACGAGCTATGGATTCACAATTAATTCTTTGCATATAGATATCCATTTTGTTCACCAGGCATTTGTTAAAAAACTGTCTTCTTTCTCCATTGCATTGCCTTTACACCTCTGTCAAAAAATCAGTTTATATAGGTGTGAGTTTATTTCTAGGGTTATGTGTTCTGTGCTACTGTCTATTACCCAGTCTTTACACAATACCATACTGTCTTGATTGCTATAGTTTCATACGAATTTTTAAAATCACATACTACTAGCCCTTCATTTCTGTTCTTTTAAAGTTGTTTTGACTATACTAGGTCTTTTAAATTTCCATGTAACTTTTATAATCAACTTCCTAATTTCTACAGGAAGTGTTCTGCAATGCTTAATTGCATTGAAATGATAAATTTGGTGAGAATTAACATCTTGACAATATTATATCTCCCAACACATAACCAAGGTATATCTTTCATTCATTTATTTATTCTTTAATATTTCTTCATAATGCCTGTTATGTACACATATTTTTCACATATTCCAAAGTCATTATATATTTTTATGCAATTTTCAATACCGCTTTCTTAAACTTCAATTTTTAGTTATTAGTTGCTAGTATACAGATATACAAATGTCATTTGCATATTGATATTGTATCCTTCAACCTTGCTAAACTTACTAATTCTAGTCTCTCTTTGGTAGGTTCCATTGGATTTTCTATGTTAACAACCATATAATCTGCAAATCACTTTTTCCTGTCTGATCTGGTTGGTTTTTTTAAATTTATTTTTCTTGTCTAAGGGCAGTGATCAGAGTTTTGCATACTGTGTTGAATAGAAGTGATGAGAGCGGATAGCTGTCTTGTCTTGCTCCTGCTCTTGATAGGAAAGTATGCAGTTTTTCACCATTAAGCATGTTACCTGTAAGGTTTTTCATAGATACCTTTTATCAGATTGAAGAATTCCCCTTCTATTCCTAGTTTGCTGGGAGTTTTTATCAATAGTGAACTTTAGAGTCTATCAAATGATTTTTTCCAATATAAATAATTATATTGATTGACATTCAAATATTAAGCCAACCCTGCATTATTAGAATAAATACCATTACTTGGTCATAACATTACCCTTTTAATGTATTATTGGATTTGATTTATTAGATTTTGGTTACAATTTTTGCAGCTTTGTTTATGAGAGATTTGTAATTTCCTCTTTTTGAAAGGTCTGTGTCTGCTTTCAAGTCAAGGTAATGCTGACCTCATAGAACAAGTTGGAAATACTCTTCTTTAAGTGGTGTATTTTCTTCATTGATTATTTAGTAAAATTTACCAATGTAACAACTTGAGCCTGGAGTTTTCATTATGGAAATATGCTTTTTAATTACAATCATAATTTTTTCACACATATAGGACTATTAAATCACTTATGTTTTCTTGAGTGAGCTTGGTAATTTCTGTTTTTCAAGGAATTTGTCTTTTTTCATCTAAGCTGTTGAACTTATTGGCATAAGCTGTTCATAATATTCCCTTATTATCCATTTACTAACTGTAGAATGTGTAGTGATGACATTTCTCCCATTCCTAACATTTGGAATTTGTATCTTCTTTGATAATTTTGGCTAGAGTTTTATTAATTTTACTAATTTTTTTTGAAGAATCAGCTTTTTGTTTTATTGTTTTTCTCTATTTTTCTGTATTTTGTTTCATCGCTTTTTACTTTTATTTCCTTTCTTCTGCTTATTTTGTATTTAATTTGGATTTATTTTGTAAGTTTGAAAGGTGAAAACTGAGGTCATTGGTTTTAGACCTTCCTTCCTATTATAGGTCTTTAGTGCGAAAGTTTTTCACTAATATTAGTATTGTCCTATTCCGTTATACCTTTTACTTTTTAAAATTTTTATTGTGTTAAAATGTTTCTAACTCACTTCTTTGACCTATGGGTGATTTCAAGTATGTTATTTAGTTTCCAAATATTAGAGAAATTTTCTAGAAATTTTATTTTGGTTATTGATTTCTAACTTAATTTCATTGTGGTCAGAGAAGATACATGTATTACTTGATTCATTTTAAGTGTATGTTTTATGTTTTATTATAACCAGCATATGGTCTATCTCAGTAAACCTTCATATGTGAAGTGTCTATCTTACATTTGAGAGGAACGGGTTTTTGTTTTGATGTTTCTCAAGAATGGTCTAGGTCAAGTTAGTTGACTGTGTTATTCAAGTTTACTATATCCTTGCTGATTTTCTGTCTAGTTGATGTATCAATTATTGAGAGTGGCACGTTAGGATTCCTGACTTAAATTGTGGATTTATCTCTTTCATCTTACAGTTTTATCAGTTTTTGCTTAGTACATTTTAAAGCTCTGCTATTAGGTACATAAACATTAAGTTTTATAATATTCTCTTGATGAGCTGATCTTTTTATATCACTTATTGGTATTAGCAATAATTCTTTGGTCACTTCAGTGATTAATTTAGTATTCATGCTGTACCTCTTTAACTTATTGCAGGTGTATCTTGAGATTATATCACTCCACAGTAGTATAAGCACATAATAATGGACTTCTCTCTCAGATTTATGATATTATTTATCATGTATTTTACTTTTACATATTTTATAAACCCCTAATATATCATTATGATTTCTTCTAAAGTTGTCAGTTATCTTTTAAGCAGTTTGAAATAATATTTTTTGATTTATTTTTAATTTTTTAATTTAAATTCAATTAGCCAACGTAGAGTACACCATCAGTTTCAAATGTAGTGTTCAATAATTCATCAGTTGCATATAACACCCAGTGCTCATCACATCATGTGCCCTCCTTAATGCCCATCACCCAGTTGCCCCATTCCCCCCACCCACCTCCCCTTCTGCAACCCGTAGCTTGTTTCCCAAAGTCAAGAGTCTCTCATGGTTTGTCTCCCTCTCCATTTTTTTCCCATTCAGTTTCCCCTCCCTTACCCTATGATCCTCTGCACTATTTTGTATATTCCACATATAAGTGAAACCATATGATAACTGTCTTTCTCTGATTAACTTATTTCACTTAGCATAATACCTTCCAGTTCTGTCCATGTCAATGTAAATGGTATGTATTCATCCTTTCTGACAGCTGAGTAATTTCCATTGTATATATAAACCACATCTTTATCCATTCATCTGTTGATGGACATCTGCGCTCTTTCCATAGTTTGGCTATTGTGGACATTGCTGCAATAAACTTTGGGTGCCAGTGTCCCTTCAGATCACTACATTGGTATCTTTGGGGCAAATACCTAGTACTCCAATTGTTGGGTCATAGGATAGCTGTATTTTTAACTTCTTGAAGAACCTCCATACTGATTTCCAGAGTGGCTACACCAGCTTGCATTCCCACCAACAGTGTAAGAGGGTTCCCTTTTCTCCACATCCTCGCCAACATTTGTTGTTTCTGGTTTTGTTAATTTTAGTCATTCTAGCTGGTGTAAAGTGGTATCTCTTTATGGTTTTGATTTGTATCTCCCAGATGACAAGTGATGTTGAGCATTTTTTCATGTGTCTGTTGGCCATTTGTATGTCTACTTTGGAGAAATGTCTTTTCATGTCTTCAGCCCATTTCTTGACTGGAATAATAATTTAAAGAAAATGTATATATTAACTCCTGTAGTTATCATTTCTGGTCCTCTTCATTCCTTTTGTAGATTGAGATTTCCAACTCCTACCATTTCATTTCTGCCTGATAGACTTATTTTAATGTTGTTGGGTTTTTTTGGGAGGGGAGTATTTTGGTAATACTGGTGAAGAATTCTTTCAACCTCTGTATGTCAAAAAACATATTTATTTTGCCTTTGTTTTAGAAAGAAATTTTTGATGGATATAGATTTCTAGGGTGACAGTTTTGCTTTTCTTTTTGTACTTTACAAATGTCCCACTGCCCTCTTGCATGCATTTTTCTAAAAACTTATGATTTTATTCTTACATTTTCTTCTCTGCATGCATATCTTTATTCTCTGGTTGCTTTCTTTTCTCTTATGGTAGTAAAAATTACATAACAGGTTTCACCCCTGGATGCTATTTAACTTTCTGTTTATATTATATTTAATATAATATAATTATTATATTCCAAGCAATTTAGTTATAATGTGCTTTTTATAATTTTTTTAAAGTATTTTTTTTTATTTTTGACTTTTTATTTAAATTCCAGTTAGTTAACGTATAGTATAATATTAGTTTCAGGAGTAGAATTTAGTGATTCATCACTTACATACAACATCCAGTATTAATCACAAGTGCCCTCCTTAATCTCCATTGCCCATTTAGCCCATCCCCTGCTCACCTCCCCTCTATCAAACCTCAGTTTATTCTCTATGTTTAAGACTCTGGCTTATGGTGCACCTCTTTCTTCCCCAACCCCCTGTTCATCTGTTTCGTTTCTTAAATTTCACATATGAGTGAAATCATATGGTATTTGTCTTTGACTGACTTATTTTGCTTAGCAAAAAATACTTTAGCTCCCACCATGTCATTGCAAATGACAAGATTTCATTCTTTTTGATATCTGAGTGATATTTCATTGTATACATTTCATTGTATACATTTCATTCTATACATCACATCTTCTTTATGCATTCATCAGTCGGTGGACATGTGGGCTCTTTCCTTAATTTGACTATTGTTGATAATGCTGCTGTAAACATCAGGGTGCATGTATCCCTTTGAATCATTTTTTTTTTTTGTATCTTTTGGGTAAAAACTTAGTAGTGCAATTCCTAAATTGTAGGATAGTTCTATTTTTAACTTTTTGAGGAACCTCCATACTGTTTTCCAGAGTGGCTGCACCAGTTTTTATTCCCACCAACAGTGTAAAAGGGTTCCCCTTTCTCTGCATCCTCCCCAACAAACTGTTGTTTCCTATGTTGTTAATTTTACCAAATCTGACAGGTGTGAGGTGTTATCTCATTTTAGTTTTGATTGGTATTTCCCTGATGATGAGTGATGTTGAGCATCTTTTCATGTGTCTGTTGGCCATCTGTATGTCTTCTTTGGAAAAATATCTGTTCAAGTCTTCTGCCCATTTCTTAACTGGTTTATTTGTTTTTTTGGGTGTTGAGTTTTTTAAGTTCTTATGATTTTGGATAATAACCCTTTATTAGATGTGTCATTTGCAAATATCTTCTCTTGTCCTAAAGGTTGCCTTTTAGTTTTATTGTTTCCTTCACTATGCAGAAGCTTTTTATCTTGAGGACATCCCAATAGTTCATTTTTGCTTTTTTTCCATTACCTCCAGAGACATATCTAATAAGTTGCTATAGATGATGTCAGAGGGTGCTGCCTATGTTCTTCTCTAGGATTTTGATGGTTTTCTGTGTTACATTTAGGTCTTTAATCCATTTTGAATTTATTTTTGTGTATGGTGTAAGAAGTGGTCCAGTTTCATTCTTTTGCATGTTGCTGTCCAGTTTTCCCAACACCATTTGTTGTTTTTCCATTAGATATTCTTTCCTGCTCTGTCAAAGATTAGTTGACCACAGAGTTGTAGATCCATTTCTGGGTTTTCTATTCTGTTCTATTGCTCTATGTGTCTGTTTTTGTGCTAGTACCATACTGTCATGATGACTACAGCTATGTAATATACCTTGAAGTCTGGAATAGTGATGTCTTCAGCTTTGCTTTGCTTTTTCAGAATTGCTTTGGCTATTTGAGGTCTTTTGTGGTTCCATACAAAATTTAGGATGGTTTATTCTAGCTCTGTGAAAAAGGTTGTTGGTATTTTGATAGGGATTGCTTTAAATCTGTAGATTGCTTTGGGTAGTATAGGCATTTTAGCAATATTTGTTCTTCCAATCCATGAGTGTGGAATGTTTATACATTTCTTTGTGTTATCTTTGATTTCTTCATAAATGTTTTATAGTTTTCAGAGTACAGATCTTTTACCTCTTTGGTTAGGTTTACTCCTACATATCTTATGGGTTTGGTGTAATTGTAAATGAGACAGATTCCTTGATTTCTCTTTCTGCTGCTTCATTCCTGCTATATAGAAATGCAACAGATTTCTGTATATTGATTTTGTATCCTGCAACTTTACTGAATTCTTGTATCAGTTCTATCAAAAATTTTGGTACGGTCTTTTGGGTTTTCTACATAGAATATCATGTGCCTGTGAAGATGGAAAGTTTGGCTTTTTCCTTGCCAGTTTGGATGCCTTTTATTTCTTTTTGTTGTGATTGCTGAGGCTAGGACTTCTACTACTATGTTAAATAACAATGCTGAGAGTGGACATCCTTGTCTTGTTTTTGACTGTAGAGGAGTTTTTTTCCCATTGAGGATTATATTAGCTGTGGATCTTTCATATATGGCCTTTGTAATGTTGAGGTATGTTCACTCTAATCCTACTTTACTGATGATTTTTAATAAGAATGGATGTTGTACTTTGTCAAATGACTTTTCTGCATCTATTAAAATGATCATATGATTCTTATCCTTTTTTTTTTCATTAATGTGGTGTATCACTTTGATTGATTTGCAAATATTGAACCACACTTGCAACCCAGGAATAAATCCCATGTGATCATGGTGAATTATTCTTTTAATGTACTGTTGGATTAAGTTTGCTAGTGTTTTGTTGAGAATGTTTGCATCCATATTCATCAGGGATAGTGGCCTATAACTATCTTTTTTAGCAGGGTCTTTGCTTTTGGAATCAAGGTAACACTGGTCTGATAGAATGAGTTTGGGTGTTTTCCTTACACTTCTATTTTTTAAAACAGTTTGAGAAGAATAAGTATTAACTCTTCTTTAAATGTTTGATAGAACTCCCCTGGAGAGTCACATTGGCTCTGGATTTCTGTTTTGGGGAGATTTTTGATTACTGATTCAGTTTCTTTGCTGGTTATCTGTCTGTTCAAGTTTTTTATTTCTTCCTGTTTCAATTTTGGTAGTTTATATGTTTCTAAGAATTTATCCATTTCTTGCAGATTGCCCAATTTTGTTGGCATATAATGTTTCATAATATTCTCTTATAACTGTTTGTACTTCTGTGGTGTTTGTTGTGATCTCTCTTTTCTCATTTGTGATTTTATTTATTTGGATCCTTTTGCTTCCTTTTTGATAAATTTGGCTAGGGCTTTATCAATTCTATTAATTCTTTCAAAGAACCAGCTCCTGGTTTCATTCATATGTTCTAATGTTTTGTTGTTGTTGTTGATGCTGTTGTTGTTTCTTTGTTTCTATTTCTCCTCCAATCTTTATTTTCCATCTTCTGCTGGCTTTAGGCTTCATTTGTTCTTCTTCTGGCAGGTTAGGTTGTTTATTTGAGATTTTTCTTACTTCTTGAGGTAGGCCTTTATTGCTATGTACTTTCCTCCTATGAACACTTTTGTTGTATTCCAAGGGTTTTGGACCATCATGTTTTAATTTTCTTTTGTTTCCATGTATTTATTTTTATTTCTTCTTTAATTTCCTGGTTGACCCATTCATTCTTTAGTAAGATAATATTTAACCTCCATATATCTGCGATCTTTCCACAGTTTTTTCTGTGGTTGACTTCAAGTTCATGGTGTCATGGCCAGAAAATAAGCATGGCATGGTCTTTTTGTACTTGTTGAGACCTGATTTGTGATGTAGTATGTGATCTATTCTGGAGAATGCCCCATGTGCACTCAAAAAGAATGTGTATTCTGCTGTTGTAGGGTGAAATGTTCTGAATATATCTGTTAAGTCCATCTGGTCTAGTGTGTCATTCAAAGCCATTGTTTCCTTGTTGATTTTCTGCATAGATGATCTGTCCATTGCTCTAAGTGGGTGTTAAAGTCTCCTACTATCATTGTATTATTATCAATGAATTCTTTTATGTTTTTATTAATTGTTTTATATATTTGGGTGCTCCCAAGTTGGGGGCAAAAATATTTACAATTATTAGATCTTCTTGTTGGATAGAACCCTTTATTATGAAACAGTGCCCTTCTTCATCTCTTGTAACAGCCTTTAATTTACAATTTATTTTATGTGATTTAAGTATTGCTACTCTGGCTTTCTTTTAGGGTCCATTAGCATGATAAATTTTTCTGCATGCCACACTTTCAATCTGCAGCTGTCTTTAGGTCTAAAATGAGTCTTTTGTAGGCAGCATGGATGGGTCTTCTTCTTTTATCCATTCTGACACCCTGTGTCTTTTGATTGGAATATTTAGTCCATTTACATTCAGAGTAATTATTGTTAGATATGAATTTAGTGCCATTTTATTACCTGTTTTGTCATTGTTTCTGGAGTTTTTCTCTGTTCCTTCTAGACTTTATCACTTCTGATTTTTATTTCTCACTTAAAGAGTCCCCTTTAATATTTCTTGCAGGACTGATTTAGTGATCATGAGCTGCTTTAGTTTTTGTTTGTCTGGGAAACTCTTTATCTCTCCTTCTATTCTGAATAACAGTGTTGCTGGATAGAGTATTCTTGGCTGCATATTTTTCCCATTCAGCACGTTGAATATATCATGACACTTTCTTCTTGCCTGTCATGTTTCTGTGGAGAAATCTGCTGCTAACCTGATTTGTCTTCCCTTGTAAGTTAAGGACTTCCTGTCTTGCTGCTGTTAGGATTTTTTTTTTATCTCTATAGTTTGCAAATGTAACTATGAAATGTCTTGGTGTTGGCCACTTTTGTTGATTTTGATGGGAGTTTTCTGTGCCTCCTAGATTTGGATGTCTATTTCCTTCCCCAGATTAGGGAAGTTTTCAGCTATATCTTCTGCTCCTTTTTCCTTCTCTTCTTCTGGGACTCCTGTGATACAAATGTTATTATGCTTTATGGAGTTGCTGAGTTCCCTAAATCTGTATTCATGATCCAATATTTTTATTTCCCTCTTCAGCACCATTATTTTCCATAATTTTGTTTTCTATATCATTTAGTCATTCCTCTGATTCTTCCCTCCTTGTGGTCATTACCTCCAGTCAATTTTGCATCTGTTATAACATTTTTTATTTCAGCCTGACTAGTTTTTTGGTCTTTTAGCTCTGTGGTAAGGGACTCCTTGATGTCTTCTATGCTTTTCTCAAGCCCCACTAGTATCCTTATGGTTGTTGCTTTAAATTCTGGATCAGGTATATTACTTAAATCTGTTTCAAGTAGGCCATGACCTTTTCTTGTTCTTTCTTTTGGAATGAATTCCTCCATCTTGGCATTTTGTTAAGATCTCTGTCTTCTTCTCTGTGTTAGGAAAGCTTGCTATGTTAACTGTTCCTGAGAATAATGGCTTTATAATAAAGAGACCATATACTCTAGGGGGCCTGGTGCTTCAGGAAGTGTCTCTGGTGTATGCTGTGTGCACTCTGCTGCTGTGTTTTGGCTGCTCCTTCCCAGTCAGTCTTCTGCAGAGTTTCTCCTTGCCTGCAGTGGGTAGTGCTTGAATGTTTGCTACAGTGTGGGAGTTTTAACTAGGTGTGCTCTAGTCTTCTTGTTAAAAGAGACCTGATGCTATTTCCACTGGAGATGAGGTTTTGCAGAACTCTATGACCAGTGAACATGGTGTGTGTGTGTGTGTGTGTGTTTTGGGGGATGGGTTATGCTGGTCTTCTGAGGGAGTGGGCCCGCTGCCTGGTTGTCAGGCACACTTGCCCTACAAAAGCAGCATTTGCAGAGCACAGGGAGGCAGGGCTTGGTGTAAGCTATTTAGGCCACCAATGTTGGCTCTGTGCTGATTATTGAAGTTAGTTTATGCTGAGTGGTGAGGGGAAAAAAATGGCACTAGTCCCCTCCCTTGTCCTGGAGAGGGGAGTTTGCACTCTGCTATCTGGAAAGCCTTCCTGGAAGAGTGAAAAGTCTCCCTTTATGTATCTCAGGCTTCCCTCACATTGCTGCTTTCACACTGTCTGTGTCTGGCCATCTGCCCACCTGGTAATGCAATGCACATGTGTTCTGTCCCAGGCAGGCTGGCTGAGTTTTAAAACTCCAAAATTTAGGGAGTTGGCATGAGGGAACCCAAGCTGGTCCTCTCAGGGAGGGTCTTGCCACACTGAGACTGATGCATATTTGTCCCAGAAGGGTAGTCACACCAAAGCACAAGGGTAAGCATTTTGGAGTAAAGCACAGCAAATCCCAGTATTGAGGTTAGCTGCCTTCTGCAGGTGTCTCTGAACCTTTGTTGAGGTGCACCTGCCAGTTCTTTCATCCCAGAGAAGTAACTCCACATCTCCCAGATGCTCTCTAAGAAGGGGAAGCATCCCAGGGGCTTCTCAAATCCCACCACATGCTACCAGTCGATCTTCCCTCCTCCACAGGAGAGCTGCTTTATCTGCCAGGCTCCACACCAGGCATGCCATAGACCTCTAAAACACTAGTCTTTGAGCTCCACTGGTGGTAAAAACGCATGAAAATTAGCTTCTCTCCTTTTCCCCGTTGAATGCTTTGGGGAAGTATTTTCCTTGTGTGATCGCCTGTGCACTGCTCTCTTTCTGGCCTCTCTTCATGACCAGGATTCCTTCCCTTTCCTGGCACCAGAAATCCACTTCTTCCCCAAATTACATCTCTGCACCTCCTACCTTCCACTATGCAGCTTCTTCTCTCCTCTAGTTGTGCATTTTGTTCTGTCAGTCCCCAGATTGATTTCTTGCATATTCTGAATGATTTGTTACTTATTTAGCTGTGTTCAAGGGACGAAGCAAGCCTAAAGTCTTCTTACTACTCCACCATCTTACCTCCTCCTCTGCCTTTTATAATTTCTTTCATGTTATTGCATGTTATATTTGAGGTTGTTTTTTTTTTTTCAATAGGTAGGATTACAGTTTCCTTCAAATTTGTAAATATTTAAGTTATTATTTATCTTTTGTGCCCCCACCATCCTGAGGGACACCAATTACCCATATTTTGAGCCATGTGAATTTATCCCTTAGCTCATTTATGCCTTTTTGTCCCCTTTTCATCTTCTTTTTCTTCTATGTGTTTTATTTTTAATAAGTGCTATTAGTATGCCCTTAAATTCGTTAATTTTTTTTTCTTCTGCCATATCTAATCTTCCATTAATACCAACTAGAGTATTTTCCATCTGACATATTACAGTATTTATCTCTAAAAGTTTGATTTGGGGCACCTGGGTAGCACAGTCAGTTGAGCATCTGACTCTTGGTTTTGGCTTAGGTCTGATCTCAGGGTTGTGAGATCAAGCCCTGTGATGGGCTGTACGCTCAGCACCGAGTCTCTTTGGGTATCTCTCTCTCTCTATCCCTCTGTGCCTCCCAGCTCCCACCCCCCGCACTCTCTCTCTCTCAAAAAAATATTTTAAAAAAAATTAAAAAAATAATAAATTAATAAAATAAAAGTTTGATTTGTGTCTTCTTTAAAGATTTATTTATTTATTTATTTATTTATTTATTTATTTATTTAAGAGAGAGAAAGCACACACACAAACAGGGAGAGCAGCAGGCAGAAGGAGAAACAGACAACCACTGAGCAAGGAGCCCAATGCTGGACTCGATCCCAGAACTCTGGAATCATGACCTGAGCTGAAGGCAGAAACTTAACTGACTGAGCCACCCAAGCATCCCTGATTTGTGTCTTAAAGATATTTTTCTGTCTCCATTTACTTCCTCTAATTCTAGTATCTGTGTCAGTTCTGTGTCACATTTGATTGAGTGATTATTCTCATTATGAGTCATGTTTCCTGCCTAATAATTTTGATTGGATGTCAGACATTGTGAATTTTACTTTGTTGTTTGCTGAATATTTTTGTGGTCCCATGAGTTTTACTGATCTTTGTTCTGAGATGCAGGTGATTATTTGAAAATAGCTTGATCCTTTTGGTTCTTACACTTATGATTGTTGGTTGAGCCTGAAGAAATGTTCATTTTGGGGCTAATTATTCCATCTATTGAGGCAAAATATGCTAAAGTACTCTATTCAAATGCTATGAATTATGAGTTTCCAGTCTGCCTGGTGAGAACAGGTATTATTTCCAACCCTCTATAAGCACATGCTATGCTCCCTCTACTTTTTTTCGATGACTCTTTCCCAAGTTTTGATTAATTTCCTTACATGTGTGTATTCTATGCTGAGGGCTTGAAGAGAACCCTCTGAAGATCTATGGAGTTTACCTTACACATTTACCTTAGCTTTTTTTGTGTTTCTGCCAAAAGTATGGAAAAGCGAATATGCACACAAACTTCTCAGCTTTTACAGGTAGTAATTATAAAGGAACTTGTAAAGGAAATTGCAAAAAGCAGAGTTGCTCATTCCAACTCACAATCCAGCTAACTTATTCTACTGTTATATAAGGCAATCAAATCCTTTTTAGAAACTTACTTCAATCTTTGAAAATAATGGTTTTTTATTTAAATGGTTTTATATTATTTAAAGCTTTCCATATGGTTCTTTACATTGGAAAATAGGTCTGTCTATAGGAATTAGATATCACAATAGTGTTGGGTTTCTCAACCTAGTAACTATTGACATTTTGAGCCAGATCATTCTTTGATTTGGGGGATCCTGCAGATCATAGAATGTTTAACAACAACAGCACCACTAAGCTCTACAGCCTAGGTTTTAGTAGAATACCTTTCACCCTCAGGTTGTGACAAGCAAAAGTGTTTCTATGTATTGCCAAATATCCTGGAGGAAAAGAGAGGACACACAAAATTGCCTCTGATGGAGAAGCATTGCTATAGGGCAACACACCTAATAGAATGCGAACATCAATAATCCCTAAAACTGTTCCTCAAAAGGCAGCCACAAATATAAAAGGGCTACAATTACAAACAGACAATTAAGTACAAAAGGCTAGTTACTGCACTATCACAAAGAGGGCTAGGGAAAATAGAAATTCAATATACCAAATCTTAGATCCAACAAAAGCTGTTCTAAGAGAGGAAATTCATAGTAATTCATGCCTACATTAAAAAATCTCAAACCACCTAACTTTACACTTAAAGGAACTAGGAAAAAACAAAAAACAAAAAAACCTAAGCCTAAAGTTAATAGAAGATAGGAAATAACAAAGATCAGAGCAGACACATGTGACATAGAGACTAAAAAGACAACAAAATGATCAATGACACTAAGAACTATTTTTACTTTTTTAGGATAAACCATGTAAACAAGCCTTCAGCTAATGTTATGGGAGGGAGAAAGGGGGAGAAAGAGAGAGAAAGGATCCAAATAAATAAAATTAAATATGAAAGAGGAGACATTATAACTACTACCACAGAAATACAAAGGATTGGAAGAAACTATTATGAAAAATTATATGCCAAAAAATTGGACAACATAGAAGAAATAGATATATTCTTAGAAACTTAAACCTATCAAGGACTGAATCATGAAGAAAATAAAATCTGAACAGACCAGTTACTAATGAGATTGAATCAGTAATAAGAAGCTCCCCCCAAAAGAAAAGTCTAAAATCAGATGGCTTCATTGATAAATTCTACCACTTTCAAGGAAGAATTAATAACACTGCTTCTTAAACTCTTCCACAAATTAGAAGAGGAGGGAACACTTCCACACTCTTTAACAAGATCAGAATTATCCAGACACCAAAACAGAAAAGGATACTACAAGAAAAGAAAATTATAGGCCAGTATCTCCTGTGAACATAAATGCAAACATTCTTAACAAAACATTAGCAAACCAAACTCAGTAGTACATTAAAAAAAAACATTCATCATGACCATGTGGGATTTATTACAGGAATGTGAGAATGGTTCAAATCTGCCAATCGATCCGTATGATAATAAAATGAAGGGTAAACAGCTTACAATCATTTTAATAGATGCAAAAAAAGCATTTGGCAAAATTCAATACCCATTAATGATTAAAAAAAAAAACTAAGAAAACTGGATGTAAAGGGAACATATCTCAACATAATAAAGGCCATATATGGCAAGCCCACAGCTAATATCATACTCAATGGTAAAAGCTGAAAATCTTTCCTCTAAGAACAAGAACAAGGCAAGTTTGCCCACTTCTCCTACTTTTATTTAACATATTAGTGGAATTCCTAACCAGAACCATTAGGTAAGAAAAATAACTTTAAAAAGCCTCCTAAACAGAAAGGAAGAAGTAAAACTGTCTCTATTTGCAGATGGAGCGATAAGTATATAGAAAACTCTAAAGTCTCCATTAAAAAAATGATAAAACTAATAATAAATTGAAGACAGTTGCAGGATAAAAAATCAATATACAAAAATTTGTTGTATTTCTATACATCAGTAAGAAACCATCAGAAATAGAAATTAAGAAAATTCCATTTATAAGTGTATCAAAAAGAATCAAATATCTAGGAATAAATTTAAACAAGGAGGAGAAAGATCTGTACACTGAGCACTACATCTGAACACTATAAGATCTTGATGAAACAAATCAAAAAAGACATAAATAAGTAGAAAGATATTACAGGCTCATTGATTGAAAGAATTAATATTATTAAAATGTCAATACAATTCAGAGCAATCTAAAGATTCAATGTGATCCCTATGGAAGTTCCAATGGCATCTTTCATGGAAACAGAAAAAATATATATATTCCTAAAATTCATATGGAACCACAAAAGATTCCAAATAGCCAAAATAATTTTGAGAAAAAGCAGAGCTAGAAGCATGATACTTCCTAATTTCAAGCTATATTACAAAACTATAGTAATCAAATAATAGGGTAATGTTGTAAAAACAGACACATAGAACAGTGGACAGACTAGAGAGCCCAGAAATATATATCCATGCATATGTAGTCAACTAAATTACAACAAAAGAGCCACAAATATATAAAGAAAGGATAGTCTCTTCAATAAATGGTGTTGAGAAAACTGGACAGCCACATGCAAATGAATGAAACTGGACCACTATCTTATGCTATACACAAAAATCAACTCAAAATGGATTAAAGACTTGATTGTAAGACTTGATATCTTAGAAATCCTGGAAGAAAACTCATGAGGTAAGCTCCTAGACATGGGTCTTGGCAATGATTTTTATTATTATTATTATTTTTATTATATTATTTTTTTATTATATTATTATTATTTATATTTTATTATTTTTTTTATTTGACACCAAAGCAAAGGCAACAAAAGGAAAAATAAACAAGTGGTACTACTATATCAAACTAAAGAAGCTTCTGCACAGCAAAGGACAACATCAACAAAATTGAAAGGCAACCTATGGAGTAGAAGAAAATATTTCCAAATCATATATCTGATAAGAGGTTAATACTAATTCAACTCAATAACTAAAAAACAATCCAATTAAAAA